>NW_026969974.1:0-716078 GCF_028390025.1 Pseudophryne corroboree
TGCATTAAATGATGCTTTGCATGGATTATGATGTCATAATTTTGCATTGCATACTGCATTGCATGGATTGTGATGTCATAATTTTGCATTGCATGGATTGTGATGTCATACTTTTGCATTAAATGATGCTTTGCATGGATTATGATGTCATAATTTTGCATTGCATACCTCATTGCATGGATTGTGATGTCATAATTTTGCATTGCATACTGCATTGCATGGATTGTGATGTCATAATTTTGCATTGCATACTGCATTGCATGGATTGTGATGTCATAATTTTGTATTGCATACTGCATTGCATGGATTGTGATGTCATAATGTTGCATTAAATGATGCTTTGCATGGATTGTGATGTCATAATGTTGCATTAAATGATGCTTTGCATGGATTGTGATGTCATAATTTTGCATTGCATACTGCATTGCATGGATTGTGATGTCATAATTTTGCATTAAATGATGCTTTGCATGGATTGTGATGTCATAATTTTGCATTAAATGAAGCTTTGCATGGATTATGATGTCATAATTTTGCATTGCATACTGCATTGCATGGATTGTGATGTCATAATTTTGCATTGCATGGATTGTGATGTCATACTTTTGCATTAAATGATGCTTTGCATGGATTATGATGTCATAATTTTGCATTGCATACTGCATTGCATGGATTGCGATGTCATAATTTTGCATTAAATGATGCTTTGCATGGATTATGATGTCATTATTTTGCATTGCATACTGCATTGCATGGATTGTGATGTCATACTTTTGCATTAAATGATGCTTTGCATGGATTATGATGTCATAATTTTGCATTGCATACTGCATTGCATGGATTGTGATGTCATAATTTTGCATTAAATGATGCTTTGCATGGATTATGATGTCATTATTTTGCATTGCATACTGCATTGCATGGATTGTGATGTCATAATTTTGCATTAAATGATGCTTTGCATAGATTATGATGTCATAATTTTGCATTGCATACTGCATTGCATGGATTGTGATGTCATAATTTTGCATTGCATGGATTGTGATGTCATACTTTTGCATTAAATGATGCTTTGCATGGATTATGATGTCATAATTTTGCATTGCATACTGCATTGCATGGATTGCGATGTCATAATTTTGCATTAAATGATGCTTTGCATGGATTATGATGTCATAATTTTGCATTGCATACTGCATTGCATGGATTGTGATGTCATAATTTTGCATTGCATGGATTGTGATGTCATACTTTTGCATTAAATGATGCTTTGCATGGATTATGATGTCATAATTTTGCATTGCATACTGCATTGCATGGATTGCGATGTCATAATTTTGCATTAAATGATGCTTTGCATGGATTATGATGTCATAATTTTGCATTGCATACTGCATTGCATGGATTGTGATGTCATAATTTTGCATTGCATGGATTGTGATGTCATACTTTTGCATTAAATGATGCTTTGCATGGATTATGATGTCATAATTTTGCATTGCATACTGCATTGCATGGATTGTGATGTCATAATTTTGCATTGCATACTGCATTGCATGGATTGTGATGTCATAATTTTGCATTAAATGATGCTTTGCATGGATTATGATGTCATAATTTTGCATTGCATACTGCGTTGCATGGATTGTGATGTCATAATTATGCATTGCACACTGCATTGCATGGATTGTGATGTCATAATTTTGCATTAAATGATGCTTTGCATGGATTATGATGTCATAATTTTGCATTGCATACTGCATTGCATGGATTGTGATGTCATAATTTTGCATTAAATGATGCTTTGCATGGATTATGATGTCATAATTTTGTATTGCATACTGCATTGCATGGATTGTGATGTCATAATTTTGCATTGCATGGATTGTGATGTCATATTTTTGCATTAAATGATGCTTTGCATGGATTATGATGTCATAATTTTGCATTGCATACCTCATTGCATGGATTGTGATGTCATAATTTTGCATTGCATACTGCATTGCATGGATTGTGATGTCATAATTTTGCATTGCATACTGCATTGCATGGATTGTGATGTCATAATTTTGCATTAAATGATGCTTTGCATGGATTATGATGTCATAATTTTGCATTGCATACTGCATTGCATGGATTGTGATGTCATAATTTTGCATTGCATGGATTGTGATGTCATACTTTTGCATTAAATGATGCGTTGCATGGATTATGATGTCATAATTTTGCATTGCATACTGCATTGCATGGATTGTGATGTCATAATTTTGCATTGCATACTGCATTGCATGGATTGTGATGTCATAATGTTGCATTAAATGATGCTTTGCATGGATTATGATGTCATAATTTTGCATTGCATACTGCATTGCATGGATTGTGATGTCATAATTTTGCATTGCATACTGCATTGCATGGATTGTGATGACATAATTTTGCATTAAATGATGCTTTGCATGGATTATGATGTCATAATTTTGTATTGCATATTGCATTGCATGGATTGTGATGTCATAATTTTGCATTAAATGATGCTTTGCATGGATTATGATGTCATAATTTTGCATTGCATACTGCATTGCATGGATTGTGATGTCATAATTTTGCATCGCATACTGCATTGCATGGATTGTGATGTCATAATTTTGCATTAAATGATGCTTTGCATGGATTATGATGTCAGTATTTTGCATTGCATACTGCATTGCATGGATTGTGATGTCATAATTTTGCATTGCATGGATTGTGATGTCATAATTTTGCATTAAATGATGCTTTGCATGGATTGTGATGTCATAATTTTGCATTAAATGATGCTTTGCATGGATTATGATGTCATAATTTTGCATTGCATACTGCATTGCATGGATTGTGATGTCATAATTTTGCATCGCATACAGCATTGCATGGATTGTGATGTCATGATTTTGCATCGCATACTGCATTGCATGGATTGTGATGTCATAATTTTGCATTAAATGATGCTTTGCATGTATTATGATGTCATTATTTTGCATTGCATACTGCATTGCATGGATTGTGATGTCATACTTTTGCATTAAATGATGCTTTGCATGGATTATGATGTCATAATTTTGTATTGCATACTGCATTGCATGGATTGTGATGTCATAATTTTGCATTGCATACTGCATTGCATGGATTGTGATGTCATAATTTTGCATTAAATGATGCTTTGCATGGATTATGATGTCAGTATTTTGCATTGCATACTGCATTGCATGGATTGCGATGTCATAATTTTGCATTAAATGATGCTTTGCATGGATTATGATGTCATAATTTTGCATTGCATACTGCATTGCATGGATTGTGATGTCATAATTTTGCATTGCATGGATTGTGATGTCATACTTTTGCATTAAATGATGCTTTGCATGGATTATGATGTCATAATTTTGCATTGCATACTGCATTGCATGGATTGCGATGTCATAATTTTGCATTATATGATGCTTTGCATGGATTATGATGTCATAATTTTGCATTGCATACTGCATTGCATGGATTGTGATGTCATAATTTTGCATTGCATGGATTGTGATGTCATACTTTTGCATTAAATGATGCTTTGCATGGATTATGATGTCATAATTTTGCATTGCATACTGCATTGCATGGATTGTGATGTCATAATTTTGCATTGCATACTGCATTGCATGGATTGTGATGTCATAATTTTGCATTAAATGATGCTTTGCATGGATTATGATGTCATAATTTTGCATTGCATACTGCATTGCATGGATTGTGATGTCATAATTATGCATTGCATACTGCATTGCATGGATTGTGATGTCATAATTTTGCATTAAATGATGCTTTGCATGGATTATGATGTCATAATTTTGCATTGCATACTGCATTGCATGGATTGTGATGTCATAATTTTGCATTAAATGATGCTTTGCATGGATTATGATGTCATAATTTTGCATTGCATACTGCATTGCATGGATTGTGATGTCATAATTTTGCATCGCATACTGCATTGCATGGATTGTGATGTCATAATTTTGCATTAAATGATGCTTTGCATGGATTATGATGTCATTATTTTGCATTGCATACTGCATTGCATGGATTGTGATGTCATAATTTTGCATTGCATGGATTGTGATGTCATACTTTTGCATTAAATGATGCTTTGCATGGATTATGATGTCATAATTTTGCATTGCATACTACATTGCATGGATTGTGATGTCATAATTTTGCATTGCATACTGCATTGCATGGATTATGATGTCATAATTTTGCATTAAATGATGCTTTGCATGGATTATGATGTCATAATTTTGCATTGCATACTGCATTGCATGGATTGTGATGTCATAATTTTGCATTAAATGATGCTTTGCATGGATTATGATGTCATAATTTTGCATTGCATACTGCATTGCATGGATTGTGATGTCATAATTTTGCATTGCATGGATTGTGATGTCATACTTTTGCATTAAATGATGCTTTGCATGGATTATGATGTCATAATTTTGCATTGCATACCTCATTGCATGGATTGTGATGTCATAATTTTGCATTGCATACTGCATTGCATGGATTGTGATGTCATAATTTTGCATTGCATACTGCATTGCATGGATTGTGATGTCATAATTTTGCATTGCATACTGCATTGCATGGATTGTGATGTCATAATGTTGCATTAAATGATGCTTTGCATGGATTGTGATGTCATAATGTTGCATTAAATGATGCTTTGCATGGATTGTGATGTCATAATTTTGCATTGCATACTGCATTGCATGGATTGTGATGTCATAATTTTGCATTAAATGATGCTTTGCATGGATTGTGATGTCATAATTTTGCATTAAATGATGCTTTGCATGGATTATGATGTCATAATTTTGCATTGCATACTGCATTGCATGGATTGTGATGTCATAATTTTGCATTGCATGGATTGTGATGTCATACTTTTGCATTAAATGATGCTTTGCATGGATTATGATGTCATAATTTTGCATTGCATACTGCATTGCATGGATTGCGATGTCATAATTTTGCATTAAATGATGCTTTGCATGGATTATGATGTCATTATTTTGCATTGCATACTGCATTGCATGGATTGTGATGTCATACTTTTGCATTAAATGATGCTTTGCATGGATTATGATGTCATAATTTTGCATTGCATACTGCATTGCATGGATTGTGATGTCATAATTTTGCATTAAATGATGCTTTGCATGGATTATGATGTCATTATTTTGCATTGCATACTGCATTGCATGGATTGTGATGTCATAATTTTGCATTAAATGATGCTTTGCATAGATTATGATGTCATAATTTTGCATTGCATACTGCATTGCATGGATTGTGATGTCATAATTTTGCATTGCATGGATTGTGATGTCATACTTTTGCATTAAATGATGCTTTGCATGGATTATGATGTCATAATTTTGCATTGCATACTGCATTGCATGGATTGCGATGTCATAATTTTGCATTAAATGATGCTTTGCATGGATTATGATGTCATAATTTTGCATTGCATACTGCATTGCATGGATTGTGATGTCATAATTTTGCATTGCATGGATTGTGATGTCATACTTTTGCATTAAATGATGCTTTGCATGGATTATGATGTCATAATTTTTCATTGCATACCTCATTGCATGGATTGTGATGTCATAATTTTGCATTGCATACTGCATTGCATGGATTGTGATGTCATAATTTTGCATTGCATACTGCATTGCATGGATTGTGATGTCATAATTTTGCATTAAATGATGCTTTGCATGGATTATGATGTCATAATTTTGCATTGCATACTGCATTGCATGGATTGTGATGTCATAATTTTGCATTAAATGATGCTTTGCATGGATTATGATGTCATAATTTTGCATTGCATACTGCATTGCATGGATTGTGATGTCATAATTTTGCATTGCATGGATTGTGATGTCATATTTTTGCATTAAATGATGCTTTGCATGGATTATGATGTCATAATTTTGCATTGCATACCTCATTGCATGGATTGTGATGTCATAATTTTGCATTGCATACTGCATTGCATGGATTGTGATGTCATAATTTTGCATTGCATACTGCATTGCATGGATTGTGATGTCATAATTTTGCATTAAATGATGCTTTGCATGGATTATGATGTCATAATTTTGCATTGCATACTGCATTGCATGGATTGTGATGTCATAATTTTGCATTGCATGGATTGTGATGTCATACTTTTGCATTAAATGATGCGTTGCATGGATTATGATGTCATAATTTTGCATTGCATACTGCATTGCATGGATTGTGATGTCATAATTTTGCATTGCATACTGCATTGCATGGATTGTGATGTCATAATGTTGCATTAAATGATGCTTTGCATGGATTGTGATGTCATAATGTTGCATTAAATGATGCTTTGCATGGATTGTGATGTCATAATTTTGCATTGCATACTGCATTGCATGGATTGTGATGTCATAATTTTGCATTAAATGATGCTTTGCATGGATTGTGATGTCATAATTTTGCATTAAATGATGCTTTGCATGGATTATGATGTCATAATTTTGCATTGCATACTGCATTGCATGGATTGTGATGTCATAATTTTGCATTGCATGGATTGTGATGTCATACTTTTGCATTAAATGATGCTTTGCATGGATTATGATGTCATAATTTTGCATTGCATACTGCATTGCATGGATTGTGATGTCATAATTTTGCATTAAATGATGCTTTGCATGGATTATGATGTCATAATTTTGCATTGCATACTGCATTGCATGGATTGTGATGTCATAATTTTGCATTAAATGATGCTTTGCATGGATTATGATGTCATAATTTTGCATTGCATACTGCATTGCATGGATTGTGATGTCATAATTTTGCATTGCATGGATTGTGATGTCATATTTTTGCATTAAATGATGCTTTGCATGGATTATGATGTCATAATTTTGCATTGCATACCTCATTGCATGGATTGTGATGTCATAATTTTGCATTGCATACTGCATTGCATGGATTGTGATGTCATAATTTTGCATTGCATACTGCATTGCATGGATTGTGATGTCATAATGTTGCATTAAATGATGCTTTGCATGGATTATGATGTCATAATTTTGCATTGCATACTGCATTGCATGGATTGTGATGTCATAATTTTGCATTGCATACTGCATTGCATGGATTGTGATGACATAATTTTGCATTAAATGATGCTTTGCATGGATTATGATGTCATAATTTTGTATTGCATATTGCATTGCATGGATTGTGATGTCATAATTTTGCATTAAATGATGCTTTGCATGGATTATGATGTCATAATTTTGCATTGCATACTGCATTGCATGGATTGTGATGTCATAATTTTGCATCGCATACTGCATTGCATGGATTGTGATGTCATAATTTTGCATTAAATGATGCTTTGCATGGATTATGATGTCAGTATTTTGCATTGCATACTGCATTGCATGGATTGTGATGTCATAATTTTGCATTGCATGGATTGTGATGTCATAATTTTGCATTAAATGATGCTTTGCATGGATTGTGATGTCATAATTTTGCATTAAATGATGCTTTGCATGGATTATGATGTCATAATTTTGCATTGCATACTGCATTGCATGGATTGTGATGTCATAATTTTGCATCGCATACAGCATTGCATGGATTGTGATGTCATGATTTTGCATCGCATACTGCATTGCATGGATTGTGATGTCATAATTTTGCATTAAATGATGCTTTGCATGTATTATGATGTCATTATTTTGCATTGCATACTGCATTGCATGGATTGTGATGTCATACTTTTGCATTAAATGATGCTTTGCATGGATTATGATGTCATAATTTTGTATTGCATACTGCATTGCATGGATTGTGATGTCATAATTTTGCATTGCATACTGCATTGCATGGATTGTGATGTCATAATTTTGCATTAAATGATGCTTTGCATGGATTATGATGTCAGTATTTTGCATTGCATACTGCATTGCATGGATTGCGATGTCATAATTTTGCATTAAATGATGCTTTGCATGGATTATGATGTCATAATTTTGCATTGCATACTGCATTGCATGGATTGTGATGTCATAATTTTGCATTGCATGGATTGTGATGTCATACTTTTGCATTAAATGATGCTTTGCATGGATTATGATGTCATAATTTTGCATTGCATACTGCATTGCATGGATTGCGATGTCATAATTTTGCATTATATGATGCTTTGCATGGATTATGATGTCATAATTTTGCATTGCATACTGCATTGCATGGATTGTGATGTCATAATTTTGCATTGCATGGATTGTGATGTCATACTTTTGCATTAAATGATGCTTTGCATGGATTATGATGTCATAATTTTGCATTGCATACTGCATTGCATGGATTGTGATGTCATAATTTTGCATTGCATACTGCATTGCATGGATTGTGATGTCATAATTTTGCATTAAATGATGCTTTGCATGGATTATGATGTCATAATTTTGCATTGCATACTGCATTGCATGGATTGTGATGTCATAATTATGCATTGCATACTGCATTGCATGGATTGTGATGTCATAATTTTGCATTAAATGATGCTTTGCATGGATTATGATGTCATAATTTTGCATTGCATACTGCATTGCATGGATTGTGATGTCATAATTTTGCATTAAATGATGCTTTGCATGGATTATGATGTCATAATTTTGCATTGCATACTGCATTGCATGGATTGTGATGTTATAATTTTGCATCGCATACTGCATTGCATGGATTGTGATGTCATAATTTTGCATTAAATGATGCTTTGCATGGATTATGATGTCATTATTTTGCATTGCATACTGCATTGCATGGATTGTGATGTCATAATTTTGCATTGCATGGATTGTGATGTCATACTTTTGCATTAAATGATGCTTTGCATGGATTATGATGTCATAATTTTGCATTGCATACTACATTGCATGGATTGTGATGTCATAATTTTGCATTGCATACTGCATTACATGGATTATGATGTAATAATTTTGCATTAAATGATGCTTTGCATGGATTATGATGTCATAATTTTGCATTGCATACTGCATTGCATGGATTGTGATGTCATAATTTTGCATTAAATGATGCTTTGCATGGATTATGATGTCATAATTTTGCATTGCATACTGCATTGCATGGATTGTGATGTCATAATTTTGCATTGCATGGATTGTGATGTCATACTTTTGCATTAAATGATGCTTTGCATGGATTATGATGTCATAATTTTGCATTGCATACCTCATTGCATGGATTGTGATGTCATAATTTTGCATTGCATACTGCATTGCATGGATTGTGATGTCATAATTTTGCATTGCATACTGCATTGCATGGATTGTGATGTCATAATTTTGCATTGCATACTGCATTGCATGGATTGTGATGTCATAATGTTGCATTAAATGATGCTTTGCATGGATTGTGATGTCATAATGTTGCATTAAATGATGCTTTGCATGGATTGTGATGTCATAATTTTGAATTGCATACTGCATTGCATGGATTGTGATGTCATAATTTTGCATTAAATGATGCTTTGCATGGATTGTGATGTCATAATTTTGCATTAAATGATGCTTTGCATGGATTATGATGTCATAATTTTGCATTGCATACTGCATTGCATGGATTGTGATGTCATAATTTTGCATTGCATGGATTGTGATGTCATACTTTTGCATTAAATGATGCTTTGCATGGATTATGATGTCATAATTTTGCATTGCATACTGCATTGCATGGATTGCGATGTCATAATTTTGCATTAAATGATGCTTTGCATGGATTATGATGTCATTATTTTGCATTGCATACTGCATTGCATGGATTGTGATGTCATACTTTTGCATTAAATGATGCTTTGCATGGATTATGATGTCATAATTTTGCATTGCATACTGCATTGCATGGATTGTGATATCATAATTTTGCATTAAATGATGCTTTGCATGGATTATGATGTCATTATTTTGCATTGCATACTGCATTGCATGGATTGTGATGTCATAATTTTGCATTAAATGATGCTTTGCATAGATTATGATGTCATAATTTTGCATTGCATATTGCATTGCATGGATTGTGATGTCATAATTTTGCATTGCATGGATTGTGATGTCATACTTTTGCATTAAATGATGCTTTGCATGGATTATGATGTCATAATTTTGCATTGCATACTGCATTGCATGGATTGCGATGTCATAATTTTGCATTAAATGATGCTTTGCATGGATTATGATGTCATAATTTTGCATTGCATACTGCATTGCATGGATTGTGATGTCATAATTTTGCATTGCATGGATTGTGATGTCATACTTTTGCATTAAATGATGCTTTGCATGGATTATGATGTCATAATTTTTCATTGCATACCTCATTGCATGGATTGTGATGTCATAATTTTGCATTGCATACTGCATTGCATGGATTGTGATGTCATAATTTTGCATTGCATACTGCATTGCATGGATTGTGATGTCATAATTTTGCATTAAATGATGCTTTGCATGGATTATGATGTCATAATTTTGCATTGCATACTGCATTGCATGGATTGTGATGTCATAATTTTGCATTGCATGGATTGTGATGTCATACTTTTGCATTAAATGATGCGTTGCATGGATTATGATGTCATAATTTTGCATTGCATACTGCATTGCATGGATTGTGATGTCATAATTTTGCATTGCATACTGCATTGCATGGATTGTGATGTCATAATTTTGCATTAAATGATGCTTTGCATGGATTATGATGTCATAATTTTGCATTGCATACTGCATTGCATGGATTGTGATGTCATAATGTTGCGTTAAATGATGCTTTGCATGGATTATGATGTCATAATTTTGCATTGCATACTGCATTGCATGGATTGTGATGTCATAATTTTGCATTGCATGGATTGTGATGTCATACTTTTGCATTAAATGATGCTTTGCATGGATTATGATGTCATAATTTTGCATTGCATACCTCATTGCATGGATTGTGATGTCATAATTTTGCATTGCATACTGCATTGCATGGATTGTGATGTCATAATTTTGCATTGCATACTGCATTGCATGGATTGTGATGTCATAATTTTGCATTGCATACTGCATTGCATGGATTGTGATGTCATAATGTTGCATTAAATGATGCTTTGCATGGATTGTGATGTCATAATGTTGCATTAAATGATGCTTTGCATGGATTGTGATGTCATAATTTTGCATTGCATACTGCATTGCATGGATTGTGATGTCATAATTTTGCATTAAATGATGCTTTGCATGGATTGTGATGTCATAATTTTGCATTAAATGATGCTTTGCATGGATTATGATGTCATAATTTTGCATTGCATACTGCATTGCATGGATTGTGATGTCATACTTTTGCATTAAATGATGCTTTGCATGGATTATGATGTCATAATTTTGCATTGCATACTGCATTGCATGGATTGTGATGTCATAATTTTGCATTAAATGATGCTTTGCATGGATTATGATGTCATAATTTTGCATTGCATACTGCATTGCATGGATTGTGATGTCATAATTTTGCATTGCATGGATTGTGATGTCATACTTTTGCATTAAATGATGCTTTGCATGGATTATGATGTCATAATTTTGCATTGCATACCTCATTGCATGGATTGTGATGTCATAATTTTGCATTGCATACTGCATTGCATGGATTGTGATGTCATAATGTTGCATTAAATGATGCTTTGCATGGATTGTGATGTCATAATGTTGCATTAAATGATGCTTTGCATGGATTGTGATGTCATAATTTTGCATTGCATACTGCATTGCATGGATTGTGATGTCATAATTTTGCATTAAATGATGCTTTGCATGGATTGTGATGTCATAATTTTGCATTAAATGATGCTTTGCATGGATTATGATGTCATAATTTTGCATTGCATACTGCATTGCATGGATTGTGATGTCATAATTTTGCATTGCATGGATTGTGATGTCATACTTTTGCATTAAATGATGCTTTGCATGGATTATGATGTCATAATTTTGCATTGCATACTGCATTGCATGGATTGCGATGTCATAATTTTGCATTAAATGATGCTTTGCATGGATTATGATGTCATAATTTTGCATTAAATGATGCTTTGCATGGATTATGATGTCATTATTTTGCATTGCATACTGCATTGCATGGATTGTGATGTCATACTTTTGCATTAAATGATGCTTTGCATGGATTATGATGTCATAATTTTGCATTGCATACTGCATTGCATGGATTGTGATGTCATAAGTTTGCATTGCATACTGCATTGCATGGATTCTGATGTCATAATTTTGCATTAAATGATGCTTTGCATGGATTATGATGTCATAATTTTGTATTGCATACTGCATTGCATGGATTGTGATGTCATAATTTTGCATTAAATGATGCTTTGCATGGATTATGATGTCATAATTTTGCATTGCATACTGCATTGCATGGATTGTGATGTCATAATTTTGCATCGCATACTGCATTGCATGGATTGTGATGTCATAATTTTGCATTAAATGATGCTTTGCATGGATTATGATGTCATTATTTTGCATTGCATACTGCATTGCATGGATTGTGATGTCATAATTTTGCATTAAATGATGCTTTGCATAGATTATGATGTCATAATTTTGCATTGCATACTGCATTGCATGGATTGTGATGTCATAATTTTTCATTGCATGGATTGTGATGTCATAATTTTGCATTAAATGATGCTTTGCATGGATTATGATGTCATAATTTTGCATTGCATACTGCATTGCATGGATTGCGATGTCATAATTTTGCATTAAATGATGCTTTGCATGGATTATGATGTCATAATTTTGCATTGCATACTGCATTGCATGGATTGTGATGTCATAATTTTGCATTGCATGGATTGTGATGTCATACTTTTGCATTAAATGATGCTTTGCATGGATTATGATGTCATAATTTTGCATTGCATACTGCATTGCATGGATTGTGATGTCATACTTTTGCATTAAATGATGCTTTGCATGGATTATGATGTCATAATTTTGCAATGCATACTGCATTGCATGGATTGTGATGTCATAATTTTGCATTGCATGGATTGTGATGTCATACTTTTGCATTAAATGATGCATTGCATGGATTATGATGTCATAATTTTGCATTGCATACTGCATTGCATGGATTGTGATGTCATAATTTTGCATTGCATACTGCATTGCATGGATTGTGATGTCATAATTTTGCATTAAATGATGCTTTGCATGGATTATGATGTCATAATTTTGCATTGCATACTGCATTGCATGGATTGTGATGTCATAATTTTGCATTAAATGATGCTTTGCATGGATTATGATGTCATAATTTTGCATTGCATACTGCATTGCATGGATTGTGATGTCATAATTTTGCATCGCATACAGCATTGCATGGATTGTGATGTCATGATTTTGCATCGCATACTGCATTGCATGGATTGTGATGTCATAATTTTGCATTAAATGATGCTTTGCATGTATTATGATGTCATTATTTTGCATTGCATACTGCATTGCATGGATTGTGATGTCATACTTTTGCATTAAATGATGCTTTGCATGGATTATGATGTCATAATTTTGCATTGCATACTGCATTGCATGGATTGTGATGTCATAATTTTGCATTGCATACTGCATTGCATGTATCGTGATGTCATAATTTTGCATTAAATGATGCTTTGCATGGATTATGATGTCATAATTTTGCATTGCATACTGCATTGCATGGATTGTGATGTCATAATTTTGCATTAAATGATGCTTTGCATGGATTATGATGTCATAATTTTGCATTGCATACTGCATTGCATGAATTGTGATGTCATAATTTTGCATCGCATACTGCATTGCATGGATTGTGATGTCATAATTTTGCATTAAATGATGCTTTGCATGGATTATGATGTCATAATTTTGCATTGCATACTGCATTGCATGGATTGTGATGTCATAATTTTGCATTGCATACTGCATTGCATGGATTGTGATGACATAATTTTGCATTAAATGATGCTTTGCATGGATTATGATGTCATAATTTTGTATTGCATACTGCATTGCATGGATTGTGATGTCATAATTTTGCATTAAATGATGCTTTGCATGGATTATGATGTCATAATTTTGCATTGCATACTGCATTGCATGGATTGTGATGTCATAATTTTGCATCGCATACTGCATTGCATGGATTGTGATGTCATAATTTTGCATTAAATGATGCTTTGCATGGATTATGATGTCAGTATTTTGCATTGCATACTGCATTGCATGGATTGTGATGTCATAATTTTGCATTGCATGGATTGTGATGTCATAATTTTGCATTAAATGATGCTTTGCATAGATTATGATGTCATAATTTTGCATTGCATACTGCATTGCATGGATTGTGATGTCATAATTTTGCATTGCATGGATTGTGATGTCATACTTTTGCATTAAATGATGCTTTGCATGGATTATGATGTCATTATTTTGCATTGCATACTGCATTGCATGAATTGTGATGTCATAATTTTGCATCGCATACTGCATTGCATGGATTGTGATGTCATAATTTTGCATTAAATGATGCTTTGCATGGATTATGATGTCATTATTTTGCATTGCATACTGCATTGCATGGATTGTGATGTCATAATTTTGCATCGCATACAGCATTGCATGGATTGTGATGTCATGATTTTGCATCGCATACTGCATTGCATGGATTGTGATGTCATAATTTTGCATTAAATGATGCTTTGCATGTATTATGATGTCATTATTTTGCATTGCATACTGCATTGCATGGATTGTGATGTCATACTTTTGCATTAAATGATGCTTTGCATGGATTATGATGTCATAATTTTGCATTGCATACTGCATTGCATGGATTGTGATGTCATAATTTTGCATTGCATACTGCATTGCATGTATTGTGATGTCATAATTTTGCATTAAATGATGCTTTGCATGGATTATGATGTCATAATTTTGCATTGCATACTGCATTGCATGGATTGTGATGTCATAATTTTGCATTAAATGATGCTTTGCATGGATTATGATGTCATAATTTTGCATTGCATACTGCATTGCATGAATTGTGATGTCATAATTTTGCATCGCATACTGCATTGCATGGATTGTGATGTCATAATTTTGCATTAAATGATGCTTTGCATGGATTATGATGTCATAATTTTGCATTGCATACTGCATTGCATGGATTGTGATGTCATAATTTTGCATTAAATGATGCTTTGCATGGATTATGATGTCATAATTTTGCATTGCATACTGCATTGCATGAATTGTGATGTCATAATTTTGCATCGCATACTGCATTGCATGGATTGTGATGTCATAATTTTGCATTAAATGATGCTTTGCATGGATTATGATGTCATTATTTTGCATTGCATACTGCATTGCATGGATTGTGATGTCATAATTTTGCATCGCATACAGCATTGCATGGATTGTGATGTCATGATTTTGCATCGCATACTGCATTGCATGGATTGTGATGTCATAATTTTGCATTAAATGATGCTTTGCATGTATTATGATGTCATTATTTTGCATTGCATACTGCATTGCATGGATTGTGATGTCATACTTTTGCATTAAATGATGCTTTGCATGGATTATGATGTCATAATTTTGCATTGCATACTGCATTGCATGGATTGTGATGTCATAATTTTGCATTGCATACTGCATTGCATGTATTGTGATGTCATAATTTTGCATTAAATGATGCTTTGCATGGATTATGATGTCATAATTTTGCATTGCATACTGCATTGCATGGATTGTGATGTCATAATTTTGCATTAAATGATGCTTTGCATGGATTATGATGTCATAATTTTGCATTGCATACTGCATTGCATGAATTGTGATGTCATAATTTTGCATCGCATACTGCATTGCATGGATTGTGATGTCATAATTTTGCATTAAATGATGCTTTGCATGGATTATGATGTCATTATTTTGCATTGCATACTGCATTGCATGAATTGTGATGTCATAATTTTGCATCGCATACTGCATTGCATGGATTGTGATGTCATAATTTTGCATTAAATGATGCTTTGCATGGATTATGATGTCATTATTTTGCATTGCATACTGCATTGCATGGATTGTGATGTCATAATTTTGCATCGCATACAGCATTGCATGGATTGTGATGTCATGATTTTGCATCGCATACTGCATTGCATGGATTGTGATGTCATAATTTTGCATTAAATGATGCTTTGCATGTATTATGATGTCATTATTTTGCATTGCATACTGCATTGCATGGATTGTGATGTCATACTTTTGCATTAAATGATGCTTTGCATGGATTATGATGTCATAATTTTGCATTGCATACTGCATTGCATGGATTGTGATGTCATAATTTTGCATTGCATACTGCATTGCATGTATTGTGATGTCATAATTTTGCATTAAATGATGCTTTGCATGGATTATGATGTCATAATTTTGCATTGCATACTGCATTGCATGGATTGTGATGTCATAATTTTGCATTAAATGATGCTTTGCATGGATTATGATGTCATAATTTTGCATTGCATACTGCATTGCATGAATTGTGATGTCATAATTTTGCATCGCATACTGCATTGCATGGATTGTGATGTCATAATTTTGCATTAAATGATGCTTTGCATGGATTATGATGTCATTATTTTGCATTGCATACTGCATTGCATGGATTGTGATGTCATAATTTTGCATTGCATGGATTGTGATGTCATACTTTTGCATTAAATGATGCTTTGCATGGATTATGATGTCATAATTTTGCATTGCATACTACATTGCATGGATTGTGATGTCATAATTTTGCATTGCATACTGCATTGCATGGATTATGATGTCATAATTTTGCATTAAATGATGCTTTGCATGGATTATGATGTCATAATTTTGCATTGCATACTGCATTGCATGGATTGTGATGTCATAATTTTGCATTAAATGATGCTTTGCATGGATTATGATGTCATAATTTTGCATTGCATACTGCATTGCATGGATTGTGATGTCATAATTTTGCATTGCATGGATTGTGATGTCATACTTTTGCATTAAATGATGCTTTGCATGGATTATGATGTCATAATTTTGCATTGCATACCTCATTGCATGGATTGTGATGTCATAATTTTGCAATGCATACTGCATTGCATGGATTGTGATGTCATAATTTTGCATTGCATGGATTGTGATGTCATACTTTTGCATTAAATGATGCATTGCATGGATTATGATGTCATAATTTTGCATTGCATACTGCATTGCATGGATTGTGATGTCATAATTTTGCATTGCATACTGCATTGCATGGATTGTGATGTCATAATTTTGCATTAAATGATGCTTTGCATGGATTATGATGTCATAATTTTGCATTGCATACTGCATTGCATGGATTGTGATGTCATAATTTTGCATTAAATGATGCTTTGCATGGATTATGATGTCATAATTTTGCATTGCATACTGCATTGCATGGATTGTGATGTCATAATTTTGCATCGCATACAGCATTGCATGGATTGTGATGTCATGATTTTGCATCGCATACTGCATTGCATGGATTGTGATGTCATAATTTTGCATTAAATGATGCTTTGCATGTATTATGATGTCATTATTTTGCATTGCATACTGCATTGCATGGATTGTGATGTCATACTTTTGCATTAAATGATGCTTTGCATGGATTATGATGTCATAATTTTGCATTGCATACTGCATTGCATGGATTGTGATGTCATAATTTTGCATTGCATACTGCATTGCATGTATTGTGATGTCATAATTTTGCATTAAATGATGCTTTGCATGGATTATGATGTCATAATTTTGCATTGCATACTGCATTGCATGGATTGTGATGTCATAATTTTGCATTAAATGATGCTTTGCATGGATTATGATGTCATAATTTTGCATTGCATACTGCATTGCATGAATTGTGATGTCATAATTTTGCATCGCATACTGCATTGCATGGATTGTGATGTCATAATTTTGCATTAAATGATGCTTTGCATGGATTATGATGTCATTATTTTGCATTGCATACTGCATTGCATGGATTGTGATGTCATAATTTTGCATCGCATACAGCATTGCATGGATTGTGATGTCATGATTTTGCATCGCATACTGCATTGCATGGATTGTGATGTCATAATTTTGCATTAAATGATGCTTTGCATGTATTATGATGTCATTATTTTGCATTGCATACTGCATTGCATGGATTGTGATGTCATACTTTTGCATTAAATGATGCTTTGCATGGATTATGATGTCATAATTTTGCATTGCATACTGCATTGCATGGATTGTGATGTCATAATTTTGCATTGCATACTGCATTGCATGTATTGTGATGTCATAATTTTGCATTAAATGATGCTTTGCATGGATTATGATGTCATAATTTTGCATTGCATACTGCATTGCATGGATTGTGATGTCATAATTTTGCATTAAATGATGCTTTGCATGGATTATGATGTCATAATTTTGCATTGCATACTGCATTGCATGAATTGTGATGTCATAATTTTGCATCGCATACTGCATTGCATGGATTGTGATGTCATAATTTTGCATTAAATGATGCTTTGCATGGATTATGATGTCATTATTTTGCATTGCATACTGCATTGCATGGATTGTGATGTCATAATTTTGCATTGCATGGATTGTGATGTCATACTTTTGCATTAAATGATGCTTTGCATGGATTATGATGTCATAATTTTGCATTGCATACTACATTGCATGGATTGTGATGTCATAATTTTGCATTGCATACTGCATTGCATGGATTATGATGTCATAATTTTGCATTAAATGATGCTTTGCATGGATTATGATGTCATAATTTTGCATTGCATACTGCATTGCATGGATTGTGATGTCATAATTTTGCATTAAATGATGCTTTGCATGGATTATGATGTCATAATTTTGCATTGCATACTGCATTGCATGGATTGTGATGTCATAATTTTGCATTGCATGGATTGTGATGTCATACTTTTGCATTAAATGATGCTTTGCATGGATTATGATGTCATAATTTTGCATTGCATACCTCATTGCATGGATTGTGATGTCATAATTTTGCATTGCATACTGCATTGCATGGATTGTGATGTCATAATTTTGCATTGCATACTGCATTGCATGGATTGTGATGTCATAATTTTGCATTAAATGATGCTTTGCATGGATTATGATGTCATAATTTTGCATTGCATACTGCATTGCATGGATTGTGATGTCATAATTTTGCATTGCATGGATTGTGATGTCATACTTTTGCATTAAATGATGCGTTGCATGGATTATGATGTCATAATTTTGCATTGCATACTGCATTGCATGGATTGTGATGTCATAATTTTGCATTGCATACTGCATTGCATGGATTGTGATGTCATAATTTTGCATTAAATGATGCTTTGCATGGATTATGATGTCATAATTTTGCATTGCATACTGCATTGCATGGATTGTGATGTCATAATGTTGCGTTAAATGATGCTTTGCATGGATTATGATGTCATAATTTTGCATTGCATACTGCATTGCATGGATTGTGATGTCATAATTTTGCATTGCATGGATTGTGATGTCATACTTTTGCATTAAATGATGCTTTGCATGGATTATGATGTCATAATTTTGCATTGCATACCTCATTGCATGGATTGTGATGTCATAATTTTGCATTGCATACTGCATTGCATGGATTGTGATGTCATAATTTTGCATTGCATACTGCATTGCATGGATTGTGATGTCATAATTTTGCATTGCATACTGCATTGCATGGATTGTGATGTCATAATGTTGCATTAAATGATGCTTTGCATGGATTGTGATGTCATAATGTTGCATTAAATGATGCTTTGCATGGATTATGATGTCATTATTTTGCATTGCATACTGCATTGCATGGATTGTGATGTCATACTTTTGCATTAAATGATGCTTTGCATGGATTATGATGTCATAATTTTGCATTGCATACTGCATTGCATGGATTGTGATGTCATAATTTTGCATTGCATACTGCATTGCATGGATTGTGATGTCATAATTTTGCATTAAATGATGCTTTGCATGGATTATGATGTCATAATTTTGCATTGCATACTGCATTGCATGGATTGTGATGTCATAATTTTGCATTAAATGATGCTTTGCATGGATTATGATGTCATAATTTTGCATTGCATACTGCATTGCATGGATTGTGATGTCATAATTTTGCATCGCATACAGCATTGCATGGATTGTGATGTCATGATTTTGCATCGCATACTGCATTGCATGGATTGTGATGTCATAATTTTGCATTAAATGATGCTTTGCATGTATTATGATGTCATTATTTTGCATTGCATACTGCATTGCATGGATTGTGATGTCATACTTTTGCATTAAATGATGCTTTGCATGGATTATGATGTCATAATTTTGCATTGCATACTGCATTGCATGGATTGTGATGTCATAATTTTGCATTGCATACTGCATTGCATGTATTGTGATGTCATAATTTTGCATTAAATGATGCTTTGCATGGATTATGATGTCATAATTTTGCATTGCATACTGCATTGCATGGATTGTGATGTCATAATTTTGCATTAAATGATGCTTTGCATGGATTATGATGTCATAATTTTGCATTGCATACTGCATTGCATGAATTGTGATGTCATAATTTTGCATCGCATACTGCATTGCATGGATTGTGATGTCATAATTTTGCATTAAATGATGCTTTGCATGGATTATGATGTCATTATTTTGCATTGCATACTGCATTGCATGGATTGTGATGTCATAATTTTGCATTGCATGGATTGTGATGTCATACTTTTGCATTAAATGATGCTTTGCATGGATTATGATGTCATAATTTTGCATTGCATACTACATTGCATGGATTGTGATGTCATAATTTTGCATTGCATACTGCATTGCATGGATTATGATGTCATAATTTTGCATTAAATGATGCTTTGCATGGATTATGATGTCATAATTTTGCATTGCATACTGCATTGCATGGATTGTGATGTCATAATTTTGCATTAAATGATGCTTTGCATGGATTATGATGTCATAATTTTGCATTGCATACTGCATTGCATGGATTGTGATGTCATAATTTTGCATTGCATGGATTGTGATGTCATACTTTTGCATTAAATGATGCTTTGCATGGATTATGATGTCATAATTTTGCATTGCATACCTCATTGCATGGATTGTGATGTCATAATTTTGCATTGCATACTGCATTGCATGGATTGTGATGTCATAATTTTGCATTGCATACTGCATTGCATGGATTGTGATGTCATAATTTTGCATTGCATACTGCATTGCATGGATTGTGATGTCATAATGTTGCATTAAATGATGCTTTGCATGGATTGTGATGTCATAATGTTGCATTAAATGATGCTTTGCATGGATTGTGATGTCATAATTTTGCATTGCATACTGCATTGCATGGATTGTGATGTCATAATTTTGCATTGCATGGATTGTGATGTCATACTTTTGCATTAAATGATGCTTTGCATGGATTATGATGTCATAATTTTGCATTGCATACTGCATTGCATGGATTGCGATGTCATAATTTTGCATTAAATGATGCTTTGCATGGATTATGATGTCATTATTTTGCATTGCATACTGCATTGCATGGATTGTGATGTCATACTTTTGCATTAAATGATGCTTTGCATGGATTATGATGTCATAATTTTGCATTGCATACTGCATTGCATGGATTGTGATGTCATAATTTTGCATTAAATGATGCTTTGCATGGATTATGATGTCATTATTTTGCATTGCATACTGCATTGCATGGATTGTGATGTCATAATTTTGCATTAAATGATGCTTTGCATAGATTATGATGTCATAATTTTGCATTGCATATTGCATTGCATGGATTGTGATGTCATAATTTTGCATTGCATGGATTGTGATGTCATACTTTTGCATTAAATGATGCTTTGCATGGATTATGATGTCATAATTTTGCATTGCATACTGCATTGCATGGATTGCGATGTCATAATTTTGCATTAAATGATGCTTTGCATGGATTATGATGTCATAATTTTGCATTGCATACTGCATTGCATGGATTGTGATGTCATAATTTTGCATTGCATGGATTGTGATGTCATACTTTTGCATTAAATGATGCTTTGCATGGATTATGATGTCATAATTTTTCATTGCATACCTCATTGCATGGATTGTGATGTCATAATTTTGCATTGCATACTGCATTGCATGGATTGTGATGTCATAATTTTGCATTGCATACTGCATTGCATGGATTGTGATGTCATAATTTTGCATTAAATGATGCTTTGCATGGATTATGATGTCATAATTTTGCATTGCATACTGCATTGCATGGATTGTGATGTCATAATTTTGCATTGCATGGATTGTGATGTCATACTTTTGCATTAAATGATGCGTTGCATGGATTATGATGTCATAATTTTGCATTGCATACTGCATTGCATGGATTGTGATGTCATAATTTTGCATTGCATACTGCATTGCATGGATTGTGATGTCATAATTTTGCATTAAATGATGCTTTGCATGGATTATGATGTCATAATTTTGCATTGCATACTGCATTGCATGGATTGTGATGTCATAATGTTGCGTTAAATGATGCTTTGCATGGATTATGATGTCATAATTTTGCATTGCATACTGCATTGCATGGATTGTGATGTCATAATTTTGCATTGCATGGATTGTGATGTCATACTTTTGCATTAAATGATGCTTTGCATGGATTATGATGTCATAATTTTGCATTGCATACCTCATTGCATGGATTGTGATGTCATGATTTTGCATCGCATACTGCATTGCATGGATTGTGATGTCATAATTTTGCATTAAATGATGCTTTGCATGTATTATGATGTCATTATTTTGCATTGCATACTGCATTGCATGGATTGTGATGTCATACTTTTGCATTAAATGATGCTTTGCATGGATTATGATGTCATAATTTTGCATTGCATACTGCATTGCATGGATTGTGATGTCATAATTTTGCATTGCATACTGCATTGCATGTATTGTGATGTCATAATTTTGCATTAAATGATGCTTTGCATGGATTATGATGTCATAATTTTGCATTGCATACTGCATTGCATGGATTGTGATGTCATAATTTTGCATTAAATGATGCTTTGCATGGATTATGATGTCATAATTTTGCATTGCATACTGCATTGCATGAATTGTGATGTCATAATTTTGCATCGCATACTGCATTGCATGGATTGTGATGTCATAATTTTGCATTAAATGATGCTTTGCATGGATTATGATGTCATTATTTTGCATTGCATACTGCATTGCATGGATTGTGATGTCATAATTTTGCATTGCATGGATTGTGATGTCATACTTTTGCATTAAATGATGCTTTGCATGGATTATGATGTCATAATTTTGCATTGCATACTACATTGCATGGATTGTGATGTCATAATTTTGCATTGCATACTGCATTGCATGGATTATGATGTCATAATTTTGCATTAAATGATGCTTTGCATGGATTATGATGTCATAATTTTGCATTGCATACTGCATTGCATGGATTGTGATGTCATAATTTTGCATTAAATGATGCTTTGCATGGATTATGATGTCATAATTTTGCATTGCATACTGCATTGCATGGATTGTGATGTCATAATTTTGCATTGCATGGATTGTGATGTCATACTTTTGCATTAAATGATGCTTTGCATGGATTATGATGTCATAATTTTGCATTGCATACCTCATTGCATGGATTGTGATGTCATAATTTTGCATTGCATACTGCATTGCATGGATTGTGATGTCATAATTTTGCATTGCATACTGCATTGCATGGATTGTGATGTCATAATTTTGCATTGCATACTGCATTGCATGGATTGTGATGTCATAATGTTGCATTAAATGATGCTTTGCATGGATTGTGATGTCATAATGTTGCATTAAATGATGCTTTGCATGGATTGTGATGTCATAATTTTGCATTGCATACTGCATTGCATGGATTGTGATGTCATAATTTTGCATTGCATGGATTGTGATGTCATACTTTTGCATTAAATGATGCTTTGCATGGATTATGATGTCATAATTTTGCATTGCATACTGCATTGCATGGATTGCGATGTCATAATTTTGCATTAAATGATGCTTTGCATGGATTATGATGTCATTATTTTGCATTGCATACTGCATTGCATGGATTGTGATGTCATACTTTTGCATTAAATGATGCTTTGCATGGATTATGATGTCATAATTTTGCATTGCATACTGCATTGCATGGATTGTGATGTCATAATTTTGCATTAAATGATGCTTTGCATGGATTATGATGTCATTATTTTGCATTGCATACTGCATTGCATGGATTGTGATGTCATAATTTTGCATTAAATGATGCTTTGCATAGATTATGATGTCATAATTTTGCATTGCATATTGCATTGCATGGATTGTGATGTCATAATTTTGCATTGCATGGATTGTGATGTCATACTTTTGCATTAAATGATGCTTTGCATGGATTATGATGTCATAATTTTGCATTGCATACTGCATTGCATGGATTGCGATGTCATAATTTTGCATTAAATGATGCTTTGCATGGATTATGATGTCATAATTTTGCATTGCATACTGCATTGCATGGATTGTGATGTCATAATTTTGCATTGCATGGATTGTGATGTCATACTTTTGCATTAAATGATGCTTTGCATGGATTATGATGTCATAATTTTTCATTGCATACCTCATTGCATGGATTGTGATGTCATAATTTTGCATTGCATACTGCATTGCATGGATTGTGATGTCATAATTTTGCATTGCATACTGCATTGCATGGATTGTGATGTCATAATTTTGCATTAAATGATGCTTTGCATGGATTATGATGTCATAATTTTGCATTGCATACTGCATTGCATGGATTGTGATGTCATAATTTTGCATTGCATGGATTGTGATGTCATACTTTTGCATTAAATGATGCGTTGCATGGATTATGATGTCATAATTTTGCATTGCATACTGCATTGCATGGATTGTGATGTCATAATTTTGCATTGCATACTGCATTGCATGGATTGTGATGTCATAATTTTGCATTAAATGATGCTTTGCATGGATTATGATGTCATAATTTTGCATTGCATACTGCATTGCATGGATTGTGATGTCATAATGTTGCGTTAAATGATGCTTTGCATGGATTATGATGTCATAATTTTGCATTGCATACTGCATTGCATGGATTGTGATGTCATAATTTTGCATTGCATGGATTGTGATGTCATACTTTTGCATTAAATGATGCTTTGCATGGATTATGATGTCATAATTTTGCATTGCATACCTCATTGCATGGATTGTGATGTCATAATTTTGCATTGCATACTGCATTGCATGGATTGTGATGTCATAATTTTGCATTGCATACTGCATTGCATGGATTGTGATGTCATAATTTTGCATTGCATACTGCATTGCATGGATTGTGATGTCATAATGTTGCATTAAATGATGCTTTGCATGGATTGTGATGTCATAATGTTGCATTAAATGATGCTTTGCATGGATTGTGATGTCATAATTTTGCATTGCATACTGCATTGCATGGATTGTGATGTCATAATTTTGCATTAAATGATGCTTTGCATGGATTGTGATGTCATAATTTTGCATTAAATGATGCTTTGCATGGATTATGATGTCATAATTTTGCATTGCATACTGCATTGCATGGATTGTGATGTCATACTTTTGCATTAAATGATGCTTTGCATGGATTATGATGTCATAATTTTGCATTGCATACTGCATTGCATGGATTGTGATGTCATAATTTTGCATTAAATGATGCTTTGCATGGATTATGATGTCATAATTTTGCATTGCATACTGCATTGCATGGATTGTGATGTCATAATTTTGCATTGCATGGATTGTGATGTCATACTTTTGCATTAAATGATGCTTTGCATGGATTATGATGTCATAATTTTGCATTGCATACTGCATTGCATGGATTGTGATGTCATAATTTTGCATTGCATACTGCATTGCATGGATTGTGATGTCATAATTTTGCATTGCATACTGCATTGCATGGATTGTGATGTCATAATTTTGCATTGCATACTGCATTGCATGGATTGTGATGTCATAATGTTGCATTAAATGATGCTTTGCATGGATTGTGATGTCATAATGTTGCATTAAATGATGCTTTGCATGGATTGTGATGTCATAATTTTGCATTAAATGATGCTTTGCATGGATTGTGATGTCATAATTTTGCATTAAATGATGCTTTGCATGGATTATGATGTCATAATTTTGCATTGCATACTGCATTGCATGGATTGTGATGTCATAATTTTGCATTGCATGGATTGTGATGTCATACTTTTGCATTAAATGATGCTTTGCATGGATTATGATGTCATAATTTTGCATTGCATACTGCATTGCATGGATTGCGATGTCATAATTTTGCATTAAATGATGCTTTGCATGGATTATGATGTCATAATTTTGCATTAAATGATGCTTTGCATGGATTATGATGTCATTATTTTGCATTGCATACTGCATTGCATGGATTGTGATGTCATACTTTTGCATTAAATGATGCTTTGCATGGATTATGATGTCATAATTTTGCATTGCATACTGCATTGCATGGATTGTGATGTCATAAGTTTGCATTGCATACTGCATTGCATGGATTCTGATGTCATAATTTTGCATTAAATGATGCTTTGCATGGATTATGATGTCATAATTTTGTATTGCATACTGCATTGCATGGATTGTGATGTCATAATTTTGCATTAAATGATGCTTTGCATGGATTATGATGTCATAATTTTGCATTGCATACTGCATTGCATGGATTGTGATGTCATAATTTTGCATCGCATACTGCATTGCATGGATTGTGATGTCATAATTTTGCATTAAATGATGCTTTGCATGGATTATGATGTCATTATTTTGCATTGCATACTGCATTGCATGGATTGTGATGTCATAATTTTGCATTAAATGATGCTTTGCATAGATTATGATGTCATAATTTTGCATTGCATACTGCATTGCATGGATTGTGATGTCATAATTTTTCATTGCATGGATTGTGATGTCATAATTTTGCATTAAATGATGCTTTGCATGGATTATGATGTCATAATTTTGCATTGCATACTGCATTGCATGGATTGCGATGTCATAATTTTGCATTAAATGATGCTTTGCATGGATTATGATGTCATAATTTTGCATTGCATACTGCATTGCATGGATTGTGATGTCATAATTTTGCATTGCATGGATTGTGATGTCATACTTTTGCATTAAATGATGCTTTGCATGGATTATGATGTCATAATTTTGCATTGCATACTGCATTGCATGGATTGTGATGTCATACTTTTGCATTAAATGATGCTTTGCATGGATTATGATGTCATAATTTTGCAATGCATACTGCATTGCATGGATTGTGATGTCATAATTTTGCATTGCATGGATTGTGATGTCATACTTTTGCATTAAATGATGCATTGCATGGATTATGATGTCATAATTTTGCATTGCATACTGCATTGCATGGATTGTGATGTCATAATTTTGCATTGCATACTGCATTGCATGGATTGTGATGTCATAATTTTGCATTAAATGATGCTTTGCATGGATTATGATGTCATAATTTTGCATTGCATACTGCATTGCATGGATTGTGATGTCATAATTTTGCATTAAATGATGCTTTGCATGGATTATGATGTCATAATTTTGCATTGCATACTGCATTGCATGGATTGTGATGTCATAATTTTGCATCGCATACAGCATTGCATGGATTGTGATGTCATGATTTTGCATCGCATACTGCATTGCATGGATTGTGATGTCATAATTTTGCATTAAATGATGCTTTGCATGTATTATGATGTCATTATTTTGCATTGCATACTGCATTGCATGGATTGTGATGTCATACTTTTGCATTAAATGATGCTTTGCATGGATTATGATGTCATAATTTTGCATTGCATACTGCATTGCATGGATTGTGATGTCATAATTTTGCATTGCATACTGCATTGCATGGATTGTGATGTCATAATTTTGCATTAAATGATGCTTTGCATGGATTATGATGTCATAATTTTGCATTGCATACTGCATTGCATGGATTGTGATGTCATAATTTTGCATTAAATGATGCTTTGCATGGATTATGATGTCATAATTTTGCATTGCATACTGCATTGCATGAATTGTGATGTCATAATTTTGCATCGCATACTGCATTGCATGGATTGTGATGTCATAATTTTGCATTAAATGATGCTTTGCATGGATTATGATGTCATTATTTTGCATTGCATACTGCATTGCATGGATTGTGATGTCATAATTTTGCATTGCATGGATTGTGATGTCATACTTTTGCATTAAATGATGCTTTGCATGGATTATGATGTCATAATTTTGCATTGCATACTACATTGCATGGATTGTGATGTCATAATTTTGCATTGCATACTGCATTGCATGGATTATGATGTCATAATTTTGCATTAAATGATGCTTTGCATGGATTATGATGTCATAATTTTGCATTGCATACTGCATTGCATGGATTGTGATGTCATAATTTTGCATTAAATGATGCTTTGCATGGATTATGATGTCATAATTTTGCATTGCATACTGCATTGCATGGATTGTGATGTCATAATTTTGCATTGCATGGATTGTGATGTCATACTTTTGCATTAAATGATGCTTTGCATGGATTATGATGTCATAATTTTGCATTGCATACCTCATTGCATGGATTGTGATGTCATAATTTTGCATTGCATACTGCATTGCATGGATTGTGATGTCATAATTTTGCATTGCATACTGCATTGCATGGATTGTGATGTCATAATTTTGCATTGCATACTGCATTGCATGGATTGTGATGTCATAATGTTGCATTAAATGATGCTTTGCATGGATTGTGATGTCATAATGTTGCATTAAATGATGCTTTGCATGGATTGTGATGTCATAATTTTGCATTGCATACTGCATTGCATGGATTGTGATGTCATAATTTTGCATTGCATGGATTGTGATGTCATACTTTTGCATTAAATGATGCTTTGCATGGATTATGATGTCATAATTTTGCATTGCATACTGCATTGCATGGATTGCGATGTCATAATTTTGCATTAAATGATGCTTTGCATGGATTATGATGTCATTATTTTGCATTGCATACTGCATTGCATGGATTGTGATGTCATACTTTTGCATTAAATGATGCTTTGCATGGATTATGATGTCATAATTTTGCATTGCATACTGCATTGCATGGATTGTGATGTCATAATTTTGCATTAAATGATGCTTTGCATGGATTATGATGTCATTATTTTGCATTGCATACTGCATTGCATGGATTGTGATGTCATAATTTTGCATTAAATGATGCTTTGCATAGATTATGATGTCATAATTTTGCATTGCATATTGCATTGCATGGATTGTGATGTCATAATTTTGCATTGCATGGATTGTGATGTCATACTTTTGCATTAAATGATGCTTTGCATGGATTATGATGTCATAATTTTGCATTGCATACTGCATTGCATGGATTGCGATGTCATAATTTTGCATTAAATGATGCTTTGCATGGATTATGATGTCATAATTTTGCATTGCATACTGCATTGCATGGATTGTGATGTCATAATTTTGCATTGCATGGATTGTGATGTCATACTTTTGCATTAAATGATGCTTTGCATGGATTATGATGTCATAATTTTTCATTGCATACCTCATTGCATGGATTGTGATGTCATAATTTTGCATTGCATACTGCATTGCATGGATTGTGATGTCATAATTTTGCATTGCATACTGCATTGCATGGATTGTGATGTCATAATTTTGCATTAAATGATGCTTTGCATGGATTATGATGTCATAATTTTGCATTGCATACTGCATTGCATGGATTGTGATGTCATAATTTTGCATTGCATGGATTGTGATGTCATACTTTTGCATTAAATGATGCGTTGCATGGATTATGATGTCATAATTTTGCATTGCATACTGCATTGCATGGATTGTGATGTCATAATTTTGCATTGCATACTGCATTGCATGGATTGTGATGTCATAATTTTGCATTAAATGATGCTTTGCATGGATTATGATGTCATAATTTTGCATTGCATACTGCATTGCATGGATTGTGATGTCATAATGTTGCGTTAAATGATGCTTTGCATGGATTATGATGTCATAATTTTGCATTGCATACTGCATTGCATGGATTGTGATGTCATAATTTTGCATTGCATGGATTGTGATGTCATACTTTTGCATTAAATGATGCTTTGCATGGATTATGATGTCATAATTTTGCATTGCATACCTCATTGCATGGATTGTGATGTCATAATTTTGCATTGCATACTGCATTGCATGGATTGTGATGTCATAATTTTGCATTGCATACTGCATTGCATGGATTGTGATGTCATAATTTTGCATTGCATACTGCATTGCATGGATTGTGATGTCATAATGTTGCATTAAATGATGCTTTGCATGGATTGTGATGTCATAATGTTGCATTAAATGATGCTTTGCATGGATTGTGATGTCATAATTTTGCATTGCATACTGCATTGCATGGATTGTGATGTCATAATTTTGCATTAAATGATGCTTTGCATGGATTGTGATGTCATAATTTTGCATTAAATGATGCTTTGCATGGATTATGATGTCATAATTTTGCATTGCATACTGCATTGCATGGATTGTGATGTCATACTTTTGCATTAAATGATGCTTTGCATGGATTATGATGTCATAATTTTGCATTGCATACTGCATTGCATGGATTGTGATGTCATAATTTTGCATTAAATGATGCTTTGCATGGATTATGATGTCATAATTTTGCATTGCATACTGCATTGCATGGATTGTGATGTCATAATTTTGCATTGCATGGATTGTGATGTCATACTTTTGCATTAAATGATGCTTTGCATGGATTATGATGTCATAATTTTGCATTGCATACTGCATTGCATGGATTGTGATGTCATAATTTTGCATTGCATACTGCATTGCATGGATTGTGATGTCATAATTTTGCATTGCATACTGCATTGCATGGATTGTGATGTCATAATTTTGCATTGCATACTGCATTGCATGGATTGTGATGTCATAATGTTGCATTAAATGATGCTTTGCATGGATTGTGATGTCATAATGTTGCATTAAATGATGCTTTGCATGGATTGTGATGTCATAATTTTGCATTGCATACTGCATTGCATGGATTGTGATGTCATAATTTTGCATTGCATGGATTGTGATGTCATACTTTTGCATTAAATGATGCTTTGCATGGATTATGATGTCATAATTTTGCATTGCATACTGCATTGCATGGATTGCGATGTCATAATTTTGCATTAAATGATGCTTTGCATGGATTATGATGTCATTATTTTGCATTGCATACTGCATTGCATGGATTGTGATGTCATACTTTTGCATTAAATGATGCTTTGCATGGATTATGATGTCATAATTTTGCATTGCATACTGCATTGCATGGATTGTGATGTCATAATTTTGCATTGCATACTGCATTGCATGGATTGTGATGTCATAATTTTGCATTAAATGATGCTTTGCATGGATTATGATGTCATAATTTTGCATTGCATACTGCATTGCATGGATTGTGATGTCATAATTTTGCATTAAATGATGCTTTGCATGGATTATGATGTCATAATTTTGCATTGCATACTGCATTGCATGGATTGTGATGTCATAATTTTGCATCGCATACAGCATTGCATGGATTGTGATGTCATGATTTTGCATCGCATACTGCATTGCATGGATTGTGATGTCATAATTTTGCATTAAATGATGCTTTGCATGTATTATGATGTCATTATTTTGCATTGCATACTGCATTGCATGGATTGTGATGTCATACTTTTGCATTAAATGATGCTTTGCATGGATTATGATGTCATAATTTTGCATTGCATACTGCATTGCATGGATTGTGATGTCATAATTTTGCATTGCATACTGCATTGCATGTATTGTGATGTCATAATTTTGCATTAAATGATGCTTTGCATGGATTATGATGTCATAATTTTGCATTGCATACTGCATTGCATGGATTGTGATGTCATAATTTTGCATTAAATGATGCTTTGCATGGATTATGATGTCATAATTTTGCATTGCATACTGCATTGCATGAATTGTGATGTCATAATTTTGCATCGCATACTGCATTGCATGGATTGTGATGTCATAATTTTGCATTAAATGATGCTTTGCATGGATTATGATGTCATTATTTTGCATTGCATACTGCATTGCATGGATTGTGATGTCATAATTTTGCATTGCATGGATTGTGATGTCATACTTTTGCATTAAATGATGCTTTGCATGGATTATGATGTCATAATTTTGCATTGCATACTACATTGCATGGATTGTGATGTCATAATTTTGCATTGCATACTGCATTGCATGGATTATGATGTCATAATTTTGCATTAAATGATGCTTTGCATGGATTATGATGTCATAATTTTGCATTGCATACTGCATTGCATGGATTGTGATGTCATAATTTTGCATTAAATGATGCTTTGCATGGATTATGATGTCATAATTTTGCATTGCATACTGCATTGCATGGATTGTGATGTCATAATTTTGCATTGCATGGATTGTGATGTCATACTTTTGCATTAAATGATGCTTTGCATGGATTATGATGTCATAATTTTGCATTGCATACCTCATTGCATGGATTGTGATGTCATAATTTTGCATTGCATACTGCATTGCATGGATTGTGATGTCATAATTTTGCATTGCATACTGCATTGCATGGATTGTGATGTCATAATTTTGCATTGCATACTGCATTGCATGGATTGTGATGTCATAATGTTGCATTAAATGATGCTTTGCATGGATTGTGATGTCATAATGTTGCATTAAATGATGCTTTGCATGGATTGTGATGTCATAATTTTGCATTGCATACTGCATTGCATGGATTGTGATGTCATAATTTTGCATTGCATGGATTGTGATGTCATACTTTTGCATTAAATGATGCTTTGCATGGATTATGATGTCATAATTTTGCATTGCATACTGCATTGCATGGATTGCGATGTCATAATTTTGCATTAAATGATGCTTTGCATGGATTATGATGTCATTATTTTGCATTGCATACTGCATTGCATGGATTGTGATGTCATACTTTTGCATTAAATGATGCTTTGCATGGATTATGATGTCATAATTTTGCATTGCATACTGCATTGCATGGATTGTGATGTCATAATTTTGCATTAAATGATGCTTTGCATGGATTATGATGTCATTATTTTGCATTGCATACTGCATTGCATGGATTGTGATGTCATAATTTTGCATTAAATGATGCTTTGCATAGATTATGATGTCATAATTTTGCATTGCATATTGCATTGCATGGATTGTGATGTCATAATTTTGCATTGCATGGATTGTGATGTCATACTTTTGCATTAAATGATGCTTTGCATGGATTATGATGTCATAATTTTGCATTGCATACTGCATTGCATGGATTGCGATGTCATAATTTTGCATTAAATGATGCTTTGCATGGATTATGATGTCATAATTTTGCATTGCATACTGCATTGCATGGATTGTGATGTCATAATTTTGCATTGCATGGATTGTGATGTCATACTTTTGCATTAAATGATGCTTTGCATGGATTATGATGTCATAATTTTTCATTGCATACCTCATTGCATGGATTGTGATGTCATAATTTTGCATTGCATACTGCATTGCATGGATTGTGATGTCATAATTTTGCATTGCATACTGCATTGCATGGATTGTGATGTCATAATTTTGCATTAAATGATGCTTTGCATGGATTATGATGTCATAATTTTGCATTGCATACTGCATTGCATGGATTGTGATGTCATAATTTTGCATTGCATGGATTGTGATGTCATACTTTTGCATTAAATGATGCGTTGCATGGATTATGATGTCATAATTTTGCATTGCATACTGCATTGCATGGATTGTGATGTCATAATTTTGCATTGCATACTGCATTGCATGGATTGTGATGTCATAATTTTGCATTAAATGATGCTTTGCATGGATTATGATGTCATAATTTTGCATTGCATACTGCATTGCATGGATTGTGATGTCATAATGTTGCGTTAAATGATGCTTTGCATGGATTATGATGTCATAATTTTGCATTGCATACTGCATTGCATGGATTGTGATGTCATAATTTTGCATTGCATGGATTGTGATGTCATACTTTTGCATTAAATGATGCTTTGCATGGATTATGATGTCATAATTTTGCATTGCATACCTCATTGCATGGATTGTGATGTCATAATTTTGCATTGCATACTGCATTGCATGGATTGTGATGTCATAATTTTGCATTGCATACTGCATTGCATGGATTGTGATGTCATAATTTTGCATTGCATACTGCATTGCATGGATTGTGATGTCATAATGTTGCATTAAATGATGCTTTGCATGGATTGTGATGTCATAATGTTGCATTAAATGATGCTTTGCATGGATTGTGATGTCATAATTTTGCATTGCATACTGCATTGCATGGATTGTGATGTCATAATTTTGCATTAAATGATGCTTTGCATGGATTGTGATGTCATAATTTTGCATTAAATGATGCTTTGCATGGATTATGATGTCATAATTTTGCATTGCATACTGCATTGCATGGATTGTGATGTCATACTTTTGCATTAAATGATGCTTTGCATGGATTATGATGTCATAATTTTGCATTGCATACTGCATTGCATGGATTGTGATGTCATAATTTTGCATTAAATGATGCTTTGCATGGATTATGATGTCATAATTTTGCATTGCATACTGCATTGCATGGATTGTGATGTCATAATTTTGCATTGCATGGATTGTGATGTCATACTTTTGCATTAAATGATGCTTTGCATGGATTATGATGTCATAATTTTGCATTGCATACTGCATTGCATGGATTGTGATGTCATAATTTTGCATTGCATACTGCATTGCATGGATTGTGATGTCATAATTTTGCATTGCATACTGCATTGCATGGATTGTGATGTCATAATTTTGCATTGCATACTGCATTGCATGGATTGTGATGTCATAATGTTGCATTAAATGATGCTTTGCATGGATTGTGATGTCATAATGTTGCATTAAATGATGCTTTGCATGGATTGTGATGTCATAATTTTGCATTGCATACTGCATTGCATGGATTGTGATGTCATAATTTTGCATTGCATGGATTGTGATGTCATACTTTTGCATTAAATGATGCTTTGCATGGATTATGATGTCATAATTTTGCATTGCATACTGCATTGCATGGATTGCGATGTCATAATTTTGCATTAAATGATGCTTTGCATGGATTATGATGTCATTATTTTGCATTGCATACTGCATTGCATGGATTGTGATGTCATACTTTTGCATTAAATGATGCTTTGCATGGATTATGATGTCATAATTTTGCATTGCATACTGCATTGCATGGATTGTGATGTCATAATTTTGCATTAAATGATGCTTTGCATGGATTATGATGTCATTATTTTGCATTGCATACTGCATTGCATGGATTGTGATGTCATAATTTTGCATTAAATGATGCTTTGCATAGATTATGATGTCATAATTTTGCATTGCATATTGCATTGCATGGATTGTGATGTCATAATTTTGCATTGCATGGATTGTGATGTCATACTTTTGCATTAAATGATGCTTTGCATGGATTATGATGTCATAATTTTGCATTGCATACTGCATTGCATGGATTGCGATGTCATAATTTTGCATTAAATGATGCTTTGCATGGATTATGATGTCATAATTTTGCATTGCATACTGCATTGCATGGATTGTGATGTCATAATTTTGCATTGCATGGATTGTGATGTCATACTTTTGCATTAAATGATGCTTTGCATGGATTATGATGTCATAATTTTTCATTGCATACCTCATTGCATGGATTGTGATGTCATAATTTTGCATTGCATACTGCATTGCATGGATTGTGATGTCATAATTTTGCATTGCATACTGCATTGCATGGATTGTGATGTCATAATTTTGCATTAAATGATGCTTTGCATGGATTATGATGTCATAATTTTGCATTGCATACTGCATTGCATGGATTGTGATGTCATAATTTTGCATTGCATGGATTGTGATGTCATACTTTTGCATTAAATGATGCGTTGCATGGATTATGATGTCATAATTTTGCATTGCATACTGCATTGCATGGATTGTGATGTCATAATTTTGCATTGCATACTGCATTGCATGGATTGTGATGTCATAATTTTGCATTAAATGATGCTTTGCATGGATTATGATGTCATAATTTTGCATTGCATACTGCATTGCATGGATTGTGATGTCATAATGTTGCGTTAAATGATGCTTTGCATGGATTATGATGTCATAATTTTGCATTGCATACTGCATTGCATGGATTGTGATGTCATAATTTTGCATTGCATGGATTGTGATGTCATACTTTTGCATTAAATGATGCTTTGCATGGATTATGATGTCATAATTTTGCATTGCATACCTCATTGCATGGATTGTGATGTCATAATTTTGCATTGCATACTGCATTGCATGGATTGTGATGTCATAATTTTGCATTGCATACTGCATTGCATGGATTGTGATGTCATAATTTTGCATTGCATACTGCATTGCATGGATTGTGATGTCATAATGTTGCATTAAATGATGCTTTGCATGGATTGTGATGTCATAATGTTGCATTAAATGATGCTTTGCATGGATTGTGATGTCATAATTTTGCATTGCATACTGCATTGCATGGATTGTGATGTCATAATTTTGCATTAAATGATGCTTTGCATGGATTGTGATGTCATAATTTTGCATTAAATGATGCTTTGCATGGATTATGATGTCATAATTTTGCATTGCATACTGCATTGCATGGATTGTGATGTCATACTTTTGCATTAAATGATGCTTTGCATGGATTATGATGTCATAATTTTGCATTGCATACTGCATTGCATGGATTGTGATGTCATAATTTTGCATTAAATGATGCTTTGCATGGATTATGATGTCATAATTTTGCATTGCATACTGCATTGCATGGATTGTGATGTCATAATTTTGCATTGCATGGATTGTGATGTCATACTTTTGCATTAAATGATGCTTTGCATGGATTATGATGTCATAATTTTGCATTGCATACCTCATTGCATGGATTGTGATGTCATAATTTTGCATTGCATACTGCATTGCATGGATTGTGATGTCATAACGTTGCATTAAATGATGCTTTGCATGGATTGTGATGTCATAATGTTGCATTAAATGATGCTTTGCATGGATTGTGATGTCATAATTTTGCATTGCATACTGCATTGCATGGATTGTGATGTCATAATTTTGCATTAAATGATGCTTTGCATGGATTGTGATGTCATAATTTTGCATTAAATGATGCTTTGCATGGATTATGATGTCATAATTTTGCATTGCATACTGCATTGCATGGATTGTGATGTCATAATTTTGCATTGCATGGATTGTGATGTCATACTTTTGCATTAAATGATGCTTTGCATGGATTATGATGTCATAATTTTGCATTGCATACTGCATTGCATGGATTGCGATGTCATAATTTTGCATTAAATGATGCTTTGCATGGATTATGATGTCATAATTTTGCATTGCATACTGCATTGCATGGATTGTGATGTCATAATTTTGCATTGCATGGATTGTGATGTCATACTTTTGCATTAAATGATGCTTTGCATGGATTATGATGTCATAATTTTGCATTGCATACCTCATTGCATGGATTGTGATGTCATAATTTTGCATTGCATACTGCATTGCATGGATTGTGATGTCATAATTTTGCATTGCATACTGCATTGCATGGATTGTGATGTCATAATTTTGCATTGCATACTGCATTGCATGGATTGTGATGTCATAATGTTGCATTAAATGATGCTTTGCATGGATTGTGATGTCATAATGTTGCATTAAATGATGCTTTGCATGGATTGTGATGTCATAATGTTGCATTGCATACTGCATTGCATGGATTGTGATGTCATAATTTTGCATTGCATGGATTGTGATGTCATACTTTTGCATTAAATGATGCTTTGCATGGATTATGATGTCATAATTTTGCATTGCATACTGCATTGCATGGATTGCGATGTCATAATTTTGCATTAAATGATGCTTTGCATGGATTATGATGTCATTATTTTGCATTGCATACTGCATTGCATGGATTGTGATGTCATACTTTTGCATTAAATGATGCTTTGCATGGATTATGATGTCATAATTTTGCATTGCATACTGCATTGCATGGATTGTGATGTCATAATTTTGCATTAAATGATGCTTTGCATGGATTATGATGTCATTATTTTGCATTGCATACTGCATTGCATGGATTGTGATGTCATAATTTTGCATTAAATGATGCTTTGCATAGATTATGATGTCATAATTTTGCATTGCATATTGCATTGCATGGATTGTGATGTCATAATTTTGCATTGCATGGATTGTGATGTCATACTTTTGCATTAAATGATGCTTTGCATGGATTATGATGTCATAATTTTGCATTGCATACTGCATTGCATGGATTGCGATGTCATAATTTTGCATTAAATGATGCTTTGCATGGATTATGATGTCATAATTTTGCATTGCATACTGCATTGCATGGATTGTGATGTCATAATTTTGCATTGCATGGATTGTGATGTCATACTTTTGCATTAAATGATGCTTTGCATGGATTATGATGTCATAATTTTTCATTGCATACCTCATTGCATGGATTGTGATGTCATAATTTTGCATTGCATACTGCATTGCATGGATTGTGATGTCATAATTTTGCATTGCATACTGCATTGCATGGATTGTGATGTCATAATTTTGCATTAAATGATGCTTTGCATGGATTATGATGTCATAATTTTGCATTGCATACTGCATTGCATGGATTGTGATGTCATAATTTTGCATTGCATGGATTGTGATGTCATACTTTTGCATTAAATGATGCGTTGCATGGATTATGATGTCATAATTTTGCATTGCATACTGCATTGCATGGATTGTGATGTCATAATTTTGCATTGCATACTGCATTGCATGGATTGTGATGTCATAATTTTGCATTAAATGATGCTTTGCATGGATTATGATGTCATAATTTTGCATTGCATACTGCATTGCATGGATTGTGATGTCATAATGTTGCGTTAAATGATGCTTTGCATGGATTATGATGTCATAATTTTGCATTGCATACTGCATTGCATGGATTGTGATGTCATAATTTTGCATTGCATGGATTGTGATGTCATACTTTTGCATTAAATGATGCTTTGCATGGATTATGATGTCATAATTTTGCATTGCATACCTCATTGCATGGATTGTGATGTCATAATTTTGCATTGCATACTGCATTGCATGGATTGTGATGTCATAATTTTGCATTGCATACTGCATTGCATGGATTGTGATGTCATAATTTTGCATTGCATACTGCATTGCATGGATTGTGATGTCATAATGTTGCATTAAATGATGCTTTGCATGGATTGTGATGTCATAATGTTGCATTAAATGATGCTTTGCATGGATTGTGATGTCATAATTTTGCATTGCATACTGCATTGCATGGATTGTGATGTCATAATTTTGCATTAAATGATGCTTTGCATGGATTGTGATGTCATAATTTTGCATTAAATGATGCTTTGCATGGATTATGATGTCATAATTTTGCATTGCATACTGCATTGCATGGATTGTGATGTCATACTTTTGCATTAAATGATGCTTTGCATGGATTATGATGTCATAATTTTGCATTGCATACTGCATTGCATGGATTGTGATGTCATAATTTTGCATTAAATGATGCTTTGCATGGATTATGATGTCATAATTTTGCATTGCATACTGCATTGCATGGATTGTGATGTCATAATTTTGCATTGCATGGATTGTGATGTCATACTTTTGCATTAAATGATGCTTTGCATGGATTATGATGTCATAATTTTGCATTGCATACTGCATTGCATGGATTGTGATGTCATAATTTTGCATTGCATACTGCATTGCATGGATTGTGATGTCATAATTTTGCATTGCATACTGCATTGCATGGATTGTGATGTCATAATTTTGCATTGCATACTGCATTGCATGGATTGTGATGTCATAATGTTGCATTAAATGATGCTTTGCATGGATTGTGATGTCATAATGTTGCATTAAATGATGCTTTGCATGGATTGTGATGTCATAATTTTGCATTGCATACTGCATTGCATGGATTGTGATGTCATAATTTTGCATTGCATGGATTGTGATGTCATACTTTTGCATTAAATGATGCTTTGCATGGATTATGATGTCATAATTTTGCATTGCATACTGCATTGCATGGATTGCGATGTCATAATTTTGCATTAAATGATGCTTTGCATGGATTATGATGTCATTATTTTGCATTGCATACTGCATTGCATGGATTGTGATGTCATACTTTTGCATTAAATGATGCTTTGCATGGATTATGATGTCATAATTTTGCATTGCATACTGCATTGCATGGATTGTGATGTCATAATTTTGCATTAAATGATGCTTTGCATGGATTATGATGTCATTATTTTGCATTGCATACTGCATTGCATGGATTGTGATGTCATAATTTTGCATTAAATGATGCTTTGCATAGATTATGATGTCATAATTTTGCATTGCATATTGCATTGCATGGATTGTGATGTCATAATTTTGCATTGCATGGATTGTGATGTCATACTTTTGCATTAAATGATGCTTTGCATGGATTATGATGTCATAATTTTGCATTGCATACTGCATTGCATGGATTGCGATGTCATAATTTTGCATTAAATGATGCTTTGCATGGATTATGATGTCATAATTTTGCATTGCATACTGCATTGCATGGATTGTGATGTCATAATTTTGCATTGCATGGATTGTGATGTCATACTTTTGCATTAAATGATGCTTTGCATGGATTATGATGTCATAATTTTTCATTGCATACCTCATTGCATGGATTGTGATGTCATAATTTTGCATTGCATACTGCATTGCATGGATTGTGATGTCATAATTTTGCATTGCATACTGCATTGCATGGATTGTGATGTCATAATTTTGCATTAAATGATGCTTTGCATGGATTATGATGTCATAATTTTGCATTGCATACTGCATTGCATGGATTGTGATGTCATAATTTTGCATTGCATGGATTGTGATGTCATACTTTTGCATTAAATGATGCGTTGCATGGATTATGATGTCATAATTTTGCATTGCATACTGCATTGCATGGATTGTGATGTCATAATTTTGCATTGCATACTGCATTGCATGGATTGTGATGTCATAATTTTGCATTAAATGATGCTTTGCATGGATTATGATGTCATAATTTTGCATTGCATACTGCATTGCATGGATTGTGATGTCATAATGTTGCGTTAAATGATGCTTTGCATGGATTATGATGTCATAATTTTGCATTGCATACTGCATTGCATGGATTGTGATGTCATAATTTTGCATTGCATGGATTGTGATGTCATACTTTTGCATTAAATGATGCTTTGCATGGATTATGATGTCATAATTTTGCATTGCATACCTCATTGCATGGATTGTGATGTCATAATTTTGCATTGCATACTGCATTGCATGGATTGTGATGTCATAATTTTGCATTGCATACTGCATTGCATGGATTGTGATGTCATAATTTTGCATTGCATACTGCATTGCATGGATTGTGATGTCATAATGTTGCATTAAATGATGCTTTGCATGGATTGTGATGTCATAATGTTGCATTAAATGATGCTTTGCATGGATTGTGATGTCATAATTTTGCATTGCATACTGCATTGCATGGATTGTGATGTCATAATTTTGCATTAAATGATGCTTTGCATGGATTGTGATGTCATAATTTTGCATTAAATGATGCTTTGCATGGATTATGATGTCATAATTTTGCATTGCATACTGCATTGCATGGATTGTGATGTCATACTTTTGCATTAAATGATGCTTTGCATGGATTATGATGTCATCATTTTGCATTGCATACTGCATTGCATGGATTGTGATGTCATAATTTTGCATTAAATGATGCTTTGCATGGATTATGATGTCATAATTTTGCATTGCATACTGCATTGCATGGATTGTGATGTCATAATTTTGCATTGCATGGATTGTGATGTCATACTTTTGCATTAAATGATGCTTTGCATGGATTATGATGTCATAATTTTGCATTGCATACCTCATTGCATGGATTGTGATGTCATAATTTTGCATTGCATACTGCATTGCATGGATTGTGATGTCATAACGTTGCATTAAATGATGCTTTGCATGGATTGTGATGTCATAATGTTGCATTAAATGATGCTTTGCATGGATTGTGATGTCATAATTTTGCATTGCATACTGCATTGCATGGATTGTGATGTCATAATTTTGCATTAAATGATGCTTTGCATGGATTGTGATGTCATAATTTTGCATTAAATGATGCTTTGCATGGATTATGATGTCATAATTTTGCATTGCATACTGCATTGCATGGATTGTGATGTCATAATTTTGCATTGCATGGATTGTGATGTCATACTTTTGCATTAAATGATGCTTTGCATGGATTATGATGTCATAATTTTGCATTGCATACTGCATTGCATGGATTGCGATGTCATAATTTTGCATTAAATGATGCTTTGCATGGATTATGATGTCATAATTTTGCATTAAATGATGCTTTGCATGGATTATGATGTCATTATTTTGCATTGCATACTGCATTGCATGGATTGTGATGTCATACTTTTGCATTAAATGATGCTTTGCATGGATTATGATGTCATAATTTTGCATTGCATACTGCATTGCATGGATTGTGATGTCATAAGTTTGCATTGCATACTGCATTGCATGGATTCTGATGTCATAATTTTGCATTAAATGATGCTTTGCATGGATTATGATGTCATAATTTTGTATTGCATACTGCATTGCATGGATTGTGATGTCATAATTTTGCATTAAATGATGCTTTGCATGGATTATGATGTCATAATTTTGCATTGCATACTGCATTGCATGGATTGTGATGTCATAATTTTGCATCGCATACTGCATTGCATGGATTGTGATGTCATAATTTTGCATTAAATGATGCTTTGCATGGATTATGATGTCATTATTTTGCATTGCATACTGCATTGCATGGATTGTGATGTCATAATTTTGCATTAAATGATGCTTTGCATAGATTATGATGTCATAATTTTGCATTGCATACTGCATTGCATGGATTGTGATGTCATAATTTTTCATTGCATGGATTGTGATGTCATAATTTTGCATTAAATGATGCTTTGCATGGATTATGATGTCATAATTTTGCATTGCATACTGCATTGCATGGATTGCGATGTCATAATTTTGCATTAAATGATGCTTTGCATGGATTATGATGTCATAATTTTGCATTGCATACTGCATTGCATGGATTGTGATGTCATAATTTTGCATTGCATGGATTGTGATGTCATACTTTTGCATTAAATGATGCTTTGCATGGATTATGATGTCATAATTTTGCATTGCATACTGCATTGCATGGATTGTGATGTCATACTTTTGCATTAAATGATGCTTTGCATGGATTATGATGTCATAATTTTGCAATGCATACTGCATTGCATGGATTGTGATGTCATAATTTTGCATTGCATGGATTGTGATGTCATACTTTTGCATTAAATGATGCATTGCATGGATTATGATGTCATAATTTTGCATTGCATACTGCATTGCATGGATTGTGATGTCATAATTTTGCATTGCATACTGCATTGCATGGATTGTGATGTCATAATTTTGCATTAAATGATGCTTTGCATGGATTATGATGTCATAATTTTGCATTGCATACTGCATTGCATGGATTGTGATGTCATAATTTTGCATTAAATGATGCTTTGCATGGATTATGATGTCATAATTTTGCATTGCATACTGCATTGCATGGATTGTGATGTCATAATTTTGCATCGCATACAGCATTGCATGGATTGTGATGTCATGATTTTGCATCGCATACTGCATTGCATGGATTGTGATGTCATAATTTTGCATTAAATGATGCTTTGCATGTATTATGATGTCATTATTTTGCATTGCATACTGCATTGCATGGATTGTGATGTCATACTTTTGCATTAAATGATGCTTTGCATGGATTATGATGTCATAATTTTGCATTGCATACTGCATTGCATGGATTGTGATGTCATAATTTTGCATTGCATACTGCATTGCATGTATTGTGATGTCATAATTTTGCATTAAATGATGCTTTGCATGGATTATGATGTCATAATTTTGCATTGCATACTGCATTGCATGGATTGTGATGTCATAATTTTGCATTAAATGATGCTTTGCATGGATTATGATGTCATAATTTTGCATTGCATACTGCATTGCATGAATTGTGATGTCATAATTTTGCATCGCATACTGCATTGCATGGATTGTGATGTCATAATTTTGCATTAAATGATGCTTTGCATGGATTATGATGTCATAATTTTGCATTGCATACTGCATTGCATGGATTGTGATGTCATAATTTTGCATTGCATACTGCATTGCATGGATTGTGATGACATAATTTTGCATTAAATGATGCTTTGCATGGATTATGATGTCATAATTTTGTATTGCATACTGCATTGCATGGATTGTGATGTCATAATTTTGCATTAAATGATGCTTTGCATGGATTATGTTGTCATAATTTTGCATTGCATACTGCATTGCATGGATTGTGATGTCATAATTTTGCATCGCATACTGCATTGCATGGATTGTGATGTCATAATTTTGCATTAAATGATGCTTTGCATGGATTATGATGTCAGTATTTTGCATTGCATACTGCATTGCATGGATTGTGATGTCATAATTTTGCATTGCATGGATTGTGATGTCATAATTTTGCATTAAATGATGCTTTGCATAGATTATGATGTCATAATTTTGCATTGCATACTGCATTGCATGGATTGTGATGTCATAATTTTGCATTGCATGGATTGTGATGTCATACTTTTGCATTAAATGATGCTTTGCATGGATTATGATGTCATAATTTTGCATTGCATACTGCATTGCATGGATTGCGATGTCATAATTTTGCATTAAATGATGCTTTGCATGGATTATGATGTCATAATTTTGCATTGCATACTGCATTGCATGGATTGTGATGTCATAATTTTGCATTGCATGGATTGTGATGTCATACTTTTGCATTAAATGATGCTTTGCATGGATTATGATGTCATAATTTTGCATTGCATACTGCATTGCATGGATTGCGATGTCATAATTTTGCATTAAATGATGCTTTGCATGGATTATGATGTCATAATTTTGCATTGCATACTGCATTGCATGGATTGTGATGTCATAATTTTGCATTGCATGGATTGTGATGTCATACTTTTGCATTAAATGATGCTTTGCATGGATTATGATGTCATAATTTTGCATTGCATACTGCATTGCATGGATTGTGATGTCATAATGTTGCATTAAATGATGCTTTGCATGGATTATGATGTCATAATTTTGCATTGCATACTGCATTGCATGGATTGTGATGTCATAATTTTGCATTGCATGGATTGTGATGTCATACTTTTGCATTAAATGATGCTTTGCATGGATTATGATGTCATAATTTTGCATTGCATACCTCATTGCATGGATTGTGATGTCATAATTTTGCATTGCATACTGCATTGCATGGATTGTGATGTCATAATTTTGCATTGCATACTGCATTGCATGGATTGTGATGTCATAATTTTGCATTGCATACTGCATTGCATGGATTGTGATGTCATAATGTTGCATTAAATGATGCTTTGCATGGATTGTGATGTCATAATGTTGCATTAAATGATGCTTTGCATGGATTGTGATGTCATAATTTTGCATTGCATACTGCATTGCATGGATTGTGATGTCATAATTTTGCATTAAATGATGCTTTGCATGGATTGTGATGTCATAATTTTGCATTAAATGATGCTTTGCATGGATTATGATGTCATAATTTTGCATTGCATACTGCATTGCATGGATTGTGATGTCATACTTTTGCATTAAATGATGCTTTGCATGGATTATGATGTCATAATTTGCATTGCATACTGCATTGCATGGATTGTGATGTCATAATTTTGCATTAAATGATGCTTTGCATGGATTATGATGTCATAATTTTGCATTGCATACTGCATTGCATGGATTGTGATGTCATAATTTTGCATTGCATGGATTGTGATGTCATACTTTTGCATTAAATGATGCTTTGCATGGATTATGATCTCATAATTTTGCATTGCATACCTCATTGCATGGATTGTGATGTCATAATTTTGCATTGCATACTGCATTGCATGGATTGTGATGTCATAATGTTGCATTAAATGATGCTTTGCATGGATTGTGATGTCATAATGTTGCATTAAATGATGCTTTGCATGGATTGTGATGTCATAATTTTGCATTGCATACTGCATTGCATGGATTGTGATGTCATAATTTTGCATTAAATGATGCTTTGCATGGATTGTGATGTCATAATTTTGCATTAAATGATGCTTTGCATGGATTATGATGTCATAATTTTGCATTGCATACTGCATTGCATGGATTGTGATGTCATAATTTTGCATTGCATGGATTGTGATGTCATACTTTTGCATTAAATGATGCTTTGCATGGATTATGATGTCATAATTTTGCATTGCATACTGCATTGCATGGATTGCGATGTCATAATTTTGCATTAAATGATGCTTTGCATGGATTATGATGTCATAATTTTGCATTAAATGATGCTTTGCATGGATTATGATGTCATTATTTTGCATTGCATACTGCATTGCATGGATTGTGATGTCATACTTTTGCATTAAATGATGCTTTGCATGGATTATGATGTCATCATTTTGCATTGCATACTGCATTGCATGGATTGTGATGTCATAATTTTGCATTGCATACTGCATTGCATGGATTCTGATGTCATAATTTTGCATTAAATGATGCTTTGCATGGATTATGATGTCATAATTTTGTATTGCATACTGCATTGCATGGATTGTGATGTCATAATTTTGCATTAAATGATGCTTTGCATGGATTATGATGTCATAATTTTGCATTGCATACTGCATTGCATGGATTGTGATGTCATAATTTTGCATCGCATACTGCATTGCATGGATTGTGATGTCATAATTTTGCATTAAATGATGCTTTGCATGGATTATGATGTCATTATTTTGCATTGCATACTGCATTGCATGGATTGTGATGTCATAATTTTGCATTAAATGATGCTTTGCATAGATTATGATGTCATAATTTTGCATTACATACTGCATTGCATGGATTGTGATGTCATAATTTTTCATTGCATGGATTGTGATGTCATAAATTTGCATTAAATGATGCTTTGCATGGATTATGATGTCATAATTTTGCATTGCATACTGCATTGCATGGATTGCGATGTCATAATTTTGCATTAAATGATGCTTTGCATGGATTATGATGTCATAATTTTGCATTGCATACTGCATTGCATGGATTGTGATGTCATAATTTTGCATTGCATGGATTGTGATGTCATACTTTTGCATTAAATGATGCTTTGCATGGATTATGATGTCATAATTTTGCATTGCATACTGCATTGCATGGATTGTGATGTCATACTTTTGCATTAAATGATGCTTTGCATGGATTATGATGTCATAATTTTGCAATGCATACTGCATTGCATGGATTGTGATGTCATAATTTTGCATTGCATGGATTGTGATGTCATACTTTTGCATTAAATGATGCATTGCATGGATTATGATGTCATAATTTTGCATTGCATACTGCATTGCATGGATTGTGATGTCATAATTTTGCATTGCATACTGCATTGCATGGATTGTGATGTCATAATTTTGCATTAAATGATGCTTTGCATGGATTATGATGTCATAATTTTGCATTGCATACTGCATTGCATGGATTGTGATGTCATAATTTTGCATTAAATGATGCTTTGCATGGATTATGATGTCATAATTTTGCATTGCATACTGCATTGCATGGATTGTGATGTCATAATTTTGCATCGCATACTGCATTGCATGGATTGTGATGTCATAATTTTGCATTAAATGATGCTTTGCATGGATTATGATGTCATAATTTTGCATTGCATACTGCATTGCATGGATTGTGATGTCATAATTTTGCATCGCATACAGCATTGCATGGATTGTGATGTCATGATTTTGCATCGCATACTGCATTGCATGGATTGTGATGTCATAATTTTGCATTAAATGATGCTTTGCATGTATTATGATGTCATTATTTTGCATTGCATACTGCATTGCATGGATTGTGATGTCATACTTTTGCATTAAATGATGCTTTGCATGGATTATGATGTCATAATTTTGCATTGCATACTGCATTGCATGGATTGTGATGTCATAATTTTGCATTGCATACTGCATTGCATGTATTGTGATGTCATAATTTTGCATTAAATGATGCTTTGCATGGATTATGATGTCATAATTTTGCATTGCATACTGCATTGCATGGATTGTGATGTCATAATTTTGCATTAAATGATGCTTTGCATGGATTATGATGTCATAATTTTGCATTGCATACTGCATTGCATGGATTGTGATGTCATAATTTTGCATCGCATACTGCATTGCATGGATTGTGATGTCATAATTTTGCATTAAATGATGCTTTGCATGGATTATGATGTCATAATTTTGCATTGCATACTGCATTGCATGGATTGTGATGTCATAATTTTGCATTGCATACTGCATTGCATGGATTGTGATGACATAATTTTGCATTAAATGATGCTTTGCATGGATTATGATGTCATAATTTTGTATTGCATACTGCATTGCATGGATTGTGATGTCATAATTTTGCATTAAATGATGCTTTGCATGGATTATGATGTCATAATTTTGCATTGCATACTGCATTGCATGGATTGTGATGTCATAATTTTGCATCGCATACTGCATTGCATGGATTGTGATGTCATAATTTTGCATTAAATGATGCTTTGCATGGATTATGATGTCAGTATTTTGCATTGCATACTGCATTGCATGGATTGTGATGTCATAATTTTGCATTGCATGGATTGTGATGTCATAATTTTGCATTAAATGATGCTTTGCATGGATTATGATGTCATAATTTTGCATTGCATACTGCATTGCATGGATTGTGATGTCATAATTTTGCATTGCATGGATTGTGATGTCATACTTTTGCATTAAATGATGCTTTGCATGGATTATGATGTCATAATTTTGCATTGCATACCTCATTGCATGGATTGTGATGTCATAATTTTGCATTGCATACTGCATTGCATGGATTGTGATGTCATAATGTTGCATTAAATGATGCTTTGCATGGATTGTGATGTCATAATGTTGCATTAAATGATGCTTTGCATGGATTGTGATGTCATAATTTTGCATTGCATACTGCATTGCATGGATTGTGATGTCATAATTTTGCATTAAATGATGCTTTGCATGGATTGTGATGTCATAATTTTGCATTAAATGATGCTTTGCATGGATTATGATGTCATAATTTTGCATTGCATACTGCATTGCATGGATTGTGATGTCATAATTTTGCATTGCATGGATTGTGATGTCATACTTTTGCATTAAATGATGCTTTGCATGGATTATGATGTCATAATTTTGCATTGCATACTGCATTGCATGGATTGCGATGTCATAATTTTGCATTAAATGATGCTTTGCATGGATTATGATGTCATAATTTTGCATTAAATGATGCTTTGCATGGATTATGATGTCATTATTTTGCATTGCATACTGCATTGCATGGATTGTGATGTCATACTTTTGCATTAAATGATGCTTTGCATGGATTATGATGTCATAATTTTGCATTGCATACTGCATTGCATGGATTGTGATGTCATAATTTTGCATTGCATACTGCATTGCATGGATTCTGATGTCATAGTTTTGCATTAAATGATGCTTTGCATGGATTATGATGTCATAATTTTGTATTGCATACTGCATTGCATGGATTGTGATGTCATAATTTTGCATTAAATGATGCTTTGCATGGATTATGATGTCATAATTTTGCATTGCATACTGCATTGCATGGATTGTGATGTCATAATTTTGCATCGCATACTGCATTGCATGGATTGTGATGTCATAATTTTGCATTAAATGATGCTTTGCATGGATTATGATGTCATTATTTTGCATTGCATACTGCATTGCATGGATTGTGATGTCATAATTTTGCATTAAATGATGCTTTGCATAGATTATGATGTCATAATTTTGCATTGCATACTGCATTGCATGGATTGTGATGTCATAATTTTTCATTGCATGGATTGTGATGTCATAATTTTGCATTAAATGATGCTTTGCATGGATTATGATGTCATAATTTTGCATTGCATACTGCATTGCATGGATTGCGATGTCATAATTTTGCATTAAATGATGCTTTGCATGGATTATGATGTCATAATTTTGCATTGCATACTGCATTGCATGGATTGTGATGTCATAATTTTGCATTGCATGGATTGTGATGTCATACTTTTGCATTAAATGATGCTTTGCATGGATTATGATGTCATAATTTTGCATTGCATACTGCATTGCATGGATTGTGATGTCATACTTTTGCATTAAATGATGCTTTGCATGGATTATGATGTCATAATTTTGCAATGCATACTGCATTGCATGGATTGTGATGTCATAATTTTGCATTGCATACTGCATTGCATGGATTGTGATGTCATAATTTTGCATTAAATGATGCTTTGCATGGATTATGATGTCATAATTTTGCATTGCATACTGCATTGCATGGATTATGATGTCATAATTTTGCATTAAATGATGCTTTGCATGGATTATGATGTCATAATTTTGCATTGCATACTGCATTGCATGGATTGTGATGTCATAATTTTGCATCGCATACTGCATTGCATGGATTGTGATGTCATAATTTTGCATTAAATGATGCTTTGCATGGATTATGATGTCATAATTTTGCATTGCATACTGCATTGCATGGATTGTGATGTCATAATTTTGCATCGCATACAGCATTGCATGGATTGTGATGTCATGATTTTGCATCGCATACTGCATTGCATGGATTGTGATGTCATAATTTTGCATTAAATGATGCTTTGCATGTATTATGATGTCATTATTTTGCATTGCATACTGCATTGCATGGATTGTGATGTCATACTTTTGCATTAAATGATGCTTTGCATGGATTATGATGTCATAATTTTGCATTGCATACTGCATTGCATGGATTGTGATGTCATAATTTTGCATTGCATACTGCATTGCATGTATTGTGATGTCATAATTTTGCATTAAATGATGCTTTGCATGGATTATGATGTCATAATTTTGCATTGCATACTGCATTGCATGGATTGTGATGTCATAATTTTGCATTAAATGATGCTTTGCATGGATTATGATGTCATAATTTTGCATTGCATACTGCATTGCATGAATTGTGATGTCATAATTTTGCATCGCATACTGCATTGCATGGATTGTGATGTCATAATTTTGCATTAAATGATGCTTTGCATGGATTATGATGTCATAATTTTGCATTGCATACTGCATTGCATGGATTGTGATGTCATAATTTTGCATTGCATACTGCATTGCATGGATTGTGATGACATAATTTTGCATTAAATGATGCTTTGCATGGATTATGATGTCATAATTTTGTATTGCATACTGCATTGCATGGATTGTGATGTCATAATTTTGCATTAAATGATGCTTTGCATGGATTATGATGTCATAATTTTGCATTGCATACTGCATTGCATGGATTGTGATGTCATAATTTTGCATCACATACTGCATTGCATGGATTGTGATGTCATAATTTTGCATTAAATGATGCTTTGCATGGATTATGATGTCAGTATTTTGCATTGCATACTGCATTGCATGGATTGTGATGTCATAATTTTGCATTGCATGGATTGTGATGTCATAATTTTGCATTAAATGATGCTTTGCATGGATTATGATGTCATAATTTTGCATTGCATACTGCATTGCATGGATTGTGATGTCATAATTTTGCATTGCATACTGCATTGCATGGATTGTGATGTCATATTTTTGCATTAAATGATGCTTTGCATGTATTATGATGTCATTATGTTGCATTGCATACTGCATTGCATGGATTGTGATGTCATACTTTTGCATTAAATGATGCTTTGCATGGATTATGATGTCATAATTTTGTATTGCATACTGCATTGCATGGATTGTGATGTCATAATTTTGCATTGCATACTGCATTGCATGGATTGTGATGTCATGATTTTGCATTAAATGATGCTTTGCATGGATTATGATGTCATAATTTTGTATTGCATACTGCATTGCATGGATTGTGATGTCATAATTTTGCATTAAATGATGCTTTGCATGGATTATGATGTCATAATTTTGCATTGCATACTGCATTGCATGGATTGTGATGTCATAATTTTGCATCGCATACTGCATTGCATGGATTGTGATGTCATAATTTTGCATTAAATGATGCTTTGCATGGATTATGATGTCAGTATTTTGCATTGCATACTGCATTGCATGGATTGTGATGTCATAATTTTGCATTGCATGGATTGTGATGTCATAATTTTGCATTAAATGATGCTTTGCATGGATTATGATGTCATAATTTTGCATTGCATACTGCATTGCATGGATTGCGATGTCATAATTTTGCATTAAATGATGCTTTGCATGGATTATGATGTCATAATTTTGCATTGCATACTGCATTGCATGGATTGTGATGTCATAATTTTGCATTGCATGGATTGTGATGTCATACTTTTGCATTAAATGATGCTTTGCATGGATTATGATGTCATAATGTTGCATTGCATACTGCATTGCATGGATTGCGATGTCATAATTTTGCATTAAATGATGCTTTGCATGGATTATGATGTCATAATTTTGCATTGCATACTGCATTGCATGGATTGTGATGTCATAATTTTGCATTGCATGGATTGTGATGTCATACTTTTGCATTAAATGATGCTTTGCATGGATTATGATGTCATAATTTTGCATTGCATACTGCATTGCATGGATTGTGATGTCATAATTTTGCATTGCATACTGCATTGCATGGATTGTGATGTCATAATTTTGCATTAAATGATGCTTTGCATGGATTATGATGTCATAATTTTGCATTGCATACTGCATTGCATGGATTGTGATGTCATAATTATGCATTGCATACTGCATTGCATGGATTGTGATGTCATAATTTTGCATTAAATGATGCTTTGCATGGATTATGATGTCATAATTTTGCATTGCATACTGCATTGCATGGATTGTGATGTCATAATTTTGCATTAAATGATGCTTTGCATGGATTATGATGTCATAATTTTGCATTGCATACTGCATTGCATGGATTGTGATGTCATAATTTTGCATCGCATACTGCATTGCATGGATTGTGATGTCATAATTTTGCATTAAATGATGCTTTGCATGGATTATGATGTCATTATTTTGCATTGCATACTGCATTGCATGGATTGTGATGTCATAATTTTGCATTGCATGGATTGTGATGTCATACTTTTGCATTAAATGATGCTTTGCATGGATTATGATGTCATAATTTTGCATTGCATACTGCATTGCATGGATTGTGATGTCATAATTTTGCATTGCATACTGCATTGCATGGATTGTGATGTCATAATTTTGCATTAAATGATGCTTTGCATGGATTATGATGTCATAATTTTGCATTGCATACTGCATTGCATGGATTGTGATGTCATAATTTTGCATTAAATGATGCTTTGCATGGATTATGATGTCATAATTTTGCATTGCATACTGCATTGCATGGATTGTGATGTCATAATTTTGCATTGCATGGATTGTGATGTCATACTTTTGCATTAAATGATGCTTTGCATGGATTATGATGTCATAATTTTGCATTGCATACCTCATTGCATGGATTGTGATGTCATAATTTTGCATTGCATACTGCATTGCATGGATTGTGATGTCATAATTTTGCATTGCATACTGCATTGCATGGATTGTGATGTCATAATTTTGCATTGCATACTGCATTGCATGGATTGTGATGTCATAATGTTGCATTAAATGATGCTTTGCATGGATTGTGATGTCATAATGTTGCATTAAATGATGCTTTGCATGGATTGTGATGTCATAATTTTGCATTGCATACTGCATTGCATGGATTGTGATGTCATAATTTTGCATTAAATGATGCTTTGCATGGATTGTGATGTCATAATTTTGCATTAAATGATGCTTTGCATGGATTATGATGTCATAATTTAGCATTGCATACTGCATTGCATGGATTGTGATGTCATAATTTTGCATTGCATGGATTGTGATGTCATAATTTTGCTTTGCATGGATTATGATGTCATAATTTTGCATTGCATACTGCATTGCATGGATTGTGATGTCATAATTTTGCATTAAATGATGCTTTGCATGGATTATGATGTCATAATTTTGCATTGCATACTGCATTGCATGGATTGTGATGTCATAATTTTGCATTGCATGGATTGTGATGTCATAATTTTGCTGTGCATGGATTATGATGTCATAATTTTGCATTGCATACTGCATTGCATGGATTGTGATGTCATAATTTTGCATTAAATGATGCTTTGCATGGATTATGATGTCATAATTTTGCATTGCATACTGCATTGCATGGATTGTGATGTCATAATTTTGCATTGCATGGATTGTGATGTCATACTTTTGCATTAAATGATGCTTTGCATGGATTATGATGTCATAATTTTGCATTGCATACCTCATTGCATGGATTGTGATGTCATAATTTTGCATTGCATACTGCATTGCATGGATTGTGATGTCATAATGTTGCATTAAATGATGCTTTGCATGGATTGTGATGTCATAATGTTGCATTAAATGATGCTTTGCATGGATTGTGATGTCATAATTTTGCATTGCATACTGCATTGCATGGATTGTGATGTCATAATTTTGCTTTGCATGGATTATGATGTCATAATTTTGCATTAAATGATGCTTTGCATGGATTGTGATGTCATAATTTTGCATTAAATGATGCTTTGCATGGATTATGATGTCATAATTTTGCATTGCATACTGCATTGCATGGATTGTGATGTCATAATTTTGCATTGCATGGATTGTGATGTCATAATTTTGCTTTGCATGGATTATGATGTCATAATTTTGCATTGCATACTGCATTGCATGGATTGTGATGTCATAATTTTGCATTAAATGATGCTTTGCATGGATTATGATGTCATAATTTTGCATTGCATACTGCATTGCATGGATTGTGATGTCATAATTTTGCATTGCATGGATTGTGATGTCATACTTTTGCATTAAATGATGCTTTGCATGGATTATGATGTCATAATTTTGCATTGCATACTGCATTGCATGGATTGCGATGTCATAATTTTGCATTAAATGATGCTTTGCATGGATTATGATGTCATAATTTTGCATTAAATGATGCTTTGCATGGATTATGATGTCATTATTTTGCATTGCATACTGCATTGCATGGATTGTGATGTCATACTTTTGCATTAAATGATGCTTTGCATGGATTATGATGTCATAATTTTGCATTGCATACTGCATTGCATGGATTGTGATGTCATAATTTTGCATTGCATACTGCATTGCATGGATTCTGATGTCATAATTTTGCATTAAATGATGCTTTGCATGGATTATGATGTCATAATTTTGTATTGCATACTGCATTGCATGGATTGTGATGTCATAATTTTGCATTAAATGATGCTTTGCATGGATTATGATGTCATAATTTTGCATTGCATACTGCATTGCATGGATTGTGATGTCATAATTTTGCATCGCATACTGCATTGCATGGATTGTGATGTCATAATTTTGCATTAAATGATGCTTTGCATGGATTATGATGTCATTATTTTGCATTGCATACTGCATTGCATGGATTGTGATGTCATAATTTTGCATTAAATGATGCTTTGCATAGATTATGATGTCATAATTTTGCATTGCATACTGCATTGCATGGATTGTGATGTCATAATTTTTCATTGCATGGATTGTGATGTCATAATTTTGCATTAAATGATGCTTTGCATGGATTATGATGTCATAATTTTGCATTGCATACTGCATTGCATGGATTGCGATGTCATAATTTTGCATTAAATGATGCTTTGCATGGATTATGATGTCATAATTTTGCATTGCATACTGCATTGCATGGATTGTGATGTCATAATTTTGCATTGCATGGATTGTGATGTCATACTTTTGCATTAAATGATGCTTTGCATGGATTATGATGTCATAATTTTGCATTGCATACTGCATTGCATGGATTGTGATGTCATACTTTTGCTTTAAATGATGCTTTGCATGGATTATGATGTCATAATTTTGCAATGCATACTGCATTGCATGGATTGTGATGTCATAATTTTGCATTGCATGGATTGTGATGTCATACTTTTGCATTAAATGATGCATTGCATGGATTATGATGTCATAATTTTGCATTGCATACTGCATTGCATGGATTGTGATGTCATAATTTTGCATTGCATACTGCATTGCATGGATTGTGATGTCATAATTTTGCATTAAATGATGCTTTGCATGGATTATGATGTCATAATTTTGCATTGCATACTGCATTGCATGGATTGTGATGTCATAATTTTGCATTAAATGATGCTTTGCATGGATTATGATGTCATAATTTTGCATTGCATACTGCATTGCATGGATTGTGATGTCATAATTTTGCATCGCATACTGCATTGCATGGATTGTGATGTCATAATTTTGCATTAAATGATGCTTTGCATGGATTATGATGTCATAATTTTGCATTGCATACTGCATTGCATGGATTGTGATGTCATAATTTTGCATCGCATACAGCATTGCATGGATTGTGATGTCATGATTTTGCATCGCATACTGCATTGCATGGATTGTGATGTCATAATTTTGCATTAAATGATGCTTTGCATGTATTATGATGTCATTATTTTGCATTGCATACTGCATTGCATGGATTGTGATGTCATACTTTTGCATTAAATGATGCTTTGCATGGATTATGATGTCATAATTTTGCATTGCATACTGCATTGCATGGATTGTGATGTCATAATTTTGCATTAAATGATGCTTTGCATGGATTATGATGTCATAATTTTGCATTGCATACTGCATTGCATGAATTGTGATGTCATAATTTTGCATCGCATACTGCATTGCATGGATTGTGATGTCATAATTTTGCATTAAATGATGCTTTGCATGGATTATGATGTCATTATTTTGCATTGCATACTGCATTGCATGGATTGTGATGTCATAATTTTGCATTGCATGGATTGTGATGTCATACTTTTGCATTAAATGATGCTTTGCATGGATTATGATGTCATAATTTTGCATTGCATACTGCATTGCATGGATTGTGATGTCATAATTTTGCATTGCATACTGCATTGCATGGATTGTGATGTCATAATTTTGCATTAAATGATGCTTTGCATGGATTATGATGTCATAATTTTGCATTGCATACTGCATTGCATGGATTGTGATGTCATAATTTTGCATTAAATGATGCTTTGCATGGATTATGATGTCATAATTTTGCATTGCATACTGCATTGCATGGATTGTGATGTCATAATTTTGCTTTGCATGGATTATGATGTCATAATTTTGCATTGCATACTGCATTGCATGGATTGTGATGTCATACTTTTGCATTAAATGATGCTTTGCATGGATTATGATGTCATAATTTTGCATTGCATACCTCATTGCATGGATTGTGATGTCATAATTTTGCATTGCATACTGCATTGCATGGATTGTGATGTCATAATTTTGCATTGCATACTGCATTGCATGGATTGTGATGTCATAATTTTGCATTGCATACTGCATTGCATGGATTGTGATGTCATAATGTTGCATTAAATGATGCTTTGCATGGATTGTGATGTCATAATGTTGCATTAAATGATGCTTTGCATGGATTGCGATGTCATAATTTTGCATTAAATGATGCTTTGCATGGATTATGATGTCATTATTTTGCATTGCATACTGCATTGCATGGATTGTGATGTCATACTTTTGCATTAAATGATGCTTTGCATGGATTATGATGTCATAATTTTGCATTGCATACTGCATTGCATGGATTGTGATGTCATAATTTTGCATTGCATTCTGCATTGCATGGATTGTGATGTCATAATTTTGCATTAAATGATGCTTTGCATGGATTATGATGTCATAATTTTGTATTGCATACTGCATTGCATGGATTGTGATGTCATAATTTTGCATTAAATGATGCTTTGCATGGATTATGATGTCATAATTTTGCATTGCATACTGCATTGCATGGATTGTGATGTCATAATTTTGCATCACATACTGCATTGCATGGATTGTGATGTCATAATTTTGCATTAAATGATGCTTTGCATGGATTATGATGTCATAATTTTGTATTGCATACTGCATTGCATGGATTGTGATGTCATAATTTTGCATTAAATGATGCTTTGCATGGATTATGATGTCATAATTTTGCATTGCATACTGCATTGCATGGATTGTGATGTCATAATTTTGCATTGCATACTGCATTGCATGGATTGTGATGTCATAATTTTGCATTGCATTCTGCATTGCATGGATTGTGATGTCATAATTTTGCATTAAATGATGCTTTGCATGGATTATGATGTCATAATTTTGTATTGCATACTGCATTGCATGGATTGTGATGTCATAATTTTGCATTAAATGATGCTTTGCATGGATTATGATGTCATAATTTTGCATTGCATACTGCATTGCATGGATTGTGATGTCATAATTTTGCATCGCATACTGCATTGCATGGATTGTGATGTCATAATTTTGCATTAAATGATGCTTTGCATGGATTATGATGTCATTATTTTGCATTGCATACTGCATTGCATGGATTGTGATGTCATAATTTTGCATTAAATGATGCTTTGCATAGATTATGATGTCATAATTTTGCATTGCATACTGCATTGCATGGATTGTGATGTCATAATTTTGCATTGCATGGATTGTGATGTCATAATTTTGCATTAAATGATGCTTTGCATGATTATGATGTCATAATTTTGCATTGCATGGATTGCGATGTCATAATTTTGCATTAAATGATGCTTTGCATGGATTATGATGTCATAATTTTGCATTGCATACTGCATTGCATGGATTGTGATGTCATAATTTTGCATTGCATGGATTGTGATGTCATACTTTTGCATTAAATGATGCTTTGCATGGATTATGATGTCATAATTTTGCATTGCATACTGCATTGCATGGATTGTGATGTCATACTTTTGCATTAAATGATTCTTTGCATGGATTATGATGTCATAATTTTGCAATGCATACTGCATTGCATGGATTGTGATGTCATAATTTTGCATTGCATGGATTGTGATGTCATACTTTTGCATTAAATGATGCTTTGCATGGATTATGATGTCATAATTTTGCATTGCATACTGCATTGCATGGATTGTGATGTCATAATTTTGCATTAAATGATGCTTTGCATGGATTATGATGTCATAATTTTGCATTGCATACTGCATTGCATGGATTGTGATGTCATAATTTTGCATTAAATGATGCTTTGCATGGATTATGATGTCATAATTTTGCATTGCATACTGCATTGCATGGATTGTGATGTCATAATTTTGCATCGCATACTGCATTGCATGGATTGTGATGTCATAATTTTGCATTAAATGATGCTTTGCATGGATTATGATGTCATAATTTTGCATTGCATACTGCATTGCATGGATTGTGATGTCATAATTTTGCATCGCATACAGCATTGCATGGATTGTGATGTCATGATTTTGCATCGCATACTGCATTGCATGGATTGTGATGTCATAATTTTGCATTAAATGATGCTTTGCATGTATTATGATGTCATTATTTTGCATTGCATACTGCATTGCATGGATTGTGATGTCATACTTTTGCATTAAATGATGCTTTGCATGGATTATGATGTCATAATTTTGCATTGCATACTGCATTGCATGGATTGTGATGTCATAATTTTGCATTGCATACTGCATTGCATGGATTGTGATGTCATAATTTTGCATTAAATGATGCTTTGCATGGATTATGATGTCATAATTTTGCATTGCATACTGCATTGCATGGATTGTGATGTCATAATTTTGCATTAAATGATGCTTTGCATGGATTATGATGTCATAATTTTGCATTGCATACTGCATTGCATGGATTGTGATGTCATAATTTTGCATCGCATACTGCATTGCATGGATTGTGATGTCATAATTTTGCATTAAATGATGCTTTGCATGGATTATGATGTCATAATTTTGCATTGCATACTGCATTGCATGGATTGTGATGTCATAATTTTGCATTGCATACTGCATTGCATGGATTGTGATGACATAATTTTGCATTAAATGATGCTTTGCATGGATTATGATGTCATAATTTTGTATTGCATACTGCATTGCATGGATTGTGATGTCATAATTTTGCATTAAATGATGCTTTGCATGGATTATGATGTCAGTATTTTGCATTGCATACTGCATTGCATGGATTGTGATGTCATAATTTTGCATTGCATGGATTGTGATGTCATAATTTTGCATTAAATGATGCTTTGCATGGATTATGATGTCATAATTTTGCATTGCATACTGCATTGCATGGATTGTGATGTCATAATTTTGCATTAAATGATGCTTTGCATGGATTATGATGTCATAATTTTGTATTGCATACTGCATTGCATGGATTGTGATGTCATAATTTTGCATTAAATGATGCTTTGCATGGATTGTGATGTCATAATTTTGCATTAAATGATGCTTTGCATGGATTATGATGTCATAATTTTGCATTGCATACTGCATTGCATGGATTGTGATGTCATAATTTTGCATTGCATACTGCATTGCATGGATTGTGATGTCATAATTTTTCATTGCATGGATTGTGATGTCATAATTTTGCATTAAATGATGCTTTGCATGGATTATGATGTCATAATTTTGCATTGCATACTGCATTGCATGGATTGCGATGTCATAATTTTGCATTAAATGATGCTTTGCATGGATTATGATGTCATAATTTTGCATTGCATACTGCATTGCATGGATTGTGATGTCATAATTTTGCATTGCATGGATTGTGATGTCATACTTTTGCATTAAATGATGCTTTGCATGGATTATGATGTCATAATTTTGCATTGCATACTGCATTGCATGGATTGCGATGTCATAATTTTGCATTAAATGATGCTTTGCATGGATTATGATGTCATTATTTTGAATTGCATACTGAATTGCATGGATTGTGATGTCATACTTTTGCATTAAATGATGCTTTGCATGGATTATGATGTCATAATTTTGCATTGCATACTGCATTGCATGGATTGTGATGTCATAATTTTGCATTGCATTCTGCATTGCATGGATTGTGATGTCATAATTTTGCATTAAATGATGCTTTGCATGGATTATGATGTCATAATTTTGTATTGCATACTGCATTGCATGGATTGTGATGTCATAATTTTGCATTAAATGATGCTTTGCATGGATTATGATGTCATAATTTTGCATTGCATACTGCATTGCATGGATTGTGATGTCATAATTTTGCATCGCATACTGCATTGCATGGATTGTGATGTCATAATTTTGCATTAAATGATGCTTTGCATGGATTATGATGTCATTATTTTGCATTGCATACTGCATTGCATGGATTGTGATGTCATAATTTTGCATTAAATGATGCTTTGCATAGATTATGATGTCATAATTTTGCATTGCATACTGCATTGCATGGATTGTGATGTCATAATTTTGCATTGCATGGATTGTGATGTCATAATTTTGCATTAAATGATGCTTTGCATGGATTATGATGTCATAATTTTGCATTGCATACTGCATTGCATGGATTGCGATGTCATAATTTTGCATTAAATGATGCTTTGCATGGATTATGATGTCATAATTTTGCATTGCATACTGCATTGCATGGATTGTGATGTCATAATTTTGCGTTGCATGGATTGTGATGTCATACTTTTGCATTAAATGATGCTTTGCATGGATTATGATGTCATAATTTTGCATTGCATACTGCATTGCATGGATTGTGATGTCATAATTTTGCATTGCATTCTGCATTGCATGGATTGTGATGTCATAATTTTGCATTAAATGATGCTTTGCATGGATTATGATGTCATAATTTTGTATTGCATACTGCATTGCATGGATTGTGATGTCATAATTTTGCATTAAATGATGCTTTGCATGGATTATGATGTCATAATTTTGCATTGCATACTGCATTGCATGGATTGTGATGTCATAATTTTGCATCGCATACTGCATTGCATGGATTGTGATGTCATAATTTTGCATTAAATGATGCTTTGCATGGATTATGATGTCATTATTTTGCATTGCATACTGCATTGCATGGATTGTGATGTCATAATTTTGCATTAAATGATGCTTTGCATAGATTATGATGTCATAATTTTGCATTGCATACTGCATTGCATGGATTGTGATGTCATAATTTTGCATTGCATGGATTGTGATGTCATAATTTTGCATTAAATGATGCTTTGCATGGATTATGATGTCATAATTTTGCATTGCATACTGCATTGCATGGATTGCGATGTCATAATTTTGCATTAAATGATGCTTTGCATGGATTATGATGTCATAATTTTGCATTGCATACTGCATTGCATGGATTGTGATGTCATACTTTTGCATTAAATGATGCTTTGCATGGATTATGATGTCATAATTTTGCAATGCATACTGCATTGCATGGATTGTGATGTCATAATTTTGCATTGCATGGATTGTGATGTCATACTTTTGCATTAAATGATGCTTTGCATGGATTATGATGTCATAATTTTGCATTGCATACTGCATTGCATGGATTGTGATGTCATAATTTTGCATTAAATGATGCTTTGCATGGATTATGATGTCATAATTTTGCATTGCATACTGCATTGCATGGATTGTGATGTCATAATTTTGCATTAAATGATGCTTTGCATGGATTATGATGTCATAATTTTGCATTGCATACTGCATTGCATGGATTGTGATGTCATAATTTTGCATCGCATACTGCATTGCATGGATTGTGATGTCATAATTTTGCATTAAATGATGCTTTGCATGGATTATGATGTCATAATTTTGCATTGCATACTGCATTGCATGGATTGTGATGTCATAATTTTGCATCGCATACAGCATTGCATGGATTGTGATGTCATGATTTTGCATCGCATACTGCATTGCATGGATTGTGATGTCATAATTTTGCATTAAATGATGCTTTGCATGTATTATGATGTCATTATTTTGCATTGCATACTGCATTGCATGGATTGTGATGTCATACTTTTGCATTAAATGATGCTTTGCATGGATTATGATGTCATAATTTTGCATTGCATACTGCATTGCATGGATTGTGATGTCATAATTTTGCATTGCATACTGCATTGCATGGATTGTGATGTCATAATTTTGCATTAAATGATGCTTTGCATGGATTATGATGTCATAATTTTGCATTGCATACTGCATTGCATGGATTGTGATGTCATAATTTTGCATTAAATGATGCTTTGCATGGATTATGATGTCATAATTTTGCATTGCATACTGCATTGCATGGATTGTGATGTCATAATTTTGCATCGCATACTGCATTGCATGGATTGTGATGTCATAATTTTGCATTAAATGATGCTTTGCATGGATTATGATGTCATAATTTTGCATTGCATACTGCATTGCATGGATTGTGATGTCATAATTTTGCATTGCATACTGCATTGCATGGATTGTGATGACATAATTTTGCATTAAATGATGCTTTGCATGGATTATGATGTCATAATTTTGTATTGCATACTGCATTGCATGGATTGTGATGTCATAATTTTGCATTAAATGATGCTTTGCATGGATTATGATGTCATAATTTTGCATTGCATACTGCATTGCATGGATTGTGATGTCATAATTTTGCATCGCATACTGCATTGCATGGATTGTGATGTCATAATTTTGCATTAAATGATGCTTTGCATGGATTATGATGTCAGTATTTTGCATTGCATACTGCTTTGCATGGATTATGATGTCAGTATTTTGCATTGCATACTGCATTGCATGGATTGTGATGTCATAATTTTGCATTGCATGGATTGTGATGTCATAATTTTGCATTAAATGATGCTTTGCATGGATTATGATGTCATAATTTTGCATTGCATACTGCATTGCATGGATTGTGATGTCATAATTTTGCATTAAATGATGCTTTGCATGTATTATGATGTCATTATTTTGCATTGCATACTGCATTGCATGGATTGTGATGTCATACTTTTGCATTAAATGATGCTTTGCATGGATTATGATGTCATAATTTTGTATTGCATACTGCATTGCATGGATTGTGATGTCATAATTTTGCATTGCATACTGCATTGCATGGATTGTGATGTCATAATTTTGCATTAAATGATGCTTTGCATGGATTATGATGTCATAATTTTGTATTGCATACTGCATTGCATGGATTGTGATGTCATAATTTTGCATTAAATGATGCTTTGCATGGATTGTGATGTCATAATTTTGCATTAAATGATGCTTTGCATGGATTATGATGTCATAATTTTGCATTGCATACTGCATTGCATGGATTGTGATGTCATAATTTTGCATTGCATACTGCATTGCATGGATTGTGATGACATAATTTTGCATTAAATGATGCTTTGCATGGATTATGATGTCATAATTTTGTATTGCATACTGCATTGCATGGATTGTGATGTCATAATTTTGCATTAAATGATGCTTTGCATGGATTATGATGTCATAATTTTGCATTGCATACTGCATTGCATGGATTGTGATGTCATAATTTTGCATCGCATACTGCATTGCATGGATTGTGATGTCATAATTTTGCATTAAATGATGCTTTGCATGGATTATGATGTCAGTATTTTGCATTGCATACTGCATTGCATGGATTGTGATGTCATAATTTTGCATTGCATGGATTGTGATGTCATAATTTTGCATTAAATGATGCTTTGCATGGATTATGATGTCATAATTTTGCATTGCATACTGCATTGCATGGATTGTGATGTCATAATTTTGCATTAAATGATGCTTTGCATGGATTGTGATGTCATAATTTTGCATTGCATACTGCATTGCATGGATTGTGATGTCATAATTTTGCATCGCATACTGCATTGCATGGATTGTGATGTCATAATTTTGCATTGCATACTGCATTGCATGGATTGTGATGTCATAATTTTGCATCGCATACTGCATTGCATGGATTGTGATGTCATAATTTTGCATTAAATGATGCTTTGCATGGATTATGATGTCATAATTTTGCATTGCATACTGCATTGCATGGATTGTGATGTCATAATTTTGCATTAAATGATGCTTTGCATGGATTATGATGTCATAATTTTGCATTGCATACTGCATTGCATGGATTGTGATGTCATAATTTTGCATCGCATACTGCATTGCATGGATTGTGATGTCATAATTTTGCATTAAATGGTGCTTTGCATGGATTATGATGTCAGTATTTTGCATTGCATACTGCATTGCATGGATTGTGATGTCATAATTTTGCATTGCATGGATTGTGATGTCATAATTTTGCATTAAATGATGCTTTGCATGGATTGTGATGTCATAATTTTGCATTGCATACTGCATTGCATGGATTGTGATGTCATGATTTTGCATCGCATACTGCATTGCATGGATTGTGATGTCATAATTTTGCATTAAATGATGCTTTGCATGTATTATGATGTCATTATTTTGCATTGCATACTGCATTGCATGGATTGTGATGTCATACTTTTGCATTAAATGATGCTTTGCATGGATTATGATGTCATAATTTTGCATTGCATACTGCATTGCATGGATTGTGATGTCATAATTTTGCATTGCATACTGCATTGCATGGATTGTGATGTCATAATTTTGCATTAAATGATGCATTGCATGGATTATGATGTCATAATTTTGCATTGCATACTGCATTGCATGGATTGTGATGTCATAATTTTGCATTAAATGATGCTTTGCATGGATTATGATGTCATAATTTTGCATTGCATACTGCATTGCATGGATTGTGATGTCATAATTTTGCATCGCATACTGCATTGCATGGATTGTGATGTCATAATTTTGCATTAAATGATGCTTTGCATGGATTATGATGTCAGTATTTTGCATTGCATACTGCATTGCATGGATTGTGATGTCATAATTTTGCATTGCATGGATTGTGATGTCATAATTTTGCATTAAATGATGCTTTGCATGGATTATGATGTCATAATTTTGCATTGCATACTGCATTGCATGGATTGTGATGTCATAATTTTGCATTAAATGATGCTTTGCATGGATTGTGATGTCATAATTTTGCATTGCATACTGCATTGCATGGATTGTGATGTCATAATTTTGCATCGCATACTGCATTGCATGGATTGTGATGTCATAATTTTGCATTGCATACTGCATTGCATGGATTGTGATGTCATAATTTTGCATCGCATACTGCATTGCATGGATTGTGATGTCATAATTTTGCATTAAATGATGCTTTGCATGGATTATGATGTCATAATTTTGCATTGCATACTGCATTGCATGGATTGTGATGTCATAATTTTGCATTAAATGATGCTTTGCATGGATTATGATGTCATAATTTTGCATTGCATACTGCATTGCATGGATTGTGATGTCATAATTTTGCATCGCATACTGCATTGCATGGATTGTGATGTCATAATTTTGCATTAAATGGTTCTTTGCATGGATTATGATGTCAGTATTTTGCATTGCATACTGCATTGCATGGATTGTGATGTCATAATTTTGCATTGCATGGATTGTGATGTCATAATTTTGCATTAAATGATGCTTTGCATGGATTGTGATGTCATAATTTTGCATTGCATACTGCATTGCATGGATTGTGATGTCATGATTTTGCATCGCATACTGCATTGCATGGATTGTGATGTCATAATTTTGCATTAAATGATGCTTTGCATGTATTATGATGTCATTATTTTGCATTGCATACTGCATTGCATGGATTGTGATGTCATACTTTTGCATTAAATGATGCTTTGCATGGATTATGATGTCATAATTTTGCATTGCATACTGCATTGCATGGATTGTGATGTCATAATTTTGCATTGCATACTGCATTGCATGGATTGTGATGTCATAATTTTGCATTAAATGATGCATTGCATGGATTATGATGTCATAATTTTGCATTGCATACTGCATTGCATGGATTGTGATGTCATAATTTTGCATTAAATGATGCTTTGCATGGATTATGATGTCATAATTTTGCATTGCATACTGCATTGCATGGATTGTGATGTCATAATTTTGCATCGCATACTGCATTGCATGGATTGTGATGTCATAATTTTGCATTAAATGATGCTTTGCATGGATTATGATGTCATAATTTTGCATTGCATACTGCATTGCATGGATTGTGATGTCATAATTTTGCATTGCATACTGCATTGCATGGATTGTGATGACATAATTTTGCATTAAATGATGCTTTGCATGGATTATGATGTCATAATTTTGTATTGCATACTGCATTGCATGGATTGTGATGTCATAATTTTGCATTAAATGATGCTTTGCATGGATTATGATGTCATAATTTTGCATTGCATACTGCATTGCATGGATTGTGATGTCATAATTTTGCATCGCATACTGCATTGCATGGATTGTGATGTCATAATTTTGCATTAAATGATGCTTTGCATGGATTATGATGTCAGTATTTTGCATTGCATACTGCATTGCATGGATTGTGATGTCATAATTTTGCATTGCATGGATTGTGATGTCATAATTTTGCATTAAATGATGCTTTGCATGGATTATGATGTCATAATTTTGCATTGCATACTGCATTGCATGGATTGTGATGTCATAATTTTGCATTGTATACTGCATTGCATGGATTGTGATGTCATATTTTTGCATTAAATGATGCTTTGCATGTATTATGATGTCATTATTTTGCATTGCATACTGCATTGCATGGATTGTGATGTCATACTTTTGCATTAAATGATGCTTTGCATGGATTATGATGTCATAATTTTGTATTGCATACTGCATTGCATGGATTGTGATGTCATAATTTTGCATTGCATACTGCATTGCATGGATTGTGATGTCATAATTTTGCATTAAATGATGCTTTGCATGGATTATGATGTCATAATTTTGTATTGCATACTGCATTGCATGGATTGTGATGTCATAATTTTGCATTAAATGATGCTTTGCATGGATTATGATGTCATAATTTTGCATTGCATACTGCATTGCATGGATTGTGATGTCATAATTTTGCATCGCATACTGCATTGCATGGATTGTGATGTCATAATTTTGCATTGCATACTGCATTGCATGGATTGTGATGACATAATTTTGCATTAAATGATGCTTTGCATGGATTATGATGTCATAATTTTGTATTGCATACTGCATTGCATGGATTGTGATGTCATAATTTTGCATTAAATGATGCTTTGCATGGATTATGATGTCATAATTTTGCATTGCATACTGCATTGCATGGATTGTGATGTCATAATTTTGCATCGCATACTGCATTGCATGGATTGTGATGTCATAATTTTGCATTAAATGATGCTTTGCATGGATTATGATGTCAGTATTTTGCATTGCATACTGCATTGCATGGATTGTGATGTCATAATTTTGCATTGCATGGATTGTGATGTCATACTTTTGCATTAAATGATGCTTTGCATGGATTATGATGTCATAATTTTGCATTGCATACTGCATTGCATGGATTGTGATGTCATAATTTTGCATTGCATACTGCATTGCATGGATTGTGATGTCATATTTTTGCATTAAATGATGCTTTGCATGTATTATGATGTCATTATTTTGCATTGCATACTGCATTGCATGGATTGTGATGTCATACTTTTGCATTAAATGATGCTTTGCATGGATTATGATGTCATAATTTTGCATTGCATACTGCATTGCATGGATTGTGATGTCATAATTTTGCATTGCATACTGCATTGCATGGATTGTGATGTCATATTTTTGCATTAAATGATGCTTTGCATGTATTATGATGTCATTATTTTGCATTGCATACTGCATTGCATGGATTGTGATGTCATACTTTTGCATTAAATGATGCTTTGCATGGATTATGATGTCATAATTTTGTATTGCATACTGCATTGCATGGATTGTGATGTCATAATTTTGCATTGCATACTGCATTGCATGGATTGTGATGTCATAATTTTGCATTAAATGATGCTTTGCATGGATTATGATGTCATAATTTTGTATTGCATACTGCATTGCATGGATTGTGATGTCATAATTTTGCATTAAATGATGCTTTGCATGGATTATGATGTCATAATTTTGCATTGCATACTGCATTGCATGGATTGTGATGTCATAATTTTGCATCGCATACTGCATTGCATGGATTGTGATGTCATAATTTTGCATTAAATGATGCTTTGCATGGATTATGATGTCATAATTTTGCATTGCATACTGCATTGCATGGATTGTGATGTCATAATTTTGCATTGCATACTGCATTGCATGGATTGTGATGACATAATTTTGCATTAAATGATGCTTTGCATGGATTATGATGTCATAATTTTGTATTGCATACTGCATTGCATGGATTGTGATGTCATAATTTTGCATTAAATGATGCTTTGCATGGATTATGATGTCATAATTTTGCATTGCATACTGCATTGCATGGATTGTGATGTCATAATTTTGCATCGCATACTGCATTGCATGGAATGTGATGTCATAATTTTGCATTAAATGATGCTTTGCATGGATTATGATGTCAGTATTTTGCATTGCATACTGCATTGCATGGATTGTGATGTCATAATTTTGCATTGCATGGATTGTGATGTCATAATTTTGCATTAAATGATGCTTTGCATGGAGTATGATGTCATAATTTTGCATTGCATACTGCATTGCATGGATTGTGATGTCATAATTTTGCATTGCATACTGCATTGCATGGATTGTGATGTCATATTTTTGCATTAAATGATGCTTTGCATGTATTATGATGTCATTATTTTGCATTGCATACTGCATTGCATGGATTGTGATGTCATACTTTTGCATTAAATGATGCTTTGCATGGATTATGATGTCATAATTTTGTATTGCATACTGCATTGCATGGATTGTGATGTCATAATTTTGCATTGCATACTGCATTGCATGGATTGTGATGTCATAATTTTGCATTAAATGATGCTTTGCATGGATTATGATGTCATAATTTTGTATTGCATACTGCATTGCATGGATTGTGATGTCATAATTTTGCATTAAATGATGCTTTGCATGGATTATGATGTCATAATTTTGCATTGCATACTGCATTGCATGGATTGTGATGTCATAATTTTGCATCGCATACTGCATTGCATGGATTGTGATGTCATAATTTTGCATTAAATGATGCTTTGCATGGATTATGATGTCAGTATTTTGCATTGCATACTGCATTGCATGGATTGTGATGTCATAATTTTGCATTGCATGGATTGTGATGTCATAATTTGGCATTAAATGATGCTTTGCATGGATTATGATGTCATAATTTTGCATTGCATACTGCATTGCATGGATTGCGATGTCATAATTTTGCATTAAATGATGCTTTGCATGGATTATGATGTCATAATTTTGCATTGCATACTGCATTGCATGGATTGTGATGTCATAATTTTGCATTGCATGGATTGTGATGTCATACTTTTGCATTAAATGATGCTTTGCATGGATTATGATGTCATAATTTTGCATTGCATACTGCATTGCATGGATTGTGATGTCATAATTTTGCATTGCATACTGCATTGCATGGATTGTGATGTCATAATTTTGCATTAAATGATGCTTTGCATGGATTATGATGTCATAATTTTGCATTGCATACTGCATTGCATGGATTGTGATGTCATAATTATGCATTGCATACTGCATTGCATGGATTGTGATGTCATAATTTTGCATTAAATGATGCTTTGCATGGATTATGATGTCATAATTTTGCATTGCATACTGCATTGCATGGATTGTGATGTCATAATTTTGCATTAAATGATGCTTTGCATGGATTATGATGTCATAATTTTGCATTGCATACTGCATTGCATGGATTGTGATGTCATAATTTTGCATCGCATACTGCATTGCATGGATTGTGATGTCATAATTTTGCATTAAATGATGCTTTGCATGGATTATGATGTCATTATTTTGCATTGCATACTGCATTGCATGGATTGTGATGTCATAATTTTGCATTGCATGGATTGTGATGTCATACTTTTGCATTAAATGATGCTTTGCATGGATTATGATGTCATAATTTTGCATTGCATACTGCATTGCATGGATTGTGATGTCATAATTTTGCATTGCATACTGCATTGCATGGATTGTGATGTCATAATTTTGCATTAAATGATGCTTTGCATGGATTATGATGTCATAATTTTGCATTGCATACTGCACTGCATGGATTGTGATGTCATAATTTTGCATTAAATGATGCTTTGCATGGATTATGATGTCATAATTTTGCATTGCATACTGCATTGCATGGATTGTGATGTCATAATTTTGCATTGCATGGATTGTGATGTCATACTTTTGCATTAAATGATGCTTTGCATGGATTATGATGTCATAATTTTGCATTGCATACCTCATTGCATGGATTGTGATGTCATAATTTTGCATTGCATACTGCATTGCATGGATTGTGATGTCATAATTTTGCATTGCATACTGCATTGCATGGATTGTGATGTCATAATTTTGCATTGCATACTGCATTGCATGGATTGTGATGTCATAATGTTGCATTAAATGATGCTTTGCATGGATTGTGATGTCATAATGTTGCATTAAATGATGCATTGCATGGATTGTGATGTCATAATTTTGCATTGCATACTGCATTGCATGGATTGTGATGTCATAATTTTGCATTGCATGGATTGTGATGTCATACTTTTGCATTAAATGATGCTTTGCATGGATTATGATGTCATAATTTTGCATTGCATACTGCATTGCATGGATTGTGATGTCATAATTTTGCATCACATACTGCATTGCATGGATTGTGATGTCATAATTTTGCATTAAATGATGCTTTGCATGGATTATGATGTCATAATTTTGCATTGCATACTGCATTGCATGGATTGTGATGTCATAATTTTGCATCGCATACAGCATTGCATGGATTGTGATGTCATGATTTTGCATCGCATACTGCATTGCATGGATTGTGATGTCATAATTTTGCATTAAATGATGCTTTGCATGTATTATGATGTCATTATTTTGCATTGCATACTGCATTGCATGGATTGTGATGTCATACTTTTGCATTAAATGATGCTTTGCATGGATTATGATGTCATAATTTTGCATTGCATACTGCATTGCATGGATTGTGATGTCATAATTTTGCATTGCATACTGCATTGCATGGATTGTGATGTCATAATTTTGCATTAAATGATGCTTTGCATGGATTATGATGTCATAATTTTGCATTGCATACTGCATTGCATGGATTGTGATGTCATAATTTTGCATTAAATGATGCTTTGCATGGATTATGATGTCATAATTTTGCATCGCATACTGCATTGCATGGATTGTGATGTCATAATTTTGCATTAAATGATGCTTTGCATGGATTATGATGTCATAATTTTGCATTGCATACTGCATTGCATGGATTGTGATGTCATAATTTTGCATTGCATACTGCATTGCATGGATTGTGATGTCATAATTTTGCATTAAATGATGCTTTGCATGGATTATGATGTCATAATTTTGCATTGCATACTGCATTGCATGGATTGTGATGTCATAATTTTGCATTAAATGATGCTTTGCATGGATTATGATGTCATAATTTTGCATTGCATACTGCATTGCATGGATTGTGATGTCATAATTTTGCATCGCATACTGCATTGCATGGATTGTGATGTCATAATTTTGCATTAAATGATGCTTTGCATGGATTATGATGTCATAATTTTGCATTGCATACTGCATTGCATGGATTGTGATGTCATAATTTTGCATCGCATACAGCATTGCATGGATTGTGATGTCATAATTTTGCATTGCATGGATTGTGATGTCATACTTTTGCATTAAATGCTGCTTTGCATGGATTATGATGTCATAATTTTGCATTGCATACTGCATTGCATGGATTGTGATGTCATAATTTTGCATTAAATGATGCTTTGCATGGATTATGATGTCATAATTTTGCATTGCATACTGCATTGCATGGATTGTGATGTCATACTTTTGCATTAAATGATGCTTTGCATGGATTATGATGTCATAATTTTGCATTGCATACTGCATTGCATGGATTGTGATGTCATAATTTTGCATTAAATGATGCTTTGCATGGATTATGATGTCATAATTTTGCATTGCATACTGCATTGCATGGATTGTGATGTCATAATTTTGCATTAAATGATGCTTTGCATGGATTATGATGTCATAATTTTGCATTGCATACTGCATTGCATGGATTGTGATGTCATACTTTTGCATTAAATGATGCTTTGCATGGATTATGATGTCATAATTTTGCATTGCATACTGCATTGCATGGATTGTGATGTCATAATTTTGCATTGCATACTGCATTGCATGGATTGTGATGTCATAATTTTGCATTGCATACTGCATTGCATGGATTGTGATGTCATAATTTTGCATTGCATGGATTGTGATGTCATACTTTTGCATTAAATGCTGCTTTGCATGGATTATGATGTCATAATTTTGCATTGCATACTGCATTGCATGGATTGTGATGTCATAATTTTGCATTAAATGATGCTTTGCATGGATTATGATGTCATAATTTTGCATTGCATACTGCATTGCATGGATTGTGATGTCATACTTTTGCATTAAATGATGCTTTGCATGGATTATGATGTCATAATTTTGCATTGCATACTGCATTGCATGGATTGTGATGTCATAATTTTGCATTAAATGATGCTTTGCATGGATTATGATGTCATAATTTTGCATTGCATACTGCATTGCATGGATTGTGATGTCATAATTTTGCATTAAATGATGCTTTGCATGGATTATGATGTCATAATTTTGCATTGCATACTGCATTGCATGGATTGTGATGTCATACTTTTGCATTAAATGATGCTTTGCATGGATTATGATGTCATAATTTTGCATTGCATACTGCATTGCATGGATTGTGATGTCATAATTTTGCATTGCATACTGCATTGCATGGATTGTGATGTCATAATTTTGCATTGCATACTGCATTGCATGGATTGTGATGTCATAATTTTGCATTGCATGGATTGTGATGTCATACTTTTGCATTAAATGATGCTTTGCATGGATTATGATGTCATAATTTTGCATTGCATACTGCATTGCATGGATTGCGATGTCATAATTTTGCATTAAATGATGCTTTGCATGGATTATGATGTCATAATTTTGCATTGCATACTGCATTGCATGGATTGTGATGTCATAATTTTGCATTGCATGGATTGTGATGTCATACTTTTGCATTAAATGCTGCTTTGCACGGATTATGATGTCATAATTTTGCATTGCATACTGCATTGCATGGATTGCGATGTCATAATTTTGCATTAAATGATGCTTTGCATGGATTATGATGTCATAATTGCATGGATTGTGATGTCATAATTTTGCATTGCATACTGCATTGCATGGATTGTGATGTCATAATTTTGCATTAAATGATGCTTTGCATGGATTATGATGTCATAATTTTGCATTGCATACTGCATTGCATGGATTGTGATGTCATAATTTTGCATTAAATGATGCTTTGCATGGATTATGATGTCATAATTTTGCATTGCATACTGCATTGCATGGATTGTGATGTCATACTTTTGCATTAAATGATGCTTTGCATGGATTATGATGTCATAATTTTGCATTGCATACTGCATTGCATGGATTGTGATGTCATATTTTTGCATTAAATGATGCTTTGCATGGATTATGATGTCATAATTTTGCATTGCATACTGCATTGCATGGATTGTGATGTCATAATTTTGCATTAAATGATGCTTTGCATGGATTATGATGTCATAATTTTGCATTGCATACTGCATTGCATGGATTGTGATGTCATACTTTTGCATTAAATGATGCTTTGCATGGATTATGATGTCATAATTTTGCATTGCATACTGCATTGCATGGATTGTGATGTCATAATTTTGCATTGCATACTGCATTGCATGGATTGTGATGTCATAATTTTGCATTGCATACTGCATTGCATGGATTGTGATGTCATAATTTTGCATTAAATGATGCTTTGCATGGATTATGATGTCATAATTTTGCATTGCATACTGCATTGCATGGATTGTGATGTCATAATTTTGCATTAAATGATGCTTTGCATTAATTATGATGTCATAATTTTGCATTGCATACTGCATTGCATGGATTGTGATGTCATAATTTTGCATCGCATACTGCATTGCATGGATTGTGATGTCATAATTTTGCATTAAATGATGCTTTGCATGGATTATGATGTCATTATTTTGCATTGCATACTGCATTGCATGGATTGTGATGTCATAATTTTGCATTGCATGGATTGTGATGTCATACTTTTGCATTAAATGATGCTTTGCATGGATTATGATGTCATAATTTTGCATTGCATACTGCATTGCATGGATTGTGATGTCATAATTTTGCATTGCATACTGCATTGCATGGATTGTGATGTCATAATTTTGCATTAAATGATGCTTTGCATGGATTATGATGTCATAATTTTGCATTGCATACTGCATTGCATGGATTGTGATGTCATAATTTTGCATTAAATGATGCTTTGCATGGATTATGATGTCATAATTTTGCATTGCATACTGCATTGCATGGATTGTGATGTCATAATTTTGCATTGCATGGATTGTGATGTCATACTTTTGCATTAAATGATGCTTTGCATGGATTATGATGTCATAATTTTGCATTGCATACCTCATTGCATGGATTGTAATGTCATAATTTTGCATTGCATACTGCATTGCATGGATTGTGATGTCATAATTTTGCATTGCATACTGCATTGCATGGATTGTGATGTCATAATTTTGCATTGCATACTGCATTGCATGGATTGTGATGTCATAATGTTGCATTAAATGATGCTTTGCATGGATTGTGATGTCATAATGTTGCATTAAATGATGCTTTGCATGGATTGTGATGTCATAATTTTGCATTGCATACTGCATTGCATGGATTGTGATGTCATAATTTTGCATTGCATGGATTGTGATGTCATACTTTTGCATTAAATGATGCTTTGCATGGATTATGATGTCATAATTTTGCATTGCATACTGCATTGCATGGATTGTGATGTCATAATTTTGCATCGCATACTGCATTGCATGGATTGTGATGTCATAATTTTGCATTAAATGATGCTTTGCATGGATTATGATGTCATAATTTTGCATTGCATACTGCATTGCATGGATTGTGATGTCATAATTTTGCATCGCATACAGCATTGCATGGATTGTGATGTCATGATTTTGCATCGCATACTGCATTGCATGGATTGTGATGTCATAATTTTGCATTAAATGATGCTTTGCATGTATTATGATGTCATTATTTTGCATCGCATACTGCATTGCATGGATTGTGATGTCATACTTTTGCATTAAATGATGCTTTGCATGGATTATGATGTCATAATTTTGCATTGCATACTGCATTGCATGGATTGTGATGTCATAATTTTGCATTGCATACTGCATTGCATGGATTGTGATGTCATAATTTTGCATTAAATGATGCTTTGCATGGATTATGATGTCATAATTTTGCATTGCATACTGCATTGCATGGATTGTGATGTCATAATTTTGCATTAAATGATGCTTTGCATGGATTATGATGTCATAATTTTGCATCGCATACTGCATTGCATGGATTGTGATGTCATAATTTTGCATTAAATGATGCTTTGCATGGATTATGATGTCATAATTTTGCATTGCATACTGCATTGCATGGATTGTGATGTCATAATTTTGCATTGCATACTGCATTGCATGGATTGTGATGACATAATTTTGCATTAAATGATGCTTTGCATGGATTATGATGTCATAATTTTGTATTGCATACTGCATTGCATGGATTGTGATGTCATAATTTTGCATCGCATACAGCATTGCATGGATTGTGATGTCATGATTTTGCATCGCATACTGCATTGCATGGATTGTGATGTCATAATTTTGCATTAAATGATGCTTTGCATGTATTATGATGTCATTATTTTGCATTGCATACTGCATTGCATGGATTGTGATGTCATACTTTTGCATTAAATGATGCTTTGCATGGATTATGATGTCATAATTTTGCATTGCATACTGCATTGCATGGATTGTGATGTCATAATTTTGCATTGCATACTGCATTGCATGGATTGTGATGTCATAATTTTGCATTAAATGATGCTTTGCATGTATTATGATGTCATTATTTTGCATTGCATACTGCATTGCATGGATTGTGATGTCATACTTTTGCATTAAATGATGCTTTGCATGGATTATGATGTCATAATTTTGCATTGCATACTGCATTGCATGGATTGTGATGTCATAATTTTGCATCGCATACTGCATTGCATGGATTGTGATGTCATAATTTTGCATTAAATGATGCTTTGCATGGATTATGATGTCATAATTTTGCATTGCATACTGCATTGCATGGATTGTGATGTCATAATTTTGCATCGCATACTGCATTGCATGGATTGTGATGTCATAATTTTGCATTAAATGATGCTTTGCATGGATTATGATGTCATAATTTTGCATTGCATACTGCATTGCATGGATTGTGATGTCATAATTTTGCATTAAATGATGCTTTGCATGGATTATGATGTCATAATTTTGCATTGCATACTGCATTGCATGGATTGTGATGTCATAATTTTGCATTGCATACTGCATTGCATGGATTGTGATGTCATACTTTTGCATTAAATGATGCTTTGCATGGATTATGATGTCATAATTTTGCATTGCATACTGCATTGCATGGATTGTGATGTCATAATTTTGCATTAAATGATGCTTTGCATGGATTATGATGTCATAATTTTGCATTGCATACTGCATTGCATGGATTGTGATGTCATAATTTTGCATTGCATGGATTGTGATGTCATACTTTTGCATTAAATGATGCTTTGCATGGATTATGATGTCATAATTTTGCATTGCATACTGCATTGCATGGATTGTGATGTCATAATTTTGCATTGCATGGATTGTGATGTCATACTTTTGCATTAAATGATGCTTTGCATGGATTATGATGTCATAATTTTGCATTGCATACTGCATTGCATGGATTGTGATGTCATAATTTTGCATCGCATACTGCATTGCATGGATTGTGATGTCATAATTTTGCATTAAATGATGCTTTTCATGGATTATGATGTCATAATTTTGCATTGCATACTGCATTGCATGGATTGTGATGTCATAATTTTGCATCGCATACAGCATTGCATGGATTGTGATGTCATGATTTTGCATTAAATGATGCTTTGCATGGATTATGATGTCATAATTTTGCATTGCATACTGCATTGCATGGATTGTGATGTCATAATTTTGCATTGCATGGATTGTGATGTCATACTTTTGCATTAAATGATGCTTTGCATGGATTATGATGTCATAATTTTGCATTGCATACTGCATTGCATGGATTGTGATGTCATAATTTTGCATCGCATACTGCATTGCATGGATTGTGATGTCATAATTTTGCATTAAATGATGCTTTGCATGGATTATGATGTCATAATTTTGCATTGCATACTGCATTGCATGGATTGTGATGTCATAATTTTGCATCGCATACAGCATTGCATGGATTGTGATGTCATGATTTTGCATCGCATACTGCATTGCATGGATTGTGATGTCATAATTTTGCATTAAATGATGCTTTGCATGTATTATGATGTCATTATTTTGCATTGCATACTGCATTGCATGGATTGTGATGTCATACTTTTGCATTAAATGATGCTTTGCATGGATTATGATGTCATAATTTTGCATTGCATACTGCATTGCATGGATTGTGATGTCATAATTTTGCATTGCATACTGCATTGCATGGATTGTGATGTCATAATTTTGCATTAAATGATGCTTTGCATGGATTATGATGTCATAATTTTGCATTGCATACTGCATTGCATGGATTGTGATGTCATAATTTTGCATTAAATGATGCTTTGCATGGATTATGATGTCATAATTTTGCATTGCATACTGCATTGCATGGATTGTGATGTCATAATTTTGCATTGCATGGATTGTGATGTCATACTTTTGCATTAAATGATGCTTTGCATGGATTATGATGTCATAATTTTGCATTGCATACCTCATTGCATGGATTGTGATGTCATAATTTTGCATTGCATACTGCATTGCATGGATTGTGATGTCATAACGTTGCATTAAATGATGCTTTGCATGGATTGTGATGTCATAATGTTGCATTAAATGATGCTTTGCATGGATTGTGATGTCATAATTTTGCATTGCATACTGCATTGCATGGATTGTGATGTCATAATTTTGCATTAAATGATGCTTTGCATGGATTGTGATGTCATAATTTTGCATTAAATGATGCTTTGCATGGATTATGATGTCATAATTTTGCATTGCATACTGCATTGCATGGATTGTGATGTCATAATTTTGCATTGCATGGATTGTGATGTCATACTTTTGCATTAAATGATGCTTTGCATGGATTATGATGTCATAATTTTGCATTGCATACTGCATTGCATGGATTGCGATGTCATAATTTTGCATTAAATGATGCTTTGCATGGATTATGATGTCATAATTTTGCATTAAATGATGCTTTGCATGGATTATGATGTCATTATTTTGCATTGCATACTGCATTGCATGGATTGTGATGTCATACTTTTGCATTAAATGATGCTTTGCATGGATTATGATGTCATAATTTTGCATTGCATACTGCATTGCATGGATTGTGATGTCATAAGTTTGCATTGCATACTGCATTGCATGGATTCTGATGTCATAATTTTGCATTAAATGATGCTTTGCATGGATTATGATGTCATAATTTTGTATTGCATACTGCATTGCATGGATTGTGATGTCATAATTTTGCATTAAATGATGCTTTGCATGGATTATGATGTCATAATTTTGCATTGCATACTGCATTGCATGGATTGTGATGTCATAATTTTGCATCGCATACTGCATTGCATGGATTGTGATGTCATAATTTTGCATTAAATGATGCTTTGCATGGATTATGATGTCATTATTTTGCATTGCATACTGCATTGCATGGATTGTGATGTCATAATTTTGCATTAAATGATGCTTTGCATAGATTATGATGTCATAATTTTGCATTGCATACTGCATTGCATGGATTGTGATGTCATAATTTTTCATTGCATGGATTGTGATGTCATAATTTTGCATTAAATGATGCTTTGCATGGATTATGATGTCATAATTTTGCATTGCATACTGCATTGCATGGATTGCGATGTCATAATTTTGCATTAAATGATGCTTTGCATGGATTATGATGTCATAATTTTGCATTGCATACTGCATTGCATGGATTGTGATGTCATAATTTTGCATTGCATGGATTGTGATGTCATACTTTTGCATTAAATGATGCTTTGCATGGATTATGATGTCATAATTTTGCATTGCATACTGCATTGCATGGATTGTGATGTCATACTTTTGCATTAAATGATGCTTTGCATGGATTATGATGTCATAATTTTGCAATGCATACTGCATTGCATGGATTGTGATGTCATAATTTTGCATTGCATGGATTGTGATGTCATACTTTTGCATTAAATGATGCATTGCATGGATTATGATGTCATAATTTTGCATTGCATACTGCATTGCATGGATTGTGATGTCATAATTTTGCATTGCATACTGCATTGCATGGATTGTGATGTCATAATTTTGCATTAAATGATGCTTTGCATGGATTATGATGTCATAATTTTGCATTGCATACTGCATTGCATGGATTGTGATGTCATAATTTTGCATTAAATGATGCTTTGCATGGATTATGATGTCATAATTTTGCATTGCATACTGCATTGCATGGATTGTGATGTCATAATTTTGCATCGCATACAGCATTGCATGGATTGTGATGTCATGATTTTGCATCGCATACTGCATTGCATGGATTGTGATGTCATAATTTTGCATTAAATGATGCTTTGCATGTATTATGATGTCATTATTTTGCATTGCATACTGCATTGCATGGATTGTGATGTCATACTTTTGCATTAAATGATGCTTTGCATGGATTATGATGTCATAATTTTGCATTGCATACTGCATTGCATGGATTGTGATGTCATAATTTTGCATTGCATACTGCATTGCATGTATTGTGATGTCATAATTTTGCATTAAATGATGCTTTGCATGGATTATGATGTCATAATTTTGCATTGCATACTGCATTGCATGGATTGTGATGTCATAATTTTGCATTAAATGATGCTTTGCATGGATTATGATGTCATAATTTTGCATTGCATACTGCATTGCATGAATTGTGATGTCATAATTTTGCATCGCATACTGCATTGCATGGATTGTGATGTCATAATTTTGCATTAAATGATGCTTTGCATGGATTATGATGTCATAATTTTGCATTGCATACTGCATTGCATGGATTGTGATGTCATAATTTTGCATTGCATACTGCATTGCATGGATTGTGATGACATAATTTTGCATTAAATGATGCTTTGCATGGATTATGATGTCATAATTTTGTATTGCATACTGCATTGCATGGATTGTGATGTCATAATTTTGCATTAAATGATGCTTTGCATGGATTATGATGTCATAATTTTGCATTGCATACTGCATTGCATGGATTGTGATGTCATAATTTTGCATCGCATACTGCATTGCATGGATTGTGATGTCATAATTTTGCATTAAATGATGCTTTGCATGGATTATGATGTCAGTATTTTGCATTGCATACTGCATTGCATGGATTGTGATGTCATAATTTTGCATTGCATGGATTGTGATGTCATAATTTTGCATTAAATGATGCTTTGCATAGATTATGATGTCATAATTTTGCATTGCATACTGCATTGCATGGATTGTGATGTCATAATTTTGCATTGCATGGATTGTGATGTCATACTTTTGCATTAAATGATGCTTTGCATGGATTATGATGTCATAATTTTGCATTGCATACTGCATTGCATGGATTGCGATGTCATAATTTTGCATTAAATGATGCTTTGCATGGATTATGATGTCATAATTTTGCATTGCATACTGCATTGCATGGATTGTGATGTCATAATTTTGCATTGCATGGATTGTGATGTCATACTTTTGCATTAAATGATGCTTTGCATGGATTATGATGTCATAATTTTGCATTGCATACTGCATTGCATGGATTGCGATGTCATAATTTTGCATTAAATGATGCTTTGCATGGATTATGATGTCATAATTTTGCATTGCATACTGCATTGCATGGATTGTGATGTCATAATTTTGCATTGCATGGATTGTGATGTCATACTTTTGCATTAAATGATGCTTTGCATGGATTATGATGTCATAATTTTGCATTGCATACTGCATTGCATGGATTGTGATGTCATAATGTTGCATTAAATGATGCTTTGCATGGATTATGATGTCATAATTTTGCATTGCATACTGCATTGCATGGATTGTGATGTCATAATTTTGCATTGCATGGATTGTGATGTCATACTTTTGCATTAAATGATGCTTTGCATGGATTATGATGTCATAATTTTGCATTGCATACCTCATTGCATGGATTGTGATGTCATAATTTTGCATTGCATACTGCATTGCATGGATTGTGATGTCATAATTTTGCATTGCATACTGCATTGCATGGATTGTGATGTCATAATTTTGCATTGCATACTGCATTGCATGGATTGTGATGTCATAATGTTGCATTAAATGATGCTTTGCATGGATTGTGATGTCATAATGTTGCATTAAATGATGCTTTGCATGGATTGTGATGTCATAATTTTGCATTGCATACTGCATTGCATGGATTGTGATGTCATAATTTTGCATTAAATGATGCTTTGCATGGATTGTGATGTCATAATTTTGCATTAAATGATGCTTTGCATGGATTATGATGTCATAATTTTGCATTGCATACTGCATTGCATGGATTGTGATGTCATACTTTTGCATTAAATGATGCTTTGCATGGATTATGATGTCATAATTTGCATTGCATACTGCATTGCATGGATTGTGATGTCATAATTTTGCATTAAATGATGCTTTGCATGGATTATGATGTCATAATTTTGCATTGCATACTGCATTGCATGGATTGTGATGTCATAATTTTGCATTGCATGGATTGTGATGTCATACTTTTGCATTAAATGATGCTTTGCATGGATTATGATCTCATAATTTTGCATTGCATACCTCATTGCATGGATTGTGATGTCATAATTTTGCATTGCATACTGCATTGCATGGATTGTGATGTCATAATGTTGCATTAAATGATGCTTTGCATGGATTGTGATGTCATAATGTTGCATTAAATGATGCTTTGCATGGATTGTGATGTCATAATTTTGCATTGCATACTGCATTGCATGGATTGTGATGTCATAATTTTGCATTAAATGATGCTTTGCATGGATTGTGATGTCATAATTTTGCATTAAATGATGCTTTGCATGGATTATGATGTCATAATTTTGCATTGCATACTGCATTGCATGGATTGTGATGTCATAATTTTGCATTGCATGGATTGTGATGTCATACTTTTGCATTAAATGATGCTTTGCATGGATTATGATGTCATAATTTTGCATTGCATACTGCATTGCATGGATTGCGATGTCATAATTTTGCATTAAATGATGCTTTGCATGGATTATGATGTCATAATTTTGCATTAAATGATGCTTTGCATGGATTATGATGTCATTATTTTGCATTGCATACTGCATTGCATGGATTGTGATGTCATACTTTTGCATTAAATGATGCTTTGCATGGATTATGATGTCATCATTTTGCATTGCATACTGCATTGCATGGATTGTGATGTCATAATTTTGCATTGCATACTGCATTGCATGGATTCTGATGTCATAATTTTGCATTAAATGATGCTTTGCATGGATTATGATGTCATAATTTTGTATTGCATACTGCATTGCATGGATTGTGATGTCATAATTTTGCATTAAATGATGCTTTGCATGGATTATGATGTCATAATTTTGCATTGCATACTGCATTGCATGGATTGTGATGTCATAATTTTGCATCGCATACTGCATTGCATGGATTGTGATGTCATAATTTTGCATTAAATGATGCTTTGCATGGATTATGATGTCATTATTTTGCATTGCATACTGCATTGCATGGATTGTGATGTCATAATTTTGCATTAAATGATGCTTTGCATAGATTATGATGTCATAATTTTGCATTACATACTGCATTGCATGGATTGTGATGTCATAATTTTTCATTGCATGGATTGTGATGTCATAAATTTGCATTAAATGATGCTTTGCATGGATTATGATGTCATAATTTTGCATTGCATACTGCATTGCATGGATTGCGATGTCATAATTTTGCATTAAATGATGCTTTGCATGGATTATGATGTCATAATTTTGCATTGCATACTGCATTGCATGGATTGTGATGTCATAATTTTGCATTGCATGGATTGTGATGTCATACTTTTGCATTAAATGATGCTTTGCATGGATTATGATGTCATAATTTTGCATTGCATACTGCATTGCATGGATTGTGATGTCATACTTTTGCATTAAATGATGCTTTGCATGGATTATGATGTCATAATTTTGCAATGCATACTGCATTGCATGGATTGTGATGTCATAATTTTGCATTGCATGGATTGTGATGTCATACTTTTGCATTAAATGATGCATTGCATGGATTATGATGTCATAATTTTGCATTGCATACTGCATTGCATGGATTGTGATGTCATAATTTTGCATTGCATACTGCATTGCATGGATTGTGATGTCATAATTTTGCATTAAATGATGCTTTGCATGGATTATGATGTCATAATTTTGCATTGCATACTGCATTGCATGGATTGTGATGTCATAATTTTGCATTAAATGATGCTTTGCATGGATTATGATGTCATAATTTTGCATTGCATACTGCATTGCATGGATTGTGATGTCATAATTTTGCATCGCATACTGCATTGCATGGATTGTGATGTCATAATTTTGCATTAAATGATGCTTTGCATGGATTATGATGTCATAATTTTGCATTGCATACTGCATTGCATGGATTGTGATGTCATAATTTTGCATCGCATACAGCATTGCATGGATTGTGATGTCATGATTTTGCATCGCATACTGCATTGCATGGATTGTGATGTCATAATTTTGCATTAAATGATGCTTTGCATGTATTATGATGTCATTATTTTGCATTGCATACTGCATTGCATGGATTGTGATGTCATACTTTTGCATTAAATGATGCTTTGCATGGATTATGATGTCATAATTTTGCATTGCATACTGCATTGCATGGATTGTGATGTCATAATTTTGCATTGCATACTGCATTGCATGTATTGTGATGTCATAATTTTGCATTAAATGATGCTTTGCATGGATTATGATGTCATAATTTTGCATTGCATACTGCATTGCATGGATTGTGATGTCATAATTTTGCATTAAATGATGCTTTGCATGGATTATGATGTCATAATTTTGCATTGCATACTGCATTGCATGGATTGTGATGTCATAATTTTGCATCGCATACTGCATTGCATGGATTGTGATGTCATAATTTTGCATTAAATGATGCTTTGCATGGATTATGATGTCATAATTTTGCATTGCATACTGCATTGCATGGATTGTGATGTCATAATTTTGCATTGCATACTGCATTGCATGGATTGTGATGACATAATTTTGCATTAAATGATGCTTTGCATGGATTATGATGTCATAATTTTGTATTGCATACTGCATTGCATGGATTGTGATGTCATAATTTTGCATTAAATGATGCTTTGCATGGATTATGATGTCATAATTTTGCATTGCATACTGCATTGCATGGATTGTGATGTCATAATTTTGCATCGCATACTGCATTGCATGGATTGTGATGTCATAATTTTGCATTAAATGATGCTTTGCATGGATTATGATGTCAGTATTTTGCATTGCATACTGCATTGCATGGATTGTGATGTCATAATTTTGCATTGCATGGATTGTGATGTCATAATTTTGCATTAAATGATGCTTTGCATGGATTATGATGTCATAATTTTGCATTGCATACTGCATTGCATGGATTGTGATGTCATAATTTTGCATTGCATGGATTGTGATGTCATACTTTTGCATTAAATGATGCTTTGCATGGATTATGATGTCATAATTTTGCATTGCATACCTCATTGCATGGATTGTGATGTCATAATTTTGCATTGCATACTGCATTGCATGGATTGTGATGTCATAATGTTGCATTAAATGATGCTTTGCATGGATTGTGATGTCATAATGTTGCATTAAATGATGCTTTGCATGGATTGTGATGTCATAATTTTGCATTGCATACTGCATTGCATGGATTGTGATGTCATAATTTTGCATTAAATGATGCTTTGCATGGATTGTGATGTCATAATTTTGCATTAAATGATGCTTTGCATGGATTATGATGTCATAATTTTGCATTGCATACTGCATTGCATGGATTGTGATGTCATAATTTTGCATTGCATGGATTGTGATGTCATACTTTTGCATTAAATGATGCTTTGCATGGATTATGATGTCATAATTTTGCATTGCATACTGCATTGCATGGATTGCGATGTCATAATTTTGCATTAAATGATGCTTTGCATGGATTATGATGTCATAATTTTGCATTAAATGATGCTTTGCATGGATTATGATGTCATTATTTTGCATTGCATACTGCATTGCATGGATTGTGATGTCATACTTTTGCATTAAATGATGCTTTGCATGGATTATGATGTCATAATTTTGCATTGCATACTGCATTGCATGGATTGTGATGTCATAATTTTGCATTGCATACTGCATTGCATGGATTCTGATGTCATAATTTTGCATTAAATGATGCTTTGCATGGATTATGATGTCATAATTTTGTATTGCATACTGCATTGCATGGATTGTGATGTCATAATTTTGCATTAAATGATGCTTTGCATGGATTATGATGTCATAATTTTGCATTGCATACTGCATTGCATGGATTGTGATGTCATAATTTTGCATCGCATACTGCATTGCATGGATTGTGATGTCATAATTTTGCATTAAATGATGCTTTGCATGGATTATGATGTCATTATTTTGCATTGCATACTGCATTGCATGGATTGTGATGTCATAATTTTGCATTAAATGATGCTTTGCATAGATTATGATGTCATAATTTTGCATTGCATACTGCATTGCATGGATTGTGATGTCATAATTTTTCATTGCATGGATTGTGATGTCATAATTTTGCATTAAATGATGCTTTGCATGGATTATGATGTCATAATTTTGCATTGCATACTGCATTGCATGGATTGCGATGTCATAATTTTGCATTAAATGATGCTTTGCATGGATTATGATGTCATAATTTTGCATTGCATACTGCATTGCATGGATTGTGATGTCATAATTTTGCATTGCATGGATTGTGATGTCATACTTTTGCATTAAATGATGCTTTGCATGGATTATGATGTCATAATTTTGCATTGCATACTGCATTGCATGGATTGTGATGTCATACTTTTGCATTAAATGATGCTTTGCATGGATTATGATGTCATAATTTTGCAATGCATACTGCATTGCATGGATTGTGATGTCATAATTTTGCATTGCATACTGCATTGCATGGATTGTGATGTCATAATTTTGCATTAAATGATGCTTTGCATGGATTATGATGTCATAATTTTGCATTGCATACTGCATTGCATGGATTATGATGTCATAATTTTGCATTAAATGATGCTTTGCATGGATTATGATGTCATAATTTTGCATTGCATACTGCATTGCATGGATTGTGATGTCATAATTTTGCATCGCATACTGCATTGCATGGATTGTGATGTCATAATTTTGCATTAAATGATGCTTTGCATGGATTATGATGTCATAATTTTGCATTGCATACTGCATTGCATGGATTGTGATGTCATAATTTTGCATCGCATACAGCATTGCATGGATTGTGATGTCATGATTTTGCATCGCATACTGCATTGCATGGATTGTGATGTCATCATTTTGCATTAAATGATGCTTTGCATGTATTATGATGTCATTATTTTGCATTGCATACTGCATTGCATGGATTGTGATGTCATACTTTTGCATTAAATGATGCTTTGCATGGATTATGATGTCATAATTTTGCATTGCATACTGCATTGCATGGATTGTGATGTCATAATTTTGCATTGCATACTGCATTGCATGTATTGTGATGTCATAATTTTGCATTAAATGATGCTTTGCATGGATTATGATGTCATAATTTTGCATTGCATACTGCATTGCATGGATTGTGATGTCATAATTTTGCATTAAATGATGCTTTGCATGGATTATGATGTCATAATTTTGCATTGCATACTGCATTGCATGAATTGTGATGTCATAATTTTGCATCGCATACTGCATTGCGTGGATTGTGATGTCATAATTTTGCATTAAATGATGCTTTGCATGGATTATGATGTCATAATTTTGCATTGCATACTGCATTGCATGGATTGTGATGTCATAATTTTGCATTGCATACTGCATTGCATGGATTGTGATGACATAATTTTGCATTAAATGATGCTTTGCATGGATTATGATGTCATAATTTTGTATTGCATACTGCATTGCATGGATTGTGATGTCATAATTTTGCATTAAATGATGCTTTGCATGGATTATGATGTCATAATTTTGCATTGCATACTGCATTGCATGGATTGTGATGTCATAATTTTGCATCACATACTGCATTGCATGGATTGTGATGTCATAATTTTGCATTAAATGATGCTTTGCATGGATTATGATGTCAGTATTTTGCATTGCATACTGCATTGCATGGATTGTGATGTCATAATTTTGCATTGCATGGATTGTGATGTCATAATTTTGCATTAAATGATGCTTTGCATGGATTATGATGTCATAATTTTGCATTGCATACTGCATTGCATGGATTGTGATGTCATAATTTTGCATTGCATACTGCATTGCATGGATTGTGATGTCATATTTTTGCATTAAATGATGCTTTGCATGTATTATGATGTCATTATGTTGCATTGCATACTGCATTGCATGGATTGTGATGTCATACTTTTGCATTAAATGATGCTTTGCATGGATTATGATGTCATAATTTTGTATTGCATACTGCATTGCATGGATTGTGATGTCATAATTTTGCATTGCATACTGCATTGCATGGATTGTGATGTCATGATTTTGCATTAAATGATGCTTTGCATGGATTATGATGTCATAATTTTGTATTGCATACTGCATTGCATGGATTGTGATGTCATAATTTTGCATTAAATGATGCTTTGCATGGATTATGATGTCATAATTTTGCATTGCATACTGCATTGCATGGATTGTGATGTCATAATTTTGCATCGCATACTGCATTGCATGGATTGTGATGTCATAATTTTGCATTAAATGATGCTTTGCATGGATTATGATGTCAGTATTTTGCATTGCATACTGCATTGCATGGATTGTGATGTCATAATTTTGCATTGCATGGATTGTGATGTCATAATTTTGCATTAAATGATGCTTTGCATGGATTATGATGTCATAATTTTGCATTGCATACTGCATTGCATGGATTGCGATGTCATAATTTTGCATTAAATGATGCTTTGCATGGATTATGATGTCATAATTTTGCATTGCATACTGCATTGCATGGATTGTGATGTCATAATTTTGCATTGCATGGATTGTGATGTCATACTTTTGCATTAAATGATGCTTTGCATGGATTATGATGTCATAATGTTGCATTGCATACTGCATTGCATGGATTGCGATGTCATAATTTTGCATTAAATGATGCTTTGCATGGATTATGATGTCATAATTTTGCATTGCATACTGCATTGCATGGATTGTGATGTCATAATTTTGCATTGCATGGATTGTGATGTCATACTTTTGCATTAAATGATGCTTTGCATGGATTATGATGTCATAATTTTGCATTGCATACTGCATTGCATGGATTGTGATGTCATAATTTTGCATTGCATACTGCATTGCATGGATTGTGATGTCATAATTTTGCATTAAATGATGCTTTGCATGGATTATGATGTCATAATTTTGCATTGCATACTGCATTGCATGGATTGTGATGTCATAATTATGCATTGCATACTGCATTGCATGGATTGTGATGTCATAATTTTGCATTAAATGATGCTTTGCATGGATTATGATGTCATAATTTTGCATTGCATACTGCATTGCATGGATTGTGATGTCATAATTTTGCATTAAATGATGCTTTGCATGGATTATGATGTCATAATTTTGCATTGCATACTGCATTGCATGGATTGTGATGTCATAATTTTGCATCGCATACTGCATTGCATGGATTGTGATGTCATAATTTTGCATTAAATGATGCTTTGCATGGATTATGATGTCATTATTTTGCATTGCATACTGCATTGCATGGATTGTGATGTCATAATTTTGCATTGCATGGATTGTGATGTCATACTTTTGCATTAAATGATGCTTTGCATGGATTATGATGTCATAATTTTGCATTGCATACTGCATTGCATGGATTGTGATGTCATAATTTTGCATTGCATACTGCATTGCATGGATTGTGATGTCATAATTTTGCATTAAATGATGCTTTGCATGGATTATGATGTCATAATTTTGCATTGCATACTGCATTGCATGGATTGTGATGTCATAATTTTGCATTAAATGATGCTTTGCATGGATTATGATGTCATAATTTTGCATTGCATACTGCATTGCATGGATTGTGATGTCATAATTTTGCATTGCATGGATTGTGATGTCATACTTTTGCATTAAATGATGCTTTGCATGGATTATGATGTCATAATTTTGCATTGCATACCTCATTGCATGGATTGTGATGTCATAATTTTGCATTGCATACTGCATTGCATGGATTGTGATGTCATAATTTTGCATTGCATACTGCATTGCATGGATTGTGATGTCATAATTTTGCATTGCATACTGCATTGCATGGATTGTGATGTCATAATGTTGCATTAAATGATGCTTTGCATGGATTGTGATGTCATAATGTTGCATTAAATGATGCTTTGCATGGATTGTGATGTCATAATTTTGCATTGCATACTGCATTGCATGGATTGTGATGTCATAATTTTGCATTAAATGATGCTTTGCATGGATTGTGATGTCATAATTTTGCATTAAATGATGCTTTGCATGGATTATGATGTCATAATTTAGCATTGCATACTGCATTGCATGGATTGTGATGTCATAATTTTGCATTGCATGGATTGTGATGTCATAATTTTGCTTTGCATGGATTATGATGTCATAATTTTGCATTGCATACTGCATTGCATGGATTGTGATGTCATAATTTTGCATTAAATGATGCTTTGCATGGATTATGATGTCATAATTTTGCATTGCATACTGCATTGCATGGATTGTGATGTCATAATTTTGCATTGCATGGATTGTGATGTCATAATTTTGCTGTGCATGGATTATGATGTCATAATTTTGCATTGCATACTGCATTGCATGGATTGTGATGTCATAATTTTGCATTAAATGATGCTTTGCATGGATTATGATGTCATAATTTTGCATTGCATACTGCATTGCATGGATTGTGATGTCATAATTTTGCATTGCATGGATTGTGATGTCATACTTTTGCATTAAATGATGCTTTGCATGGATTATGATGTCATAATTTTGCATTGCATACCTCATTGCATGGATTGTGATGTCATAATTTTGCATTGCATACTGCATTGCATGGATTGTGATGTCATAATGTTGCATTAAATGATGCTTTGCATGGATTGTGATGTCATAATGTTGCATTAAATGATGCTTTGCATGGATTGTGATGTCATAATTTTGCATTGCATACTGCATTGCATGGATTGTGATGTCATAATTTTGCTTTGCATGGATTATGATGTCATAATTTTGCATTAAATGATGCTTTGCATGGATTGTGATGTCATAATTTTGCATTAAATGATGCTTTGCATGGATTATGATGTCATAATTTTGCATTGCATACTGCATTGCATGGATTGTGATGTCATAATTTTGCATTGCATGGATTGTGATGTCATAATTTTGCTTTGCATGGATTATGATGTCATAATTTTGCATTGCATACTGCATTGCATGGATTGTGATGTCATAATTTTGCATTAAATGATGCTTTGCATGGATTATGATGTCATAATTTTGCATTGCATACTGCATTGCATGGATTGTGATGTCATAATTTTGCATTGCATGGATTGTGATGTCATACTTTTGCATTAAATGATGCTTTGCATGGATTATGATGTCATAATTTTGCATTGCATACTGCATTGCATGGATTGCGATGTCATAATTTTGCATTAAATGATGCTTTGCATGGATTATGATGTCATAATTTTGCATTAAATGATGCTTTGCATGGATTATGATGTCATTATTTTGCATTGCATACTGCATTGCATGGATTGTGATGTCATACTTTTGCATTAAATGATGCTTTGCATGGATTATGATGTCATAATTTTGCATTGCATACTGCATTGCATGGATTGTGATGTCATAATTTTGCATTGCATACTGCATTGCATGGATTCTGATGTCATAATTTTGCATTAAATGATGCTTTGCATGGATTATGATGTCATAATTTTGTATTGCATACTGCATTGCATGGATTGTGATGTCATAATTTTGCATTAAATGATGCTTTGCATGGATTATGATGTCATAATTTTGCATTGCATACTGCATTGCATGGATTGTGATGTCATAATTTTGCATCGCATACTGCATTGCATGGATTGTGATGTCATAATTTTGCATTAAATGATGCTTTGCATGGATTATGATGTCATTATTTTGCATTGCATACTGCATTGCATGGATTGTGATGTCATAATTTTGCATTAAATGATGCTTTGCATAGATTATGATGTCATAATTTTGCATTGCATACTGCATTGCATGGATTGTGATGTCATAATTTTTCATTGCATGGATTGTGATGTCATAATTTTGCATTAAATGATGCTTTGCATGGATTATGATGTCATAATTTTGCATTGCATACTGCATTGCATGGATTGCGATGTCATAATTTTGCATTAAATGATGCTTTGCATGGATTATGATGTCATAATTTTGCATTGCATACTGCATTGCATGGATTGTGATGTCATAATTTTGCATTGCATGGATTGTGATGTCATACTTTTGCATTAAATGATGCTTTGCATGGATTATGATGTCATAATTTTGCATTGCATACTGCATTGCATGGATTGTGATGTCATACTTTTGCTTTAAATGATGCTTTGCATGGATTATGATGTCATAATTTTGCAATGCATACTGCATTGCATGGATTGTGATGTCATAATTTTGCATTGCATGGATTGTGATGTCATACTTTTGCATTAAATGATGCATTGCATGGATTATGATGTCATAATTTTGCATTGCATACTGCATTGCATGGATTGTGATGTCATAATTTTGCATTGCATACTGCATTGCATGGATTGTGATGTCATAATTTTGCATTAAATGATGCTTTGCATGGATTATGATGTCATAATTTTGCATTGCATACTGCATTGCATGGATTGTGATGTCATAATTTTGCATTAAATGATGCTTTGCATGGATTATGATGTCATAATTTTGCATTGCATACTGCATTGCATGGATTGTGATGTCATAATTTTGCATCGCATACTGCATTGCATGGATTGTGATGTCATAATTTTGCATTAAATGATGCTTTGCATGGATTATGATGTCATAATTTTGCATTGCATACTGCATTGCATGGATTGTGATGTCATAATTTTGCATCGCATACAGCATTGCATGGATTGTGATGTCATGATTTTGCATCGCATACTGCATTGCATGGATTGTGATGTCATAATTTTGCATTAAATGATGCTTTGCATGTATTATGATGTCATTATTTTGCATTGCATACTGCATTGCATGGATTGTGATGTCATACTTTTGCATTAAATGATGCTTTGCATGGATTATGATGTCATAATTTTGCATTGCATACTGCATTGCATGGATTGTGATGTCATAATTTTGCATTGCATACTGCATTGCATGTATTGTGATGTCATAATTTTGCATTAAATGATGCTTTGCATGGATTATGATGTCATAATTTTGCATTGCATACTGCATTGCATGGATTGTGATGTCATAATTTTGCATTAAATGATGCTTTGCATGGATTATGATGTCATAATTTTGCATTGCATACTGCATTGCATGAATTGTGATGTCATAATTTTGCATCGCATACTGCATTGCATGGATTGTGATGTCATAATTTTGCATTAAATGATGCTTTGCATGGATTATGATGTCATTATTTTGCATTGCATACTGCATTGCATGGATTGTGATGTCATAATTTTGCATTGCATGGATTGTGATGTCATACTTTTGCATTAAATGATGCTTTGCATGGATTATGATGTCATAATTTTGCATTGCATACTGCATTGCATGGATTGTGATGTCATAATTTTGCATTGCATACTGCATTGCATGGATTGTGATGTCATAATTTTGCATTAAATGATGCTTTGCATGGATTATGATGTCATAATTTTGCATTGCATACTGCATTGCATGGATTGTGATGTCATAATTTTGCATTAAATGATGCTTTGCATGGATTATGATGTCATAATTTTGCATTGCATACTGCATTGCATGGATTGTGATGTCATAATTTTGCTTTGCATGGATTATGATGTCATAATTTTGCATTGCATACTGCATTGCATGGATTGTGATGTCATACTTTTGCATTAAATGATGCTTTGCATGGATTATGATGTCATAATTTTGCATTGCATACCTCATTGCATGGATTGTGATGTCATAATTTTGCATTGCATACTGCATTGCATGGATTGTGATGTCATAATTTTGCATTGCATACTGCATTGCATGGATTGTGATGTCATAATTTTGCATTGCATACTGCATTGCATGGATTGTGATGTCATAATGTTGCATTAAATGATGCTTTGCATGGATTGTGATGTCATAATGTTGCATTAAATGATGCTTTGCATGGATTGCGATGTCATAATTTTGCATTAAATGATGCTTTGCATGGATTATGATGTCATTATTTTGCATTGCATACTGCATTGCATGGATTGTGATGTCATACTTTTGCATTAAATGATGCTTTGCATGGATTATGATGTCATAATTTTGCATTGCATACTGCATTGCATGGATTGTGATGTCATAATTTTGCATTGCATTCTGCATTGCATGGATTGTGATGTCATAATTTTGCATTAAATGATGCTTTGCATGGATTATGATGTCATAATTTTGTATTGCATACTGCATTGCATGGATTGTGATGTCATAATTTTGCATTAAATGATGCTTTGCATGGATTATGATGTCATAATTTTGCATTGCATACTGCATTGCATGGATTGTGATGTCATAATTTTGCATCGCATACTGCATTGCATGGATTGTGATGTCATAATTTTGCATTAAATGATGCTTTGCATGGATTATGATGTCATTATTTTGCATTGCATACTGCATTGCATGGATTGTGATGTCATAATTTTGCATTAAATGATGCTTTGCATAGATTATGATGTCATAATTTTGCATTGCATACTGCATTGCATGGATTGTGATGTCATAATTTTGCATTGCATGGATTGTGATGTCATAATTTTGCATTAAATGATGCTTTGCATGGATTATGATGTCATAATTTTGCATTGCATACTGCATTGCATGGATTGCGATGTCATAATTTTGCATTAAATGATGCTTTGCATGGATTATGATGTCATAATTTTGCATTGCATACTGCATTGCATGGATTGTGATGTCATAATTTTGCATTGCATGGATTGTGATGTCATACTTTTGCATTAAATGATGCTTTGCATGGATTATGATGTCATAATTTTGCATTGCATACTGCATTGCATGGATTGTGATGTCATAATTTTGCATTGCATTCTGCATTGCATGGATTGTGATGTCATAATTTTGCATTAAATGATGCTTTGCATGGATTATGATGTCATAATTTTGTATTGCATACTGCATTGCATGGATTGTGATGTCATAATTTTGCATTAAATGATGCTTTGCATGGATTATGATGTCATAATTTTGCATTGCATACTGCATTGCATGGATTGTGATGTCATAATTTTGCATTGCATACTGCATTGCATGGATTGTGATGTCATAATTTTGCATTGCATTCTGCATTGCATGGATTGTGATGTCATAATTTTGCATTAAATGATGCTTTGCATGGATTATGATGTCATAATTTTGTATTGCATACTGCATTGCATGGATTGTGATGTCATAATTTTGCATTAAATGATGCTTTGCATGGATTATGATGTCATAATTTTGCATTGCATACTGCATTGCATGGATTGTGATGTCATAATTTTGCATCGCATACTGCATTGCATGGATTGTGATGTCATAATTTTGCATTAAATGATGCTTTGCATGGATTATGATGTCATTATTTTGCATTGCATACTGCATTGCATGGATTGTGATGTCATAATTTTGCATTAAATGATGCTTTGCATAGATTATGATGTCATAATTTTGCATTGCATACTGCATTGCATGGATTGTGATGTCATAATTTTGCATTGCATGGATTGTGATGTCATAATTTTGCATTAAATGATGCTTTGCATGGATTATGATGTCATAATTTTGCATTGCATGGATTGCGATGTCATAATTTTGCATTAAATGATGCTTTGCATGGATTATGATGTCATAATTTTGCATTGCATACTGCATTGCATGGATTGTGATGTCATAATTTTGCATTGCATGGATTGTGATGTCATACTTTTGCATTAAATGATGCTTTGCATGGATTATGATGTCATAATTTTGCATTGCATACTGCATTGCATGGATTGTGATGTCATACTTTTGCATTAAATGATTCTTTGCATGGATTATGATGTCATAATTTTGCAATGCATACTGCATTGCATGGATTGTGATGTCATAATTTTGCATTGCATGGATTGTGATGTCATACTTTTGCATTAAATGATGCTTTGCATGGATTATGATGTCATAATTTTGCATTGCATACTGCATTGCATGGATTGTGATGTCATAATTTTGCATCGCATACTGCATTGCATGGATTGTGATGTCATAATTTTGCATTAAATGATGCTTTGCATGGATTATGATGTCATAATTTTGCATTGCATACTGCATTGCATGGATTGTGATGTCATAATTTTGCATCGCATACAGCATTGCATGGATTGTGATGTCATGATTTTGCATCGCATACTGCATTGCATGGATTGTGATGTCATAATTTTGCATTAAATGATGCTTTGCATGTATTATGATGTCATTATTTTGCATTGCATACTGCATTGCATGGATTGTGATGTCATACTTTTGCATTAAATGATGCTTTGCATGGATTATGATGTCATAATTTTGCATTGCATACTGCATTGCATGGATTGTGATGTCATAATTTTGCATTGCATACTGCATTGCATGGATTGTGATGTCATAATTTTGCATTAAATGATGCTTTGCATGGATTATGATGTCATAATTTTGCATTGCATACTGCATTGCATGGATTGTGATGTCATAATTTTGCATTAAATGATGCTTTGCATGGATTATGATGTCATAATTTTGCATTGCATACTGCATTGCATGGATTGTGATGTCATAATTTTGCATCGCATACTGCATTGCATGGATTGTGATGTCATAATTTTGCATTAAATGATGCTTTGCATGGATTATGATGTCATAATTTTGCATTGCATACTGCATTGCATGGATTGTGATGTCATAATTTTGCATTGCATACTGCATTGCATGGATTGTGATGACATAATTTTGCATTAAATGATGCTTTGCATGGATTATGATGTCATAATTTTGTATTGCATACTGCATTGCATGGATTGTGATGTCATAATTTTGCATTAAATGATGCTTTGCATGGATTATGATGTCAGTATTTTGCATTGCATACTGCATTGCATGGATTGTGATGTCATAATTTTGCATTGCATGGATTGTGATGTCATAATTTTGCATTAAATGATGCTTTGCATGGATTATGATGTCATAATTTTGCATTGCATACTGCATTGCATGGATTGTGATGTCATAATTTTGCATTAAATGATGCTTTGCATGTATTATGATGTCATTATTTTGCATTGCATACTGCATTGCATGGATTGTGATGTCATACTTTTGCATTAAATGATGCTTTGCATGGATTATGATGTCATAATTTTGTATTGCATACTGCATTGCATGGATTGTGATGTCATAATTTTGCATTGCATACTGCATTGCATGGATTGTGATGTCATAATTTTGCATTAAATGATGCTTTGCATGGATTATGATGTCATAATTTTGTATTGCATACTGCATTGCATGGATTGTGATGTCATAATTTTGCATTAAATGATGCTTTGCATGGATTGTGATGTCATAATTTTGCATTAAATGATGCTTTGCATGGATTATGATGTCATAATTTTGCATTGCATACTGCATTGCATGGATTGTGATGTCATAATTTTGCATTGCATACTGCATTGCATGGATTGTGATGTCATAATTTTTCATTGCATGGATTGTGATGTCATAATTTTGCATTAAATGATGCTTTGCATGGATTATGATGTCATAATTTTGCATTGCATACTGCATTGCATGGATTGCGATGTCATAATTTTGCATTAAATGATGCTTTGCATGGATTATGATGTCATAATTTTGCATTGCATACTGCATTGCATGGATTGTGATGTCATAATTTTGCATTGCATGGATTGTGATGTCATACTTTTGCATTAAATGATGCTTTGCATGGATTATGATGTCATAATTTTGCATTGCATACTGCATTGCATGGATTGCGATGTCATAATTTTGCATTAAATGATGCTTTGCATGGATTATGATGTCATTATTTTGCATTGCATACTGAATTGCATGGATTGTGATGTCATACTTTTGCATTAAATGATGCTTTGCATGGATTATGATGTCATAATTTTGCATTGCATACTGCATTGCATGGATTGTGATGTCATAATTTTGCATTGCATTCTGCATTGCATGGATTGTGATGTCATAATTTTGCATTAAATGATGCTTTGCATGGATTATGATGTCATAATTTTGTATTGCATACTGCATTGCATGGATTGTGATGTCATAATTTTGCATTAAATGATGCTTTGCATGGATTATGATGTCATAATTTTGCATTGCATACTGCATTGCATGGATTGTGATGTCATAATTTTGCATCGCATACTGCATTGCATGGATTGTGATGTCATAATTTTGCATTAAATGATGCTTTGCATGGATTATGATGTCATTATTTTGCATTGCATACTGCATTGCATGGATTGTGATGTCATAATTTTGCATTAAATGATGCTTTGCATAGATTATGATGTCATAATTTTGCATTGCATACTGCATTGCATGGATTGTGATGTCATAATTTTGCATTGCATGGATTGTGATGTCATAATTTTGCATTAAATGATGCTTTGCATGGATTATGATGTCATAATTTTGCATTGCATACTGCATTGCATGGATTGCGATGTCATAATTTTGCATTAAATGATGCTTTGCATGGATTATGATGTCATAATTTTGCATTGCATACTGCATTGCATGGATTGTGATGTCATAATTTTGCGTTGCATGGATTGTGATGTCATACTTTTGCATTAAATGATGCTTTGCATGGATTATGATGTCATAATTTTGCATTGCATACTGCATTGCATGGATTGTGATGTCATAATTTTGCATTGCATTCTGCATTGCATGGATTGTGATGTCATAATTTTGCATTAAATGATGCTTTGCATGGATTATGATGTCATAATTTTGTATTGCATACTGCATTGCATGGATTGTGATGTCATAATTTTGCATTAAATGATGCTTTGCATGGATTATGATGTCATAATTTTGCATTGCATACTGCATTGCATGGATTGTGATGTCATAATTTTGCATCGCATACTGCATTGCATGGATTGTGATGTCATAATTTTGCATTAAATGATGCTTTGCATGGATTATGATGTCATTATTTTGCATTGCATACTGCATTGCATGGATTGTGATGTCATAATTTTGCATTAAATGATGCTTTGCATAGATTATGATGTCATAATTTTGCATTGCATACTGCATTGCATGGATTGTGATGTCATAATTTTGCATTGCATGGATTGTGATGTCATAATTTTGCATTAAATGATGCTTTGCATGGATTATGATGTCATAATTTTGCATTGCATACTGCATTGCATGGATTGCGATGTCATAATTTTGCATTAAATGATGCTTTGCATGGATTATGATGTCATAATTTTGCATTGCATACTGCATTGCATGGATTGTGATGTCATACTTTTGCATTAAATGATGCTTTGCATGGATTATGATGTCATAATTTTGCAATGCATACTGCATTGCATGGATTGTGATGTCATAATTTTGCATTGCATGGATTGTGATGTCATACTTTTGCATTAAATGATGCTTTGCATGGATTATGATGTCATAATTTTGCATTGCATACTGCATTGCATGGATTGTGATGTCATAATTTTGCATTAAATGATGCTTTGCATGGATTATGATGTCATAATTTTGCATTGCATACTGCATTGCATGGATTGTGATGTCATAATTTTGCATTAAATGATGCTTTGCATGGATTATGATGTCATAATTTTGCATTGCATACTGCATTGCATGGATTGTGATGTCATAATTTTGCATCGCATACTGCATTGCATGGATTGTGATGTCATAATTTTGCATTAAATGATGCTTTGCATGGATTATGATGTCATAATTTTGCATTGCATACTGCATTGCATGGATTGTGATGTCATAATTTTGCATCGCATACAGCATTGCATGGATTGTGATGTCATGATTTTGCATCGCATACTGCATTGCATGGATTGTGATGTCATAATTTTGCATTAAATGATGCTTTGCATGTATTATGATGTCATTATTTTGCATTGCATACTGCATTGCATGGATTGTGATGTCATACTTTTGCATTAAATGATGCTTTGCATGGATTATGATGTCATAATTTTGCATTGCATACTGCATTGCATGGATTGTGATGTCATAATTTTGCATTGCATACTGCATTGCATGGATTGTGATGTCATAATTTTGCATTAAATGATGCTTTGCATGGATTATGATGTCATAATTTTGCATTGCATACTGCATTGCATGGATTGTGATGTCATAATTTTGCATTAAATGATGCTTTGCATGGATTATGATGTCATAATTTTGCATTGCATACTGCATTGCATGGATTGTGATGTCATAATTTTGCATCGCATACTGCATTGCATGGATTGTGATGTCATAATTTTGCATTAAATGATGCTTTGCATGGATTATGATGTCATAATTTTGCATTGCATACTGCATTGCATGGATTGTGATGTCATAATTTTGCATTGCATACTGCATTGCATGGATTGTGATGACATAATTTTGCATTAAATGATGCTTTGCATGGATTATGATGTCATAATTTTGTATTGCATACTGCATTGCATGGATTGTGATGTCATAATTTTGCATTAAATGATGCTTTGCATGGATTATGATGTCATAATTTTGCATTGCATACTGCATTGCATGGATTGTGATGTCATAATTTTGCATCGCATACTGCATTGCATGGATTGTGATGTCATAATTTTGCATTAAATGATGCTTTGCATGGATTATGATGTCAGTATTTTGCATTGCATACTGCTTTGCATGGATTATGATGTCAGTATTTTGCATTGCATACTGCATTGCATGGATTGTGATGTCATAATTTTGCATTGCATGGATTGTGATGTCATAATTTTGCATTAAATGATGCTTTGCATGGATTATGATGTCATAATTTTGCATTGCATACTGCATTGCATGGATTGTGATGTCATAATTTTGCATTAAATGATGCTTTGCATGTATTATGATGTCATTATTTTGCATTGCATACTGCATTGCATGGATTGTGATGTCATACTTTTGCATTAAATGATGCTTTGCATGGATTATGATGTCATAATTTTGTATTGCATACTGCATTGCATGGATTGTGATGTCATAATTTTGCATTGCATACTGCATTGCATGGATTGTGATGTCATAATTTTGCATTAAATGATGCTTTGCATGGATTATGATGTCATAATTTTGTATTGCATACTGCATTGCATGGATTGTGATGTCATAATTTTGCATTAAATGATGCTTTGCATGGATTGTGATGTCATAATTTTGCATTAAATGATGCTTTGCATGGATTATGATGTCATAATTTTGCATTGCATACTGCATTGCATGGATTGTGATGTCATAATTTTGCATTGCATACTGCATTGCATGGATTGTGATGACATAATTTTGCATTAAATGATGCTTTGCATGGATTATGATGTCATAATTTTGTATTGCATACTGCATTGCATGGATTGTGATGTCATAATTTTGCATTAAATGATGCTTTGCATGGATTATGATGTCATAATTTTGCATTGCATACTGCATTGCATGGATTGTGATGTCATAATTTTGCATCGCATACTGCATTGCATGGATTGTGATGTCATAATTTTGCATTAAATGATGCTTTGCATGGATTATGATGTCAGTATTTTGCATTGCATACTGCATTGCATGGATTGTGATGTCATAATTTTGCATTGCATGGATTGTGATGTCATAATTTTGCATTAAATGATGCTTTGCATGGATTATGATGTCATAATTTTGCATTGCATACTGCATTGCATGGATTGTGATGTCATAATTTTGCATTAAATGATGCTTTGCATGGATTGTGATGTCATAATTTTGCATTGCATACTGCATTGCATGGATTGTGATGTCATAATTTTGCATCGCATACTGCATTGCATGGATTGTGATGTCATAATTTTGCATTGCATACTGCATTGCATGGATTGTGATGTCATAATTTTGCATCGCATACTGCATTGCATGGATTGTGATGTCATAATTTTGCATTAAATGATGCTTTGCATGGATTATGATGTCATAATTTTGCATTGCATACTGCATTGCATGGATTGTGATGTCATAATTTTGCATTAAATGATGCTTTGCATGGATTATGATGTCATAATTTTGCATTGCATACTGCATTGCATGGATTGTGATGTCATAATTTTGCATCGCATACTGCATTGCATGGATTGTGATGTCATAATTTTGCATTAAATGGTGCTTTGCATGGATTATGATGTCAGTATTTTGCATTGCATACTGCATTGCATGGATTGTGATGTCATAATTTTGCATTGCATGGATTGTGATGTCATAATTTTGCATTAAATGATGCTTTGCATGGATTGTGATGTCATAATTTTGCATTGCATACTGCATTGCATGGATTGTGATGTCATGATTTTGCATCGCATACTGCATTGCATGGATTGTGATGTCATAATTTTGCATTAAATGATGCTTTGCATGTATTATGATGTCATTATTTTGCATTGCATACTGCATTGCATGGATTGTGATGTCATACTTTTGCATTAAATGATGCTTTGCATGGATTATGATGTCATAATTTTGCATTGCATACTGCATTGCATGGATTGTGATGTCATAATTTTGCATTGCATACTGCATTGCATGGATTGTGATGTCATAATTTTGCATTAAATGATGCATTGCATGGATTATGATGTCATAATTTTGCATTGCATACTGCATTGCATGGATTGTGATGTCATAATTTTGCATTAAATGATGCTTTGCATGGATTATGATGTCATAATTTTGCATTGCATACTGCATTGCATGGATTGTGATGTCATAATTTTGCATCGCATACTGCATTGCATGGATTGTGATGTCATAATTTTGCATTAAATGATGCTTTGCATGGATTATGATGTCATAATTTTGCATTGCATACTGCATTGCATGGATTGTGATGTCATAATTTTGCATTGCATACTGCATTGCATGGATTGTGATGACATAATTTTGCATTAAATGATGCTTTGCATGGATTATGATGTCATAATTTTGTATTGCATACTGCATTGCATGGATTGTGATGTCATAATTTTGCATTAAATGATGCTTTGCATGGATTATGATGTCATAATTTTGCATTGCATACTGCATTGCATGGATTGTGATGTCATAATTTTGCATCGCATACTGCATTGCATGGATTGTGATGTCATAATTTTGCATTAAATGATGCTTTGCATGGATTATGATGTCAGTATTTTGCATTGCATACTGCATTGCATGGATTGTGATGTCATAATTTTGCATTGCATGGATTGTGATGTCATAATTTTGCATTAAATGATGCTTTGCATGGATTATGATGTCATAATTTTGCATTGCATACTGCATTGCATGGATTGTGATGTCATAATTTTGCATTGTATACTGCATTGCATGGATTGTGATGTCATATTTTTGCATTAAATGATGCTTTGCATGTATTATGATGTCATTATTTTGCATTGCATACTGCATTGCATGGATTGTGATGTCATACTTTTGCATTAAATGATGCTTTGCATGGATTATGATGTCATAATTTTGTATTGCATACTGCATTGCATGGATTGTGATGTCATAATTTTGCATTGCATACTGCATTGCATGGATTGTGATGTCATAATTTTGCATTAAATGATGCTTTGCATGGATTATGATGTCATAATTTTGTATTGCATACTGCATTGCATGGATTGTGATGTCATAATTTTGCATTAAATGATGCTTTGCATGGATTATGATGTCATAATTTTGCATTGCATACTGCATTGCATGGATTGTGATGTCATAATTTTGCATCGCATACTGCATTGCATGGATTGTGATGTCATAATTTTGCATTGCATACTGCATTGCATGGATTGTGATGACATAATTTTGCATTAAATGATGCTTTGCATGGATTATGATGTCATAATTTTGTATTGCATACTGCATTGCATGGATTGTGATGTCATAATTTTGCATTAAATGATGCTTTGCATGGATTATGATGTCATAATTTTGCATTGCATACTGCATTGCATGGATTGTGATGTCATAATTTTGCATCGCATACTGCATTGCATGGATTGTGATGTCATAATTTTGCATTAAATGATGCTTTGCATGGATTATGATGTCAGTATTTTGCATTGCATACTGCATTGCATGGATTGTGATGTCATAATTTTGCATTGCATGGATTGTGATGTCATAATTTTGCATTAAATGATGCTTTGCATGGATTATGATGTCATAATTTTGCATTGCATACTGCATTGCATGGATTGTGATGTCATAATTTTGCATTGCATACTGCATTGCATGGATTGTGATGTCATATTTTTGCATTAAATGATGCTTTGCATGTATTATGATGTCATTATTTTGCATTGCATACTGCATTGCATGGATTGTGATGTCATACTTTTGCATTAAATGATGCTTTGCATGGATTATGATGTCATAATTTTGCATTGCATACTGCATTGCATGGATTGTGATGTCATAATTTTGCATTGCATACTGCATTGCATGGATTGTGATGTCATATTTTTGCATTAAATGATGCTTTGCATGTATTATGATGTCATTATTTTGCATTGCATACTGCATTGCATGGATTGTGATGTCATACTTTTGCATTAAATGATGCTTTGCATGGATTATGATGTCATAATTTTGTATTGCATACTGCATTGCATGGATTGTGATGTCATAATTTTGCATTGCATACTGCATTGCATGGATTGTGATGTCATAATTTTGCATTAAATGATGCTTTGCATGGATTATGATGTCATAATTTTGTATTGCATACTGCATTGCATGGATTGTGATGTCATAATTTTGCATTAAATGATGCTTTGCATGGATTATGATGTCATAATTTTGCATTGCATACTGCATTGCATGGATTGTGATGTCATAATTTTGCATCGCATACTGCATTGCATGGATTGTGATGTCATAATTTTGCATTAAATGATGCTTTGCATGGATTATGATGTCATAATTTTGCATTGCATACTGCATTGCATGGATTGTGATGTCATAATTTTGCATTGCATACTGCATTGCATGGATTGTGATGACATAATTTTGCATTAAATGATGCTTTGCATGGATTATGATGTCATAATTTTGTATTGCATACTGCATTGCATGGATTGTGATGTCATAATTTTGCATTAAATGATGCTTTGCATGGATTATGATGTCATAATTTTGCATTGCATACTGCATTGCATGGATTGTGATGTCATAATTTTGCATCGCATACTGCATTGCATGGAATGTGATGTCATAATTTTGCATTAAATGATGCTTTGCATGGATTATGATGTCAGTATTTTGCATTGCATACTGCATTGCATGGATTGTGATGTCATAATTTTGCATTGCATGGATTGTGATGTCATAATTTTGCATTAAATGATGCTTTGCATGGAGTATGATGTCATAATTTTGCATTGCATACTGCATTGCATGGATTGTGATGTCATAATTTTGCATTGCATACTGCATTGCATGGATTGTGATGTCATATTTTTTGCATTAAATGATGCTTTGCATGTATTATGATGTCATTATTTTGCATTGCATACTGCATTGCATGGATTGTGATGTCATACTTTTGCATTAAATGATGCTTTGCATGGATTATGATGTCATAATTTTGTATTGCATACTGCATTGCATGGATTGTGATGTCATAATTTTGCATTACATACTGCATTGCATGGATTGTGATGTCATAATTTTGCATTAAATGATGCTTTGCATGGATTATGATGTCATAATTTTGTATTGCATACTGCATTGCATGGATTGTGATGTCATAATTTTGCATTAAATGATGCTTTGCATGGATTATGATGTCATAATTTTGCATTGCATACTGCATTGCATGGATTGTGATGTCATAATTTTGCATCGCATACTGCATTGCATGGATTGTGATGTCATAATTTTGCATTAAATGATGCTTTGCATGGATTATGATGTCAGTATTTTGCATTGCATACTGCATTGCATGGATTGTGATGTCATAATTTTGCATTGCATGGATTGTGATGTCATAATTTGGCATTAAATGATGCTTTGCATGGATTATGATGTCATAATTTTGCATTGCATACTGCATTGCATGGATTGCGATGTCATAATTTTGCATTAAATGATGCTTTGCATGGATTATGATGTCATAATTTTGCATTGCATACTGCATTGCATGGATTGTGATGTCATAATTTTGCATTGCATGGATTGTGATGTCATACTTTTGCATTAAATGATGCTTTGCATGGATTATGATGTCATAATTTTGCATTGCATACTGCATTGCATGGATTGTGATGTCATAATTTTGCATTGCATACTGCATTGCATGGATTGTGATGTCATAATTTTGCATTAAATGATGCTTTGCATGGATTATGATGTCATAATTTTGCATTGCATACTGCATTGCATGGATTGTGATGTCATAATTATGCATTGCATACTGCATTGCATGGATTGTGATGTCATAATTTTGCATTAAATGATGCTTTGCATGGATTATGATGTCATAATTTTGCATTGCATACTGCATTGCATGGATTGTGATGTCATAATTTTGCATTAAATGATGCTTTGCATGGATTATGATGTCATAATTTTGCATTGCATACTGCATTGCATGGATTGTGATGTCATAATTTTGCATCGCATACTGCATTGCATGGATTGTGATGTCATAATTTTGCATTAAATGATGCTTTGCATGGATTATGATGTCATTATTTTGCATTGCATACTGCATTGCATGGATTGTGATGTCATAATTTTGCATTGCATGGATTGTGATGTCATACTTTTGCATTAAATGATGCTTTGCATGGATTATGATGTCATAATTTTGCATTGCATACTGCATTGCATGGATTGTGATGTCATAATTTTGCATTGCATACTGCATTGCATGGATTGTGATGTCATAATTTTGCATTAAATGATGCTTTGCATGGATTATGATGTCATAATTTTGCATTGCATACTGCACTGCATGGATTGTGATGTCATAATTTTGCATTAAATGATGCTTTGCATGGATTATGATGTCATAATTTTGCATTGCATACTGCATTGCATGGATTGTGATGTCATAATTTTGCATTGCATGGATTGTGATGTCATACTTTTGCATTAAATGATGCTTTGCATGGATTATGATGTCATAATTTTGCATTGCATACCTCATTGCATGGATTGTGATGTCATAATTTTGCATTGCATACTGCATTGCATGGATTGTGATGTCATAATTTTGCATTGCATACTGCATTGCATGGATTGTGATGTCATAATTTTGCATTGCATACTGCATTGCATGGATTGTGATGTCATAATGTTGCATTAAATGATGCTTTGCATGGATTGTGATGTCATAATGTTGCATTAAATGATGCATTGCATGGATTGTGATGTCATAATTTTGCATTGCATACTGCATTGCATGGATTGTGATGTCATAATTTTGCATTGCATGGATTGTGATGTCATACTTTTGCATTAAATGATGCTTTGCATGGATTATGATGTCATAATTTTGCATTGCATACTGCATTGCATGGATTGTGATGTCATAATTTTGCATCACATACTGCATTGCATGGATTGTGATGTCATAATTTTGCATTAAATGATGCTTTGCATGGATTATGATGTCATAATTTTGCATTGCATACTGCATTGCATGGATTGTGATGTCATAATTTTGCATCGCATACAGCATTGCATGGATTGTGATGTCATGATTTTGCATCGCATACTGCATTGCATGGATTGTGATGTCATAATTTTGCATTAAATGATGCTTTGCATGTATTATGATGTCATTATTTTGCATTGCATACTGCATTGCATGGATTGTGATGTCATACTTTTGCATTAAATGATGCTTTGCATGGATTATGATGTCATAATTTTGCATTGCATACTGCATTGCATGGATTGTGATGTCATAATTTTGCATTGCATACTGCATTGCATGGATTGTGATGTCATAATTTTGCATTAAATGATGCTTTGCATGGATTATGATGTCATAATTTTGCATTGCATACTGCATTGCATGGATTGTGATGTCATAATTTTGCATTAAATGATGCTTTGCATGGATTATGATGTCATAATTTTGCATCGCATACTGCATTGCATGGATTGTGATGTCATAATTTTGCATTAAATGATGCTTTGCATGGATTATGATGTCATAATTTTGCATTGCATACTGCATTGCATGGATTGTGATGTCATAATTTTGCATTGCATACTGCATTGCATGGATTGTGATGTCATAATTTTGCATTAAATGATGCTTTGCATGGATTATGATGTCATAATTTTGCATTGCATACTGCATTGCATGGATTGTGATGTCATAATTTTGCATTAAATGATGCTTTGCATGGATTATGATGTCATAATTTTGCATTGCATACTGCATTGCATGGATTGTGATGTCATAATTTTGCATCGCATACTGCATTGCATGGATTGTGATGTCATAATTTTGCATTAAATGATGCTTTGCATGGATTATGATGTCATAATTTTGCATTGCATACTGCATTGCATGGATTGTGATGTCATAATTTTGCATCGCATACAGCATTGCATGGATTGTGATGTCATAATTTTGCATTGCATGGATTGTGATGTCATACTTTTGCATTAAATGCTGCTTTGCATGGATTATGATGTCATAATTTTGCATTGCATACTGCATTGCATGGATTGTGATGTCATAATTTTGCATTAAATGATGCTTTGCATGGATTATGATGTCATAATTTTGCATTGCATACTGCATTGCATGGATTGTGATGTCATACTTTTGCATTAAATGATGCTTTGCATGGATTATGATGTCATAATTTTGCATTGCATACTGCATTGCATGGATTGTGATGTCATAATTTTGCATTAAATGATGCTTTGCATGGATTATGATGTCATAATTTTGCATTGCATACTGCATTGCATGGATTGTGATGTCATAATTTTGCATTAAATGATGCTTTGCATGGATTATGATGTCATAATTTTGCATTGCATACTGCATTGCATGGATTGTGATGTCATACTTTTGCATTAAATGATGCTTTGCATGGATTATGATGTCATAATTTTGCATTGCATACTGCATTGCATGGATTGTGATGTCATAATTTTGCATTGCATACTGCATTGCATGGATTGTGATGTCATAATTTTGCATTGCATACTGCATTGCATGGATTGTGATGTCATAATTTTGCATTGCATGGATTGTGATGTCATACTTTTGCATTAAATGCTGCTTTGCATGGATTATGATGTCATAATTTTGCATTGCATACTGCATTGCATGGATTGTGATGTCATAATTTTGCATTAAATGATGCTTTGCATGGATTATGATGTCATAATTTTGCATTGCATACTGCATTGCATGGATTGTGATGTCATACTTTTGCATTAAATGATGCTTTGCATGGATTATGATGTCATAATTTTGCATTGCATACTGCATTGCATGGATTGTGATGTCATAATTTTGCATTAAATGATGCTTTGCATGGATTATGATGTCATAATTTTGCATTGCATACTGCATTGCATGGATTGTGATGTCATAATTTTGCATTAAATGATGCTTTGCATGGATTATGATGTCATAATTTTGCATTGCATACTGCATTGCATGGATTGTGATGTCATACTTTTGCATTAAATGATGCTTTGCATGGATTATGATGTCATAATTTTGCATTGCATACTGCATTGCATGGATTGTGATGTCATAATTTTGCATTGCATACTGCATTGCATGGATTGTGATGTCATAATTTTGCATTGCATACTGCATTGCATGGATTGTGATGTCATAATTTTGCATTGCATGGATTGTGATGTCATACTTTTGCATTAAATGATGCTTTGCATGGATTATGATGTCATAATTTTGCATTGCATACTGCATTGCATGGATTGCGATGTCATAATTTTGCATTAAATGATGCTTTGCATGGATTATGATGTCATAATTTTGCATTGCATACTGCATTGCATGGATTGTGATGTCATAATTTTGCATTGCATGGATTGTGATGTCATACTTTTGCATTAAATGCTGCTTTGCACGGATTATGATGTCATAATTTTGCATTGCATACTGCATTGCATGGATTGCGATGTCATAATTTTGCATTAAATGATGCTTTGCATGTATTATGATGTCATTATTTTGCATCGCATACTGCATTGCATGGATTGTGATGTCATACTTTTGCATTAAATGATGCTTTGCATGGATTATGATGTCATAATTTTGCATTGCATACTGCATTGCATGGATTGTGATGTCATAATTTTGCATTGCATACTGCATTGCATGGATTGTGATGTCATAATTTTGCATTAAATGATGCTTTGCATGGATTATGATGTCATAATTTTGCATTGCATACTGCATTGCATGGATTGTGATGTCATAATTTTGCATTAAATGATGCTTTGCATGGATTATGATGTCATAATTTTGCATCGCATACTGCATTGCATGGATTGTGATGTCATAATTTTGCATTAAATGATGCTTTGCATGGATTATGATGTCATAATTTTGCATTGCATACTGCATTGCATGGATTGTGATGTCATAATTTTGCATTGCATACTGCATTGCATGGATTGTGATGACATAATTTTGCATTAAATGATGCTTTGCATGGATTATGATGTCATAATTTTGTATTGCATACTGCATTGCATGGATTGTGATGTCATAATTTTGCATCGCATACAGCATTGCATGGATTGTGATGTCATGATTTTGCATCGCATACTGCATTGCATGGATTGTGATGTCATAATTTTGCATTAAATGATGCTTTGCATGTATTATGATGTCATTATTTTGCATTGCATACTGCATTGCATGGATTGTGATGTCATACTTTTGCATTAAATGATGCTTTGCATGGATTATGATGTCATAATTTTGCATTGCATACTGCATTGCATGGATTGTGATGTCATAATTTTGCATTGCATACTGCATTGCATGGATTGTGATGTCATAATTTTGCATTAAATGATGCTTTGCATGTATTATGATGTCATTATTTTGCATTGCATACTGCATTGCATGGATTGTGATGTCATACTTTTGCATTAAATGATGCTTTGCATGGATTATGATGTCATAATTTTGCATTGCATACTGCATTGCATGGATTGTGATGTCATAATTTTGCATCGCATACTGCATTGCATGGATTGTGATGTCATAATTTTGCATTAAATGATGCTTTGCATGGATTATGATGTCATAATTTTGCATTGCATACTGCATTGCATGGATTGTGATGTCATAATTTTGCATCGCATACTGCATTGCATGGATTGTGATGTCATAATTTTGCATTAAATGATGCTTTGCATGGATTATGATGTCATAATTTTGCATTGCATACTGCATTGCATGGATTGTGATGTCATAATTTTGCATTAAATGATGCTTTGCATGGATTATGATGTCATAATTTTGCATTGCATACTGCATTGCATGGATTGTGATGTCATAATTTTGCATTGCATACTGCATTGCATGGATTGTGATGTCATACTTTTGCATTAAATGATGCTTTGCATGGATTATGATGTCATAATTTTGCATTGCATACTGCATTGCATGGATTGTGATGTCATAATTTTGCATTAAATGATGCTTTGCATGGATTATGATGTCATAATTTTGCATTGCATACTGCATTGCATGGATTGTGATGTCATAATTTTGCATTGCATGGATTGTGATGTCATACTTTTGCATTAAATGATGCTTTGCATGGATTATGATGTCATAATTTTGCATTGCATACTGCATTGCATGGATTGTGATGTCATAATTTTGCATTGCATGGATTGTGATGTCATACTTTTGCATTAAATGATGCTTTGCATGGATTATGATGTCATAATTTTGCATTGCATACTGCATTGCATGGATTGTGATGTCATAATTTTGCATCGCATACTGCATTGCATGGATTGTGATGTCATAATTTTGCATTAAATGATGCTTTTCATGGATTATGATGTCATAATTTTGCATTGCATACTGCATTGCATGGATTGTGATGTCATAATTTTGCATCGCATACAGCATTGCATGGATTGTGATGTCATGATTTTGCATTAAATGATGCTTTGCATGGATTATGATGTCATAATTTTGCATTGCATACTGCATTGCATGGATTGTGATGTCATAATTTTGCATTGCATGGATTGTGATGTCATACTTTTGCATTAAATGATGCTTTGCATGGATTATGATGTCATAATTTTGCATTGCATACTGCATTGCATGGATTGTGATGTCATAATTTTGCATCGCATACTGCATTGCATGGATTGTGATGTCATAATTTTGCATTAAATGATGCTTTGCATGGATTATGATGTCATAATTTTGCATTGCATACTGCATTGCATGGATTGTGATGTCATAATTTTGCATCGCATACAGCATTGCATGGATTGTGATGTCATGATTTTGCATCGCATACTGCATTGCATGGATTGTGATGTCATAATTTTGCATTAAATGATGCTTTGCATGTATTATGATGTCATTATTTTGCATTGCATACTGCATTGCATGGATTGTGATGTCATACTTTTGCATTAAATGATGCTTTGCATGGATTATGATGTCATAATTTTGCATTGCATACTGCATTGCATGGATTGTGATGTCATAATTTTGCATTGCATACTGCATTGCATGGATTGTGATGTCATAATTTTGCATTAAATGATGCTTTGCATGGATTATGATGTCATAATTTTGCATTGCATACTGCATTGCATGGATTGTGATGTCATAATTTTGCATTAAATGATGCTTTGCATGGATTATGATGTCATAATTTTGCATTGCATACTGCATTGCATGGATTGTGATGTCATAATTTTGCATCGCATACTGCATTGCATGGATTGTGATGTCATAATTTTGCATTAAATGATGCTTTGCATGGATTATGATGTCATAATTTTGCATTGCATACTGCATTGCATGGATTGTGATGTCATAATTTTGCATTGCATACTGCATTGCATGGATTGTGATGACATAATTTTGCATTAAATGATGCTTTGCATGGATTATGATGTCATAATTTTGTATTGCATACTGCATTGCATGGATTGTGATGTCATAATTTTGCATTAAATGATGCTTTGCATGGATTATGATGTCATAATTTTGCATTGCATACTGCATTGCATGGATTGTGATGTCATAATTTTGCATTGCATACTGCATTGCATGGATTGTGATGTCATAATTTTGCATTAAATGATGCTTTGCATGGATTATGATGTCATTATTTTGCATCGCATACTGCATTGCATGGATTGTGATGTCATACTTTTGCATTAAATGATGCTTTGCATGGATTATGATGTCATAATTTTGCATTGCATACTGCATTGCATGGATTGTGATGTCATAATTTTGCATTGCATACTGCATTGCATGGATTGTGATGTCATAATTTTGCATTAAATGATGCTTTGCATGGATTATGATGTCATAATTTTGCATTGCATACTGCATTGCATGGATTGTGATGTCATAATTTTGCATTAAATGATGCTTTGCATGGATTATGATGTCATAATTTTGCATCGCATACTGCATTGCATGGATTGTGATGTCATAATTTTGCATTAAATGATGCTTTGCATGGATTATGATGTCATAATTTTGCATTGCATACTGCATTGCATGGATTGTGATGTCATAATTTTGCATTGCATACTGCATTGCATGGATTGTGATGACATAATTTTGCATTAAATGATGCTTTGCATGGATTATGATGTCATAATTTTGTATTGCATACTGCATTGCATGGATTGTGATGTCATAATTTTGCATCGCATACAGCATTGCATGGATTGTGATGTCATGATTTTGCATCGCATACTGCATTGCATGGATTGTGATGTCATAATTTTGCATTAAATGATGCTTTGCATGTATTATGATGTCATTATTTTGCATTGCATACTGCATTGCATGGATTGTGATGTCATACTTTTGCATTAAATGATGCTTTGCATGGATTATGATGTCATAATTTTGCATTGCATACTGCATTGCATGGATTGTGATGTCATAATTTTGCATTGCATACTGCATTGCATGGATTGTGATGTCATAATTTTGCATTAAATGATGCTTTGCATGTATTATGATGTCATTATTTTGCATTGCATACTGCATTGCATGGATTGTGATGTCATACTTTTGCATTAAATGATGCTTTGCATGGATTATGATGTCATAATTTTGCATTGCATACTGCATTGCATGGATTGTGATGTCATAATTTTGCATCGCATACTGCATTGCATGGATTGTGATGTCATAATTTTGCATTAAATGATGCTTTGCATGGATTATGATGTCATAATTTTGCATTGCATACTGCATTGCATGGATTGTGATGTCATAATTTTGCATCGCATACTGCATTGCATGGATTGTGATGTCATAATTTTGCATTAAATGATGCTTTGCATGGATTATGATGTCATAATTTTGCATTGCATACTGCATTGCATGGATTGTGATGTCATAATTTTGCATTAAATGATGCTTTGCATGGATTATGATGTCATAATTTTGCATTGCATACTGCATTGCATGGATTGTGATGTCATAATTTTGCATTGCATACTGCATTGCATGGATTGTGATGTCATACTTTTGCATTAAATGATGCTTTGCATGGATTATGATGTCATAATTTTGCATTGCATACTGCATTGCATGGATTGTGATGTCATAATTTTGCATTAAATGATGCTTTGCATGGATTATGATGTCATAATTTTGCATTGCATACTGCATTGCATGGATTGTGATGTCATAATTTTGCATTGCATGGATTGTGATGTCATACTTTTGCATTAAATGATGCTTTGCATGGATTATGATGTCATAATTTTGCATTGCATACTGCATTGCATGGATTGTGATGTCATAATTTTGCATTGCATGGATTGTGATGTCATACTTTTGCATTAAATGATGCTTTGCATGGATTATGATGTCATAATTTTGCATTGCATACTGCATTGCATGGATTGTGATGTCATAATTTTGCATCGCATACTGCATTGCATGGATTGTGATGTCATAATTTTGCATTAAATGATGCTTTTCATGGATTATGATGTCATAATTTTGCATTGCATACTGCATTGCATGGATTGTGATGTCATAATTTTGCATCGCATACAGCATTGCATGGATTGTGATGTCATGATTTTGCATTAAATGATGCTTTGCATGGATTATGATGTCATAATTTTGCATTGCATACTGCATTGCATGGATTGTGATGTCATAATTTTGCATTGCATGGATTGTGATGTCATACTTTTGCATTAAATGATGCTTTGCATGGATTATGATGTCATAATTTTGCATTGCATACTGCATTGCATGGATTGTGATGTCATAATTTTGCATCGCATACTGCATTGCATGGATTGTGATGTCATAATTTTGCATTAAATGATGCTTTGCATGGATTATGATGTCATAATTTTGCATTGCATACTGCATTGCATGGATTGTGATGTCATAATTTTGCATCGCATACAGCATTGCATGGATTGTGATGTCATGATTTTGCATCGCATACTGCATTGCATGGATTGTGATGTCATAATTTTGCATTAAATGATGCTTTGCATGTATTATGATGTCATTATTTTGCATTGCATACTGCATTGCATGGATTGTGATGTCATACTTTTGCATTAAATGATGCTTTGCATGGATTATGATGTCATAATTTTGCATTGCATACTGCATTGCATGGATTGTGATGTCATAATTTTGCATTGCATACTGCATTGCATGGATTGTGATGTCATAATTTTGCATTAAATGATGCTTTGCATGGATTATGATGTCATAATTTTGCATTGCATACTGCATTGCATGGATTGTGATGTCATAATTTTGCATTAAATGATGCTTTGCATGGATTATGATGTCATAATTTTGCATTGCATACTGCATTGCATGGATTGTGATGTCATAATTTTGCATCGCATACTGCATTGCATGGATTGTGATGTCATAATTTTGCATTAAATGATGCTTTGCATGGATTATGATGTCATAATTTTGCATTGCATACTGCATTGCATGGATTGTGATGTCATAATTTTGCATTGCATACTGCATTGCATGGATTGTGATGACATAATTTTGCATTAAATGATGCTTTGCATGGATTATGATGTCATAATTTTGTATTGCATACTGCATTGCATGGATTGTGATGTCATAATTTTGCATTAAATGATGCTTTGCATGGATTATGATGTCATAATTTTGCATTGCATACTGCATTGCATGGATTGTGATGTCATAATTTTGCATTGCATACTGCATTGCATGGATTGTGATGTCATAATTTTGCATTAAATGATGCTTTGCATGGATTATGATGTCATAATTTTGCATTGCATACTGCATTGCATGGATTGTGATGTCATAATTTTGCATTAAATGATGCTTTGCATGGATTATGATGTCATAATTTTGCATTGCATACTGCATTGCATGGATTGTGATGTCATAATTTTGCATCGCATACTGCATTGCATGGATTGTGATGTCATAATTTTGCATTGCATACTGCATTGCATGGATTGTGATGTCATAATTTTGCATCGCATACAGCATTGCATGGATTGTGATGTCATGATTTTGCATCGCATACTGCATTGCATGGATTGTGATGTCATAATTTTGCATTAAATGATGCTTTGCATGTATTATGATGTCATTATTTTGCATTGCATACTGCATTGCATGGATTGTGATGTCATACTTTTGCATTAAATGATGCTTTGCATGGATTATGATGTCATAATTTTGCATTGCATACTGCATTGCATGGATTGTGATGTCATAATTTTGCATTGCATACTGCATTGCATGGATTGTGATGTCATAATTTTGCATTAAATGATGCTTTGCATGGATTATGATGTCATAATTTTGCATTGCATACTGCATTGCATGGATTGTGATGTCATAATTTTGCATTAAATGATGCTTTGCATGGATTATGATGTCATAATTTTGCATTGCATACTGCATTGCATGGATTGTGATGTCATAATTTTGCATTGCATACTGCATTGCATGGATTGCGATGTCATAATTTTGCATTAAATGATGCTTTGCATGGATTATGATGTCATAATTTTGCATTGCATACTGCATTGCATGGATTGTGATGTCATAATTTTGCATTGCATGGATTGTGATGTCATACTTTTGCATTAAATGATGCTTTGCATGGATTATGATGTCATAATTTTGCATTGCATACTGCATTGCATGGATTGTGATGTCATAATTTTGCATTGCATGGATTGTGATGTCATACTTTTGCATTAAATGATGCTTTGCATGGATTATGATGTCATAATTTTGCATTGCATACTGCATTGCATGGATTGTGATGTCATAATTTTGCATCGCATACTGCATTGCATGGATTGTGATGTCATAATTTTGCATTAAATGATGCTTTGCATGGATTATGATGTCATAATTTTGCATTGCATACTGCATTGCATGGATTATGATGTCATAATTTTGCATTGCATACTGCATTGCATGGATTGTGATGTCATAATTTTGCATTGCATACTGCATTGCATGGATTGTGATGTCATAATTTTGCATTAAATGATGCTTTGCATGGATTATGATGTCATAATTTTGCATTGCATACTGCATTGCATGGATTGTGATGTCATAATTTTGCATCGCATACTGCATTGCATGGATTGTGATGTCATAATTTTGCATTAAATGATGCTTTGCATGGATTATGATGTCATTATTTTGCATTGCATACTGCATTGCATGGATTGTAATGTCATAATTTTGCATTAAATGATGCTTTGCATGGATTATGATGTCATAATTTTGCATTGCATACTGCATTGCATGGATTGTGATGTCATAATTTTGCATTGCATGGATTGTGATGTCATACTTTTGCATTAAATGATGCTTTGCATGGATTATGATGTCATAATTTTGCATTGCATACCTCATTGCATGGATTGTGATGTCATAATTTTGCATTGCATACTGCATTGCATGGATTGTGATGTCATAATTTTGCATTGCATACTGCATTGCATGGATTGTGATGTCATAATTTTGCATTGCATACTGCATTGCATGGATTGTGATGTCATAATGTTGCATTAAATGATGCTTTGCATGGATTGTGATGTCATAATGTTGCATTAAATGATGCTTTGCATGGATTATGCTGTCATAATTTTGCATTGCATACTGCATTGCATGGATTGTGATGTCATAATTTTGCATTAAATGATGCTTTGCATGGATTATGATGTCATAATTTTGCATTGCATACTGCATTGCATGGATTGTGATGTCATAATTTTGCATTGCATACTGCATTGCATGGATTGTGATGACATAATTTTGCATTAAATGATGCTTTGCATGGATTAGGATGTCATAATTTTGTATTGCATACTGCATTGCATGGATTGTGATGTCATAATTTTGCATCGCATACAGCATTGCATGGATTGTGATGTCATGATTTTGCATCGCATACTGCATTGCATGGATTGTGATGTCATAATTTTGCATTAAATGATGCTTTGCATGTATTATGATGTCATTATTTTGCATTGCATACTGCATTGCATGGATTGTGATGTCATACTTTTGCATTAAATGATGCTTTGCATGGATTATGATGTCATAATTTTGCATTGCATACTGCATTGCATGGATTGTGATGTCATAATTTTGCATTGCATACTGCATTGCATGGATTGTGATGTCATAATTTTGCATTAAATGATGCTTTGCATGTATTATGATGTCATTATTTTGCATTGCATACTGCATTGCATGGATTGTGATGTCATACTTTTGCATTAAATGATGCTTTGCATGGATTATGATGTCATAATTTTGCATTGCATACTGCATTGCATGGATTGTGATGTCATAATTTTGCATCGCATACTGCATTGCATGGATTGTGATGTCATAATTTTGCATTAAATGATGCTTTGCATGGATTATGATGTCATAATTTTGCATTGCATACTGCATTGCATGGATTGTGATGTCATAATTTTGCATCGCATACTGCATTGCATGGATTGTGATGTCATAATTTTGCATTAAATGATGCTTTGCATGGATTATGATGTCATAATTTTGCATTGCATACTGCATTGCATGGATTGTGATGTCATAATTTTGCATTAAATGATGCTTTGCATGGATTATGATGTCATAATTTTGCATTGCATACTGCATTGCATGGATTGTGATGTCATAATTTTGCATTGCATACTGCATTGCATGGATTGTGATGTCATACTTTTGCATTAAATGATGCTTTGCATGGATTATGATGTCATAATTTTGCATTGCATACTGCATTGCATGGATTGTGATGTCATAATTTTGCATTAAATGATGCTTTGCATGGATTATGATGTCATAATTTTGCATTGCATACTGCATTGCATGGATTGTGATGTCATAATTTTGCATTGCATGGATTGTGATGTCATACTTTTGCATTAAATGATGCTTTGCATGGATTATGATGTCATAATTTTGCATTGCATACTGCATTGCATGGATTGTGATGTCATAATTTTGCATTGCATGGATTGTGATGTCATACTTTTGCATTAAATGATGCTTTGCATGGATTATGATGTCATAATTTTGCATTGCATACTGCATTGCATGGATTGTGATGTCATAATTTTGCATCGCATACTGCATTGCATGGATTGTGATGTCATAATTTTGCATTAAATGATGCTTTTCATGGATTATGATGTCATAATTTTGCATTGCATACTGCATTGCATGGATTGTGATGTCATAATTTTGCATCGCATACAGCATTGCATGGATTGTGATGTCATGATTTTGCATTAAATGATGCTTTGCATGGATTATGATGTCATAATTTTGCATTGCATACTGCATTGCATGGATTGTGATGTCATAATTTTGCATTGCATGGATTGTGATGTCATACTTTTGCATTAAATGATGCTTTGCATGGATTATGATGTCATAATTTTGCATTGCATACTGCATTGCATGGATTGTGATGTCATAATTTTGCATCGCATACTGCATTGCATGGATTGTGATGTCATAATTTTGCATTAAATGATGCTTTGCATGGATTATGATGTCATAATTTTGCATTGCATACTGCATTGCATGGATTGTGATGTCATAATTTTGCATCGCATACAGCATTGCATGGATTGTGATGTCATGATTTTGCATCGCATACTGCATTGCATGGATTGTGATGTCATAATTTTGCATTAAATGATGCTTTGCATGTATTATGATGTCATTATTTTGCATTGCATACTGCATTGCATGGATTGTGATGTCATACTTTTGCATTAAATGATGCTTTGCATGGATTATGATGTCATAATTTTGCATTGCATACTGCATTGCATGGATTGTGATGTCATAATTTTGCATTGCATACTGCATTGCATGGATTGTGATGTCATAATTTTGCATTAAATGATGCTTTGCATGGATTATGATGTCATAATTTTGCATTGCATACTGCATTGCATGGATTGTGATGTCATAATTTTGCATTAAATGATGCTTTGCATGGATTATGATGTCATAATTTTGCATTGCATACTGCATTGCATGGATTGTGATGTCATAATTTTGCATCGCATACTGCATTGCATGGATTGTGATGTCATAATTTTGCATTAAATGATGCTTTGCATGGATTATGATGTCATAATTTTGCATTGCATACTGCATTGCATGGATTGTGATGTCATAATTTTGCATTGCATACTGCATTGCATGGATTGTGATGACATAATTTTGCATTAAATGATGCTTTGCATGGATTATGATGTCATAATTTTGTATTGCATACTGCATTGCATGGATTGTGATGTCATAATTTTGCATTAAATGATGCTTTGCATGGATTATGATGTCATAATTTTGCATTGCATACTGCATTGCATGGATTGTGATGTCATAATTTTGCATTGCATACTGCATTGCATGGATTGTGATGTCATAATTTTGCATTAAATGATGCTTTGCATGGATTATGATGTCATAATTTTGCATTGCATACTGCATTGCATGGATTGTGATGTCATAATTTTGCATTAAATGATGCTTTGCATGGATTATGATGTCATAATTTTGCATTGCATACTGCATTGCATGGATTGTGATGTCATAATTTTGCATCGCATACTGCATTGCATGGATTGTGATGTCATAATTTTGCATTGCATACTGCATTGCATGGATTGTGATGTCATAATTTTGCATCGCATACAGCATTGCATGGATTGTGATGTCATGATTTTGCATCGCATACTGCATTGCATGGATTGTGATGTCATAATTTTGCATTAAATGATGCTTTGCATGTATTATGATGTCATTATTTTGCATTGCATACTGCATTGCATGGATTGTGATGTCATACTTTTGCATTAAATGATGCTTTGCATGGATTATGATGTCATAATTTTGCATTGCATACTGCATTGCATGGATTGTGATGTCATAATTTTGCATTGCATACTGCATTGCATGGATTGTGATGTCATAATTTTGCATTAAATGATGCTTTGCATGGATTATGATGTCATAATTTTGCATTGCATACTGCATTGCATGGATTGTGATGTCATAATTTTGCATTAAATGATGCTTTGCATGGATTATGATGTCATAATTTTGCATTGCATACTGCATTGCATGGATTGTGATGTCATAATTTTGCATTGCATACTGCATTGCATGGATTGCGATGTCATAATTTTGCATTAAATGATGCTTTGCATGGATTATGATGTCATAATTTTGCATTGCATACTGCATTGCATGGATTGTGATGTCATAATTTTGCATTGCATGGATTGTGATGTCATACTTTTGCATTAAATGATGCTTTGCATGGATTATGATGTCATAATTTTGCATTGCATACTGCATTGCATGGATTGTGATGTCATAATTTTGCATTGCATGGATTGTGATGTCATACTTTTGCATTAAATGATGCTTTGCATGGATTATGATGTCATAATTTTGCATTGCATACTGCATTGCATGGATTGTGATGTCATAATTTTGCATCGCATACTGCATTGCATGGATTGTGATGTCATAATTTTGCATTAAATGATGCTTTGCATGGATTATGATGTCATAATTTTGCATTGCATACTGCATTGCATGGATTATGATGTCATAATTTTGCATTGCATACTGCATTGCATGGATTGTGATGTCATAATTTTGCATTGCATACTGCATTGCATGGATTGTGATGTCATAATTTTGCATTAAATGATGCTTTGCATGGATTATGATGTCATAATTTTGCATTGCATACTGCATTGCATGGATTGTGATGTCATAATTTTGCATCGCATACTGCATTGCATGGATTGTGATGTCATAATTTTGCATTAAATGATGCTTTGCATGGATTATGATGTCATTATTTTGCATTGCATACTGCATTGCATGGATTGTAATGTCATAATTTTGCATTAAATGATGCTTTGCATGGATTATGATGTCATAATTTTGCATTGCATACTGCATTGCATGGATTGTGATGTCATAATTTTGCATTGCATGGATTGTGATGTCATACTTTTGCATTAAATGATGCTTTGCATGGATTATGATGTCATAATTTTGCATTGCATACCTCATTGCATGGATTGTGATGTCATAATTTTGCATTGCATACTGCATTGCATGGATTGTGATGTCATAATTTTGCATTGCATACTGCATTGCATGGATTGTGATGTCATAATTTTGCATTGCATACTGCATTGCATGGATTGTGATGTCATAATGTTGCATTAAATGATGCTTTGCATGGATTGTGATGTCATAATGTTGCATTAAATGATGCTTTGCATGGATTATGCTGTCATAATTTTGCATTGCATACTGCATTGCATGGATTGTGATGTCATAATTTTGCATTAAATGATGCTTTGCATGGATTATGATGTCATAATTTTGCATTGCATACTGCATTGCATGGATTGTGATGTCATAATTTTGCATCGCATACTGCATTGCATGGATTGTGATGTCATAATTTTGCATTAAATGATGCTTTGCATGGATTATGATGTCATAATTTTGCATTGCATACTGCATTGCATGGATTGTGATGTCATAATTTTGCATTGCATACTGCATTGCATGGATTGTGATGACATAATTTTGCATTAAATGATGCTTTGCATGGATTATGATGTCATAATTTTGTATTGCATACTGCATTGCATGGATTGTGATGTCATAATTTTGCATTAAATGATGCTTTGCATGGATTATGATGTCATAATTTTGCATTGCATACTGCATTGCATGGATTGTGATGTCATAATTTTGCATTGCATACTGCATTGCATGGATTGTGATGTCATAATTTTGCATTAAATGATGCTTTGCATGGATTATGATGTCATAATTTTGCATTGCATACTGCATTGCATGGATTGTGATGTCATAATTTTGCATTAAATGATGCTTTGCATGGATTATGATGTCATAATTTTGCATTGCATACTGCATTGCATGGATTGTGATGTCATAATTTTGCATCGCATACTGCATTGCATGGATTGTGATGTCATAATTTTGCATTGCATACTGCATTGCATGGATTGTGATGTCATAATTTTGCATCGCATACAGCATTGCATGGATTGTGATGTCATGATTTTGCATCGCATACTGCATTGCATGGATTGTGATGTCATAATTTTGCATTAAATGATGCTTTGCATGTATTATGATGTCATTATTTTGCATTGCATACTGCATTGCATGGATTGTGATGTCATACTTTTGCATTAAATGATGCTTTGCATGGATTATGATGTCATAATTTTGCATTGCATACTGCATTGCATGGATTGTGATGTCATAATTTTGCATTGCATACTGCATTGCATGGATTGTGATGTCATAATTTTGCATTAAATGATGCTTTGCATGGATTATGATGTCATAATTTTGCATTGCATACTGCATTGCATGGATTGTGATGTCATAATTTTGCATTAAATGATGCTTTGCATGGATTATGATGTCATAATTTTGCATTGCATACTGCATTGCATGGATTGTGATGTCATAATTTTGCATTGCATACTGCATTGCATGGATTGCGATGTCATAATTTTGCATTAAATGATGCTTTGCATGGATTATGATGTCATAATTTTGCATTGCATACTGCATTGCATGGATTGTGATGTCATAATTTTGCATTGCATGGATTGTGATGTCATACTTTTGCATTAAATGATGCTTTGCATGGATTATGATGTCATAATTTTGCATTGCATACTGCATTGCATGGATTGTGATGTCATAATTTTGCATTGCATACTGCATTGCATGGATTGTGATGTCATAATTTTGCATTAAATGATGCTTTGCATGGATTATGATGTCATAATTTTGCATTGCATACTGCATTGCATGGATTGTGATGTCATAATTTTGCATCGCATACTGCATTGCATGGATTGTGATGTCATAATTTTGCATTAAATGATGCTTTGCATGGATTATGATGTCATTATTTTGCATTGCATACTGCATTGCATGGATTGTAATGTCATAATTTTGCATTAAATGATGCTTTGCATGGATTATGATGTCATAATTTTGCATTGCATACTGCATTGCATGGATTGTGATGTCATAATTTTGCATTGCATGGATTGTGATGTCATACTTTTGCATTAAATGATGCTTTGCATGGATTATGATGTCATAATTTTGCATTGCATACCTCATTGCATGGATTGTGATGTCATAATTTTGCATTGCATACTGCATTGCATGGATTGTGATGTCATAATTTTGCATTGCATACTGCATTGCATGGATTGTGATGTCATAATTTTGCATTGCATACTGCATTGCATGGATTGTGATGTCATAATGTTGCATTAAATGATGCTTTGCATGGATTGTGATGTCATAATGTTGCATTAAATGATGCTTTGCATGGATTGTGATGTCATAATTTTGCATTGCATACTGCATTGCATGGATTGTGATGTCATAATTTTGCATCGCATACTGCATTGCATGGATTGTGATGTCATAATTTTGCATTAAATGATGCTTTGCATGGATTATGATGTCATAATTTTGCATTGCATACTGCATTGCATGGATTGTGATGTCATAATTTTGCATCGCATACAGCATTGCATGGATTGTGATGTCATGATTTTGCATCGCATACTGCATTGCATGGATTGTGATGTCATAATTTTGCATTAAATGATGCTTTGCATGTATTATGATGTCATTATTTTGCATTGCATACTGCATTGCATGGATTGTGATGTCATACTTTTGCATTAAATGATGCTTTGCATGGATTATGATGTCATAATTTTGCATTGCATACTGCATTGCATGGATTGTGATGTCATAATTTTGCATTGCATACTGCATTGCATGGATTGTGATGTCATAATTTTGCATTAAATGATGCTTTGCATGGATTATGATGTCATAATTTTGCATCGCATACTGCATTGCATGGATTGTGATGTCATAATTTTGCATTAAATGATGCTTTGCATGGATTATGATGTCATAATTTTGCATCGCATACTGCATTGCATGGATTGTGATGTCATAATTTTGCATTAAATGATGCTTTGCATGGATTATGATGTCATAATTTTGCATTGCATACTGCATTGCATGGATTGTGATGTCATAATTTTGCATTGCATACTGCATTGCATGGATTGTGATGACATAATTTTGCATTAAATGATGCTTTGCATGGATTATGATGTCATAATTTTGTATTGCATACTGCATTGCATGGATTGTGATGTCATAATTTTGCATTAAATGATGCTTTGCATGGATTATGATGTCATAATTTTGCATTGCATACTGCATTGCATGGATTGTGATGTCATAATTTTGCATTGCATACTGCATTGCATGGATTGTGATGTCATAATTTTGCATTAAATGATGCTTTGCATGGATTATGATGTCATAATTTTGCATTGCATACTGCATTGCATGGATTGTGATGTCATAATTTTGCATTAAATGATGCTTTGCATGGACTATGATGTCATAATTTTGCATTGCATACTGCATTGCATGGATTGTGATGTCATAATTTTGCATCGCATACTGCATTGCATGGATTGTGATGTCATAATTTTGCATTAAATGATGCTTTGCATGGATTATGATGTCATAATTTTGCATTGCATACTGCATTGCATGGATTGTGATGTCATAATTTTGCATCGCATACAGCATTGCATGGATTGTGATGTCATGATTTTGCATCGCATACTGCATTGCATGGATTGTGATGTCATAATTTTGCATTAAATGATGCTTTGCATGTATTATGATGTCATTATTTTGCATTGCATACTGCATTGCATGGATTGTGATGCCATACTTTTGCATTAAATGATGCTTTGCATGGATTATGATGTCATAATTTTGCATTGCATACTGCATTGCATGGATTGTGATGTCATAATTTTGCATTGCATACTGCATTGCATGGATTGTGATGTCATAATTTTGCATTAAATGATGCTTTGCATGTATTATGATGTCATTATTTTGCATTGCATACTGCATTGCATGGATTGTGATGTCATACTTTTGCATTAAATGATGCTTTGCATGGATTATGATGTCATAATTTTGCATTGCATACTGCATTGCATGGATTGTGATGTCATAATTTTGCATTGCATACTGCATTGCATGGATTGTGATGTCATAATTTTGCATTAAATGATGCTTTGCATGGATTATGATGTCATAATTTTGCATTGCATACTGCATTGCATGGATTGTGATGTCATAATTTTGCATTAAATGATGCTTTGCATGGATTATGATGTCATAATTTTGCATTGCATACTGCATTGCATGGATTGTGATGTCATAATTTTGCATTGCATACTGCATTGCATGGATTGTGATGACATAATTTTGCATTAAATGATGCTTTGCATGGATTATGATGTCATAATTTTGTATTGCATACTGCATTGCATGGATTGTGATGTCATAATTTTGCATTAAATGATGCTTTGCATGGATTATGATGTCATAATTTTGCATTGCATACTGCATTGCATGGATTGTGATGTCATAATTTTGCATTGCATACTGCATTGCATGGATTGTGATGTCATAATTTTGCATTAAATGATGCTTTGCATGGATTATGATGTCATAATTTTGCATTGCATACTGCATTGCATGGATTGTGATGTCATAATTTTGCATTAAATGATGCTTTGCATGGATTATGATGTCATAATTTTGCATTGCATACTGCATTGCATGGATTGTGATGTCATAATTTTGCATCGCATACTGCATTGCATGGATTGTGATGTCATAATTTTGCATTGCATACTGCATTGCATGGATTGTGATGTCATAATTTTGCATCGCATACAGCATTGCATGGATTGTGATGTCATGATTTTGCATCGCATACTGCATTGCATGGATTGTGATGTCATAATTTTGCATTAAATGATGCTTTGCATGTATTATGATGTCATTATTTTGCATTGCATACTGCATTGCATGGATTGTGATGTCATACTTTTGCATTAAATGATGCTTTGCATGGATTATGATGTCATAATTTTGCATTGCATACTGCATTGCATGGATTGTGATGTCATAATTTTGCATTGCATACTGCATTGCATGGATTGTGATGTCATAATTTTGCATTAAATGATGCTTTGCATGGATTATGATGTCATAATTTTGCATTGCATACTGCATTGCATGGATTGTGATGTCATAATTTTGCATTAAATGATGCTTTGCATGGATTATGATGTCATAATTTTGCATTGCATACTGCATTGCATGGATTGTGATGTCATAATTTTGCATTGCATACTGCATTGCATGGATTGCGATGTCATAATTTTGCATTAAATGATGCTTTGCATGGATTATGATGTCATAATTTTGCATTGCATACTGCATTGCATGGATTGTGATGTCATAATTTTGCATTGCATGGATTGTGATGTCATACTTTTGCATTAAATGATGCTTTGCATGGATTATGATGTCATAATTTTGCATTGCATACTGCATTGCATGGATTGTGATGTCATAATTTTGCATTGCATACTGCATTGCATGGATTGTGATGTCATAATTTTGCATTAAATGATGCTTTGCATGGATTATGATGTCATAATTTTGCATTGCATACTGCATTGCATGGATTGTGATGTCATAATTTTGCATCGCATACTGCATTGCATGGATTGTGATGTCATAATTTTGCATTAAATGATGCTTTGCATGGATTATGATGTCATTATTTTGCATTGCATACTGCATTGCATGGATTGTAATGTCATAATTTTGCATTAAATGATGCTTTGCATGGATTATGATGTCATAATTTTGCATTGCATACTGCATTGCATGGATTGTGATGTCATAATTTTGCATTGCATGGATTGTGATGTCATACTTTTGCATTAAATGATGCTTTGCATGGATTATGATGTCATAATTTTGCATTGCATACCTCATTGCATGGATTGTGATGTCATAATTTTGCATTGCATACTGCATTGCATGGATTGTGATGTCATAATTTTGCATTGCATACTGCATTGCATGGATTGTGATGTCATAATTTTGCATTGCATACTGCATTGCATGGATTGTGATGTCATAATGTTGCATTAAATGATGCTTTGCATGGATTGTGATGTCATAATGTTGCATTAAATGATGCTTTGCATGGATTGTGATGTCATAATTTTGCATTGCATACTGCATTGCATGGATTGTGATGTCATAATTTTGCATCGCATACTGCATTGCATGGATTGTGATGTCATAATTTTGCATTAAATGATGCTTTGCATGGATTATGATGTCATAATTTTGCATTGCATACTGCATTGCATGGATTGTGATGTCATAATTTTGCATCGCATACAGCATTGCATGGATTGTGATGTCATGATTTTGCATCGCATACTGCATTGCATGGATTGTGATGTCATAATTTTGCATTAAATGATGCTTTGCATGTATTATGATGTCATTATTTTGCATTGCATACTGCATTGCATGGATTGTGATGTCATACTTTTGCATTAAATGATGCTTTGCATGGATTATGATGTCATAATTTTGCATTGCATACTGCATTGCATGGATTGTGATGTCATAATTTTGCATTGCATACTGCATTGCATGGATTGTGATGTCATAATTTTGCATTAAATGATGCTTTGCATGGATTATGATGTCATAATTTTGCATCGCATACTGCATTGCATGGATTGTGATGTCATAATTTTGCATTAAATGATGCTTTGCATGGATTATGATGTCATAATTTTGCATCGCATACTGCATTGCATGGATTGTGATGTCATAATTTTGCATTAAATGATGCTTTGCATGGATTATGATGTCATAATTTTGCATTGCATACTGCATTGCATGGATTGTGATGTCATAATTTTGCATTGCATACTGCATTGCATGGATTGTGATGACATAATTTTGCATTAAATGATGCTTTGCATGGATTATGATGTCATAATTTTGTATTGCATACTGCATTGCATGGATTGTGATGTCATAATTTTGCATTAAATGATGCTTTGCATGGATTATGATGTCATAATTTTGCATTGCATACTGCATTGCATGGATTGTGATGTCATAATTTTGCATTGCATACTGCATTGCATGGATTGTGATGTCATAATTTTGCATTAAATGATGCTTTGCATGGATTATGATGTCATAATTTTGCATTGCATACTGCATTGCATGGATTGTGATGTCATAATTTTGCATCGCATACAGCATTGCATGGATTGTGATGTCATGATTTTGCATCGCATACTGCATTGCATGGATTGTGATGTCATAATTTTGCATTAAATGATGCTTTGCATGTATTATGATGTCATTATTTTGCATTGCATACTGCATTGCATGGATTGTGATGTCATACTTTTGCATTAAATGATGCTTTGCATGGATTATGATGTCATAATTTTGCATTGCATACTGCATTGCATGGATTGTGATGTCATAATTTTGCATTGCATACTGCATTGCATGGATTGTGATGTCATAATTTTGCATTAAATGATGCTTTGCATGTATTATGATGTCATTATTTTGCATTGCATACTGCATTGCATGGATTGTGATGTCATACTTTTGCATTAAATGATGCTTTGCATGGATTATGATGTCATAATTTTGCATTGCATACTGCATTGCATGGATTGTGATGTCATAATTTTGCATTGCATACTGCATTGCATGGATTGTGATGTCATAATTTTGCATTAAATGATGCTTTGCATGGATTATGATGTCATAATTTTGCATTGCATACTGCATTGCATGGATTGTGATGTCATAATTTTGCATTAAATGATGCTTTGCATGGATTATGATGTCATAATTTTGCATTGCATACTGCATTGCATGGATTGTGATGTCATAATTTTGCATTGCATACTGCATTGCATGGATTGTGATGTCATAATTTTGCATTAAATGATGCTTTGCATGGATTATGATGTCATAATTTTGCATTGCATACTGCATTGCATGGATTGTGATGTCATAATTTTGCATTAAATGATGCTTTGCATGGATTATGATGTCATAATTTTGCATTGCATACTGCATTGCATGGATTGTGATGTCATAATTTTGCATTGCATGGATTGTGATGTCATACTTTTGCATTAAATGATGCTTTGCATGGATTATGATGTCATAATTTTGCATTGCATACTGCATTGCATGGATTGTGATGTCATAATTTTGCATTGCATGGATTGTGATGTCATACTTTTGCATTAAATGATGCTTTGCATGGATTATGATGTCATAATTTTGCATTGCATACTGCATTGCATGGATTGTGATGTCATAATTTTGCATCGCATACTACATTGCATGGATTGTGATGTCATAATTTTGCATTAAATGATGCTTTGCATGGATTATGATGTCATAATTTTGCATTGCATACTGCATTGCATGGATTGTGATGTCATACTTTTGCATCGCATACAGCATTGCATGGATTGTGATGTCATGATTTTGCATTAAATGATGCTTTGCATGGATTATGATGTCATAATTTTGCATTGCATACTGCATTGCATGGATTGTGATGTCATAATTTTGCATTGCATGGATTGTGATGTCATACTTTTGCATTAAATGATGCTTTGCATGGATTATGATGTCATAATTTTGCATTGCATACTGCATTGCATGGATTGTGATGTCATAATTTTGCATCGCATACTGCATTGCATGGATTGTGATGTCATAATTTTGCATTAAATGATGCTTTGCATGGATTATGATGTCATAATTTTGCATTGCATACTGCATTGCATGGATTGTGATGTCATAATTTTGCATTAAATGATGCTTTGCATGGATTATGATGTCATAATTTTGCATTGCATACTGCATTGCATGGATTGTGATGTCATAATTTTGCATTGCATACTGCATTGCATGGATTGTGATGTCATAATTTTGCATTAAATGATGCTTTGCATGGATTATGATGTCATAATTTTGCATTGCATACTGCATTGCATGGATTGTGATGTCATAATTTTGCATTAAATGATGCTTTGCATGGATTATGATGTCATAATTTTGCATTGCATACTGCATTGCATGGATTGTGATGTCATAATTTTGCATTGCATGGATTGTGATGTCATACTTTTGCATTAAATGATGCTTTGCATGGATTATGATGTCATAATTTTGCATTGCATACTGCATTGCATGGATTGTGATGTCATAATTTTGCATTGCATGGATTGTGATGTCATACTTTTGCATTAAATGATGCTTTGCATGGATTATGATGTCAAAATTTTGCATTGCATACTGCATTGCATGGATTGTGATGTCATAATTTTGCATCGCATACTGCATTGCATGGATTGTGATGTCATAATTTTGCATTAAATGATGCTTTTCATGGATTATGATGTCATAATTTTGCATTGCATACTGCATTGCATGGATTGTGATGTCATAATTTTGCATCGCATACAGCATTGCATGGATTGTGATGTCATGATTTTGCATTAAATGATGCTTTGCATGGATTATGATGTCATAATTTTGCATTGCATACTGCATTGCATGGATTGTGATGTCATAATTTTGCATTGCATGGATTGTGATGTCATACTTTTGCATTAAATGATGCTTTGCATGGATTATGATGTCATAATTTTGCATTGCATACTGCATTGCATGGATTGTGATGTCATAATTTTGCATCGCATACTGCATTGCATGGATTGTGATGTCATAATTTTGCATTAAATGATGCTTTGCATGGATTATGATGTCATAATTTTGCATTGCATACTGCATTGCATGGATTGTGATGTCATAATTTTGCATCGCATACAGCATTGCATGGATTGTGATGTCATGATTTTGCATCGCATACTGCATTGCATGGATTGTGATGTCATAATTTTGCATTAAATGATGCTTTGCATGTATTATGATGTCATTATTTTGCATTGCATACTGCATTGCATGGATTGTGATGTCATACTTTTGCATTAAATGATGCTTTGCATGGATTATGATGTCATAATTTTGCATTGCATACTGCATTGCATGGATTGTGATGTCATAATTTTGCATTGCATACTGCATTGCATGGATTGTGATGTCATAATTTTGCATTAAATGATGCTTTGCATGGATTATGATGTCATAATTTTGCATTGCATACTGCATTGCATGGATTGTGATGTCATAATTTTGCATTAAATGATGCTTTGCATGGATTATGATGTCATAATTTTGCATTGCATACTGCATTGCATGGATTGTGATGTCATAATTTTGCATCGCATACTGCATTGCATGGATTGTGATGTCATAATTTTGCATTAAATGATGCTTTGCATGGATTATGATGTCATAATTTTGCATTGCATACTGCATTGCATGGATTGTGATGTCATAATTTTGCATTGCATACTGCATTGCATGGATTGTGATGACATAATTTTGCATTAAATGATGCTTTGCATGGATTATGATGTCATAATTTTGTATTGCATACTGCATTGCATGGATTGTGATGTCATAATTTTGCATTAAATGATGCTTTGCATGGATTATGATGTCATAATTTTGCATTGCATACTGCATTGCATGGATTGTGATGTCATAATTTTGCATTGCATACTGCATTGCATGGATTGTGATGTCATAATTTTGCATTAAATGATGCTTTGCATGGATTATGATGTCATAATTTTGCATTGCATACTGCATTGCATGGATTGTGATGTCATAATTTTGCATTAAATGATGCTTTGCATGGATTATGATGTCATAATTTTGCATTGCATACTGCATTGCATGGATTGTGATGTCATAATTTTGCATCGCATACTGCATTGCATGGATTGTGATGTCATAATTTTGCATTGCATACTGCATTGCATGGATTGTGATGTCATAATTTTGCATCGCATACAGCATTGCATGGATTGTGATGTCATGATTTTGCATCGCATACTGCATTGCATGGATTGTGATGTCATAATTTTGCATTAAATGATGCTTTGCATGTATTATGATGTCATTATTTTGCATTGCATACTGCATTGCATGGATTGTGATGTCATACTTTTGCATTAAATGATGCTTTGCATGGATTATGATGTCATAATTTTGCATTGCATACTGCATTGCATGGATTGTGATGTCATAATTTTGCATTGCATACTGCATTGCATGGATTGTGATGTCATAATTTTGCATTAAATGATGCTTTGCATGGATTATGATGTCATAATTTTGCATTGCATACTGCATTGCATGGATTGTGATGTCATAATTTTGCATTAAATGATGCTTTGCATGGATTATGATGTCATAATTTTGCATTGCATACTGCATTGCATGGATTGTGATGTCATAATTTTGCATTGCATGGATTGTGATGTCATACTTTTGCATTAAATGATGCTTTGCATGGATTATGATGTCATAATTTTGCATTGCATACTGCATTGCATGGATTGTGATGTCATAATTTTGCATTGCATGGATTGTGATGTCATACTTTTGCATTAAATGATGCTTTGCATGGATTATGATGTCATAATTTTGCATTGCATACTGCATTGCATGGATTGTGATGTCATAATTTTGCATCGCATACTGCATTGCATGGATTGTGATGTCATAATTTTGCATTAAATGATGCTTTGCATGGATTATGATGTCATAATTTTGCATTGCATACTGCATTGCATGGATTATGATGTCATAATTTTGCATTGCATACTGCATTGCATGGATTGTGATGTCATAATTTTGCATTGCATACTGCATTGCATGGATTGTGATGTCATAATTTTGCATTAAATGATGCTTTGCATGGATTATGATGTCATAATTTTGCATTGCATACTGCATTGCATGGATTGTGATGTCATAATTTTGCATCGCATACTGCATTGCATGGATTGTGATGTCATAATTTTGCATTAAATGATGCTTTGCATGGATTATGATGTCATTATTTTGCATTGCATACTGCATTGCATGGATTGTAATGTCATAATTTTGCATTAAATGATGCTTTGCATAGATTATGATGTCATAATTTTGCATTGCATACTGCATTGCATGGATTGTGATGTCATAATTTTGCATTAAATGATGCTTTGCATGGATTATGATGTCATAATTTTGCATTGCATACTGCATTGCATGGATTGTGATGTCATAATTATGCATTGCATACTGCATTGCATGGATTGTGATGTCATAATTTTGCATTAAATGATGCTTTGCATGGATTATGATGTCATAATTTTGCATTGCATACTGCATTGCATGGATTGTGATGTCATAATTTTGCATTAAATGATGCTTTGCATGGATTATGATGTCATAATTTTGCATTGCATACTGCATTGCATGGATTGTGATGTCATAATTTTGCATCGCATACTGCATTGCATGGATTGTGATGTCATAATTTTGCATTAAATGATGCTTTGCATGGATTATGATGTCATTATTTTGCATTGCATACTGCATTGCATGGATTGTGATGTCATAATTTTGCATTAAATGATGCTTTGCATGGATTATGATGTCATAATTTTGCATTGCATACTGCATTGCATGGATTGTGATGTCATAATTTTGCATTGCATGGATTGTGATGTCATACTTTTGCATTAAATGATGCTTTGCATGGATTATGATGTCATAATTTTGCATTGCATACCTCATTGCATGGATTGTGATGTCATAATTTTGCATTGCATACTGCATTGCATGGATTGTGATGTCATAATTTTGCATTGCATACTGCATTGCATGGATTGTGATGTCATAATTTTGCATTGCATACTGCATTGCATGGATTGTGATGTCATAATGTTGCATTAAATGATGCTTTGCATGGATTGTGATGTCATAATGTTGCATTAAATGATGCTTTGCATGGATTGTGATGTCATAATTTTGCATTGCATACTGCATCGCATGGATTGTGATGTCATAATTTTGCATTAAATGATGCTTTGCATGGATTGTGATGTCATAATTTTGCATTAAATGATGCTTTGCATGGATTATGATGTCATAATTTTGCATTGCATACTGCATTGCATGGATTGTGATGTCATAATTTTGCATTGCATGGATTGTGATGTCATACTTTTGCATTAAATGATGCTTTGCATGGATTATGATGTCATAATTTTGCATTGTATACTGCATTGCATGGATTGCGATGTCATAATTTTGCATTAAATGATGCTTTGCATAAATTATGATGTCATAATTTTGCATTGCATACTGCATTGCATGGATTGTGATGTCATAATTTTGCATTGCATACTGCTTTGCATGGATTGTGATGTCATAATTTTGCATTAAATGATGCTTTGCATGGATTATGATGTCATAATTTTGCATTGCATACTGCATTGCATGGATTGTGATGTCATAATTTTGCATTGCATGGATTGTGATGTCATAATTTTGCATTAAATGATGCTTTGCATGGATTATGATGTCATAATTTTGCATTGCATACTGCATTGCATGGATTGCGATGTCATAATTTTGCATTAAATGATGCTTTGCATGGATTATGATGTCATAATTTTGCATTGCATACTGCATTGCATGGATTGTGAAGTCATAATTTTGCATTGCATGGATTGTGATGTCATACTTTTGCATTAAATGATGCTTTGCATGGATTATGATGTCATAATTTTGCATTGCATACTGCATTGCATGGATTGTGATGTCATAATTTTGCATTGCATACTGCATTGCATGGATTGTGATGTCATAATTTTGCATTAAATGATGCTTTGCATGGATTATGATGTCATAATTTTGCATTGCATACTGCATTGCATGGAATGTGATGTCATAATTTTGCATTAAATGATGCTTTGCATGGATTATGATGTCATAATTTTGCATTGCATACTGCATTGCATGGATTGTGATGTCATAATTTTGCATTAAATGATGCTTTGCATGGATTATGATGTCATAATTTTGCATTGCATACTGCATTGCATGGATTGTGATGTCATAATTTTGCATTGCATGGATTGTGATGTCATACTTTTGCATTAAATGATGCTTTGCATGGATTTTGATGTCATAATTTTGCATTGCATACTGCATTGCATGGATTGCGATGTCATAATGTTGCATTAAATGATGCTTTGCATGGCTTATGATGTCATAATTTTGCATTGCATACTGCATTGCATGGATTGTGATGTCATAATTTTGCATCGCATACTGCATTGCATGGATTGTGATGTCATAATTTTGCATTAAATGATGCTTTGCATGGATTATGATGTCATAATTTTGCATTGCATACTGCATTGCATGGATTGTGATGTCATAATTTTGCATTAAATGATGCTTTGCATGGATTATGATGTCATAATTTTGCATTGCATACTGCATTGCATGGATTGTGATGTCATAATTTTGCATTGCATACTGCATTGCATGGATTGTGATGTCATAATTTTGCATTAAATGATGCTTTGCATGGATTATGATGTCATAATTTTGCATTGCATACTGCATTGCATGGATTGTGATGTCATAATTTTGCATTAAATGATGCTTTGCATGGATTATGATGTCATAATTTTGCATTGCATACTGCATTGCATGGATTGTGATGTCATAATTTTGCATTGCATGGATTGTGATGTCATACTTTTGCATTAAATGATGCTTTGCATGGATTATGATGTCAAAATTTTGCATTGCATACTGCATTGCATGGATTGTGATGTCATAATTTTGCATCGCATACTGCATTGCATGGATTGTGATGTCATAATTTTGCATTAAATGATGCTTTTCATGGATTATGATGTCATAATTTTGCATTGCATACTGCATTGCATGGATTGTGATGTCATAATTTTGCATCGCATACAGCATTGCATGGATTGTGATGTCATGATTTTGCATTAAATGATGCTTTGCATGGATTATGATGTCATAATTTTGCATTGCATACTGCATTGCATGGATTGTGATGTCATAATTTTGCATTGCATGGATTGTGATGTCATACTTTTGCATTAAATGATGCTTTGCATGGATTATGATGTCATAATTTTGCATTGCATACTGCATTGCATGGATTGTGATGTCATAATTTTGCATCGCATACTGCATTGCATGGATTGTGATGTCATAATTTTGCATTAAATGATGCTTTGCATGGATTATGATGTCATAATTTTGCATTGCATACTGCATTGCATGGATTGTGATGTCATAATTTTGCATCGCATACAGCATTGCATGGATTGTGATGTCATGATTTTGCATCGCATACTGCATTGCATGGATTGTGATGTCATAATTTTGCATTAAATGATGCTTTGCATGTATTATGATGTCATTATTTTGCATTGCATACTGCATTGCATGGATTGTGATGTCATACTTTTGCATTAAATGATGCTTTGCATGGATTATGATGTCATAATTTTGCATTGCATACTGCATTGCATGGATTGTGATGTCATAATTTTGCATTGCATACTGCATTGCATGGATTGTGATGTCATAATTTTGCATTAAATGATGCTTTGCATGGATTATGATGTCATAATTTTGCATTGCATACTGCATTGCATGGATTGTGATGTCATAATTTTGCATTAAATGATGCTTTGCATGGATTATGATGTCATAATTTTGCATTGCATACTGCATTGCATGGATTGTGATGTCATAATTTTGCATCGCATACTGCATTGCATGGATTGTGATGTCATAATTTTGCATTAAATGATGCTTTGCATGGATTATGATGTCATAATTTTGCATTGCATACTGCATTGCATGGATTGTGATGTCATAATTTTGCATTGCATACTGCATTGCATGGATTGTGATGACATAATTTTGCATTAAATGATGCTTTGCATGGATTATGATGTCATAATTTTGTATTGCATACTGCATTGCATGGATTGTGATGTCATAATTTTGCATTAAATGATGCTTTGCATGGATTATGATGTCATAATTTTGCATTGCATACTGCATTGCATGGATTGTGATGTCATAATTTTGCATTGCATACTGCATTGCATGGATTGTGATGTCATAATTTTGCATTAAATGATGCTTTGCATGGATTATGATGTCATAATTTTGCATTGCATACTGCATTGCATGGATTGTGATGTCATAATTTTGCATTAAATGATGCTTTGCATGGATTATGATGTCATAATTTTGCATTGCATACTGCATTGCATGGATTGTGATGTCATAATTTTGCATCGCATACTGCATTGCATGGATTGTGATGTCATAATTTTGCATTGCATACTGCATTGCATGGATTGTGATGTCATAATTTTGCATCGCATACAGCATTGCATGGATTGTGATGTCATGATTTTGCATCGCATACTGCATTGCATGGATTGTGATGTCATAATTTTGCATTAAATGATGCTTTGCATGTATTATGATGTCATTATTTTGCATTGCATACTGCATTGCATGGATTGTGATGTCATACTTTTGCATTAAATGATGCTTTGCATGGATTATGATGTCATAATTTTGCATTGCATACTGCATTGCATGGATTGTGATGTCATAATTTTGCATTGCATACTGCATTGCATGGATTGTGATGTCATAATTTTGCATTAAATGATGCTTTGCATGGATTATGATGTCATAATTTTGCATTGCATACTGCATTGCATGGATTGTGATGTCATAATTTTGCATTAAATGATGCTTTGCATGGATTATGATGTCATAATTTTGCATTGCATACTGCATTGCATGGATTGTGATGTCATAATTTTGCATTGCATACTGCATTGCATGGATTGCGATGTCATAATTTTGCATTAAATGATGCTTTGCATGGATTATGATGTCATAATTTTGCATTGCATACTGCATTGCATGGATTGTGATGTCATAATTTTGCATTGCATGGATTGTGATGTCATACTTTTGCATTAAATGATGCTTTGCATGGATTATGATGTCATAATTTTGCATTGCATACTGCATTGCATGGATTGTGATGTCATAATTTTGCATTGCATGGATTGTGATGTCATACTTTTGCATTAAATGATGCTTTGCATGGATTATGATGTCATAATTTTGCATTGCATACTGCATTGCATGGATTGTGATGTCATAATTTTGCATCGCATACTGCATTGCATGGATTGTGATGTCATAATTTTGCATTAAATGATGCTTTGCATGGATTATGATGTCATAATTTTGCATTGCATACTGCATTGCATGGATTATGATGTCATAATTTTGCATTGCATACTGCATTGCATGGATTGTGATGTCATAATTTTGCATTGCATACTGCATTGCATGGATTGTGATGTCATAATTTTGCATTAAATGATGCTTTGCATGGATTATGATGTCATAATTTTGCATTGCATACTGCATTGCATGGATTGTGATGTCATAATTTTGCATCGCATACTGCATTGCATGGATTGTGATGTCATAATTTTGCATTAAATGATGCTTTGCATGGATTATGATGTCATTATTTTGCATTGCATACTGCATTGCATGGATTGTAATGTCATAATTTTGCATTAAATGATGCTTTGCATAGATTATGATGTCATAATTTTGCATTGCATACTGCATTGCATGGATTGTGATGTCATAATTTTGCATTAAATGATGCTTTGCATGGATTATGATGTCATAATTTTGCATTGCATACTGCATTGCATGGATTGTGATGTCATAATTATGCATTGCATACTGCATTGCATGGATTGTGATGTCATAATTTTGCATTAAATGATGCTTTGCATGGATTATGATGTCATAATTTTGCATTGCATACTGCATTGCATGGATTGTGATGTCATAATTTTGCATTAAATGATGCTTTGCATGGATTATGATGTCATAATTTTGCATTGCATACTGCATTGCATGGATTGTGATGTCATAATTTTGCATCGCATACTGCATTGCATGGATTGTGATGTCATAATTTTGCATTAAATGATGCTTTGCATGGATTATGATGTCATTATTTTGCATTGCATACTGCATTGCATGGATTGTGATGTCATAATTTTGCATTAAATGATGCTTTGCATGGATTATGATGTCATAATTTTGCATTGCATACTGCATTGCATGGATTGTGATGTCATAATTTTGCATTGCATGGATTGTGATGTCATACTTTTGCATTAAATGATGCTTTGCATGGATTATGATGTCATAATTTTGCATTGCATACCTCATTGCATGGATTGTGATGTCATAATTTTGCATTGCATACTGCATTGCATGGATTGTGATGTCATAATTTTGCATTGCATACTGCATTGCATGGATTGTGATGTCATAATTTTGCATTGCATACTGCATTGCATGGATTGTGATGTCATAATGTTGCATTAAATGATGCTTTGCATGGATTGTGATGTCATAATGTTGCATTAAATGATGCTTTGCATGGATTGTGATGTCATAATTTTGCATTGCATACTGCATCGCATGGATTGTGATGTCATAATTTTGCATTAAATGATGCTTTGCATGGATTGTGATGTCATAATTTTGCATTAAATGATGCTTTGCATGGATTATGATGTCATAATTTTGCATTGCATACTGCATTGCATGGATTGTGATGTCATAATTTTGCATTGCATGGATTGTGATGTCATACTTTTGCATTAAATGATGCTTTGCATGGATTATGATGTCATAATTTTGCATTGTATACTGCATTGCATGGATTGCGATGTCATAATTTTGCATTAAATGATGCTTTGCATAAATTATGATGTCATAATTTTGCATTGCATACTGCATTGCATGGATTGTGATGTCATAATTTTGCATTGCATACTGCTTTGCATGGATTGTGATGTCATAATTTTGCATTAAATGATGCTTTGCATGGATTATGATGTCATAATTTTGCATTGCATACTGCATTGCATGGATTGTGATGTCATAATTTTGCATTGCATGGATTGTGATGTCATAATTTTGCATTAAATGATGCTTTGCATGGATTATGATGTCATAATTTTGCATTGCATACTGCATTGCATGGATTGCGATGTCATAATTTTGCATTAAATGATGCTTTGCATGGATTATGATGTCATAATTTTGCATTGCATACTGCATTGCATGGATTGTGAAGTCATAATTTTGCATTGCATGGATTGTGATGTCATACTTTTGCATTAAATGATGCTTTGCATGGATTATGATGTCATAATTTTGCATTGCATACTGCATTGCATGGATTGTGATGTCATAATTTTGCATTGCATACTGCATTGCATGGATTGTGATGTCATAATTTTGCATTAAATGATGCTTTGCATGGATTATGATGTCATAATTTTGCATTGCATACTGCATTGCATGGAATGTGATGTCATAATTTTGCATTAAATGATGCTTTGCATGGATTATGATGTCATAATTTTGCATTGCATACTGCATTGCATGGATTGTGATGTCATAATTTTGCATTAAATGATGCTTTGCATGGATTATGATGTCATAATTTTGCATTGCATACTGCATTGCATGGATTGTGATGTCATAATTTTGCATTGCATGGATTGTGATGTCATACTTTTGCATTAAATGATGCTTTGCATGGATTTTGATGTCATAATTTTGCATTGCATACTGCATTGCATGGATTGCGATGTCATAATGTTGCATTAAATGATGCTTTGCATGGCTTATGATGTCATAATTTTGCATTGCATGCTGCATTGCATGCATTGTGATGTCATAATTTTGCATTGCATGGATTGTGATGTCATACTTTTGCATTAAATGATGCTTTGCCTGGATTGTGATGTCATAATTTTGCATTGCATACTGCATTGCATGGATTGTGATGTCATAATTTTGCATTGCATACTGCATTGCATGGATTGTGATGTCATAATTTTGCATTAAATGATGCTTTGCATGGATTATGATGTCATTATTTTGCATTGCATACTGCATTGCATGGATTGTGAAGTCATAATGTTGCATTAAATGATGCTTTGCATGGATTATGATGTCATAATTTTGCATTGCATACTGCATTGCATGGATTGTGATGTCATAATTTTGCATTGCATGGATTGTGATGTCATACTTTTGCATTAAATGATGCTTTGCATGGATTATGATGTCATAATTTTGCATTGCATACCTCATTGCATGGATTGTAATGTCATAATTTTGCATTGCATACTGCATTGCATGGATTGTGATGTCATAATTTTGCATTGCATACTGCATTGCATGGATTGTGATGTAATACTGTTGCATTAAATGATGCTTTGCATGGACTGTGATGTCATAATTTTGCATTGCATACTGCATTGCATGGATTGTGATGTCATAATTTTGCATTGCATGGATTGTGATGTCATACTTTTGCATTAAATGATGCTTTGCATGGATTATGATGTCATAATTTTGCATTGCATACTGCATTGCATGTATTGTGATGTCATAATTTTGCATTGCATACTGCATTGCATGGATTGTGATGTCATAATTTTGCATTAAATGATGCTTTGCATGGATTATGATGTCATAATTTTGCATTGCATACTGCATTGCATGGATTGTGATGTCATAATTATGCATTGCATACTGCATTGCATGGATTGTGATGTCATAATTTTGCATTAAATGATGCTTTGCATGGATTATGATGTCATAATTTTGCATTGCATACTGCATTGCATGGATTGTGATGTCATAATGTTGCATTAAATGATGCTTTGCATGGATTATGATGTCATAATTTTGCATTGCATACTGCATTGCATGGATTGTGATGTCATAATTTTGCATTGCATGGATTGTGATGTCATACTTTTGCATTAAATGATGCTTTGCATGGATTATGATGTCATAATTTTGCATTGCATACTGCATTGCATGGATTGCGATGTCATAATTTTGCATTAAATGATGCTTTGCATGGATTATGATGTCATAATTTTGCATTGCATACTGCATTGCATGGATTGTGATGTCATAATTTTGCATTGCATTGTGCTTTGCATGGATTGTGATGTCATAATTTTGCATTGCATACTGCATTGCATGGATTGTGATGTCATAATTTTGCATTAAATGATGCTTTGCATGGATTATGATGTCATAATTTTGCATTGCATACTGCATTGCATGGATTGTGATGTCATAATTTTGCATTAAATGATGCTTTGCATGGATTATGATGTCATAATTTTGCATTGCATACTGCATTGCATGGATTGTGATGTCATAATTTTGCATCGCATACTGCATTGCATGGATTGTGATGTCATAATTTTGCATTAAATTATGCTTTGCATGGATTATGATGTCATTATTTTGCATTGCATACTGCATTGCATGGATTGTGATGTCATACTTTTGCATTAAATGATGCTTTGCATGGATTATGATGTCATAATTTTGCATTGCATACTGCATTGCATGGATTGTGATGTCATAATTTTGCATTGCATACTGCATTGCATGGATTGTGATGTCATAATTTTGCATTAAATGATGTTTTGCATGGATTATGATGTCATAATTTTGCATTGCATACTGCATTGCATGGATTGTGATGTCATAATTTTGCATTGCATGGATTGTGATGTCATACTTTTGCATTAAATGATGCTTTGCATGGATTATGATGTCATAATTTTGCATTGCATACTGCATTGCATGGATTGCGATGTCATAATTTTGCATTAAATGATGCTTTGCATGGATTATGATGTCATAATTTTGCATTGCATACTGCATTGCATGGATTGTGATGTCATAATTTTGCATTGCATGGATTGTGATGTCATACTTTTGCATTAAATGATGCTTTGCATGGATTATGATGTCATAATTTTGCATTGCATACTGCATTGCATGGATTGCGATGTCATAATTTTGCATTAAATGATGCTTTGCATGGATTATGATGTCATAATTTTGCATTGCATACTGCATTGCATGGATTGTGATGTCATAATTTTGCATTGCATTGTGCTTTGCATGGATTGTGATGTCATAATTTTGCATTGCATACTGCATTGCATGGATTGTGATGTCATAATTTTGCTTTAAATGATGCTTTGCATGGATTATGATGTCATAATTTTGCATTGCATACTGCATTGCATGGATTGTGATGTCATAATTTTGCATTAAATGATGCTTTGCATGGATTATGATGTCATAATTTTGCATTGCATACTGCATTGCATGGATTGTGATGTCATAATTTTGCATCGCATACTGCATTGCATGGATTGTGATGTCATAATTTTGCATTAAATTATGCTTTGCATGGATTATGATGTCATAATTTTGCATTGCATACTGCATTGCATGGATTGTGATGTCATAATTTTGCATTAAATGATGTTTTGCATGGATTATGATGTCATAATTTTGCATTGCATACTGCATTGCATGGATTGTGATGTCATAATTTTGCATTGCATGGATTGTGATGTCATACTTTTGCATTAAATGATGCTTTGCATGGATTATGATGTCATAATTTTGCATTGCATACTGCATTGCATGGATTGCGATGTCATAATTTTGCATTAAATGATGCTTTGCATGGATTATGATGTCATAATTTTGCATTGCATGCTGCATTGCATGCATTGTGATGTCATAATTTTGCATTGCATGGATTGTGATGTCATACTTTTGCATTAAATGATGCTTTGCATTGATTATGATGTCATAATTTTGCATTGCATACTGCATTGCATGGATTGCAATGTCATAATTTTGCATTAAATGATGCTTTGCATGGATTATGATGTCATAATTTTGCATTGCATACTGCATTGCATGGATTGTGATGTCATAATTTTGCATTGCATGGATTGTGATGTCATACTTTTGCATTAAATGATGCTTTGAATGGATTATGATGTCATAATTTTGCATTGCATACTGCATTGCATGGATTGTGATGTCATAATTTTGCATTGCATACTGCATTGCATGGATTGTGATGTCATAATTTTGCATTAAATGATGCTTTGCATGGATTATGATGTCATAATTTTGCATTGCATACTGCATTGCATGGATTGTGATGTCATAATTTTGCATTAAATGATGCTTTGCATGGATTATGATGTCATAATTTTGCATTGCATACTGCATTGCATGGATTGTGATGTCATAATTTTGCATTGCATGGATTGTGATGTCATACTTTTGCATTAAATGATGCTTTGCATGGATTATGATGTCATAATTTTGCATTGCATACCTCATTGCATGGATTGTAATGTCATAATTTTGCATTGCATACTGCATTGCATGGATTGTGATGTCATAATTTTGCATTGCATACTGCATTGCATGGATTGTGATGTCATAATTTTGCATTGCATACTGCATTGCATGGATTGTGATGTAATACTGTTGCATTAAATGATGCTTTGCATGGATTGTGATGTCATAATTTTGCATTGCATACTGCATTGCATGGATTGTGATGTCATAATTTTGCATTGCATGGATTGTGATGTCATACTTTTGCATTAAATGATGCTTTGCATGGATTATGATGTCATAATTTTGCATTGCATACTGCATTGCATGGATTGTGATGTCATAATGTTGCATTGCATACTGCATTGCATGGATTGTGATGTCATAATGCTGCATTAAATGATGCTTTGCATGGATTATGATGTCATAATTTTGCATTGCATACTGCATTGCATGGATTGTGATGTCATAATTATGCATTGCATACTGCATTGCATGGATTGTGATGTCATAATTTTGCATTGCATACTGCATTGCATGGATTGTGATGTCATAATTTTGCATTGCATGGATTGTGATGTCATACTTTTGCATTAAATGATGCTTTGCATGGATTATGATGTCATAATTTTGCATTGCATACTGCATTGCATGGATTGTGATGTCATAATTTTGCATTGCATACTGCTTTGCATGGATTGTGATGTCATAATTTTGCATTAAATGATGCTTTGCATGGATTATGATGTCATAATTTTGCATTGCATACTGTATTGCATGGATTGTGATGTCATAATTTTGCATTAAATGGTGCTTTGCATGGATTATGATGTCATAATTTTGCATTGCATACTGCATTGCATGGATTGTGATGTCATAATTTTGCATCGCTTACTGCATTGTATGGATTGTGATGTCATAATTTTGCATTAAATGATGCTTTGCATGGATTATGATGTCATTATTTTGCATTGCATACTGCATTGCATGGATTGTGATGTCATACTTTTGCATTAAATGATGCTTTGCATGGATTATGATGTCATAATTTTGCATTGCATACTGCATTGCATGGATTGTGATGTCATAATTTTGCATTGCATACTGCATTGCATGGATTGTGATGTCATAATTTTGCATTAAATGATGCTTTGCATGGATTATGATGTCATAATTTTGCATTGCATACTGCATTGCATGGATTGTGATGTCATAATTTTGCATTAAATGATGCTTTGCATGGATTATGATGTCATAATTTTGCATTGCATACTGCATTGCATGGATTGTGATGTCATAATTTTGCATCGCATACTGCATTGCATGGATTGTGATGTCATAATTTTGCATTAAATGATGCTTTGCATGGATTATGATGTCATTATTTTGCATTGCATACTGCATTGCATGGATTGTGATGTCATACTTTTGCATTAAATGATGCTTTGCATGGATTATGATGTCATAATTTTGCATTGCATACTGCATTGCATGGATTGTGATGTCATAATTTTGCATTGCATACTGCATTGCATGGATTGTGATGTCATAATTTTGTATTAAATGATGCTTTGCATGGATTATGATGTCATAATTTTGCATTGCATACTGCATTGCATGGATTGTGATGTCATAATTTTGCATTAAATGATGTTTTGCATGGATTATGATGTCATAATTTTGCATTGCATACTGCATTGCATGGATTGTGATGTCATAATTTTGCATTGCATGGATTGTGATGTCATACTTTTGCATTAAATGATGCTTTGCATGGATTATGATGTCATAATTTTGCATTGCATACTGCATTGCATGGATTGTGATGTCATAAGTTTGCATTAAATGATGCTTTGCATGGATTATGATGTCATAATTTTGCATTGCATACTGCATTGCATGGATTGTGATGTCATAATTTTGCATTGCATGGATTGTGATGTCATACTTTTGCATTAAATGATGCTTTGCATGGATTATGATGTCATAATTTTGCATTGCATACTGCATTGCATGGATTGCGATGTCATAATTTTGCATTAAATGATGCTTTGCATGGATTATGATGTCATAATTTTGCATTGCATACTGCATTGCATGGATTGTGATGTCATAATTTTGCATTGCATTGTGCTTTGCATGGATTGTGATGTCATAATTTTGCATTGCATACTGCATTGCATGGATTGTGATGTCATAATTTTGCTTTAAATGATGCTTTGCATGGATTATGATGTCATAATTTTGCATTGCATACTGCATTGCATGGATTGTGATGTCATAATTTTGCATTAAATTATGCTTTGCATGGATTATGATGTCATAATTTTGCATTGCATACTGCATTGCATGGATTGTGATGTCATAATTTTGCATCGCATACTGCATTGCATGGATTGTGATGTCATAATTTTGCATTAAATTATGCTTTGCATGGATTATGATGTCATTATTTTGCATTGCATACTGCATTGCATGGATTGTGATGTCATACTTTTGCATTAAATGATGCTTTGCATGGATTATGATGTCATAATTTTGCATTGCATACTGCATTGCATGGATTGTGATGTCATAATTTTGCATTGCATACTGCATTGCATGGATTGTGATGACATAATTTTGCATTAAATGATGCTTTGCATGGATTATGATGTCATAATTTTGCATTGCATACTGCATTGCATGGATTGTGATGTCATAATTTTGCATTAAATGATGTTTTGCATGGATTATGATGTCATAATTTTGCATTGCATACTGCATTGCATGGATTGTGATGTCATAATTTTGCATTAAATGATGTTTTGCATGGATTATGATGTCATAATTTTGCATTGCATACTGCATTGCATGGATTGTGATGTCATAATTTTGCATTAAATGATGTTTTGCATGGATTATGATGTCATAATTTTGCATTGCATACTGCATTGCATGGATTGTGATGTCATAATTTTGCATTGCATGGATTGTGATGTCATACTTTTGCATTAAATGATGCTTTGCATGGATTATGATGTCATAATTTTGCATTGCATACTGCATTGCATGGATTGCGATGTCATAATTTTGCATTAAATGATGCTTTGCATGGATTATGATGTCATAATTTTGCATTGCATGCTGCATTGCATGCATTGTGATGTCATAATTTTGCATTGCATGGATTGTGATGTCATACTTTTGCATTAAATGATGCTTTGAATGGATTATGATGTCATAATTTTGCATTGCATACTGCATTGCATGGATTGTGATGTCATAATTTTGCATTGCATACTGCATTGCATGGATTGTGATGTCATAATTTTGCATTAAATGATGCTTTGCATGGATTATGATGTCATAATTTTGCATTGCATACTGCATTGCATGTATTGTGATGTCATAATTTTGCATTAAATGATGCTTTGCATGGATTATGATGTCATAATTTTGCATTGCATACTGCATTGCATGGATTGTTATGTCATAATTTTGCATTGCATGGATTGTGATGTCATACTTTTGCATTAAATGATGCTTTGCATGGATTATGATGTCATAATTTTGCATTGCATACCTCATTGCATGGATTGTAATGTCATAATTTTGCATTGCATACTGCATTGCATGGATTGTGATGTCATAATTTTGCATTGCATACTGCATTGCATGGATTGTGATGTCATAATTTTGCATTGCATACTGCATTGCATGGATTGTGATGTAATACTGTTGCATTAAATGATGCTTTGCATGGATTGTGATGTCATAATTTTGCATTGCATACTGCATTGCATGGATTGTGATGTCATAATTTTGCATTGCATGGATTGTGATGTCATACTTTTGCATTAAATGATGCTTTGCATGGATTATGATGTCATAATTTTGCATTGCATACTGCATTGCATGGATTGTGATGTCATAATGTTGCATTGCATACTGCATTGCATGGATTGTGATGTCATAATGCTGCATTAAATGATGCTTTGCATGGATTATGATGTCATAATTTTGCATTGCATACTGCATTGCATGGATTGTGATGTCATAATTATGCATTGCATACTGCATTGCATGGATTGTGATGTCATAATTTTGCATTGCATACTGCATTGCATGGATTGTGATGTCATAATTTTGCATTGCATGGATTGTGATGTCATACTTTTGCATTAAATGATGCTTTGCATGGATTATGATGTCATAATTTTGCATTGCATACTGCATTGCATGGATTGTGATGTCATAATTTTGCATTGCATACTGCTTTGCATGGATTGTGATGTCATAATTTTGCATTAAACGATGCTTTGCATGGATTATGATGTCATAATTTTGCATTGCATACTGCATTGCATGGATTGCGATGTCATAATTTTGCATTAAATGATGCTTTGCATGGATTATGATGTCATAATTTTGCATTGCATACTGCATTGCATGTATTGTGATGTCATACTTTTGCATTGCATGGATTGTGATGTCATACTTTTGCATTAAATGATGCTTTGCATGGATTATGATGTCATAATTTTGCATTGCATACTGCATTGCATGGATTGTGATGTCATAATTTTGCATTGCATACTGCATTGCATGGATTGTGATGTCATAATTTTGCATTAAATGATGCTTTGCATGGATTATGATGTCATAATTTTGCATTGCATACTGCATTGCATGGATTGCGATGTCATAATTTTGCATTAAATGATGCTTTGCATGGATTATGATGTCATAATTATGCATTGCATACTGCATTGCATGTATTGTGATGTCATACTTTTGCATTGCATGGATTGTGATGTCATACTTTTGCATTAAATGATGCTTTGCATGGATTATGATGTCATAATTTTGCATTGCATACTGCATTGCATGGATTGTGATGTCATAATTTTGCATTGCATACTGCATTGCATGGATTGTGATGTCATAATTTTGCATTAAATGATGCTTTGCATGGATTATGATGTCATAATTTTGCATTGCATACTGCATTGCATGGATTGTGATGTCATAATTTTGCATTGCATGGATTGTGATGTCATACTTTTGCATTAAATGATGCTTTGCATGGATTATGATGTCATAATTTTGCATTGCATACTGCATTGCATGGATTGCGATGTCATAATTTTGCATTAAATGATGCTTTGCATGGATTATGATGTCATAATTTTGCATTGCATACTGCATTGCATGTATTGTGATGTCATAATTTTGCATTGCATGGATTGTGATGTCATACTTTTGCATTAAATGATGCTTTGCATGGATTATGATGTCATAATTTTGCATTGCATACTGCATTGCATGGATTGTGATGTCATAATTTTGCATTGCATACTGCATTGCATGGATTGTGATGTCATAATTTTGCATTAAATGATGCTTTGCATGGATTATGATGTCATAATTTTGTATTGCATACTGTATTGCATGGATTGTGATGTCATAATTTTGCATTAAATGATGCTTTGCATGGATTATGATGTCATAATTTTGCATTGCATACTGCATTGCATGGATTGTGATGTCATAATTTTGCATCGCTTACTGCATTGCATGGATTGTGATGTCATAATTTTGCATTAAATGATGCTTTGCATGGATTATGATGTCATTATTTTGCATTGCATACTGCATTGCATGGATTGTGATGTCATACTTTTGCATTAAATGATGCTTTGCATGGATTATGATGTCATAATTTTGCATTGCATACTGCATTGCATGGATTGTGATGTCATAATTTTGCATTGCATACTGCATTGCATGGATTGTGATGTCATAATTTTGCATTAAATGATGCTTTGCATGGATTATGATGTCATAATTTTGCATTGCATACTGCATTGCATGGATTGTGATGTCATAATTTTGCATTAAATGATGCTTTGCATGGATTATGATGTCATAATTTTGCATTGCATACTGCATTGCATGGATTGTGATGTCATAATTTTGCATCGCATACTGCATTGCATGGATTGTGATGTCATAATTTTGCATTAAATGATGCTTTGCATGGATTATGATGTCATTATTTTGCATTGCATACTGCATTGCATGGATTGTGATGCCATAATTTTGCATTAAATGATGCTTTGCATAGATTATGATGTCATAATTTTGCATTGCATACTGCATTGCATGGATTGTGATGTCATAATTTTGCATTGCATGGATTGTGATGTCATACTTTTGCATTAAATGATGCTTTGCATGGATTATGATGTCATAATTTTGCATTGCATACTGCATTGCATGGATTGCGATGTCATAATTTTGCATTAAATTATGTTTTGCATGGATTATGATGTCATAATTTTGCATTGCATGCTGCATTGCATGGATTGTGATGTCATAATTTTGCATTGCATGGATTGTGATGTCATACTTTTGCATTAAATGATGCTTTGCATGGATTATGATGTCATAATTTTGCATTGCATACTGCATTGCATGGATTGCGATGTCCTAATTTTGCATTAAATGATGCTTTGCATGGATTATGATGTCATAATTTTGCATTGCATACTGCATTGCATGGATTGTGATGTCATAATTTTGCATTGCATGGATTGTGATGTCATACTTTTGCATTAAATGATGCTTTGCATGGATTATGATGTCATAATTCTGCATTGCATACTGCATTGCATGGATTGTGATGTCATAATTTTGCATTGCATACTGCATTGCATGGATTGTGATGTCATAATTTTGCATTAAATGATGCTTTGCATGGATTATGATGTCATAATTTTGCATTGCATACTGCATTGCATGGATTGTGATGTCATAATTTTGCATTAAATGATGCTTTGCATGGATTATGATGTCATAATTTTGCATTGCATACTGCATTGCATGGATTGTGGTGTCATAATTTTGCATCGCATACTGCATTGCATGGATTGTGATGTCATAATTTTGCATTAAATGATGCTTTGCATGGATTATGATGTCATTATTTTGCATTGCATACTGCATTGCATGGATTGTGATGTCATAATTTTGCATTAAATGATGCTTTGCATGGATTATGATGTCATAATTTTGCATTGCATACTGCATTGCATGGATTGTGATGTCATAATTTTGCATTGCATGGATTGTGATGTCATACTTTTGCATTAAATGATGCTTTGCATGGATTATGATGTCATAATTCTGCATTGCATACTGCATTGCATGGATTGTGATGTCATAATTTTGCATCGCATACTGCATTGCATGGATTGTGATGTCATAATTTTGCATTAAATGATGCTTTGCATGGATTATGATGTCATTATTTTGCATTGCATACTGCATTGCATGGATTGTGATGTCATAATTTTGCATTAAATGATGCTTTGCATGGATTATGATGTCATAATTTTGCATTGCATACTGCATTGCATGGATTGTGATGTCATAATTTTGCATTGCATGGATTGTGATGTCATACTTTTGCATTAAATGATGCTTTGCGTGGATTATGATGTCATAATTTTGCATTGCATACCTCATTGCATGGATTGTGATGTCATAATTTTGCATTGCATACTGCATTGCATGGATTGTGATGTCATAATTTTGCATTGCATACTGCATTGCATGGATTGTGATGTCATAATTTTGCATTGCATACTGCATTGCATGGATTGTGATGTCATAATGTTGCATTAAATGATGCTTTGCATGGATTGTGATGTCATAATGTTGCATTAAATGATGCTTTGCATGGATTGTGATGTCATAATTTTGCATTGCATACTGCATTGCATGGATTGTGATGTCATAATTTTGCATTAAATGATGCTTTGCATGGATTGTGATGTCATAATTTTGCATTAAATGATGCTTTGCATGGATTATGATGTCATAATTTTGCATTGCATACTGCATTGCATGGATTGTGATGTCATAATTTTGCATTGCATGGATTGTGATGTCATACTTTTGCATTAAATGATGCTTTGCATGGATTATGATGTCATAATTTTGCATTGCATACTGCATTGCATGGATTGCGATGTCATAATTTTGCATTAAATGATGCTTTGCATGGATTATGATGTCATAATTTTGCATTGCATACTGCATTGCATGGATTGTGATGTCATAATTTTGCGTTGCATGGATTGTGATGTCATACTTTTGCATTAAATGATGCTTTGCATGGATTATGATGTCATAATTTTGCATTGCATACTGCATTGCATGGATTGCGATGTCATAATTTTGCATTAAATGATGCTTTGCATGGATTATGATGTCATAATTTTGCATTGCATACTGCTTTGCATGGATTGTGATGTCATAATTTTGCATTGCATACTGCATTGCATGGATTGTGATGTCATAATTTTGCATTGCATACTGCATTGCATGGATTGTGATGTCATAATTTTGCATTAAATGATGCTTTGCATGGATTATGATGTCATAATTTTGCATTGCATACTGCATTGCATGGATTGTGATGTCATAATTTTGCATTAAATGATGCTTTGCATGGATTATGATGTCATAATTTTGCATTGCATACTGCATTGCATGGATTGTGATGTCATAATTTTGCATTGCATGGATTGTGATGTCATACTTTTGCATTAAATGATGCTTTGCATGGATTATGATGTCATAATTTAGCATTGCATACTGCATTGCATGGATTGCGATGTCATAATTTTGCATTAAATGATGCTTTGCATGGATTATGATGTCATAATTTTGCATTGCATACTGCATTGCATGGATTGTGATGTCATAATTTTGCATTGCATACTGCATTGCATGGATTGTGATGTCATAATTTTGCATTGCATACTGCATTGCATGGATTGTGATGTCATAATTTTGCATTAAATGATGCTTTGCATGGATTATGATGTCATAATTTTGCATTGCATACTGCATTGCATGGATTGTGATGTCATAATTTTGCATTAAATGATGCTTTGCATGGATTATGATGTCATAATTTTGCATTGCATACTGCATTGCATGGATTGTGATGTCATAATTTTGCATCGCTTACTGCATTGCATGGATTGTGATGTCATAATTTTGCATTAAATGATGCTTTGCATGGATTATGATGTCATTATTTTGCATTGCATACTGCATTGCATGGATTGTGATGTCATACTTTTGCATTAAATGATGCTTTGCATGGATTATGATGTCATAATTTTGCATTGCATACTGCATTGCATGGATTGTGATTTCATAATTTTGCATTGCATACTGCATTGCATGGATTGTGATGTCATAATTTTGCATTAAATGATGCTTTGCATGGATTATGATGTCATAATTTTGCATTGCATACTGCATTGCATGGATTGTGATGTCATAATTTTGCATTAAATGATGCTTTGCATGGATTATGATGTCATAATTTTGCATTGCATACTGCATTGCATGGATTGTGATGTCATAATTTTGCATCGCATACTGCATTGCATGGATTGTGATGTCATAATTTAGCATTAAATGATGCTTTGCATGGATTATGATGTCATTATTTTGCATTGCATACTGCATTGCATGGATTGTGATGTCATAATTTTGCATTAAATGATGCATTGCATAGATTATGATGTCATAATTTTGCATTGCATACTGCATTGCATGGATTGTGATGTCATAATTTTGCATTGCATGGATTGTGATGTCATACTTTTGCATTAAATGATGCTTTGCATGGATTATGATGTCATAATTGTGCATTGCATACTGCATTGCATGAATTGCGATGTCATAATTTTGCATTAAATTATGCTTTGCATGGATTATGATGTCATAATGTTGCATTGCATGCTGCATTGCATGGATTGTGATGTCATAATTTTGCATTGCATGGATTGTGATGTCATACTTTTGCATTAAATGATGCTTTGCATGGATTATGATGTCATAATTTTGCATTGCATACTGCATTGCATGGATTGCGATGTCCTAATTTTGCATTAAATGATGCTTTGCATGGATTATGATGTCATAATTTTGCATTGCATACTGCATTGCATGGATTGTGATGTCATAATTTTGCATTGCATGGATTGTGATGTCATACTTTTGCATTAAATGATGCTTTGCATGGATTATGATGTCATAATTCTGCATTGCATACTGCATTGCATGGATTGTGATGTCATAATTTTGCATTGCATACTGCATTGCATGGATTGTGATGTCATAATTTTGCATTAAATGATGCTTTGCATGGATTATGATGTCATAATTTTGCATTGCATACTGCATTGCATGGATTGTGATGTCATAATTTTGCATTAAATGATGCTTTGCATGGATTATGATGTCATAATTTTGCATTGCATACTGCATTGCATGGATTGTGATGTCATAATTTTGCATTGCATGGATTGTGATGTCATACTTTTGCATTAAATGATGCTTTGCATGGATTATGATGTCATAATTTTGCATTGCATACCTCATTGCATGGATTGTGATGTCATAATTTTGCATTGCATACTGCATTGCATGGATTGTGATGTTATAATTTTGCATTGCATACTGCATTGCATGGATTGTGATGTCATAATGTTGCATTAAATGATGCTTTGCATGGATTGTGATGTCATAATGTTGCATTAAATGATGCTTTGCATGGATTGTGATGTCATAATTTTGCATTGCATACTGCATTGCATGGATTGTGATGTCATGATTTTGCATTAAATGATGCTTTGCATGGATTGTGATGTCATAATTTTGCATTAAATGATGCTTTGCATGGATTATGATGTCATAATTTTGCATTGCATACTGCATTGCATGGATTGTGATGTCATAATTTTGCATTGCATGGATTGTGATGTCATAATTTTGCATTGCATACTGCATTGCATGGATTGCGATGTCATAATTTTGCATTAAATGATGCTTTGCATGGATTATGATGTCATAATTTTGCATTGCATGCTGCATTGCATGGATTGTGATGTCATAATTTTGCATTGCATGGATTGTGATGTCATACTTTTGCATTAAATGATGCTTTGCATGGATTATGATGTCATAATTTTGCATTGCATACTGCATTGCATGGATTGCGATGTCCTAATTTTGCATTAAATGATGCTTTGCATGGATTATGATGTCATAATTTTGCATTGCATACTGCATTGCATGGATTGTGATGTCATAATTTTGCATTGCATGGATTGTGATGTCATACTTTTGCATTAAATGATGCTTTGCATGGATTATGATGTCATAATTTTGCATTGCATACTGCATTGCATGGATTGTGATGTCATAATTTTGCATTGCATGGATTGTGATGTCATACTTTTGCATTAAATGATGCTTTGCATGGATTATGATGTCATAATTTTGCATTGCATACTGCATTGCATGGATTGCGATGTCATAATTTTGCATTAAATGATGCTTTGCATGGATTATGATGTCATAATTTTGCATTGCATACTGCATTGCATGTATTGTGATGTCATAATTTTGCATTGCATGGATTGTGATGTCATACTTTTGCATTAAATGATGCTTTGCATGGATTATGATGTCATAATTTTGCATTGCATACTGCATTGCATGGATTGTGATGTCATAATTTTGCATTGCATACTGCATTGCATGGATTGTGATGTCATAATTTTGCATTAAATGATGCTTTGCATGGATTATGATGTCATAATTTTGTATTGCATACTGTATTGCATGGATTGTGATGTCATAATTTTGCATTAAATGATGCTTTGCATGGATTATGATGTCATAATTTTGCATTGCATACTGCATTGCATGGATTGTGATGTCATAATTTTGCATCGCTTACTGCATTGCATGGATTGTGATGTCATAATTTTGCATTAAATGATGCTTTGCATGGATTATGATGTCATTATTTTGCATTGCATACTGCATTGCATGGATTGTGATGTCATACTTTTGCATTAAATGATGCTTTGCATGGATTATGATGTCATAATTTTGCATTGCATACTGCATTGCATGGATTGTGATGTCATAATTTTGCATTGCATACTGCATTGCATGGATTGTGATGTCATAATTTTGCATTAAATGATGCTTTGCATGGATTATGATGTCATAATTTTGCATTGCATACTGCATTGCATGGATTGTGATGTCATAATTTTGCATTAAATGATGCTTTGCATGGATTATGATGTCATAATTTTGCATTGCATACTGCATTGCATGGATTGTGATGTCATAATTTTGCATTAAATGATGCTTTGCATGGATTATGATGTCATTATTTTGCATTGCATACTGCATTGCATGGATTGTGATGCCATAATTTTGCATTAAATGATGCTTTGCATAGATTATGATGTCATAATTTTGCATTGCATACTGCATTGCATGGATTGTGATGTCATAATTTTGCATTGCATGGATTGTGATGTCATACTTTTGCATTAAATGATGCTTTGCATGGATTATGATGTCATAATTTTGCATTGCATACTGCATTGCATGGATTGCGATGTCATAATTTTGCATTAAATTATGTTTTGCATGGATTATGATGTCATAATTTTGCATTGCATGCTGCATTGCATGGATTGTGATGTCATAATTTTGCATTGCATGGATTGTGATGTCATACTTTTGCATTAAATGATGCTTTGCATGGATTATGATGTCATAATTTTGCATTGCATACTGCATTGCATGGATTGCGATGTCCTAATTTTGCATTAAATGATGCTTTGCATGGATTATGATGTCATAATTTTGCATTGCATACTGCATTGCATGGATTGTGATGTCATAATTTTGCATTGCATGGATTGTGATGTCATACTTTTGCATTAAATGATGCTTTGCATGGATTATGATGTCATAATTCTGCATTGCATACTGCATTGCATGGATTGTGATGTCATAATTTTGCATTGCATACTGCATTGCATGGATTGTGATGTCATAATTTTGCATTAAATGATGCTTTGCATGGATTATGATGTCATAATTTTGCATTGCATACTGCATTGCATGGATTGTGATGTCATAATTTTGCATTAAATGATGCTTTGCATGGATTATGATGTCATAATTTTGCATTGCATACTGCATTGCATGGATTGTGATGTCATAATTTTGCATCGCATACTGCATTGCATGGATTGTGATGTCATAATTTTGCATTAAATGATGCTTTGCATGGATTATGATGTCATTATTTTGCATTGCATACTGCATTGCATGGATTGTGATGTCATAATTTTGCATTAAATGATGCTTTGCATGGATTATGATGTCATAATTTTGCATTGCATACTGCATTGCATGGATTGTGATGTCATAATTTTGCATTGCATGGATTGTGATGTCATACTTTTGCATTAAATGATGCTTTGCATGGATTATGATGTCATAATTCTGCATTGCATACTGCATTGCATGGATTGTGATGTCATAATTTTGCATCGCATACTGCATTGCATGGATTGTGATGTCATAATTTTGCATTAAATGATGCTTTGCATGGATTATGATGTCATTATTTTGCATTGCATACTGCATTGCATGGATTGTGATGTCATAATTTTGCATTAAATGATGCTTTGCATGGATTATGATGTCATAATTTTGCATTGCATACTGCATTGCATGGATTGTGATGTCATAATTTTGCATTGCATGGATTGTGATGTCATACTTTTGCATTAAATGATGCTTTGCGTGGATTATGATGTCATAATTTTGCATTGCATACCTCATTGCATGGATTGTGATGTCATAATTTTGCATTGCATACTGCATTGCATGGATTGTGATGTCATAATTTTGCATTGCATACTGCATTGCATGGATTGTGATGTCATAATGTTGCATTAAATGATGCTTTGCATGGATTGTGATGTCATAATGTTGCATTAAATGATGCTTTGCATGGATTGTGATGTCATAATTTTGCATTGCATACTGCATTGCATGGATTGTGATGTCATAATTTTGCATTAAATGATGCTTTGCATGGATTGTGATGTCATAATTTTGCATTAAATGATGCTTTGCATGGATTATGATGTCATAATTTTGCATTGCATACTGCATTGCATGGATTGTGATGTCATAATTTTGCATTGCATGGATTGTGATGTCATACTTTTGCATTAAATGATGCTTTGCATGGATTATGATGTCATAATTTTGCATTGCATACTGCATTGCATGGATTGCGATGTCATAATTTTGCATTAAATGATGCTTTGCATGGATTATGATGTCATAATTTTGCATTGCATACTGCATTGCATGGATTGTGATGTCATAATTTTGCGTTGCATGGATTGTGATGTCATACTTTTGCATTAAATGATGCTTTGCATGGATTATGATGTCATAATTTTGCATTGCATACTGCATTGCATGGATTGCAATGTCATAATTTTGCATTAAATGATGCTTTGCATGGATTATGATGTCATAATTTTGCATTGCATACTGCTTTGCATGGATTGTGATGTCATAATTTTGCATTGCATACTGCATTGCATGGATTGTGATGTCATAATTTTGCATTGCATACTGCATTGCATGGATTGTGATGTCATAATTTTGCATTAAATGATGCTTTGCATGGATTATGATGTCATAATTTTGCATTGCATACTGCATTGCATGGATTGTGATGTCATAATTTTGCATTAAATGATGCTTTGCATGGATTATGATGTCATAATTTTGCATTGCATACTGCATTGCATGGATTGTGATGTCATAATTTTGCATTGCATGGATTGTGATGTCATACTTTTGCATTAAATGATGCTTTGCATGGATTATGATGTCATAATTTTGCATTGCATACTGCATTGCATGGATTGCGATGTCATAATTTTGCATTAAATGATGCTTTGCATGGATTATGATGTCATAATTTTGCATTGCATACTGCATTGCATGGATTGTGATGTCATAATTTTGCATTGCATGGATTGTGATGTCATACTTTTGCATTAAATGATGCTTTGCATGGATTATGATGTCATAATTTAGCATTGCATACTGCATTGCATGGATTGCGATGTCATAATTTTGCATTAAATGATGCTTTGCATGGATTATGATGTCATAATTTTGCATTGCATACTGCATTGCATGGATTGTGATGTCATAATTTTGCATTGCATACTGCATTGCATGGATTGTGATGTCATAATTTTGCATTGCATACTGCATTGCATGGATTGTGATGTCATAATTTTGCATTAAATGATGCTTTGCATGGATTATGATGTCATAATTTTGCATTGCATACTGCATTGCATGGATTGTGATGTCATAATTTTGCATTAAATGATGCTTTGCATGGATTATGATGTCATAATTTTGCATTGCATACTGCATTGCATGGATTGTGATGTCATAATTTTGCATCGCTTACTGCATTGCATGGATTGTGATGTCATAATTTTGCATTAAATGATGCTTTGCATGGATTATGATGTCATAATTTTGCATTGCATACTGCATTGCATGGATTGCGATGTCCTAATTTTGCATTAAATGATGCTTTGCATGGATTATGATGTCATAATTTTGCATTGCATACTGCATTGCATGGATTGTGATGTCATAATTTTGCATTGCATGGATTGTGATGTCATACTTTTGCATTAAATGATGCTTTGCATGGATTATGATGTCATAATTCTGCATTGCATACTGCATTGCATGGATTGTGATGTCATAATTTTGCATTGCATACTGCATTGCATGGATTGTGATGTCATAATTTTGCATTAAATGATGCTTTGCATGGATTATGATGTCATAATTTTGCATTGCATACTGCATTGCATGGATTGTGATGTCATAATTTTGCATTAAATGATGCTTTGCATGGATTATGATGTCATAATTTTGCATTGCATACTGCATTGCATGGATTGTGATGTCATAATTTTGCATCGCATACTGCATTGCATGGATTGTGATGTCATAATTTTGCATTGCATGGATTGTGATGTCATACTTTTGCATTAAATGATGCTTTGCATGGATTATGATGTCATAATTTAGCATTGCATACTGCATTGCATGGATTGCGATGTCATAATTTTGCATTAAATGATGCTTTGCATGGATTATGATGTCATAATTTTGCATTGCATACTGCATTGCATGGATTGTGATGTCATAATTTTGCATTGCATACTGCATTGCATGGATTGTGATGTCATAATTTTGCATTGCATACTGCATTGCATGGATTGTGATGTCATAATTTTGCATTAAATGATGCTTTGCATGGATTATGATGTCATAATTTTGCATTGCATACTGCATTGCATGGATTGTGATGTCATAATTTTGCATTAAATGATGCTTTGCATGGATTATGATGTCATAATTTTGCATTGCATACTGCATTGCATGGATTGTGATGTCATAATTTTGCATCGCTTACTGCATTGCATGGATTGTGATGTCATAATTTTGCATTAAATGATGCTTTGCATGGATTATGATGTCATTATTTTGCATTGCATACTGCATTGCATGGATTGTGATGTCATACTTTTGCATTAAATGATGCTTTGCATGGATTATGATGTCATAATTTTGCATTGCATACTGCATTGCATGGATTGCGATGTCCTAATTTTGCATTAAATGATGCTTTGCATGGATTATGATGTCATAATTTTGCATTGCATACTGCATTGCATGGATTGTGATGTCATAATTTTGCATTAAATGATGCTTTGCATGGATTATGATGTCATAATTTTGCATTGCATACTGCATTGCATGGATTGTGATGTCATAATTTTGCATTAAATGATGCTTTGCATGGATTATGATGTCATAATTTTGTATTGCATACTGTATTGCATGGATTGTGATGTCATAATTTTGCATTAAATGATGCTTTGCATGGATTATGATGTCATAATTTTGCATTGCATACTGCATTGCATGGATTGTGATGTCATAATTTTGCATCGCTTACTGCATTGCATGGATTGTGATGTCATAATTTTGCATTAAATGATGCTTTGCATGGATTATGATGTCATTATTTTGCATTGCATACTGCATTGCATGGATTGTGATGTCATACTTTTGCATTAAATGATGATTTGCATGGATTATGATGTCATAATTTTGCATTGCATACTGCATTGCATGGATTGTGATGTCATAATTTTGCATTGCATACTGCATTGCATGGATTGTGATGTCATAATTTTGCATTAAATGATGCTTTGCATGGATTATGATGTCATAATTTTGCATTGCATACTGCATTGCATGGATTGTGATGTCATAATTTTGCATCACATACTGCATTGCATGGATTGTGATGTCATAATTTTGCATTAAATGATGCTTTGCATGGATTATGATGTCATTATTTTGCATTGCATACTGCATTGCATGGATTGTGATGTCATAATTTTGCATTAAATGATGCTTTGCATGGATTATGATGTCATAATTTTGCATTGCATACTGCATTGCATGGATTGTGATGTCATAATTTTGCATTGCATGGATTGTGATGTCATACTTTTGCATTAAATGATGCTTTGCATGGATTATGATGTCATAATTCTGCATTGCATACTGCATTGCATGGATTGTGATGTCATAATTTTGCATCGCATACTGCATTGCATGGATTGTGATGTCATAATTTTGCATTAAATGATGCTTTGCATGGATTATGATGTCATTATTTTGCATTGCATACTGCATTGCATGGATTGTGATGTCATAATTTTGCATTAAATGATGCTTTGCATGGATTATGATGTCATAATTTTGCATTGCATACTGCATTGCATGGATTGTGATGTCATAATTTTGCATTGCATGGATTGTGATGTCATACTTTTGCATTAAATGATGCTTTGCGTGGATTATGATGTCATAATTTTGCATTGCATACCTCATTGCATGGATTGTGATGTCATAATTTTGCATTGCATACTGCATTGCATGGATTGTGATGTCATAATTTTGCATTGCATACTGCATTGCATGGATTGTGATGTCATAATGTTGCATTAAATGATGCTTTGCATGGATTGTGATGTCATAATGTTGCATTAAATGATGCTTTGCATGGATTGTGATGTCATAATTTTGCATTGCATACTGCATTGCATGGATTGTGATGTCATAATTTTGCATTAAATGATGCTTTGCATGGATTGTGATGTCATAATTTTGCATTAAATGATGCTTTGCATGGATTATGATGTCATAATTTTGCATTGCATACTGCATTGCATGGATTGTGATGTCATAATTTTGCATTGCATGGATTGTGATGTCATACTTTTGCATTAAATGATGCTTTGCATGGATTATGATGTCATAATTTTGCATTGCATACTGCATTGCATGGATTGCGATGTCATAATTTTGCATTAAATGATGCTTTGCATGGATTATGATGTCATAATTTTGCATTGCATACTGCATTGCATGGATTGTGATGTCATAATTTTGCGTTGCATGGATTGTGATGTCATACTTTTGCATTAAATGATGCTTTGCATGGATTATGATGTCATAATTTTGCATTGCATACTGCATTGCATGGATTGCGATGTCATAATTTTGCATTAAATGATGCTTTGCATGGATTATGATGTCATAATTTTGCATTGCATACTGCTTTGCATGGATTGTGATGTCATAATTTTGCATTGCATACGGCATTGCATGGATTGTGATGTCATAATTTTGCATTGCATACTGCATTGCATGGATTGTGATGTCATAATTTTGCATTAAATGATGCTTTGCATGGATTATGATGTCATAATTTTGCATTGCATACTGCATTGCATGGATTGTGATGTCATAATTTTGCATTAAATGATGCTTTGCATGGATTATGATGTCATAATTTTGCATTGCATACTGCATTGCATGGATTGTGATGTCATAATTTTGCATTGCATGGATTGTGATGTCATACTTTTGCATTAAATGATGCTTTGCATGGATTATGATGTCATAATTTTGCATTGCATACTGCATTGCATGGATTGCGATGTCATAATTTTGCATTAAATGATGCTTTGCATGGATTATGATGTCATAATTTTGCATTGCATACTGCATTGCATGGATTGTGATGTCATAATTTTGCATTGCATGGATTGTGATGTCATACTTTTGCATTAAATGATGCTTTGCATGGATTATGATGTCATAATTTAGCATTGCATACTGCATTGCATGGATTGCGATGTCATAATTTTGCATTAAATGATGCTTTGCATGGATTATGATGTCATAATTTTGCATTGCATACTGCATTGCATGGATTGTGATGTCATAATTTTGCATTGCATACTGCATTGCATGGATTGTGATGTCATAATTTTGCATTGCATACTGCATTGCATGGATTGTGATGTCATAATTTTGCATTAAATGATGCTTTGCATGGATTATGATGTCATAATTTTGCATTGCATACTGCATTGCATGGATTGTGATGTCATAATTTTGCATTAAATGATGCTTTGCATGGATTATGATGTCATAATTTTGCATTGCATACTGCATTGCATGGATTGTGATGTCATAATTTTGCATCGCTTACTGCATTGCATGGATTGTGATGTCATAATTTTGCATTAAATGATGCTTTGCATGGATTATGATGTCATTATTTTGCATTGCATACTGCATTGCATGGATTGTGATGTCATACTTTTGCATTAAATGATGCTTTGCATGGATTATGATGTCATAATTTTGCATTGCATACTGCATTGCATGGATTGCGATGTCCTAATTTTGCATTAAATGATGCTTTGCATGGATTATGATGTCATAATTTTGCATTGCATACTGCATTGCATGGATTGTGATGTCATAATTTTGCATTGCATGGATTGTGATGTCATACTTTTGCATTAAATGATGCTTTGCATGGATTATGATGTCATAATTCTGCATTGCATACTGCATTGCATGGATTGTGATGTCATAATTTTGCATTGCATACTGCATTGCATGGATTGTGATGTCATAATTTTGCATTAAATGATGCTTTGCATGGATTATGATGTCATAATTTTGCATTGCATACTGCATTGCATGGATTGTGATGTCATAATTTTGCATTAAATGATGCTTTGCATGGATTATGATGTCATAATTTTGCATTGCATACTGCATTGCATGGATTGTGATGTCATAATTTTGCATCGCATACTGCATTGCATGGATTGTGATGTCATAATTTTGCATTGCATGGATTGTGATGTCATACTTTTGCATTAAATGATGCTTTGCATGGATTATGATGTCATAATTTAGCATTGCATACTGCATTGCATGGATTGCGATGTCATAATTTTGCATTAAATGATGCTTTGCATGGATTATGATGTCATAATTTTGCATTGCATACTGGATTGCATGGATTGTGATGTCATAATTTTGCATTGCATACTGCATTGCATGGATTGTGATGTCATAATTTTGCATTGCATACTGCATTGCATGGATTGTGATGTCATAATTTTGCATTAAATGATGCTTTGCATGGATTATGATGTCATAATTTTGCATTGCATACTGCATTGCATGGATTGTGATGTCATAATTTTGCATTAAATGATGCTTTGCATGGATTATGATGTCATAATTTTGCATTGCATACTGCATTGCATGGATTGTGATGTCATAATTTTGCATCGCTTACTGCATTGCATGGATTGTGATGTCATAATTTTGCATTAAATGATGCTTTGCATGGATTATGATGTCATTATTTTGCATTGCATACTGCATTGCATGGATTGTGATGTCATACTTTTGCATTAAATGATGCTTTGCATGGATTATGATGTCATAATTTTGCATTGCATACTGCATTGCATGGATTGCGATGTCCTAATTTTGCATTAAATGATGCTTTGCATGGATTATGATGTCATAATTTTGCATTGCATACTGCATTGCATGGATTGTGATGTCATAATTTTGCATTAAATGATGCTTTGCATGGATTATGATGTCATAATTTTGCATTGCATACTGCATTGCATGGATTGTGATGTCATAATTTTGCATTAAATGATGCTTTGCATGGATTATGATGTCATAATTTTGTATTGCATACTGTATTGCATGGATTGTGATGTCATAATTTTGCATTAAATGATGCTTTGCATGGATTATGATGTCATAATTTTGCATTGCATACTGCATTGCATGGATTGTGATGTCATAATTTTGCATCGCTTACTGCATTGCATGGATTGTGATGTCATAATTTTGCATTAAATGATGCTTTGCATGGATTATGATGTCATTATTTTGCATTGCATACTGCATTGCATGGATTGTGATGTCATACTTTTGCATTAAATGATGCTTTGCATGGATTATGATGTCATAATTTTGCATTGCATACTGCATTGCATGGATTGTGATGTCATAATTTTGCATTGCATACTGCATTGCATGGATTGTGATGTCATAATTTTGCATTAAATGATGCTTTGCATGGATTATGATGTCATAATTTTGCATTGCATACTGCATTGCATGGATTGTGATGTCATAATTTTGCATTAAATGATGCTTTGCATGGATTATGATGTCATAATTTTGCATTGCATACTGCATTGCATGGATTGTGATGTCATAATTTTGCATCGCATACTGCATTGCATGGATTGTGATGTCATAATTTTGCATTAAATGATGCTTTGCATGGATTATGATGTCATTATTTTGCATTGCATACTGCATTACATGGATTGTGATGCCATAATTTTGCATTAAATGATGCTTTGCATAGATTATGATGTCATAATTTTGCATTGCATACTGCATTGCATGGATTGTGATGTCATAATTTTGCATTGCATGGATTGTGATGTCATACTTTTGCATTAAATGATGCTTTGCATGGATTATGATGTCATAATTTTGCATTGCATACTGCATTGCATGGATTGCGATGTCATAATTTTGCATTAAATTATGTTTTGCATGGATTATGATGTCATAATTTTGCATTGCATGCTGCATTGCATGGATTGTGATGTCATAATTTTGCATTGCATGGATTGTGATGTCATACTTTTGCATTAAATGATGCTTTGCATGGATTATGATGTCATAATTTTGCATTGCATACTGCATTGCATGGATTGCGATGTCCTAATTTTGCATTAAATGATGCTTTGCATGGATTATGATGTCATAATTTTGCATTGCATACTGCATTGCATGGATTGTGATGTCATAATTTTGCATTGCATGGATTGTGATGTCATACTTTTGCATTAAATGATGCTTTGCATGGATTATGATGTCATAATTCTGCATTGCATACTGCATTGCATGGATTGTGATGTCATAATTTTGCATTGCATACTGCATTGCATGGATTGTGATGTCATAATTTTGCATTAAATGATGCTTTGCATGGATTATGATGTCATAATTTTGCATTGCATACTGCATTGCATGGATTGTGATGTCATAATTTTGCATTAAATGATGCTTTGCATGGATTATGATGTCATAATTTTGCATTGCATACTGCATTGCATGGATTGTGATGTCATAATTTTGCATCGCATACTGCATTGCATGGATTGTGATGTCATAATTTTGCATTAAATGATGCTTTGCATGGATTATGATGTCATTATTTTGCATTGCATACTGCATTGCATGGATTGTGATGTCATAATTTTGCATTAAATGATGCTTTGCATGGATTATGATGTCATAATTTTGCATTGCATACTGCATTGCATGGATTGTGATGTCATAATTTTGCATTGCATGGATTGTGATGTCATACTTTTGCATTAAATGATGCTTTGCATGGATTATGATGTCATAATTCTGCATTGCATACTGCATTGCATGGATTGTGATGTCATAATTTTGCATCGCATACTGCATTGCATGGATTGTGATGTCATAATTTTGCATTAAATGATGCTTTGCATGGATTATGATGTCATTATTTTGCATTGCATACTGCATTGCATGGATTGTGATGTCATAATTTTGCATTAAATGATGCTTTGCATGGATTATGATGTCATAATTTTGCATTGCATACTGCATTGCATGGATTGTGATGTCATAATTTTGCATTGCATGGATTGTGATGTCATACTTTTGCATTAAATGATGCTTTGCGTGGATTATGATGTCATAATTTTGCATTGCATACCTCATTGCATGGATTGTGATGTCATAATTTTGCATTGCATACTGCATTGCATGGATTGTGATGTCATAATTTTGCATTGCATACTGCATTGCATGGATTGTGATGTCATAATGTTGCATTAAATGATGCTTTGCATGGATTGTGATGTCATAATGTTGCATTAAATGATGCTTTGCATGGATTGTGATGTCATAATTTTGCATTGCATACTGCATTGCATGGATTGTGATGTCATAATTTTGCATTAAATGATGCTTTGCATGGATTGTGATGTCATAATTTTGCATTAAATGATGCTTTGCATGGATTATGATGTCATAATTTTGCATTGCATACTGCATTGCATGGATTGTGATGTCATAATTTTGCATTGCATGGATTGTGATGTCATACTTTTGCATTAAATGATGCTTTGCATGGATTATGATGTCATAATTTTGCATTGCATACTGCATTGCATGGATTGCGATGTCATAATTTTGCATTAAATGATGCTTTGCATGGATTATGATGTCATAATTTTGCATTGCATACTGCATTGCATGGATTGTGATGTCATAATTTTGCGTTGCATGGATTGTGATGTCATACTTTTGCATTAAATGATGCTTTGCATGGATTATGATGTCATAATTTTGCATTGCATACTGCATTGCATGGATTGCGATGTCATAATTTTGCATTAAATGATGCTTTGCATGGATTATGATGTCATAATTTTGCATTGCATACTGCTTTGCATGGATTGTGATGTCATAATTTTGCATTGCATACTGCATTGCATGGATTGTGATGTCATAATTTTGCATTGCATACTGCATTGCATGGATTGTGATGTCATAATTTTGCATTAAATGATGCTTTGCATGGATTATGATGTCATAATTTTGCATTGCATACTGCATTGCATGGATTGTGATGTCATAATTTTGCATTAAATGATGCTTTGCATGGATTATGATGTCATAATTTTGCATTGCATACTGCATTGCATGGATTGTGATGTCATAATTTTGCATTGCATGGATTGTGATGTCATACTTTTGCATTAAATGATGCTTTGCATGGATTATGATGTCATAATTTTGCATTGCATACTGCATTGCATGGATTGCGATGTCATAATTTTGCATTAAATGATGCTTTGCATGGATTATGATGTCATAATTTTGCATTGCATACTGCATTGCATGGATTGTGATGTCATAATTTTGCATTGCATGGATTGTGATGTCATACTTTTGCATTAAATGATGCTTTGCATGGATTATGATGTCATAATTTAGCATTGCATACTGCATTGCATGGATTGCGATGTCATAATTTTGCATTAAATGATGCTTTGCATGGATTATGATGTCATAATTTTGCATTGCATACTGCATTGCATGGATTGTGATGTCATAATTTTGCATTGCATACTGCATTGCATGGATTGTGATGTCATAATTTTGCATTGCATACTGCATTGCATGGATTGTGATGTCATAATTTTGCATTAAATGATGCTTTGCATGGATTATGATGTCATAATTTTGCATTGCATACTGCATTGCATGGATTGTGATGTCATAATTTTGCATTAAATGATGCTTTGCATGGATTATGATGTCATAATTTTGCATTGCATACTGCATTGCATGGATTGTGATGTCATAATTTTGCATCGCTTACTGCATTGCATGGATTGTGATGTCATAATTTTGCATTAAATGATGCTTTGCATGGATTATGATGTCATTATTTTGCATTGCATACTGCATTGCATGGATTGTGATGTCATACTTTTGCATTAAATGATGCTTTGCATGGATTATGATGTCATAATTTTGCATTGCATACTGCATTGCATGGATTGTGATTTCATAATTTTGCATTGCATACTGCATTGCATGGATTGTGATGTCATAATTTTGCATTAAATGATGCTTTGCATGGATTATGATGTCATAATTTTGCATTGCATACTGCATTGCATGGATTGTGATGTCATAATTTTGCATTAAATGATGCTTTGCATGGATTATGATGTCATAATTTTGCATTGCATACTGCATTGCATGGATTGTGATGTCATAATTTTGCATCGCATACTGCATTGCATGGATTGTGATGTCATAATTTAGCATTAAATGATGCTTTGCATGGATTATGATGTCATTATTTTGCATTGCATACTGCATTGCATGGATTGTGATGTCATAATTTTGCATTAAATGATGCTTTGCATAGATTATGATGTCATAATTTTGCATTGCATACTGCATTGCATGGATTGTGATGTCATAATTTTGCATTGCATGGATTGTGATGTCATACTTTTGCATTAAATGATGCTTTGCATGGATTATGATGTCATAATTGTGCATTGCATACTGCATTGCATGAATTGCGATGTCATAATTTTGCATTAAATTATGCTTTGCATGGATTATGATGTCATAATGTTGCATTGCATGCTGCATTGCATGGATTGTGATGTCATAATTTTGCATTGCATGGATTGTGATGTCATACTTTTGCATTAAATGATGCTTTGCATGGATTATGATGTCATAATTTTGCATTGCATACTGCATTGCATGGATTGCGATGTCCTAATTTTGCATTAAATGATGCTTTGCATGGATTATGATGTCATAATTTTGCATTGCATACTGCATTGCATGGATTGTGATGTCATAATTTTGCATTGCATGGATTGTGATGTCATACTTTTGCATTAAATGATGCTTTGCATGGATTATGATGTCATAATTCTGCATTGCATACTGCATTGCATGGATTGTGATGTCATAATTTTGCATTGCATACTGCATTGCATGGATTGTGATGTCATAATTTTGCATTAAATGATGCTTTGCATGGATTATGATGTCATAATTTTGCATTGCATACTGCATTGCATGGATTGTGATGTCATAATTTTGCATTAAATGATGCTTTGCATGGATTATGATGTCATAATTTTGCATTGCATACTGCATTGCATGGATTGTGATGTCATAATTTTGCATTGCATGGATTGTGATGTCATACTTTTGCATTAAATGATGCTTTGCATGGATTATGATGTCATAATTTTGCATTGCATACCTCATTGCATGGATTGTGATGTCATAATTTTGCATTGCATACTGCATTGCATGGATTGTGATGTTATAATTTTGCATTGCATACTGCATTGCATGGATTGTGATGTCATAATGTTGCATTAAATGATGCTTTGCATGGATTGTGATGTCATAATGTTGCATTAAATGATGCTTTGCATGGATTGTGATGTCATAATTTTGCATTGCATACTGCATTGCATGGATTGTGATGTCATGATTTTGCATTAAATGATGCTTTGCATGGATTGTGATGTCATAATTTTGCATTAAATGATGCTTTGCATGGATTATGATGTCATAATTTTGCATTGCATACTGCATTGCATGGATTGTGATGTCATAATTTTGCATTGCATGGATTGTGATGTCATACTTTTGCATTAAATGATGCTTTGCATGGATTATGATGTCATAATTTTGCATTGCATACTGCATTGCATGGATTGCGATGTCATAATTTTGCATTAAATGATGCTTTGCATGGATTATGATGTCATAATTTTGCATTGCATACTGCATTGCATGGATTGTGATGTCATAATTTTGCATTGCATGGATTGTGATGTCATACTTTTGCATTAAATGATGCTTTGCATGGATTATGATGTCATAATTTTGCATTACATACTGCATTGCATGGATTGTGATGTCATAATTTTGCATTGCATACTGCTTTGCATGGATTGTGATGTCATAATTTTGCATTAAATGATGCTTTGCATGGATTATGATGTCATAATTTTGCATTGCATACTGCATTGCATGGATTGTGATGTCATAATTTTGCATTGCATGGATTGTGATGTCATACTTTTGCATTAAATGATGCTTTGCATGGATTATGATGTCATAATTTTGCATTGCATACTGCATTGCATGGATTGCGATGTCATAAGTTTGCATTAAATGATGCTTTGCATGGATTATGATGTCATAATTTTGCATTGCATACTGCATTGCATGGGTTGTGATGTCATAATTTTGCATTGCATGGATTGTGATGTCATACTTTTGCATTAAATGATGCTTTGCATGGATTATGATGTCATAATTTTGCATTGCATACTGCATTGCATGGATTGTGATGTCATAATTTTGCATTGCATACTGCATTGCATGGATTGTGATGTCATAATTTTGCATTAAATGATGCTTTGCATGGATTATGATGTCATAATTTTGCATTGCATACTGCATTGCATGGATTGTGATGTCATAATTTTGCATCACATACTGCATTGCATGGATTGTGATGTCATACTTTTGCATTAAATGATGCTTTGCATGGATTATGATGTCATAATTTTGCATTGCATACTGCATTGCATGGATTGTGATGTCATAATTTTGCATTGCATACTGCATTGCATGGATTGTGATGTCATAATTTTGCATTAAATGATGCTTTGCATGGATTATGATGTCATAATATTGCATTGCATACTGCATTGCATGGATTGTGATGTCATAATTTTGCATTAAATGATGCTTTGCATGGATTATGATGTCATAATTTTGCATTGCATACTGCATTGCATGGATTGTGATGTCATAATTTTGCATCGCATACTGCATTGCATGGATTGTGATGTCATAATTTTGCATTAAATGATGCTTTGCATGGATTATGATGTCATTATTTTGCATTGCATACTGCATTGCATGGATTGTGATGTCATAATTTTGCATTAGATGATGCTTTGCATAGATTATGATGTCATAATTTTGCATTGCATACTGCATTGCATGGATTGTGATGTCATAATTTTGCATTGCATGGATTGTGATGTCATACTTTTGCATTAAATGATTCTTTGCATGGATTATGATGTCATAATTTTGCATTGCATACTGCATTGCATGGATTGCGATGTCATAATTTTGCATTAAATGATGCTTTGCATGGATTATGATGTCATCATTTTGCATTGCATGCTGCATTGCATGGATTGTGATGTCATAATTTTGCATTGCATGGATTGTGTTGTCATAATTTTGCATTAAATGATGCTTTGCATGGATTATGATGTCATAATTTTGCATTGCATACTGCATTGCATGGATTGTGATGTCATAATTTTGCATTGCATACTGCATTGCATGGATTGTGATGTAATACTGTTGCATTAAATGATGCTTTGCATGGATTGTGATGTCATAATTTTGCATTGCATACTGCATTGCATGGATTGTGATGTCATAATTTTGCATTGCATGGATTGTGATGTCATACTTTTGCATTAAATGATGCTTTGCATGGATTATGATGTCATAATTTTGCATTGCATACTGCATTGCATGGATTGTGATGTCATAATTTTGCATTGCATACTGCATTGCATGGATTGTGATGTCATAATTTTGCATTAAATGATGCTTTGCATGGATTATGATGTCATAATTTTGCATTGCATACTGCATTGCATGGATTGTGATGTCATAATTATGCATTGCATACTGCATTGCATGGATTGTGATGTCATAATTTTGCATTAAATGATGCTTTGCATGGATTATGATGTCATAATTTTGCATTGCATACTGCATTGCATGGATTGTGATGTCATAATTTTGCATTAAATGATGCTTTGCATGGATTATGATGTCATAATTTTGCATTGCATACTGCATTGCATGGATTGTGATGTCATAATTATGCATTGCATACTGCATTGCATGGATTGTGATGTCATAATTTTGCATTAAATGATGCTTTGCATGGATTATGATGTCATAATTTTGCATTGCATACTGCATTGCATGGATTGTGATGTCATAATTTTGCATTGCATGGATTGTGATGTCATACTTTTGCATTAAATGATGCTTTGCATGGATTATGATGTCATAATTTTGCATTGCATACCTCATTGCATGGATTGTGATGTCATAATGTTGCATTAAATGATGCTTTGCATGGATTGTGATGTCATAATTTTGCATTGCATACTGCATTGCATGGATTGTGATGTCATAATTTTGCATTAAATGATGCTTTGCATGGATTGTGATGTCATAATTTTGCATTAAATGATGCTTTGCATGGATTGTGATGTCATAATTTTGCATTGCATACTGCATTGCATGGATTGTGATGTCATAATTTTGCATTGCATACTGCATTGCATGGATTGTGATGTCATAATGTTGCATTAAATGATGCTTTGCATGGATTGTGATGTCATAATGTTGCATTAAATGATGCTTTGCATTGATTGTGATGTCATAATTTTGCATTGCATACTGCATTGCATGGATTGTGATGTCATAATTTTGCATTAAATGATGCTTTGCATGGATTGTGATGTCATAATTTTGCATTAAATGATGCTTTGCATGGATTATGATGTCATAATTTTGCATTGCATACTGCATTGCATGGATTGTGATGTCATAATTTTGCATTGCATGGATTGTGATGTCATACTTTTGCATTAAATGATGCTTTGCATGGATTATGATGTCATAATTTTGCATTGCAAACTGCATTGCATGGATTGCGATGTCATAATTTTGCATTAAATGATGCTTTGCATGGATTATGATGTCATAATTTTGCATTGCATACTGCATTGCATGGATTGTGATGTCATAATTTTGCATTGCATGGATTGTGATGTCATACTTTTGCATTAAATGATGCTTTGCATGGATTATGATGTCATAATTTTGCATTGCATACTGCATTGCATGGATTGTGATGTCATAATTTTGCATTGCATACTGCTTTGCATGGATTGTGATGTCATAATTTTGCATTAAATGATGCTTTGCATGGATTATGATGTCATAATTTTGCATTGCATACTGCATTGCATGGATTGTGATGTCATAATTTTGCATTGCATGGATTGAATGTCATACTTTTGCATTAAATGATGCTTTGCATGGATTATGATGTCATAATTTTGCATTGCATACTGCATTGCATGGATTGCGATGTCATAATTTTGCATTAAATGATGCTTTGCATGGATTATGATGTCATAATTTTGCATTGCATACTGCATTGCATGGATTGTGATGTCATAATTTTGCATTGCATGGATTGTGATGTCATACTTTTGCATTAAATGATGCTTTGCATGGATTATGATGTCATAATTTTGCATTGCATACTGCATTGCATGGATTGTGATGTCATAATTTTGCATTAAATGATGCTTTGCATGGATTATGATGTCATAATTTTGCATTGCATACTGCATTGCATGGATTGTGATGTCATAATTTTGCATCGCATACTGCATTGCATGGATTGTGATGTCATAATTTTGCATTAAATGATGCTTTGCATGGATTATGATGTCATTATGTTGCATTGCATACTGCATTGCATGGATTGTGATGTCATAATTTTGCATTAAATGATGCTTTGCATGGATTATGATGTCATAATTTTGCATTGCATACTGCATTGCATGGATTGTGATGTCATAATTTTGCATTGCATGGATTGTGATGTCATACTTTTGCATTAAATGATGCTTTGCATGGATTATGATGTCATAATTTTGCATTGCATACCTCATTGCATGGATTGTAATGTCATAATTTTGCATTGCATACTGCATTGCATGGATTGTGATGTCATAATTTTGCATTGCATACTGCATTGCATGGATTGTGATGTCATAATTTTGCATTGCATACTGCATTGCATGGATTGTGATGTAATACTGTTGCATTAAATGATGCTTTGCATGGATTGTGATGTCATAATTTTGCATTGCATACTGCATTGCATGGATTGTGATGTCATAATTTTGCATTGCATGGATTGTGATGTCATACTTTTGCATTAAATGATGCTTTGCATGGATTATGATGTCATAATTTTGCATTGCATACTGCATTGCATGGATTGTGATGTTATAATTTTGCATTGCATACTGCATTGCATGGATTGTGATGTCATAATGTTGCATTAAATGATGCTTTGCATGGATTGTGATGTCATAATGTTGCATTAAATGATGCTTTGCATGGATTGTGATGTCATAATTTTGCATTGCATACTGCATTGCATGGATTGTGATGTCATAATTTTGCATTAAATGATGCTTTGCATGGATTGTGATGTCATAATTTTGCATTAAATGATGCTTTGCATGGATTATGATGTCATAATTTTGCATTGCATACTGCATTGCATGGATTGTGATGTCATAATTTTGCATTGCATGGATTGTGATGTCATACTTTTGCATTAAATGATGCTTTGCATGGATTATGATGTCATAATTTTGCATTGCATACTGCATTGCATGGATTGCGATGTCATAATTTTGCATTAAATGATGCTTTGCATGGATTATGATGTCATAATTTTGCATTGCATACTGCATTGCATGGATTGTGATGTCATAATTTTGCATTGCATGGATTGTGATGTCATACTTTTGCATTAAATGATGCTTTGCATGGATTATGATGTCATAATTTTGCATTACATACTGCATTGCATGGATTGTGATGTCATAATTTTGCATTGCATACTGCTTTGCATGGATTGTGATGTCATAATTTTGCATTAAATGATGCTTTGCATGGATTATGATGTCATAATTTTGCATTGCATACTGCATTGCATGGATTGTGATGTCATAATTTTGCATTGCATGGATTGTGATGTCATACTTTTGCATTAAATGATGCTTTGCATGGATTATGATGTCATAATTTTGCATTGCATACTGCATTGCATGGATTGCGATGTCATAAGTTTGCATTAAATGATGCTTTGCATGGATTATGATGTCATAATTTTGCATTGCATACTGCATTGCATGGATTGTGATGTCATAATTTTGCATTGCATGGATTGTGATGTCATACTTTTGCATTAAATGATGTTTTGCATGGATTATGATGTCATAATTTTGCATTGCATACTGCATTGCATGGATTGTGATGTCATAATTTTGCATTGCATACTGCATTGCATGGATTGTGATGTCATAATTTTGCATTAAATGATGCTTTGCATGGATTATGATGTCATAATTTTGCATTGCATACTGCATTGCATGGATTGTGATGTCATAATTTTGCATCGCATACTGCATTGCATGGATTGTGATGTCATACTTTTGCATTAAATGATGCTTTGCATGGATTATGATGTCATAATTTTGCATTGCATACTGCATTGCATGGATTGTGATGTCATAATTTTGCATTGCATACTGCATTGCATGGATTGTGATGTCATCATTTTGCATTAAATGATGCTTTGCATGGATTATGATGTCATAATATTGCATTGCATACTGCATTGCATGGATTGTGATGTCATAATTTTGCATTAAATGATGCTTTGCATGGATTATGATGTCATAATTTTGCATTGCATACTGCATTGCATGGATTGTGATGTCATAATTTTGCATCGCATACTGCATTGCATGGATTGTGATGTCATAATTTTGCATTAAATGATGCTTTGCATGGATTATGATGTCATTATTTTGCATTGCATACTGCATTGCATGGATTGTGATATCATAATTTTGCATTAGATGATGCTTTGCATAGATTATGATGTCATAATTTTGCATTGCATACTGCATTGCATGGATTGTGATGTCATAATTTTGCATTGCATGGATTGTGATGTCATACTTTTGCATTAAATGATTCTTTGCATGGATTATGATGTTATAATTTTGCATTGCATACTGCATTGCATGGATTGCGATGTCATAATTTTGCATTAAATGATGCTTTGCATGGATTATGATGTCATAATTTTGCATTGCATGCTGCATTGCATGGATTGTGATGTCATAATTTTGCATTGCATGGATTGTGATGTCATAATTTTGCATTAAATGATGCTTTGCATGGATTATGATGTCATAATTTTGCATTGCATACTGCATTGCATGGATTGTGTTGTCATAATTTTGCATTAAATGATGCTTTGCATGGATTATGATGTCATAATTTTGCATTGCATACTGCATTGCATGGATTGTGATGTCATAATTTTGCATTGCATGGATTGTGATGTCATACTTTTGCATTAAATGATGCTTTGCATGGATTATGATGTCATAATTTTGCATTGCATACCTCATTGCATGGATTGTAATGTCATAATTTTGCATTGCATACTGCATTGCATGGATTGTGATGTCATAATTTTGCATTGCATACTGCATTGCATGGATTGTGATGTCATAATTTTGCATTGCATACTGCATTGCATGGATTGTGATGTAATACTGTTGCATTAAATGATGCTTTGCATGGATTGCGATGTCATAATTTTGCATTGCATACTGCATTGCATGAATTGTGATGTCATAATTTTGCATTGCATGGATTGTGATGTCATACTTTTGCATTAAATGATGCTTTGCATGGATTATGATGTCATAATTTTGCATTGCATACTGCATTGCATGGATTGTGATGTCATAATTTTGCATTAAATGATGCTTTGCATGGATTATGATGTCATAATTTTGCATTGCATACTGCATTGCATGGATTGTGATGTCATAATTATGCATTGCATACTGCATTGCATGGATTGTGATGTCATAATTTTGCATTAAATGATGCTTTGCATGGATTATGATGTCATAATTTTGCATTGCATACTGCATTGCATGGATTGTGATGTCATAATTTTGCATTAAATGATGCTTTGCATGGATTATGATGTCATAATTTTGCATTGCATACTGCATTGCATGGATTGTGATGTCATAATTTTGCATCGCATACTGCATTGCATGGATTGTGATGTCATAATTTTGCATTAAATTATGCTTTGCATGGATTATGATGTCATTATTTTGCATTGCATACTGCATTGCATGGATTGTGATGTCATAATTTTGCATTAAATGATGCTTTGCATGGATTATGATGTCATAATTTTGCATTGCATACTGCATTGCATGGATTGTGATGTCATAATTTTGCATTGCATGGATTGTGATGTCATACTTTTGCATTAAATGATGCTTTGCATGGATTATGATGTCATAATTTTGCATTGCATACCTCATTGCATGGATTGTGATGTCATAATTTTGCATTGCATACTGCATTGCATGGATTGTGATGTCATAATTTTGCATTGCATACTGCATTGCATGGATTGTGATGTCATAATTTTGCATTGCATACTGCATTGCATGGATTGTGATGTCATAATGTTGCATTAAATGATGCTTTGCATGGATTGTGATGTCATAATGTTGCATTAAATGATGCTTTGCATGGATTGTGATGTCATAATTTTGCATTGCATACTGCATTGCATGGATTGTGATGTCATAATTTTGCATTAAATGATGCTTTGCATGGATTGTGATGTCATAATTTTGCATTAAATGATGCTTTGCATGGATTATGATGTCATAATTTTGCATTGCATACTGCATTGCATGGATTGTGATGTCATAATTTTGCATTGCATGGATTGTGATGTCATACTTTTGCATTAAATGATGCTTTGCATGGATTATGATGTTATAATTTTGCATTGCAAACTGCATTGCATGGATTGCGATGTCATAATTTTGCATTAAATGATGCTTTGCATGGATTATGATGTCATAATTTTGCATTGCATACTGCATTGCATGGATTGTGATGTCATAATTTTGCATTGAATGGATTGTGATGTCATACTTTTGCATTAAATGATGCTTTGCATGGATTATGATGTCATAATTTTGCATTGCATACTGCATTGCATGGATTGTGATGTCATAATTTTGCATTGCATACTGCTTTGCATGGATTGTGATGTCATAATTTTGCATTAAATGATGCTTTGCATGGATTATGATGTCATAATTTTGCATTGCATACTGCATTGCATGGATTGTGATGTCATAATTTTGCATTGCATGGATTGAATGTCATACTTTTGCATTAAATGATGCTTTGCATGGATTATGATGTCATAATTTTGCATTGCATACTGCATTGCATGGATTGCGATGTCATAATTTTGCATTAAATGATGCTTTGCATGGATTATGATGTCATAATTTTGCATTGCATACTGCATTGCATGGATTGTGATGTCATAATTTTGCATTGCATGGATTGTGATGTCATACTTTTGCATTAAATGATGCTTTGCATGGATTATGATGTCATAATTTTGCATTGCATACTGCATTGCATGGATTGTGATGTCATAATTTTGCATTAAATGATGCTTTGCATGGATTATGATGTCATAATTTTGCATTGCATACTGCATTGCATGGATTGTGATGTCATAATTTTGCATCGCATACTGCATTGCATGGATTGTGATGTCATAATTTTGCATTAAATGATGCTTTGCATGGATTATGATGTCATTATTTTGCATTGCATACTGCATTGCATGGATTGTGATGTCATAATTTTGCATTAAATGATGCTTTGCATGGATTATGATGTCATAATTTTGCATTGCATACTGCATTGCATGGATTGTGATGTCATAATTTTGCATTGCATGGATTGTGATGTCATACTTTTGCATTAAATGATGCTTTGCATGGATTATGATGTCATAATTTTGCATTGCATACCTCATTGCATGGATTGTAATGTCATAATTTTGCATTGCATACTGCATTGCATGGATTGTGATGTCATAATTTTGCATTGCATACTGCATTGCATGGATTGTGATGTCATAATTTTGCATTGCATACTGCATTGCATGGATTGTGATGTAATACTGTTGCATTAAATGATGCTTTGCATGGATTGTGATGTCATAATTTTGCATTGCATACTGCATTGCATGGATTGTGATGTCATAATTTTGCATTGCATGGATTGTGATGTCATACTTTTGCATTAAATGATGCTTTGCATGGATTATGATGTCATAATTTTGCATTGCATACTGCATTGCATGGATTGAGATGTCATAATTTTGCATTGCATACTGCATTGCATGGATTGTGATGTCATAATTTTGCATTAAATGATGCTTTGCATGGATTATGATGTCATAATTTTGCATTGCATACTGCATTGCATGGATTGTGATGTCATAATTATGCATTGCATACTGCATTGCATGGATTGTGATGTCATAATTTTGCATTAAATGATGCTTTGCATGGATTATGATGTCATAATTTTGCATTGCATACTGCATTGCATGGATTGTGATGTCATAATTTTGCATTAAATGATGCTTTGCATGGATTATGATGTCATAATTTTGCATTGCATACTGCATTGCATGGATTGTGATGTCATAATTTTGCATCGCATACTGCATTGCATGGATTGTGATGTCATAATTTTGCATTAAATGATGCTTTGCATGGATTATGATGTCATTATTTTGCATTGCATACTGCATTGCATGGATTGTGATGTCATACTTTTGCATTAAATGATGCTTTGCATGGATTATGATGTCATAATTTTGCATTGCATACTGCATTGCATGGATTGTGATGTCATAATTTTGCATCGCATACTGCATTGCATGGATTGTGATGTCATAATTTTGCATTAAATGATGCTTTGCATGGATTATGATGTCATACTTTTGCATTGCATACTGCATTGCATGGATTGTGATGTCATAATTTTGCATTAAATGATGCTTTGCATGGATTATGATGTCATAATTTTGCATTGCATACTGCATTGCATGGATTGTGATGTCATAATTTTGCATCGCATACTGCATTGCATGGATTGTGATGTCATAATTTTGCATTAAATGATGCTTTGCATGGATTATGATGTCATTATTTTGCATTGCATACTGCATTGCATGGATTGTGATGTCATAATTTTGCATTAAATGATGCTTTGCATAGATTATGATGTCATAATTTTGCATTGCATACTGCATTGCATGGATTGTGATGTCATAATTTTGCATTGCATGGATTGTGATGTCATACTTTTGCATTAAATGATGCTTTGCATGGATTATGATGTCATAATTTTGCATTGCATACTGCATTGCATGGATTGCGATGTCATAATTTTGCATTAAATGATGCTTTGCATGGATTATGATGTCATAATTTTGCATTGCATGCTGCATTGCATGGATTGTGATGTCATAATTTTGCATTGCATGGATTGTGATGTCATACTTTTGCATTAAATGATGCTTTGCATGGATTATGATGTCATAATTTTGCATTGCATACTGCATTGCATGGATTGCGATGTCCTAATTTTGCATTAAATGATGCTTTGCATGGATTATGATGTCATAATTTTGCATTGCATACTGCATTGCATGGATTGTGATGTCATATTTTTGCATTAAATGATGCTTTGCATGGATTATGATGTCATAATTTTGCATTGCATACTGCATTGCATGGATTGTGATGTCATAATTTTGCATTAAATGATGCTTTGCATGGATTATGATGTCATCATTTTGCATTGCATACTGCATTGCATGGATTGTGATGTCATAATTTTGCATTGCATACTGCATTGCATGGATTGTGATGTCATAATTTTGTATTAAATGATGCTTTGCATGGATTATGATGTCATAATTTTGCATTGCATACTGCATTGCATGGATTGTGATGTCATAATTTTGCATTAAATGATGTTTTGCATGGATTATGATGTCATAATTTTGCATTGCATACTGCATTGCATGGATTGTGATGTCATAATTTTGCATTGCATGGATTGTGATGTCATACTTTTGCATTAAATGATGCTTTGCATGGATTATGATGTCATAATTTTGCATTGCATACTGCATTGCATGGATTGCGATGTCATAATTTTGCATTAAATGATGCTTTGCATGGATTATGATGTCATAATTTTGCATTGCATGCATTGTGATGTCATAATTTTGCATTGCATGGATTGTGATGTCATACTTTTGCATTAAATGATGCTTTGCATTGATTATGATGTCATAATTTTGCATTGCATACTGCATTGCATGGATTGCAATGTCATAATTTTGCATTAAATGATGCTTTGCATGGATTATGATGTCATAATTTTGCATTGCATACTGCATTGCATGGATTGTGATGTCATAATTTTGCATTGCATACTGCATTGCATGGATTGTGATGTCATAATTTTGCATTAAATGATGCTTTGCATGGATTATGATGTCATAATTTTGCTTTGCATACTGCATTGCATGGATTGTGATGTCATAATTTTGCATTAAATTATGCTTTGCATGGATTATGATGTCATAATTTTGCATTGCATACTGCATTGCATGGATTGTGATGTCATAATTTTGCATTGCATGGATTGTGATGTCATACTTTTGCATTAAATGATGCTTTGCATGGATTATGATGTCATAATTTTGCATTGCATACTGCATTGCATGGATTGTGATGTCATAATTTTGCATCGCATACTGCATTGCATGGATTGTGATGTCATAATTTTGCATTAAATGATGCTTTGCATGGATTATGATGTCATTATTTTGCATTGCATACTGCATTGCATGGATTGTGATGTCATACTTTTGCATTAAATGATGCTTTGCATGGATTATGATGTCATAATTTTGCATTGCATACTGCATTGCATGGATTGTGATGTCATAATTTTGCATTGCATGGATTGTGATGTCATACTTTTGCATTAAATGATGCTTTGCATGGATTGTGATGTCATAATGTTGCATTAAATTATGCTTTGCATGGATTGTGATGTCATAATGTTGCATCGCATACTGCATTGCATGGATTGTGATGTCATAATTTTGCATTAAATGATGCTTTGCATGGATTATGATGTCATAATTTTGCATTGCATACTGCATTGCATGGATTGCGATGTCATAATTTTGCATTAAATGATGCTTTGCATGGATTATGATGTCATAATTTTGCATTGCATGCATTGTGATGTCATAATTTTGCATTGCATGGATTGTGATGTCATACTTTTGCATTAAATGATGCTTTGCATGGATTATGATGTCATAATTTTGCATTGCATACTGCATTGCATGGATTGCGATGTCATAATTTTGCATTAAATGATGCTTTGCATGGATTATGATGTCATAATTTTGCATTGCATGCATTGTGATGTCATAATTTTGCATTGCATGGATTGTGATGTCATACTTTTGCATTAAATGATGCTTTGCATTGATTATGATGTCATAATTTTGCATTGCATACTGCATTGCATGGATTGCAATGTCATAATTTTGCATTAAATGATGCTTTGCATGGATTATGATGTCATAATTTTGCATTGCATACTGCATTGCATGGATTGTGATGTCATAATTTTGCATTGCATACTGCATTGCATGGATTGTGATGTCATAATTTTGCATTAAATGATGCTTTGCATGGATTATGATGTCATAATTTTGCTTTGCATACTGCATTGCATGGATTGTGATGTCATAATTTTGCATTAAATTATGCTTTGCATGGATTATGATGTCATAATTTTGCATTGCATACTGCATTGCATGGATTGTGATGTCATAATTTTGCATTGCATGGATTGTGATGTCATACTTTTGCATTAAATGATGCTTTGCATGGATTATGATGTCATAATTTTGCATTGCATACTGCATTGCATGGATTGTGATGTCATAATTTTGCATCGCATACTGCATTGCATGGATTGTGATGTCATAATTTTGCATTAAATGATGCTTTGCATGGATTATGATGTCATTATTTTGCATTGCATACTGCATTGCATGGATTGTGATGTCATACTTTTGCATTAAATGATGCTTTGCATGGATTATGATGTCATAATTTTGCATTGCATACTGCATTGCATGGATTGTGATGTCATAATTTTGCATTGCATGGATTGTGATGTCATACTTTTGCATTAAATGATGCTTTGCATGGATTGTGATGTCATAATGTTGCATTAAATTATGCTTTGCATGGATTGTGATGTCATAATGTTGCATCGCATACTGCATTGCATGGATTGTGATGTCATAATTTTGCATTAAATGATGCTTTGCATGGATTATGATGTCATAATTTTGCATTGCATACTGCATTGCATGGATTGTGATGTCATAATTTTGCATTGCATACTGCATTGCATGGATTGTGATGTCATAATGTTGCATTAAATGATGCTTTGCATGGATTGTGATGTCATAATGTTGCATTAAATTATGCTTTGCATGGATTGTGATGTCATAATTTTGCATTGCATACTGCATTGCATGGATTGTGATGTCATAATTTTGCATTGCATACTGCATTGCATGGATTGTGATGTCATAATTTTGCATTGCATGGATTGTGATGTCATACTTTACATGGATTATGATGTCATAATTTTGCATTGCATACTGCATTGCATGGATTGTGATGTCATAATTTTGCATTGCATACTGCATTGCATGGATTGTGATGTCATAATTTTGCATTGCATACTGCATTGCATGGATTGTGATGTCATAATTTTGCATTGCATACTGCATTGCATGGATTGTGATGTCATTATGTTGCATTAAATGATGCTTTGCATGGATTGTGATGTCATAATGTTGCATCGCATACTGCATTGCATGGATTGTGATGTCATAATTTTGCATTAAATGATGCTTTGCATGGATTATGATGTCATTATTTTGCATTGCATACTGCATTGCATGGATTGTGATGTCATAATTTTGCATTAAATGATGCTTTGCATGGATTATGATGTCATAATTTTGCATTGCATACTGCATTGCATGGATTGTGATGTCATAATTTTGCATTGCATGGATTGTGATGTCATACTTTTGCATTAAATGATGCTTTGCATGGATTATGATGTCATAATTTTGCATTGCATACCTCATTGCATGGATTGTAATGTCATAATTTTGCATTGCATACTGCATTGCATGGATTGTGATGTCATAATTTTGCATTGCATACTGCATTGCATGGATTGTGATGTCATAATTTTGCATTGCATACTGCATTGCATGGATTGTGATGTAATACTGTTGCATTAAATGATGCTTTGCATGGATTGTGATGTCATAATTTTGCATTGCATACTGCATTGCATGGATTGTGATGTCATAATTTTGCATTGCATGGATTGTGATGTCATACTTTTGCATTAAATGATGCTTTGCATGGATTATGATGTCATAATTTTGCATTGCATACTGCATTGCATGGATTGAGATGTCATAATTTTGCATTGCATACTGCATTGCATGGATTGTGATGTCATAATTTTGCATTAAATGATGCTTTGCATGGATTATGATGTCATAATTTTGCATTGCATACTGCATTGCATGGATTGTGATGTCATAATTATGCATTGCATACTGCATTGCATGGATTGTGATGTCATAATTTTGCATTAAATGATGCTTTGCATGGATTATGATGTCATAATTTTGCATTGCATACTGCATTGCATGGATTGTGATGTCATAATTTTGCATTAAATGATGCTTTGCATGGATTATGATGTCATAATTTTGCATTGCATACTGCATTGCATGGATTGTGATGTCATAATTTTGCATCGCATACTGCATTGCATGGATTGTGATGTCATAATTTTGCATTAAATGATGCTTTGCATGGATTATGATGTCATTATTTTGCATTGCATACTGCATTGCATGGATTGTGATGTCATACTTTTGCATTAAATGATGCTTTGCATGGATTATGATGTCATAATTTTGCATTGCATACTGCATTGCATGGATTGTGATGTCATAATTTTGCATCGCATACTGCATTGCATGGATTGTGATGTCATAATTTTGCATTAAATGATGCTTTGCATGGATTATGATGTCATAATTTTGCATTGCATACTGCATTGCATGGATTGTGATGTCATAATTTTGCATTAAATGATGCTTTGCATGGATTATGATGTCATAATTTTGCATTGCATACTGCATTGCATGGATTGTGATGTCATAATTTTGCATCGCATACTGCATTGCATGGATTGTGATGTCATAATTTTGCATTAAATGATGCTTTGCATGGATTATGATGTCATTATTTTGCATTGCATACTGCATTGCATGGATTGTGATGTCATAATTTTGCATTAAATGATGCTTTGCATAGATTATGATGTCATAATTTTGCATTGCATACTGCATTGCATGGATTGTGATGTCATAATTTTGCATTGCATGGATTGTGATGTCATACTTTTGCATTAAATGATGCTTTGCATGGATTATGATGTCATAATTTTGCATTGCATACTGCATTGCATGGATTGCGATGTCATAATTTTGCATTAAATGATGCTTTGCATGGATTATGATGTCATAATTTTGCATTGCATGCTGCATTGCATGGATTGTGATGTCATAATTTTGCATTGCATGGATTGTGATGTCATACTTTTGCATTAAATGATGCTTTGCATGGATTATGATGTCATAATTTTGCATTGCATACTGCATTGCATGGATTGCGATGTCCTAATTTTGCATTAAATGATGCTTTGCATGGATTATGATGTCATAATTTTGCATTGCATACTGCATTGCATGGATTGTGATGTCATATTTTTGCATTAAATGATGCTTTGCATGGATTATGATGTCATAATTTTGCATTGCATACTGCATTGCATGGATTGTGATGTCATAATTTTGCATTAAATGATGCTTTGCATGGATTATGATGTCATCATTTTGCATTGCATACTGCATTGCATGGATTGTGATGTCATAATTTTGCATTGCATACTGCATTGCATGGATTGTGATGTCATAATTTTGTATTAAATGATGCTTTGCATGGATTATGATGTCATAATTTTGCATTGCATACTGCATTGCATGGATTGTGATGTCATAATTTTGCATTAAATGATGTTTTGCATGGATTATGATGTCATAATTTTGCATTGCATACTGCATTGCATGGATTGTGATGTCATAATTTTGCATTGCATGGATTGTGATGTCATACTTTTGCATTAAATGATGCTTTGCATGGATTATGATGTCATAATTTTGCATTGCATACTGCATTGCATGGATTGCGATGTCATAATTTTGCATTAAATGATGCTTTGCATGGATTATGATGTCATAATTTTGCATTGCATGCATTGTGATGTCATAATTTTGCATTGCATGGATTGTGATGTCATACTTTTGCATTAAATGATGCTTTGCATTGATTATGATGTCATAATTTTGCATTGCATACTGCATTGCATGGATTGCAATGTCATAATTTTGCATTAAATGATGCTTTGCATGGATTATGATGTCATAATTTTGCATTGCATACTGCATTGCATGGATTGTGATGTCATAATTTTGCATTGCATACTGCATTGCATGGATTGTGATGTCATAATTTTGCATTAAATGATGCTTTGCATGGATTATGATGTCATAATTTTGCTTTGCATACTGCATTGCATGGATTGTGATGTCATAATTTTGCATTAAATTATGCTTTGCATGGATTATGATGTCATAATTTTGCATTGCATACTGCATTGCATGGATTGTGATGTCATAATTTTGCATTGCATGGATTGTGATGTCATACTTTTGCATTAAATGATGCTTTGCATGGATTATGATGTCATAATTTTGCATTGCATACTGCATTGCATGGATTGTGATGTCATAATTTTGCATCGCATACTGCATTGCATGGATTGTGATGTCATAATTTTGCATTAAATGATGCTTTGCATGGATTATGATGTCATTATTTTGCATTGCATACTGCATTGCATGGATTGTGATGTCATACTTTTGCATTAAATGATGCTTTGCATGGATTATGATGTCATAATTTTGCATTGCATACTGCATTGCATGGATTGTGATGTCATAATTTTGCATTGCATGGATTGTGATGTCATACTTTTGCATTAAATGATGCTTTGCATGGATTATGATGTCATAATTTTGCATTGCATACCTCATTGCATGGATTGTGATGTCATAATTTTGCATTGCATACTGCATTGCATGGATTGTGATGTCATAATTTTGCATTGCATACTGCATTGCATGGATTGTGATGTCATAATGTTGCATTAAATGATGCTTTGCATGGATTGTGATGTCATAATGTTGCATTAAATTATGCTTTGCATGGATTGTGATGTCATAATTTTGCATTGCATACTGCATTGCATGGATTGTGATGTCATAATTTTGCATTAAATGATGCTTTGCATGGATTGTGATGTCATAATTTTGCATTAAATGATGCTTTGCATGGATTATGATGTCATAATTTTGCATTGCATACTGCATTGCATGGATTGTGATGTCATAATTTTGCATTGCATGGATTGTGATGTCATACTTTTGCATTAAATGATGCTTTACATGGATTATGATGTCATAATTTTGCATTGCATACTGCATTGCATGGATTGTGATGTCATAATTTTGCATTGCATACTGCATTGCATGGATTGTGATGTCATAATTTTGCATTGCATACTGCATTGCATGGATTGTGATGTCATAATTTTGCATTGCATACTGCATTGCATGGATTGTGATGTCATTATGTTGCATTAAATGATGCTTTGCATGGATTGTGATGTCATAATGTTGCATTAAATGATGCTTTGCATGGATTGTGATGTCATCATTTTGCATTGCATACTGCATCGCATGGATTGTGATGTCATAATTTTGCATTAAATGATGCTTTGCATGGATTGTGATGTCATAATTTTGCATTAAATGATGCTTTGCATGGATTATGATGTCATAATTTTGCATTGCATACTGCATTGCATGGATTGTGATGTCATAATTTTGCATTGCATGGATTGTGATGTCATACTTTTGCATTAAATGATGCTTTGCATGGATTATGATGTCATAATTTTGCATTGTATACTGCATTGCATGGATTGCGATGTCATAATTTTGCATTAAATGATGCTTTGCATGGATTATGATGTCATAATTTTGCATTGCATACTGCATTGCATGGATTGTGATGTCATAATTTTGCATTGCATACTGCATTGCATGGATTGCGATGTCATAATTTTGCATTAAATGATGCTTTGCATGGATTATGATGTCATAATTTTGCATTGCATACTGCATTGCATGGATTGTGATGTCATAATTTTGCATTGCATGGATTGTGATGTCATACTTTTGCATTAAATGATGCTTTGCATGGATTATGATGTCATAATTTTGCATTGCATACTGCATTGCATGGATTGTGATGTCATAATTTTGCATTGCATACTGCATTGCATGGATTGCGATGTCATAATTTTGCATTAAATGATGCTTTGCATGGATTATGATGTCATAATTTTGCATTGCATACTGCATTGCATGGATTGTGATGTCATAATTTTGCATTGCATGGATTGTGATGTCATACTTTTGCATTAAATGATGCTTTGCATGGATTATGATGTCATAATTTTGCATTGCATACTGCATTGCATGGATTGTGATGTCATAATTTTGCATCGCATACTGCATTGCATGGATTGTGATGTCATACTTTTGCATTAAATGATGCTTTGCATGGATTATGATGTCATAATTTTGCATTGCATACTGCATTGCATGGATTGTGATGTCATAATTTTGCATTGCATACTGCATTGCATGGATTGTGATGTCATAATTTTGCATTAAATGATGCTTTGCATGGATTATGATGTCATAATATTGCATTGCATACTGCATTGCATGGATTGTGATGTCATAATTTTGCATTAAATGATGCTTTGCATGGATTATGATGTCATAATTTTGCATTGCATACTGCATTGCATGGATTGTGATGTCATAATTTTGCATCGCATACTGCATTGCATGGATTGTGATGTCATAATTTTGCATTAAATGATGCTTTGCATGGATTATGATGTCATTATTTTGCATTGCATACTGCATTGCATGGATTGTGATGTCATAATTTTGCATTAGATGATGCTTTGCATAGATTATGATGTCATAATTTTGCATTGCATACTGCATTGCATGGATTGTGATGTCATAATTTTGCATTGCATGGATTGTGATGTCATACTTTTGCATTAAATGATTCTTTGCATGGATTATGATGTCATAATTTTGCATTGCATACTGCATTGCATGGATTGCGATGTCATAATTTTGCATTAAATGATGCTTTGCATGGATTATGATGTCATCATTTTGCATTGCATGCTGCATTGCATGGATTGTGATGTCATAATTTTGCATTGCATGGATTGTGTTGTCATAATTTTGCATTAAATGATGCTTTGCATGGATTATGATGTCATAATTTTGCATTGCATACTGCATTGCATGGATTGTGATGTCATAATTTTGCATTGCATACTGCATTGCATGGATTGTGATGTAATACTGTTGCATTAAATGATGCTTTGCATGGATTGTGATGTCATAATTTTGCATTGCATACTGCATTGCATGGATTGTGATGTCATAATTTTGCATTGCATGGATTGTGATGTCATACTTTTGCATTAAATGATGCTTTGCATGGATTATGATGTCATAATTTTGCATTGCATACTGCATTGCATGGATTGTGATGTCATAATTTTGCATTGCATACTGCATTGCATGGATTGTGATGTCATAATTTTGCATTAAATGATGCTTTGCATGGATTATGATGTCATAATTTTGCATTGCATACTGCATTGCATGGATTGTGATGTCATAATTATGCATTGCATACTGCATTGCATGGATTGTGATGTCATAATTTTGCATTAAATGATGCTTTGCATGGATTATGATGTCATAATTTTGCATTGCATACTGCATTGCATGGATTGTGATGTCATAATTTTGCATTAAATGATGCTTTGCATGGATTATGATGTCATAATTTTGCATTGCATACTGCATTGCATGGATTGTGATGTCATAATTATGCATTGCATACTGCATTGCATGGATTGTGATGTCATAATTTTGCATTAAATGATGCTTTGCATGGATTATGATGTCATAATTTTGCATTGCATACTGCATTGCATGGATTGTGATGTCATAATTTTGCATTGCATGGATTGTGATGTCATACTTTTGCATTAAATGATGCTTTGCATGGATTATGATGTCATAATTTTGCATTGCATACCTCATTGCATGGATTGTGATGTCATAATGTTGCATTAAATGATGCTTTGCATGGATTGTGATGTCATAATTTTGCATTGCATACTGCATTGCATGGATTGTGATGTCATAATTTTGCATTAAATGATGCTTTGCATGGATTGTGATGTCATAATTTTGCATTAAATGATGCTTTGCATGGATTGTGATGTCATAATTTTGCATTGCATACTGCATTGCATGGATTGTGATGTCATAATTTTGCATTGCATACTGCATTGCATGGATTGTGATGTCATAATGTTGCATTAAATGATGCTTTGCATGGATTGTGATGTCATAATGTTGCATTAAATGATGCTTTGCATTGATTGTGATGTCATAATTTTGCATTGCATACTGCATTGCATGGATTGTGATGTCATAATTTTGCATTAAATGATGCTTTGCATGGATTGTGATGTCATAATTTTGCATTAAATGATGCTTTGCATGGATTATGATGTCATAATTTTGCATTGCATACTGCATTGCATGGATTGTGATGTCATAATTTTGCATTGCATGGATTGTGATGTCATACTTTTGCATTAAATGATGCTTTGCATGGATTATGATGTCATAATTTTGCATTGCAAACTGCATTGCATGGATTGCGATGTCATAATTTTGCATTAAATGATGCTTTGCATGGATTGTGATGTCATAATTTTGCATTGCATACTGCATTGCATGGATTGTGATGTCATAATTTTGCATTGCATGGATTGTGATGTCATACTTTTGCATTAAATGATGCTTTGCATGGATTATGATGTCATAATTTTGCATTGCATACTGCATTGCATGGATTGTGATGTCATAATTTTGCATTGCATACTGCTTTGCATGGATTGTGATGTCATATTTTTGCATTAAATGATGCTTTGCATGGATTATGATGTCATAATTTTGCATTGCATACTGCATTGCATGGATTGTGATGTCATAATTTTGCATTGCATGGATTGAATGTCATACTTTTGCATTAAATGATGCTTTGCATGGATTATGATGTCATAATTTTGCATTGCATACTGCATTGCATGGATTGCGATGTCATAATTTTGCATTAAATGATGCTTTGCATGGATTATGATGTCATAATTTTGCATTGCATACTGCATTGCATGGATTGTGATGTCATAATTTTGCATTGCATGGATTGTGATGTCATACTTTTGCATTAAATGATGCTTTGCATGGATTATGATGTCATAATTTTGCATTGCATACTGCATTGCATGGATTGTGATGTCATAATTTTGCATTAAATGATGCTTTGCATGGATTATGATGTCATAATTTTGCATTGCATACTGCATTGCATGGATTGTGATGTCATAATTTTGCATCGCATACTGCATTGCATGGATTGTGATGTCATAATTTTGCATTAAATGATGCTTTGCATGGATTATGATGTCATTATGTTGCATTGCATACTGCATTGCATGGATTGTGATGTCATAATTTTGCATTAAATGATGCTTTGCATGGATTATGATGTCATAATTTTGCATTGCATACTGCATTGCATGGATTGTGATGTCATAATTTTGCATTGCATGGATTGTGATGTCATACTTTTGCATTAAATGATGCTTTGCATGGATTATGATGTCATAATTTTGCATTGCATACCTCATTGCATGGATTGTAATGTCATAATTTTGCATTGCATACTGCATTGCATGGATTGTGATGTCATAATTTTGCATTGCATACTGCATTGCATGGATTGTGATGTCATAATTTTGCATTGCATACTGCATTGCATGGATTGTGATGTAATACTGTTGCATTAAATGATGCTTTGCATGGATTGTGATGTCATAATTTTGCATTGCATACTGCATTGCATGGATTGTGATGTCATAATTTTGCATTGCATGGATTGTGATGTCATACTTTTGCATTAAATGATGCTTTGCATGGATTATGATGTCATAATTTTGCATTGCATACTGCATTGCATGGATTGTGATGTCATAATTTTGCATTGCATACTGCATTGCATGGATTGTGATGTCATAATTTTGCATTAAATGATGCTTTGCATGGATTATGATGTCATAATTTTGCATTGCATACTGCATTGCATGGATTGTGATGTCATAATTATGCATTGCATACTGCATTGCATGGATTGTGATGTCATAATTTTGCATTAAATGATGCTTTGCATGGATTATGATGTCAGAATTTTGCATTGCATACTGCATTGCATGGATTGTGATGTCATAATTTTGCATCGCATACTGCATTGCATGGATTGTGATGTCATAATTTTGCATTAAATGATGCTTTGCATGGATTATGATGTCATTATTTTGCATTGCATACTGCATTGCATGGATTGTGATGTCATAATTTTGCATTAAATGATGCTTTGCATGGATTATGATGTCATAATTTTGCATTGCATACTGCATTGCATGGATTGTGATGTCATAATTTTGCATTGCATGGATTGTGATGTCATACTTTTGCATTAAATGATGCTTTGCATGGATTATGATGTCATAATTTTGCATTGCATACCTCATTGCATGGATTGTGATGTCATAATTTTGCATTGCATACTGCATTGCATGGATTGTGATGTCATAATTGTGCATTGCATACTGCATTGCATGGATTGTGATGTCATAATTTTGCATTGCATACTGCATTGCATGGATTGTGATGTCATAATGTTGCATTAAATGATGCTTTGCATGGATTGTGATGTCATAATTTTGCATTGCATACTGCATTGCATGGATTGTGATGTCATAATTTTGCATTAAATGATGCTTTGCATGGATTGTGATGTCATAATTTTGCATTAAATGATGCTTTGCATGGATTATGATGTCATAATTTTGCATTGCATACTGCATTGCATGGATTGTGATGTCATAATTTTGCATTGCATGGATTGTGATGTCATACTTTTGCATTAAATGATGCTTTGCATGGATTATGATGTCATAATTTTGCATTGCAAACTGCATTGCATGGATTGCGATGTCATAATTTTGCATTAAATGATGCTTTGCATGGATTATGATGTCATAATTTTGCATTGCATACTGCATTGCATGGATTGTGATGTCATAATTTTGCATTGCATGGATTGTGATGTCATACTTTTGCATTAAATGATGCTTTGCATGGATTATGATGTCATAATTTTGCATTGCATACTGCATTGCATGGATTGTGATGTCATAATTTTGCATTGCATACTGCATTGCATGGATTGTGATGTCATAATTTTGCATCGCATACTGCATTGCATGGATTGTGATGTCATAATTTAGCATTAAATGATGCTTTGCATGGATTATGATGTCATTATTTTGCATTGCATACTGCTTTGCATGGATTGTGATGTCATAATTTTGCATTAAATGATGCTTTGCATAGATTATGATGTCATAATTTTGCATTGCATACTGCATTGCATGGATTGTGATGTCATAATTTTGCATTGCATGGATTGTGATGTCATACTTTTGCATTAAATGATGCTTTGCATGGATTATGATGTCATAATTGTGCATTGCATACTGCATTGCATGGATTGCGATGTCATAATTTTGCATTAAATTATGCTTTGCATGGATTATGATGTCATAATGTTGCATTGCATGCTGCATTGCATGGATTGTGATGTCATAATTTTGCATTGCATGGATTGTGATGTCATACTTTTGCATTAAATGATGCTTTGCATGGATTATGATGTCATAATTTTGCATTGCATACTGCATTGCATGGATTGCGATGTCCTAATTTTGCATTAAATGATGCTTTGCATGGATTATGATGTCATAATTTTGCATTGCATACTGCATTGCATGGATTGTGATGTCATAATTTTGCATTGCATGGATTGTGATGTCATACTTTTGCATTAAATGATGCTTTGCATGGATTGTGATGTCATAATTTTGCATTAAATGATGCTTTGCATGGATTATGATGTCATAATTTTGCATTGCATACTGCATTGCATGGATTGTGATGTCATAATTTTGCATTGCATGGATTGTGATGTCATACTTTTGCATTAAATGATGCTTTGCATGGATTATGATGTCATAATTTTGCATTGCATACTGCATTGCATGGATTGCGATGTCATAATTTTGCATTAAATGATGCTTTGCATGGATTATGATGTCATAATTTTGCATTGCATACTGCATTGCATGGATTGTGATGTCATAATTTTGCATTGCATGGATTGTGATGTCATACTTTTGCATTAAATGATGCTTTGCATGGATTATGATGTCATAATTTTGCATTACATACTGCATTGCATGGATTGTGATGTCATAATTTTGCATTGCATACTGCTTTGCATGGATTGTGATGTCATAATTTTGCATTAAATGATGCTTTGCATGGATTATGATGTCATAATTTTGCATTGCATACTGCATTGCATGGATTGTGATGTCATAATTTTGCATTGCATGGATTGTGATGTCATACTTTTGCATTAAATGATGCTTTGCATGGATTATGATGTCATAATTTTGCATTGCATACTGCATTGCATGGATTGCGATGTCATAATTTTGCATTAAATGATGCTTTGCATGGATTATGATGTCATAATTTTGCATTGCATACTGCATTGCATGGATTGTGATGTCATAATTTTGCATTGCATGGATTGTGATGTCATACTTTTGCATTAAATGATGCTTTGCATGGATTATGATGTCATAATTTTGCATTGCATACTGCATTGCATGGATTGTGATGTCATAATTTTGCATTGCATACTGCATTGCATGGATTGTGATGTCATAATTTTGCATCGCATACTGCATTGCATGGATTGTGATGTCATAATTTAGCATTAAATGATGCTTTGCATGGATTATGATGTCATTATTTTGCATTGCATACTGCATTGCATGGATTGTGATGTCATAATTTTGCATTAAATGATGCTTTGCATAGATTATGATGTCATAATTTTGCATTGCATACTGCATTGCATGGATTGTGATGTCATAATTTTGCATTGCATGGATTGTGATGTCATACTTTTGCATTAAATGATGCTTTGCATGGATTATGATGTCATAATTGTGCATTGCATACTGCATTGCATGGATTGCGATGTCATAATGTTGCATTAAATTATGCTTTGCATGGATTATGATGTCATAATGTTGCATTGCATGCTGCATTGCATGGATTGTGATGTCATAATTTTGCATTGCATGGATTGTGATGTCATACTTTTGCATTAAATGATGCTTTGCATGGATTATGATGTCATAATTTTGCATTGCATACTGCATTGCATGGATTGCGATGTCCTAATTTTGCATTAAATGATGCTTTGCATGGATTATGATGTCATAATTTTGCATTGCATACTGCATTGCATGGATTGTGATGTCATAATTTTGCATTGCATGGATTGTGATGTCATACTTTTGCATTAAATGATGCTTTGCATGGATTATGATGTCATAATTCTGCATTGCATACTGCATTGCATGGATTGTGATGTCATAATTTTGCATTGCATACTGCATTGCATGGATTGTGATGTCATAATTTTGCATTAAATGATGCTTTGCATGGATTATGATGTCATAATTTTGCATTGCATACTGCATTGCATGGATTGTGATGTCATAATTTTGCATTGCATGGATTGTGATGTCATACTTTTGCATTAAATGATGCTTTGCATGGATTATGATGTCATAATTTTGCATTGCATACCTCATTGCATGGATTGTGATGTCATAATTTTGCATTGCATACTGCATTGCATGGATTGTGATGTTATAATTTTGCATTGCATACTGCATTGCATGGATTGTGATGTCATAATGTTGCATTAAATGATGCTTTGCATGGATTGTGATGTCATAATGTTGCATTAAATGATGCTTTGCATGGATTGTGATGTCATAATTTTGCATTGCATACTGCATTGCATGGATTGTGATGTCATAATTTTGCATTAAATGATGCTTTGCATGGATTGTGATGTCATAATTTTGCATTAAATGATGCTTTGCATGGATTATGATGTCATAATTTTGCATTGCATACTGCATTGCATGGATTGTGATGTCATAATTTTGCATTGCATGGATTGTGATGTCATACTTTTGCATTAAATGATGCTTTGCATGGATTATGATGTCATAATTTTGCATTGCATACTGCATTGCATGGATTGCGATGTCATAATTTTGCATTAAATGATGCTTTGCATGGATTATGATGTCATAATTTTGCATTGCATACTGCATTGCATGGATTGTGATGTCATAATTTTGCATTGCATGGATTGTGATGTCATACTTTTGCATTAAATGATGCTTTGCATGGATTATGATGTCATAATTTTGCATTACATACTGCATTGCATGGATTGTGATGTCATAATTTTGCATTGCATACTGCTTTGCATGGATTGTGATGTCATAATTTTGCATTAAATGATGCTTTGCATGGATTATGATGTCATAATTTTGCATTGCATACTGCATTGCATGGATTGTGATGTCATAATTTTGCATTGCATGGATTGTGATGTCATACTTTTGCATTAAATGATGCTTTGCATGGATTATGATGTCATAATTTTGCATTGCATACTGCATTGCATGGATTGCGATGTCATAAGTTTGCATTAAATGATGCTTTGCATGGATTATGATGTCATAATTTTGCATTGCATACTGCATTGCATGGATTGTGATGTCATAATTTTGCATTGCATGGATTGTGATGTCATACTTTTGCATTAAATGATGCTTTGCATGGATTATGATGTCATAATTTTGCATTGCATACTGCATTGCATGGATTGTGATGTCATAATTTTGCATTGCATACTGCATTGCATGGATTGTGATGTCATAATTTTGCATTAAATGATGCTTTGCATGGATTATGATGTCATAATTTTGCATTGCATACTGCATTGCATGGATTGTGATGTCATAATTTTGCATCGCATACTGCATTGCATGGATTGTGATGTCATACTTTTGCATTAAATGATGCTTTGCATGGATTATGATGTCATAATTTTGCATTGCATACTGCATTGCATGGATTGTGATGTCATAATTTTGCATTGCATACTGCATTGCATGGATTGTGATGTCATCATTTTGCATTAAATGATGCTTTGCATGGATTATGATGTCATAATATTGCATTGCATACTGCATTGCATGGATTGTGATGTCATAATTTTGCATTAAATGATGCTTTGCATGGATTATGATGTCATAATTTTGCATTGCATACTGCATTGCATGGATTGTGATGTCATAATTTTGCATCGCATACTGCATTGCATGGATTGTGATGTCATAATTTTGCATTAAATGATGCTTTGCATGGATTATGATGTCATTATTTTGCATTGCATACTGCATTGCATGGATTGTGATGTCATAATTTTGCATTAGATGATGCTTTGCATAGATTATGATGTCATAATTTTGCATTGCATACTGCATTGCATGGATTGTGATGTCATAATTTTGCATTGCATGGATTGTGATGTCATACTTTTGCATTAAATGATTCTTTGCATGGATTATGATGTCATAATTTTGCATTGCATACTGCATTGCATGGATTGCGATGTCATAATTTTGCATTAAATGATGCTTTGCATGGATTATGATGTCATAATTTTGCATTGCATGCTGCATTGCATGGATTGTGATGTCATAATTTTGCATTGCATGGATTGTGATGTCATAATTTTGCATTAAATGATGCTTTGCATGGATTATGATGTCATAATTTTGCATTGCATACTGCATTGCATGGATTGTGATGTCATAATTTTGCATTAAATGATGCTTTGCATGGATTATGATGTCATAATTTTGCATTGCATACTGCATTGCATGGATTGTGATGTCATAATTTTGCATTGCATGGATTGTGATGTCATACTTTTGCATTAAATGATGCTTTGCATGGATTATGATGTCATAATTTTGCATTGCATACCTCATTGCATGGATTGTAATGTCATAATTTTGCATTGCATACTGCATTGCATGGATTGTGATGTCATAATTTTGCATTGCATACTGCATTGCATGGATTGTGATGTCATAATTTTGCATTGCATACTGCATTGCATGGATTGTGATGTAATACTGTTGCATTAAATGATGCTTTGCATGGATTGTGATGTCATAATTTTGCATTGCATACTGCATTGCATGGATTGTGATGTCATAATTTTGCATTGCATGGATTGTGATGTCATACTTTTGCATTAAATGATGCTTTGCATGGATTATGATGTCATAATTTTGCATTGCATACTGCATTGCATGGATTGTGATGTCATAATTTTGCATTAAATGATGCTTTGCATGGATTATGATGTCATAATTTTGCATTGCATACTGCATTGCATGGATTGTGATGTCATAATTATGCATTGCATACTGCATTGCATGGATTGTGATGTCATAATTTTGCATTAAATGATGCTTTGCATGGATTATGATGTCATAATTTTGCATTGCATACTGCATTGCATGGATTGTGATGTCATAATTTTGCATTAAATGATGCTTTGCATGGATTATGATGTCATAATTTTGCATTGCATACTGCATTGCATGGATTGTGATGTCATAATTTTGCATCGCATACTGCATTGCATGGATTGTGATGTCATAATTTTGCATTAAATTATGCTTTGCATGGATTATGATGTCATTATTTTGCATTGCATACTGCATTGCATGGATTGTGATGTCATAATTTTGCATTAAATGATGCTTTGCATGGATTATGATGTCATAATTTTGCATTGCATACTGCATTGCATGGATTGTGATGTCATAATTTTGCATTGCATGGATTGTGATGTCATACTTTTGCATTAAATGATGCTTTGCATGGATTATGATGTCATAATTTTGCATTGCATACCTCATTGCATGGATTGTGATGTCATAATTTTGCATTGCATACTGCATTGCATGGATTGTGATGTCATAATTTTGCATTGCATACTGCATTGCATGGATTGTGATGTCATAATTTTGCATTGCATACTGCATTGCATGGATTGTGATGTCATAATGTTGCATTAAATGATGCTTTGCATGGATTGTGATGTCATAATGTTGCATTAAATGATGCTTTGCATGGATTGTGATGTCATAATTTTGCATTGCATACTGCATTGCATGGATTGTGATGTCATAATTTTGCATTAAATGATGCTTTGCATGGATTGTGATGTCATAATTTTGCATTAAATGATGCTTTGCATGGATTATGATGTCATAATTTTGCATTGCATACTGCATTGCATGGATTGTGATGTCATAATTTTGCATTGCATGGATTGTGATGTCATACTTTTGCATTAAATGATGCTTTGCATGGATTATGATGTTATAATTTTGCATTGCAAACTGCATTGCATGGATTGCGATGTCATAATTTTGCATTAAATGATGCTTTGCATGGATTATGATGTCATAATTTTGCATTGCATACTGCATTGCATGGATTGTGATGTCATAATTTTGCATTGCATGGATTGTGATGTCATACTTTTGCATTAAATGATGCTTTGCATGGATTATGATGTCATAATTTTGCATTGCATACTGCATTGCATGGATTGTGATGTCATAATTTTGCATTGCATACTGCTTTGCATGGATTGTGATGTCATAATTTTGCATTAAATGATGCTTTGCATGGATTATGATGTCATAATTTTGCATTGCATACTGCATTGCATGGATTGTGATGTCATAATTTTGCATTGCATGGATTGAATGTCATACTTTTGCATTAAATGATGCTTTGCATGGATTATGATGTCATAATTTTGCATTGCATACTGCATTGCATGGATTGCGATGTCATAATTTTGCATTAAATGATGCTTTGCATGGATTATGATGTCATAATTTTGCATTGCATACTGCATTGCATGGATTGTGATGTCATAATTTTGCATTGCATGGATTGTGATGTCATACTTTTGCATTAAATGATGCTTTGCATGGATTATGATGTCATAATTTTGCATTGCATACTGCATTGCATGGATTGTGATGTCATAATTTTGCATTAAATGATGCTTTGCATGGATTATGATGTCATAATTTTGCATTGCATACTGCATTGCATGGATTGTGATGTCATAATTTTGCATCGCATACTGCATTGCATGGATTGTGATGTCATAATTTTGCATTAAATGATGCTTTGCATGGATTATGATGTCATTATTTTGCATTGCATACTGCATTGCATGGATTGTGATGTCATAATTTTGCATTAAATGATGCTTTGCATGGATTATGATGTCATAATTTTGCATTGCATACTGCATTGCATGGATTGTGATGTCATAATTTTGCATTGCATGGATTGTGATGTCATACTTTTGCATTAAATGATGCTTTGCATGGATTATGATGTCATAATTTTGCATTGCATACCTCATTGCATGGATTGTAATGTCATAATTTTGCATTGCATACTGCATTGCATGGATTGTGATGTCATAATTTTGCATTGCATACTGCATTGCATGGATTGTGATGTCATAATTTTGCATTGCATACTGCATTGCATGGATTGTGATGTAATACTGTTGCATTAAATGATGCTTTGCATGGATTGTGATGTCATAATTTTGCATTGCATACTGCATTGCATGGATTGTGATGTCATAATTTTGCATTGCATGGATTGTGATGTCATACTTTTGCATTAAATGATGCTTTGCATGGATTATGATGTCATAATTTTGCATTGCATACTGCATTGCATGGATTGAGATGTCATAATTTTGCATTGCATACTGCATTGCATGGATTGTGATGTCATAATTTTGCATTAAATGATGCTTTGCATGGATTATGATGTCATAATTTTGCATTGCATACTGCATTGCATGGATTGTGATGTCATAATTATGCATTGCATACTGCATTGCATGGATTGTGATGTCATAATTTTGCATTAAATGATGCTTTGCATGGATTATGATGTCATAATTTTGCATTGCATACTGCATTGCATGGATTGTGATGTCATAATTTTGCATTAAATGATGCTTTGCATGGATTATGATGTCATAATTTTGCATTGCATACTGCATTGCATGGATTGTGATGTCATAATTTTGCATCGCATACTGCATTGCATGGATTGTGATGTCATAATTTTGCATTAAATGATGCTTTGCATGGATTATGATGTCATTATTTTGCATTGCATACTGCATTGCATGGATTGTGATGTCATACTTTTGCATTAAATGATGCTTTGCATGGATTATGATGTCATAATTTTGCATTGCATACTGCATTGCATGGATTGTGATGTCATAATTTTGCATTGCATACTGCATTGCATGGATTGTGATGTCATAATTTTGCATTAAATGATGCTTTGCATGGATTATGATGTCATAATTTTGCATTGCATACTGCATTGCATGGATTGTGATGTCATAATTTTGCATTAAATGATGCTTTGCATGGATTATGATGTCATAATTTTGCATTGCATACTGCATTGCATGGATTGTGATGTCATAATTTTGCATCGCATACTGCATTGCATGGATTGTGATGTCATAATTTTGCATTAAATGATGCTTTGCATGGATTATGATGTCATTATTTTGCATTGCATACTGCATTGCATGGATTGTGATGTCATAATTTTGCATTAAATGATGCTTTGCATAGATTATGATGTCATAATTTTGCATTGCATACTGCATTGCATGGATTGTGATGTCATAATTTTGCATTGCATGGATTGTGATGTCATACTTTTGCATTAAATGATGCTTTGCATGGATTATGATGTCATAATTTTGCATTGCATACTGCATTGCATGGATTGCGATGTCATAATTTTGCATTAAATGATGCTTTGCATGGATTATGATGTCATAATTTTGCATTGCATGCTGCATTGCATGGATTGTGATGTCATAATTTTGCATTGCATGGATTGTGATGTCATACTTTTGCATTAAATGATGCTTTGCATGGATTATGATGTCATAATTTTGCATTGCATACTGCATTGCATGGATTGCGATGTCCTAATTTTGCATTAAATGATGCTTTGCATGGATTATGATGTCATAATTTTGCATTGCATACTGCATTGCATGGATTGTGATGTCATATTTTTGCATTAAATGATGCTTTGCATGGATTATGATGTCATAATTTTGCATTGCATACTGCATTGCATGGATTGTGATGTCATAATTTTGCATTAAATGATGCTTTGCATGGATTATGATGTCATCATTTTGCATTGCATACTGCATTGCATGGATTGTGATGTCATAATTTTGCATTGCATACTGCATTGCATGGATTGTGATGTCATAATTTTGTATTAAATGATGCTTTGCATGGATTATGATGTCATAATTTTGCATTGCATACTGCATTGCATGGATTGTGATGTCATAATTTTGCATTAAATGATGTTTTGCATGGATTATGATGTCATAATTTTGCATTGCATACTGCATTGCATGGATTGTGATGTCATAATTTTGCATTGCATGGATTGTGATGTCATACTTTTGCATTAAATGATGCTTTGCATGGATTATGATGTCATAATTTTGCATTGCATACTGCATTGCATGGATTGCGATGTCATAATTTTGCATTAAATGATGCTTTGCATGGATTATGATGTCATAATTTTGCATTGCATGCATTGTGATGTCATAATTTTGCATTGCATGGATTGTGATGTCATACTTTTGCATTAAATGATGCTTTGCATTGATTATGATGTCATAATTTTGCATTGCATACTGCATTGCATGGATTGCAATGTCATAATTTTGCATTAAATGATGCTTTGCATGGATTATGATGTCATAATTTTGCATTGCATACTGCATTGCATGGATTGTGATGTCATAATTTTGCATTGCATACTGCATTGCATGGATTGTGATGTCATAATTTTGCATTAAATGATGCTTTGCATGGATTATGATGTCATAATTTTGCATTGCATACTGCATTGCATGGATTGTGATGTCATAATTTTGCATTAAATTATGCTTTGCATGGATTATGATGTCATAATTTTGCATTGCATACTGCATTGCATGGATTGTGATGTCATAATTTTGCATTGCATGGATTGTGATGTCATACTTTTGCATTAAATGATGCTTTGCATGGATTATGATGTCATAATTTTGCATTGCATACTGCATTGCATGGATTGTGATGTCATAATTTTGCATCGCATACTGCATTGCATGGATTGTGATGTCATAATTTTGCATTAAATGATGCTTTGCATGGATTATGATGTCATTATTTTGCATTGCATACTGCATTGCATGGATTGTGATGTCATACTTTTGCATTAAATGATGCTTTGCATGGATTATGATGTCATAATTTTGCATTGCATACTGCATTGCATGGATTGTGATGTCATAATTTTGCATTGCATGGATTGTGATGTCATACTTTTGCATTAAATGATGCTTTGCATGGATTATGATGTCATAATTTTGCATTGCATACCTCATTGCATGGATTGTGATGTCATAATTTTGCATTTCATACTGCATTGCATGGATTGTGATGTCATAATTTTGCATTGCATACTGCATTGCATGGATTGTGATGTCATAATGTTGCATTAAATGATGCTTTGCATGGATTGTGATGTCATAATGTTGCATTAAATTATGCTTTGCATGGATTGTGATGTCATAATTTTGCATTGCATACTGCATTGCATGGATTGTGATGTCATAATTTTGCATTAAATGATGCTTTGCATGGATTGTGATGTCATAATTTTGCATTAAATGATGCTTTGCATGGATTATGATGTCATAATTTTGCATTGCATACTGCATTGCATGGATTGTGATGTCATAATTTTGCATTGCATGGATTGTGATGTCATACTTTTGCATTAAATGATGCTTTACATGGATTATGATGTCATAATTTTGCATTGCATACTGCATTGCATGGATTGTGATGTCATAATTTTGCATTGCATACTGCATTGCATGGATTGTGATGTCATAATTTTGCATTGCATACTGCATTGCATGGCTTGTGATGTCATAATTTTGCATTGCATACTGCATTGCATGGATTGTGATGTCATTATGTTGCATTAAATGATGCTTTGCATGGATTGTGATGTCATAATGTTGCATTAAATGATGCTTTGCATGGATTGTGATGTCATCATTTTGCATTGCATACTGCATCGCATGGATTGTGATGTCATAATTTTGCATTAAATGATGCTTTGCATGGATTGTGATGTCATAATTTTGCATTAAATGATGCTTTGCATGGATTATGATGTCATAATTTTGCATTGCATACTGCATTGCATGGATTGTGATGTCATAATTTTGCATTGCATGGATTGTGATGTCATACTTTTGCATTAAATGATGCTTTGCATGGATTATGATGTCATAATTTTGCATTGTATACTGCATTGCATGGATTGCGATGTCATAATTTTGCATTAAATGATGCTTTGCATGGATTATGATGTCATAATTTTGCATTGCATACTGCATTGCATGGATTGTGATGTCATAATTTTGCATTGCATACTGCATTGCATGGATTGCGATGTCATAATTTTGCATTAAATGATGCTTTGCATGGATTATGATGTCATAATTTTGCATTGCATACTGCATTGCATGGATTGTGATGTCATAATTTTGCATTGCATGGATTGTGATGTCATACTTTTGCATTAAATGATGCTTTGCATGGATTATGATGTCATAATTTTGCATTGCATACTGCATTGCATGGATTGTGATGTCATAATTTTGCATTGCATACTGCATTGCATGGATTGCGATGTCATAATTTTGCATTAAATGATGCTTTGCATGGATTATGATGTCATAATTTTGCATTGCATACTGCATTGCATGGATTGTGATGTCATAATTTTGCATTGCATGGATTGTGATGTCATACTTTTGCATTAAATGATGCTTTGCATGGATTATGATGTCATAATTTTGCATTGCATACTGCATTGCATGGATTGTGATGTCATAATTTTGCATTGCATACTGCATTGCATGGATTGTGATGTCATAATTTTGCATTAAATGATGCTTTGCATGGATTATGATGTCATAATTTTGCATTGCATACTGCATTGCATGGAATGTGATGTCATAATTTTGCATTAAATGATGCTTTGCATGGATTATGATGTCATAATTTTGCATTGCATACTGCATTGCATGGATTGTGATGTCATAATTTTGCATCACATACTGCTTTGCATGGATTGTGATGTCATAATTTTGCATTAAATTATGCTTTGCATGGATTATGATGTCATTATTTTGCATTGCATACTGCATTGCATGGATTGTGATGTCATACTTTTGCATTAAATGATGCTTTGCATGGATTATGATGTCATAATTTTGCATTGCATACTGCATTGCATGGATTGTGATGTCATAATTTTGCATTGCATACTGCAGTGCATGGATTGTGATGTCATAATTTTGCATTAAATGATGCTTTGCATGGATTATGATGTCATAATTTTGCATTGCATACTGCATTGCATGGATTGTGATGTCATAATGTTGCATTAAATTATGCTTTGCATGGATTATGATGTCATAATTTTGCATTGCATACTGCATTGCATGGATTGTGATGTCATAATTTTGCATTGCATGGATTGTGATGTCATACTTTTGCATTAAATGATGCTTTGCATGGATTATGATGTCATAATTTTGCATTGCATACTGCATTGCATGGATTGCGATGTCATAATGTTGCATTAAATGATGCTTTGCATGGATTATGTGTCATAATTTTGCATTGCATGCTGCATTGCATGCATTGTGATGTCATAATTTTGCATTGCATGGATTGTGATGTCATACTTTTGCATTAAATGATGCTTTGCCTGGATTGTGATGTCATAATTTTGCATTGCATACTGCATTGCATGGATTGTGATGTCATAATTTTGCATTGCTTACTGCATTGCATGGATTGTGATGTCATAATTTTGCATTAAATGATGCTTTGCATGGATTATGATGTCATTATTTTGCATTGCATACTGCATTGCATGGATTGTGAAGTCATAATTTTGCATTAAATGATGCTTTGCATGGATTATGATGTCATAATTTTGCATTGCATACTGCATTGCATGGATTGTGATGTCATAATTTTGCATTGCATGGATTGTGATGTCATACTTTTGCATTAAATGATGCTTTGCATGGATTATGATGTCATAATTTTGCATTGCATACCTCATTGCATGGATTGTAATGTCATAATTTTGCATTGCATACTGCATTGCATGGATTGTGATGTCATAATTTTGCATTGCATACTGCATTGCATGGATTGTGATGTCATAATTTTGCATTGCATACTGCATTGCATGGATTGTGATGTAATACTGTTGCATTAAATGATGCTTTGCATGGACTGTGATGTCATAATTTTGCATTGCATACTGCATTGCATGGATTGTGATGTCATAATTTTGCATTGCATGGATTGTGATGTCATACTTTTGCATTAAATGATGCTTTGCATGGATTATGATGTCATAATTTTGCATTGCATACTGCATTGCATGGATTGTGATGTCATAATTTTGCTTTGCATACTGCATTGCATGGATTGTGATGTCATAATTTTGCATTAAATGATGCTTTGCATGGATTATGATGTCATAATTTTGCATTGCATACTGCATTGCATGGATTGTGATGTCATAATTATGCATTGCATACTGCATTGCATGGATTGTGATGTCATAATTTTGCATTAAATGATGCTTTGCATGGATTATGATGTCATAATTGTGCATTGCATACTGCATTGCATGGATTGTGATGTCATAATTTTGCATTAAATGATGCTTTGCATGGATTATGATGTCATAATTTTGCATTGCATACTGCATTGCATGGATTGTGATGTCATAATTTTGCATCGCATACTGCATTGCATGGATTGTGATGTCATAATTTTGCATTAAATGATGCTTTGCATGGATTATGATGTCATTATTTTGCATTGCATACTGCATTGCATGGATTGTGATGTCATAATTTTGCATTAAATGATGCTTTGCATGGATTATGATGTCATAATTGTGCATTGCATACTGCATTGCATGGATTGTGATGTCATAATTTTGCATTGCATGGATTGTGATGTCATACTTTTGCATTAAATGATGCTTTGCATGGATTATGATGTCATAATTTTGCATTGCATACCTCATTGCAAGGATTGTGATGTCATAATTTTGCATTGCATACTGCATTGCATGGATTGTGATGTCATAATTTTGCATTGCATACTGCATTGCATGGATTGTGATGTCATAATTTTGCATTGCATACTGCATTGCATGGATTGTGATGTCATAATGTTGCATTAAATGATGCTTTGCATGGATTGTGATGTCATAATGTTGCATTAAATGATGCTTTGCATGGATTGTGATGTCATAATTTTGCATTGCATACTGCATTGCATGGATTGTGATGTCATCATTTTGCATTAAATGATGCTTTGCATGGATTGTGATGTCATAATTTTGCATTAAATGATGCTTTGCATGGATTATGATGTCATAATTTTGCATTGCATACTGCATTGCATGGATTGTGATGTCATAATTTTGCATTGCATGGATTGTGATGTCATACTTTTTCATTAAATGATGCTTTGCATGGATTATGATGTCATAATTTTGCATTGCATACTGCATTGCATGGATTGTGATGTCATAATTTTGCATTAAATGATGTTTTGCATGGATTATGATGTCATAATTTTGCATTGCATACTGCATTGCATGGATTGTGATGTCATAATTTTGCATTGCATGGATTGTGATGTCATACTTTTGCATTAAATGATGCTTTGCATGGATTATGATGTCATAATTTTGCATTGCATACTGCATTGCATGGATTGCGATGTCATAATTTTGCATTAAATGATGCTTTGCATGGATTATGATGTCATAATTTTGCATTGCATGCATTGTGATGTCATAATTTTGCATTGCATGGATTGTGATGTCATACTTTTGCATTAAATGATGCTTTGCATTGATTATGATGTCATAATTTTGCATTGCATACTGCATTGCATGGATTGCAATGTCATAATTTTGCATTAAATGATGCTTTGCATGGATTATGATGTCATAATTTTGCATTGCATACTGCATTGCATGGATTGTGATGTCATAATTTTGCATTGCATGGATTGTGATGTCATACTTTTGCATTAAATGATGCTTTGAATGGATTATGATGTCATAATTTTGCATTGCATACTGCATTGCATGGATTGTGATGTCATAATTTTGCATTGCATACTGCATTGCATGGATTGTGATGTCATAATTTTGCATTAAATGATGCTTTGCATGGATTATGATGTCATAATTTTGCATTGCATACTGCATTGCATGGATTGTGATGTCATAATTTTGCATTAAATGATGCTTTGCATGGATTATGATGTCATAATTTTGCATTGCATACTGCATTGCATGGATTGTGATGTCATAATTTTGCATTGCATGGATTGTGATGTCATACTTTTGCATTAAATGATGCTTTGCATGGATTATGATGTCATAATTTTGCATTGCATACCTCATTGCATGGATTGTAATGTCATAATTTTGCATTGCATACTGCATTGCATGGATTGTGATGTCATAATTTTGCATTGCATACTGCATTGCATGGATTGTGATGTCATAATTTTGCATTGCATACTGCATTGCATGGATTGTGATGTAATACTGTTGCATTAAATGATGCTTTGCATGGATTGTGATGTCATAATTTTGCATTGCATACTGCATTGCATGGATTGTGATGTCATAATTTTGCATTGCAAGGATTGTGATGTCATACTTTTGCATTAAATGATGCTTTACATGGATTATGATGTCATAATTTTGCATTGCATACTGCATTGCATGGATTGTGATGTCATAATGTTGCATTGCATACTGCATTGCATGGATTGTGATGTCATAATGTTGCATTAAATGATGCTTTGCATGGATTATGATGTCATAATTTTGCATTGCATACTGCATTGCATGGATTGTGATGTCATAATTATGCATTGCATACTGCATTGCATGGATTGTGATGTCATAATTTTGCATTAAATGATGCTTTGCATGGATTATGATGTCATAATTTTGCATTGCATACTGCATTGCATGGATTGTGATGTCATAATTTTGCATTAAATTATGCTTTGCATGGATTATGATGTCATAATTTTGCATTGCATACTGCATTGCATGGATTGTGATGTCATAATTTTGCATCGCATACTGCATTGCATGGATTGTGATGTCATAATTTTGCATTAAATGATGCTTTGCATGGATTATGATGTCATTATTTTGCATTGCATACTGCATTGCATGGATTGTGATGTCATACTTTTGCATTAAATGATGCTTTGCATGGATTATGATGTCATAATTTTGCATTGCATACTGCATTGTATGGATTGTGATGTCATAATTTTGCATTGCATGGATTGTGATGTCATACTTTTGCATTAAATGATGCTTTGCATGGATTATGATGTCATAATTTTGCATTGCATACCTCATTGCATGGATTGTGATGTCATAATTTTGCATTGCATACTGCATTGCATGGATTGTGATGTCATAATTTTGCATTGCATACTGCATTGCATGGATTGTGATGTCATAATGTTGCATTAAATGATGCTTTGCATGGATTGTGATGTCATAATGTTGCATTAAATGATGCTTTGCATGGATTGTGATGTCATAATTTTGCATTGCATACTGCATTGCATGGATTGTGATGTCATAATTTTGCATTAAATGATGCTTTGCATGGATTGTGATGTCATAATTTTGCATTAAATGATGCTTTGCATGGATTATGATGTCATAATTTTGCATTGCATACTGCATTGCATGGATTGTGATGTCATAATTTTGCATTGCATGGATTGTGATGTCATACTTTTGCATTAAATGATGCTTTGCATGGATTATGATGTCATAATTTTGCATTGCATACTGCATTGCATGGATTGTGATGTCATAATTTTGCATTGCATACTGCATTGCATGGATTGTGATGTCATAATTTTGCATTAAATGATGCTTTGCATGGATTATGATGTCATAATTTTGCATTGCATACCTCATTGCATGGATTGTGATGTCATAATTTTGCATTGCATACTGCATTGCATGGATTGTGATGTCATAATTTTGCATTGCATACTGCATTGCATGGATTGTGATGTCATAATTTTGCATTGCATACTGCATTGCATGGATTGTGATGTCATTATGTTGCATTAAATGATGCTTTGCATGGATTGTGATGTCATAATGTTGCATTAAATGATGTTTTGCATGGATTGTGATGTCATCATTTTGCATTGCATACTGCATCGCATGGATTGTGATGTCATAATTTTGCATTGCATGGATTGTGATGTAATACTTTTGCATTAAATGATGCTTTGCATGGATTATGATGTCATAATGTTGCATTGCATACTGCATTGCATGGATTGTGATGTCATAATTTTGCATTGCATACTGCATTGCATGGATTGTGATGTCATAATTTTGCATTAAATGATGCTTTGCATGGATTATGATGTCATAATTTTGCATTGCATACTGCATTGCATGGAATGTGATGTCATAATTTTGCATTAAATGATGCTTTGCATGGATTATGATGTCATAATTTTGCATTGCATACTGCATTGCATGGATTGTGATGTCATAATTTTGCATCACATACTGCATTGCATGGATTGTGATGTCATAATTTTGCATTAAATTATGCTTTGCATGGATTATGATGTCATTATTTTGCATTGCATACTGCATTGCATGGATTGTGATGTCATACTTTTGCATTAAATGATGCTTTGCATGGATTATGATGTCATAATTTTGCATTGCATACTGCATTGCATGGATTGTGATGTCATAATTTTGCATTGCATACTGCATTGCATGGATTGTGATGTCATAATTTTGCATTAAATGATGCTTTGCATGGATTATGATGTCATAATTTTGCATTGCATACTGCATTGCATGGATTGTGATGTCATAATGTTGCATTAAATGATGCTTTGCATGGATTATGATGTCATAATTTTGCATTGCATACTGCATTGCATGGATTGTGATGTCATAATTTTGCATTGCATGGATTGTGATGTCATACTTTTGCATTAAATGATGCTTTGCATGGATTATGATGTCATAATGTTGCATTGCATACTGCATTGCATGGATTGCGATGTCATAATGTTGCATTAAATGATGCTTTGCATGGATTATGATGTCATAATTTTGCATTGCATGCTGCATTGCATGCATTGTGATGTCATAATTTTGCATTGCATGGATTGTGATGTCATACTTTTGCATTAAATGATGCTTTGCCTGGATTGTGATGTCATAATTTTGCATTGCATACTGCATTGCATGGATTGTGATGTCATAATTTTGCATTGCATACTGCATTGCATGGATTGTGATGTCATAATTTTGCATTAAATGATGCTTTGCATGGATTATGATGTCATTATTTTGCATTGCATACTGCATTGCATGGATTGTGAAGTCATAATTTTGCATTAAATGATGCTTTGCATGGATTATGATGTCATAATTTTGCATTGCATACTGCATTGCATGGATTGTGATGTCATAATTTTGCATTGCATGGATTGTGATGTCATACTTTTGCATTAAATGATGCTTTGCATGGATTATGATGTCATAATTTTGCATTGCATACCTCATTGCATGGATTGTAATGTCATAATTTTGCATTGCATACTGCATTGCATGGATTGTGATGTCATAATTTTGCATTGCATACTGCATTGCATGGATTGTGATGTCATAATTTTGCATTGCATACTGCATTGCATGGATTGTGATGTAATACTGTTGCATTAAATGATGCTTTGCATGGAATGTGATGTCATAATTTTGCATTGCATACTGCATTGCATGGATTGTGATGTCATAATTTTGCATTGCATGGATTGTGATGTCATACTTTTGCATTAAATGATGCTTTGCATGGATTATGATGTCATAATTTTGCATTGCATACTGCATTGCATGGATTGTGATGTCATAATTTTGCATTGCATACTGCATTGCATGGATTGTGATGTCATAATTTTGCATTAAATGATGCTTTGCATGGATTATGATGTCATAATTTTGCATTGCATACTGCATTGCATGGATTGTGATGTCATAATTATGCATTGCATACTGCATTGCATGGATTGTGATGTCATAATTTTGCATTAAATGATGCTTTGCATGGATTATGATGTCATAATTTTGCATTGCATACTGCATTGCATGGATTGTGATGTCATAATTTTGCATTAAATGATGCTTTGCATGGATTATGATGTCATAATTTTGCATTGCATACTGCATTGCATGGATTGTGATGTCATAATTTTGCATCGCATACTGCATTGCATGGATTGTGATGTCATAATTTTGCATTAAATGATGCTTTGCATGGATTATGATGTCATTATTTTGCATTGCATACTGCATTGCATGGATTGTGATGTCATAATTTTGCATTAAATGATGCTTTGCATGGATTATGATGTCATAATTGTGCATTGCATACTGCATTGCATGGATTGTGATGTCATAATTTTGCATTGCATGGATTGTGATGTCATAATTTTGCATTAAATGATGCTTTGCATGGATTATGATGTCATAATTTTGCATTGCATACCTCATTGCAAGGATTGTGATGTCATAATTTTGCATTGCATACTGCATTGCATGGATTGTGATGTCATAATTTTGCATTGCATACTGCATTGCATGGATTGTGATGTCATAATTTTGCATTGCATACTGCATTGCATGGATTGTGATGTCATAATGTTGCATTAAATGATGCTTTGCATGGATTGTGATGTCATAATGTTGCATTAAATGATGCTTTGCATGGATTGTGATGTCATAATTTTGCATTGCATACTGCATTGCATGGATTATGATGTCATAATTTTGCATTGCATACTGCATTGCATGGATTGTGATGTCATAATTTTGCATTGCATGGATTGTGATGTCATACTTTTTCATTAAATGATGCTTTGCATGGATTATGATGTCATAATTTTGCATTGCATACTGCATTGCATGGATTGTGATGTCATAATTTTGCATTGCATGGATTGTGATGTCATACTTTTGCATTAAATGATGCTTTGCATGGATTATGATGTCATAATTTTGCATTGCATACTGCATTGCATGGATTGTGATGTCATAATTTTGCATTGCATGGATTGTGATGTCATACTTTTTCATTAAATGATGCTTTGCATGGATTATGATGTCATAATTTTGCATTGCATACTGCATTGCATGGATTGCGATGTCATAATTTTGCATTAAATGATGCTTTGCATGGATTATGATGTCATAATTTTGCATTGCATACTGCATTGCATGGATTGTGATGTCATAATTTTGCATTGCATGGATTGTGATGTCATAATTTTGCATTAAATGATGCTTTGCATGGATTATGATGTCATAATTTTGCATTGCATACTGCATTGCATGGATTGTGATGTCATAATTTTGCATTGCATACTGCATTGCATGGATTGTGATGTCATAATTTTGCATTGCATACTGCATTGCATGGATTGTGATGTCATAATGTTGCATTAAATGATGCTTTGCATGGATTGTGATGTCATAATGTTGCATTAAATGATGCTTTGCATGGATTGTGATGTCATAATTTTGCATTGCATACTGCATTGCATGGATTGTGATGTCATAATTTTGCATTAAATGATGCTTTGCATGGATTGTGATGTCATAATTTTGCATTAAATGATGCTTTGCATGGATTATGATGTCATAATTTTGCATTGCATACTGCATTGCATGGATTGTGATGTCATAATTTTGCATTGCATGGATTGTGATGTCATACTTTTGCATTAAATGATGCTTTGCATGGATTATGATGTCATAATTTTGCATTGCATACTGCATTGCATGGATTGCGATGTCATAATTTTGCATTAAATGATGCTTTGCATGGATTGTGATGTCATAATTTTGCATTGCATACTGCATTGCATGGATTGTGATGTCATAATTTTGCATTGCATACTGCATTGCATGGATTGTGATGTAATACTGTTGCATTAAATGATGCTTTGCTTGGACTGTGATGTCATAATTTTGCATTGCATACTGCATTGCATGGATTGTGATGTCATAATTTTGCATTGCATGGATTGTGATGTCATACTTTTGCATTAAATGATGCTTTGCATGGATTATGATGTCATAATTTTGCATTGCATACTGCATTGCATGGATTGTGATGTCATAATTTTGCATTGCATACTGCATTGCATGGATTGTGATGTCATAATTTTGCATTAAATGATGCTTTGCATGGATTATGATGTCATAATTTTGCATTGCATACTGCATTGCATGGATTGTGATGTCATAATTATGCATTGCATACTGCATTGCATGGATTGTGATGTCATAATTTTGCATTAAATGATGCTTTGCATGGATTATGATGTCATAATTTTGCATTGCATACTGCATTGCATGGATTGTGATGTCATAATTTTGCATTAAATGATGCTTTGCATGGATTATGATGTCATAATTTTGCATTGCATACTGCATTGCATGGATTGTGATGTCATAATTTTGCATCGCATACTGCATTGCATGGATTGTGATGTCATAATTTTGCATTAAATGATGCTTTGCATGGATTATGATGTCATTATTTTGCATTGCATACTGCATTGCATGGATTGTGATGTCATAATTTTGCATTAAATGATGCTTTGCATGGATTATGATGTCATAATTGTGCATTGCATACTGCATTGCATGGATTGTGATGTCATAATTTTGCATTGCATGGATTGTGATGTCATACTTTTGCATTAAATGATGCTTTGCATGGATTATGATGTCATAATTTTGCATTGCATACCTCATTGCAAGGATTGTGATGTCATAATTTTGCATTGCATACTGCATTGCATGGATTGTGATGTCATAATTTTGCATTGCATACTGCATTGCATGGATTGTGATGTCATAATTTTGCATTGCATACTGCATTGCATGGATTGTGATGTCATAATGTTGCATTAAATGATGCTTTGCATGGATTGTGATGTCATAATGTTGCATTAAATGATGCTTTGCATGGATTGTGATGTCATAATTTTGCATTGCATACTGCATTGCATGGATTGTGATGTCATAATTTTGCATTAAATGATGCTTTGCATGGATTGTGATGTCATAATTTTGCATTAAATGATGCTTTGCATGGATTATGATGTCATAATTTTGCATTGCATACTGCATTGCATGGATTGTGATGTCATAATTTTGCATTGCATGGATTGTGATGTCATACTTTTTCATTAAATGATGCTTTGCATGGATTATGATGTCATAATTTTGCATTGCATACTGCATTGCATGGATTGTGATGTCATAATTTTGCATTGCATGGATTGTGATGTCATACTTTTGCATTAAATGATGCTTTGCATGGATTATGATGTCATAATTTTGCATTGCATACTGCATTGCATGGATTGCGATGTCATAATTTTGCATTAAATGATGCTTTGCATGGATTATGATGTCATAATTTTGCATTGCATACTGCATTGCATGGATTGTGATGTCATAATTTTGCATTGCATGGATTGTGATGTCATAATTTTGCATTAAATGATGCTTTGCATGGATTATGATGTCATAATTTTGCATTGCATACTGCATTGCATGGATTGTGATGTCATAATGTTGCATTGCATACTGCATTGCATGGATTGTGATGTCATAATGTTGCATTAAATGATGCTTTGCATGGATTATGATGTCATAATTTTGCATTGCATACTGCATTGCATGGATTGTGATGTCATAATTATGCATTGCATACTGCATTGCATGGATTGTGATGTCATAATTTTGCATTGCATACTGCATTGCATGGATTGTGATGTCATAATTTTGCATTGCATGGATTGTGATGTCATACTTTTGCATTAAATGATGCTTTGCATGGATTATGATGTCATAATTTTGCATTGCATACTGCATTGCATGGATTGTGATGTCATAATTTTGCATTGCATACTGCTTTGCATGGATTGTGATGTCATAATTTTGCATTAAATGATGCTTTGCATGGATTATGATGTCATAATTTTGCATTGCATACTGCATTGCATGGATTGTGATGTCATAATTTTGCATTGCATGGATTGTGATGTCATACTTTTGCATTAAATGATGCTTTGCATGGATTATGATGTCATAATTTTGCATTGCATACTGCATTGCATGGATTGCGATGTCATAATTTTGCATTAAATGATGCTTTGCATGGATTATGATGTCATAATTTTGCATTGCATACTGCATTGCATGTATTGTGATGTCATAATTTTGCATTGCATGGATTGTGATGTCATACTTTTGCATTAAATGATGCTTTGCATGGATTATGATGTCATAATTTTGCATTGCATACTGCATTGCATGGATTGTGATGTCATAATTTTGCATTGCATACTGCATTGCATGGATTGTGATGTCATAATTTTGCATTAAATGATGCTTTGCATGGATTATGATGTCATAATTTTGCATTGCATACTGTATTGCATGGATTGTGATGTCATAATTTTGCATTAAATGATGCTTTGCATGGATTATGATGTCATAATTTTGCATTGCATACTGCATTGCATGGATTGTGATGTCATAATTTTGCATCGCTTACTGCATTGTATGGATTGTGATGTCATAATTTTGCATTAAATGATGCTTTGCATGGATTATGATGTCATTATTTTGCATTGCATACTGCATTGCATGGATTGTGATGTCATACTTTTGCATTAAATGATGCTTTGCATGGATTATGATGTCATAATTTTGCATTGCATACTGCATTGCATGGATTGTGATGTCATAATTTTGCATTGCATACTGCATTGCATGGATTGTGATGTCATAATTTTGCATTAAATGATGCTTTGCATGGATTATGATGTCATTATTTTGCATTGCATACTGCATTGCATGGATTGTGATGCCATAATTTTGCATTAAATTATGCTTTGCATGGATTATGATGTCATAATTTTGCATTGCATGCTGCATTGCATGGATTGTGATGTCATAATTTTGCATTGCATGGATTGTGATGTCATACTTTTGCATTAAATGATGCTTTGCATGGATTATGATGTCATAATTTTGCATTGCATACTGCATTGCATGGATTGCGATGTCCTAATTTTGCATTAATTGATGCTTTGCATGGATTATGATGTCATAATTTTGCATTGCATACTGCATTGCATGGATTGTGATGTCATAATTTTGCATTGCATGGATTGTGATGTCATACTTTTGCATTAAATGATGCTTTGCATGGATTATGATGTCATAATTTTGCATTGCATACTGCATTGCATGGATTGTGATGTCATAATTTTGCATTGCATGGATTGTGATGTCATACTTTTGCATTAAATGATGCTTTGCATGGATTATGATGTCATAATTTTGCATTGCATACTGCATTGCATGGATTGCGATGTCATAATTTTGCATTAAATGATGCTTTGCATGGATTATGATGTCATAATTTTGCATTGCATACTGCATTGCATGTATTGTGATGTCATAATTTTGCATTGCATGGATTGTGATGTCATACTTTTGCATTAAATGATGCTTTGCATGGATTATGATGTCATAATTTTGCATTGCATACTGCATTGCATGGATTGTGATGTCATAATTTTGCATTGCATACTGCATTGCATGGATTGTGATGTCATAATTTTGCATTAAATGATGCTTTGCATGGATTATGATGTCATAATTTTGCATTGCATACTGTATTGCATGGATTGTGATGTCATAATTTTGCATTAAATGATGCTTTGCATGGATTATGATGTCATAATTTTGCATTGCATACTGCATTGCATGGATTGTGATGTCATAATTTTGCATCGCTTACTGCATTGCATGGATTGTGATGTCATAATTTTGCATTAAATGATGCTTTGCATGGATTATGATGTCATTATTTTGCATTGCATACTGCATTGCATGGATTGTGATGTCATACTTTTGCATTAAATGATGCTTTGCATGGATTATGATGTCATAATTTTGCATTGCATACTGCATTGCATGGATTGTGATGTCATAATTTTGCATTGCATACTGCATTGCATGGATTGTGATGTCATAATTTTGCATTAAATGATGCTTTGCATGGATTATGATGTCATAATTTTGCATTGCATACTGCATTGCATGGATTGTGATGTCATAATTTTGCATTAAATGATGCTTTGCATGGATTATGATGTCATAATTTTGCATTGCATACTGCATTGCATGGATTGTGATGTCATAATTTTGCATCGCATACTGCATTGCATGGATTGTGATGTCATAATTTTGCATTAAATGATGCTTTGCATGGATTATGATGTCATTATTTTGCATTGCATACTGCATTGCATGGATTGTGATGCCATAATTTTGCATTAAATGATGCTTTGCATAGATTATGATGTCATAATTTTGCATTGCATACTGCATTGCATGGATTGTGATGTCATAATTTTGCATTGCATGGCTTGTGATGTCATACTTTTGCATTAAATGATGCTTTGCATGGATTATGATGTCATAATTTTGCATTGCATACTGCATTGCATGGATTGCGATGTCATAATTTTGCATTAAATTATGCTTTGCATGGATTATGATGTCATAATTTTGCATTGCATGCTGCATTGCATGGATTGTGATGTCATAATTTTGCATTGCATGGATTGTGATGTCATACTTTTGCATTAAATGATGCTTTGCATGGATTATGATGTCATAATTTTGCATTGCATACTGCATTGCATGGATTGCGATGTCCTAATTTTGCATTAAATGATGCTTTGCATGGATTATGATGTCATAATTTTGCATTGCATACTGCATTGCATGGATTGTGATGTCATAATTTTGCATTGCATGGATTGTTATGTCATACTTTTGCATTAAATGATGCTTTGCATGGATTATGATGTCATAATTCTGCATTGCATACTGCATTGCATGGATTGTGATGTCATAATTTTGCATTGCATACTGCATTGCATGGATTGTGATGTCATAATTTTGCATTAAATGATGCTTTGCATGGATTATGATGTCATAATTTTGCATTGCATACTGCATTGCATGGATTGTGATGTCATAATTTTGCATTAAATGATGCTTTGCATGGATTATGATGTCATAATTTTGCATTGCATACTGCATTGCATGGATTGTGATGTCATAATTTTGCATCGCATACTGCATTGCATGGATTGTGATGTCATAATTTTGCATTAAATGATGCTTTGCATGGATTATGATGTCATTATTTTTGCATTGCATACTGCATTGCATGGATTGTGATGTCATAATTTTGCATTAAATGATGCTTTGCATGGATTATGATGTCATAATTTTGCATTGCATACTGCATTGCATGGATTGTGATGTCATAATTTTGCATTGCATGGATTGTGATGTCATACTTTTGCATTAAATGATGCTTTGCATGGATTATGATGTCATAATTCTGCATTGCATACTGCATTGCATGGATTGTGATGTCATAATTTTGCATCGCATACTGCATTGCATGGATTGTGATGTCATAATTTTGCATTAAATGATGCTTTGCATGGATTATGATGTCATTATTTTGCATTGCATACTGCATTGCATGGATTGTGATGTCATAATTTTGCATTAAATGATGCTTTGCATGGATTATGATGTCATAATTTTGCATTGCATACTGCATTGCATGGATTGTGATGTCATAATTTTGCATTGCATGGATTGTGATGTCATACTTTTGCATTAAATGATGCTTTGCGTGGATTATGATGTCATAATTTTGCATTGCATACCTCATTGCATGGATTGTGATGTCATAATTTTGCATTGAATACTGCATTGCATGGATTGTGATGTCATAATTTTGCATTGCATACTGCATTGCATGGATTGTGATGTCATAATTTTGCATTGCATACTGCATTGCATGGATTGTGATGTCATAATGTTGCATTAAATGATGCTTTGCATGGATTGTGATGTCATAATGTTGCATTAAATGATGCTTTGCATGGACTGTGATGTCATAATTTTGCATTGCATACTGCATTGCATGGATTGTGATGTCATAATTTTGCATTAAATGATGCTTTGCATGGATTGTGATGTCATAATTTTGCATTAAATGATGCTTTGCATGGATTATGATGTCATAATTTTGCATTGCATACTGCATTGCATGGATTGTGATGTCATAATTTTGCATTGCATGGATTGTGATGTCATACTTTTGCATTAAATGATGCTTTGCATGGATTATGATGTCATAATTTTGCATTGCATACTGCATTGCATGGATTGCGATGTCATAATTTTGCATTAAATGATGCTTTGCATGGATTATGATGTCATAATTTTGCATTGCATACTGCATTGCATGGATTGTGATGTCATAATTTTGCATTGCATGGATTGTGATGTCATACTTTTGCATTAAATGATGCTTTGCATGGATTATGATGTCATAATTTTGCATTGCATACTGCATTGCATGGATTGCGATGTCATAATTTTGCATTAAATGATGCTTTGCATGGATTATGATGTCATAATTTTGCATTGCATACTGCATTGCATGGATTGTGATGTCATAATTTTGCATTGCATACTGCATTGCATGGATTGTGATGTCATAATTTTGCATTAAATGATGCTTTGCATGGATTATGATGTCATAATTTTGCATTGCATACTGCATTGCATGGATTGTGATGTCATAATTTTGCATTAAATGATGCTTTGCATGGATTATGATGTCATAATTTTGCATTGCATACTGCATTGCATGGATTGTGATGTCATAATTTTGCATCGCTTACTGCATTGCATGGATTGTGATGTCATAATTTTGCATTAAATGATGCTTTGCATGGATTATGATGTCATTATTTTGCATTGCATACTGCATTGCATGGATTGTGATGTCATACTTTTGCATTAAATGATGCTTTGCGTGGATTATGATGTCATAATTTTGCATTGCATACTGCATTGCATGGATTGTGATGTCATAATTTTGCATTGCATACTGCATTGCATGGATTGTGATGTCATAATTTTGCATTAAATGATGCTTTGCATGGATTATGATGTCATAATTTTGCATTGCATACTGCATTGCATGGATTGTGATGTCATAATTTTGCATTAAATGATGCTTTGCATAGATTATGATGTCATAATTTTGCATTGCATACTGCATTGCATGGATTGTGATGTCATAATTTTGCATTGCATGGATTGTGATGTCATACTTTTGCATTAAATGATGCTTTGCATGGATTATGATGTCATAATTTTGCATTGCATACTGCATTGCATGGATTGTGATGTCCTAATTTTGCATTAAATGATGCTTTGCATGGATTATGATGTCATAATTTTGCATTGCATACTGCATTGCATGGATTGTGATGTCATAATTTTGCATTGCATGGATTGTGATGTCATACTTTTGCATTAAATGATGCTTTGCATGGATTATGATGTCATAATTCTGCATTGCATACTGCATTGCATGGATTGTGATGTCATAATTTTGCATTGCATACTGCATTGCATGGATTGTGATGTCATAATTTTGCATTAAATGATGCTTTGCATGGATTATGATGTCATAATTTTGCATTGCATACTGCATTGCATGGATTGTGATGTCATAATTTTGCATTAAATGATGCTTTGCATGGATTATGATGTCATAATTTTGCATTGCATACTGCATTGCATGGATTGTGATGTCATAATTTTGCATTGCATGGATTGTGATGTCATACTTTTGCATTAAATGATGCTTTGCATGGATTATGATGTCATAATTTTGCATTGCATACTGCATTGCATGGATTGCGATGTCATAATTTTGCATTAAATGATGCTTTGCATGGATTATGATGTCATAATTTTGCATTGCATACTGCATTGCATGGATTGTGATGTCATAATTTTGCATTGCATGGATTGTGATGTCATACTTTTGCATTAAATGATGCTTTGCATGGATTATGATGTCATAATTTTGCATTACATACTGCATTGCATGGATTGTGATGTCATAATTTTGCATTGCATACTGCTTTGCATGGATTGTGATGTCATAATTTTGCATTAAATGATGCTTTGCATGGATTATGATGTCATAATTTTGCATTGCATACTGCATTGCATGGATTGTGATGTCATAATTTTGCATTGCATACTGCATTGCATGGATTGTGATGTCATAATTTTGCATCGCTTACTGCATTGTATGGATTGTGATGTCATAATTTTGCATTAAATGATGCTTTGCATGGATTATGATGTCATTATTTTGCATTGCATACTGCATTGCATGGATTGTGATGTCATACTTTTGCATTAAATGATGCTTTGCATGGATTATGATGTCATAATTTTGCATTGCATACTGCATTGCATGGATTGTGATGTCATAATTTTGCATTGCATACTGCATTGCATGGATTGTGATGTCATAATTTTGCATTAAATGATGCTTTGCATGGATTATGATGTCATTATTTTGCATTGCATACTGCATTGCATGGATTGTGATGTCATAATTTTGCATTAAATGATGCTTTGCATAGATTATGATGTCATAATTTTGCATTGCATACTGCATTGCATGGATTGTGATGTCATAATTTTGCATTGCATGGATTGTGATGTCATACTTTTGCATTAAATGATGCTTTGCATGGATTATGATGTCATAATTGTGCATTGCATACTGCATTGCATGGATTGCGATGTCATAATTTTGCATTAAATTATTCTTTGCATGGATTATGATGTCATAATTTTGCATTGCATGCTGCATTGCATGGATTGTGATGTCATAATTTTGCATTGCATGGATTGTGATGTCATACTTTTGCATTAAATGATGCTTTGCATGGATTATGATGTCATAATTTTGCATTGCATACTGCATTGCATGGATTGTGATGTCCTAATTTTGCATTAAATGATGCTTTGCATGGATTATGATGTCATAATTTTGCATTGCATACTGCATTGCATGGATTGTGATGTCATAATTTTGCATTGCATGGATTGTGATGTCATACTTTTGCATTAAATGATGCTTTGCATGGATTATGATGTCATAATTCTGCATTGCATACTGCATTGCATGGATTGTGATGTCATAATTTTGCATTGCATACTGCATTGCATGGATTGTGATGTCATAATTTTGCATTAAATGATGCTTTGCATGGATTATGATGTCATAATTTTGCATTGCATACTGCATTGCATGGATTGTGATGTCATAATTTTGCATTAAATGATGCTTTGCATGGATTATGATGTCATAATTTTGCATTGCATACTGCATTGCATGGATTGTGATGTCATAATTTTGCATTGCATGGATTGTGATGTCATACTTTTGCATTAAATGATGCTTTGCATGGATTATGATGTCATAATTTTGCATTGCATACTGCATTGCATGGATTGCGATGTCATAATTTTGCATTAAATGATGCTTTGCATGGATTATGATGTCATAATTTTGCATTGCATACTGCATTGCATGGATTGTGATGTCATAATTTTGCATTGCATGGATTGTGATGTCATACTTTTGCATTAAATGATGCTTTGCATGGATTATGATGTCATAATTTTGCATTACATACTGCATTGCATGGATTGTGATGTCATAATTTTGCATTGCATACTGCTTTGCATGGATTGTGATGTCATAATTTTGCATTAAATGATGCTTTGCATGGATTATGATGTCATAATTTTGCATTGCATACTGCATTGCATGGATTGTGATGTCATAATTTTGCATTGCATACTGCATTGCATGGATTGTGATGTCATAATTTTGCATCGCTTACTGCATTGTATGGATTGTGATGTCATAATTTTGCATTAAATGATGCTTTGCATGGATTATGATGTCATTATTTTGCATTGCATACTGCATTGCATGGATTGTGATGTCATACTTTTGCATTAAATGATGCTTTGCATGGATTATGATGTCATAATTTTGCATTGCATACTGCATTGCATGGATTGTGATGTCATAATTTTGCATTGCATACTGCATTGCATGGATTGTGATGTCATAATTTTGCATTAAATGATGCTTTGCATGGATTATGATGTCATTATTTTGCATTGCATACTGCATTGCATGGATTGTGATGCCATAATTTTGCATTAAATGATGCTTTGCATAGATTATGATGTCATAATTTTGCATTGCATACTGCATTGCATGGATTGTGATGTCATAATTTTGCATTGCATGGATTGTGATGTCATACTTTTGCATTAAATGATGCTTTGCATGGATTATGATGTCATAATTTTGCATTGCATACTGCATTGCATGGATTGCGATGTCATAATTTTGCATTAAATTATGCTTTGCATGGATTATGATGTCATAATTTTGCATTGCATACTGCATTGCATGGATTGTGATGTCATAATTTTGCATTGCATACTGCATTGCATGGATTGTGATGTCATAATTTTGCATTGCATACTGCATTGCATGGATTGTGATGTCATAATGTTGCATTAAATGATGCTTTGCATGGATTGTGATGTCATAATGTTGCATTAAATGATGCTTTGCATGGATTGTGATGTCCTAATTTTGCATTGCATACTGCATCGCATGGATTGTGATGTCATAATTTTGCATTACATGATGCTTTGCATGGATTGTGATGTCATAATTTTGCATTGCATACTGCATTGCATGGATTGTGATGTCATAATTTTGCATTGCATTGTGCTTTGCATGGATTGTGATGTCATAATTTTGCATTAAATGATGCTTTGCATGGATTATGATGTCATAATTTTGCATTGCATACTGCATTGCATGGATTGTGATGTCATAATTTTGCATTGCATGGATTGTGATGTCATACTTTTGCATTAAATGATGCTTTGCATGGATTATGATGTCATAATTTTGCATTGCATACTGCATTGCATGGATTGCGATGTCATAATTTTGCATTAAATGATGCTTTGCATGGATTATGATGTCATAATTTTGCATTGCATACTGCATTGCATGGATTGTGATGTCATAATTTTGCATTGCATGGATTGTGATGTTATACTTTTGCATTAAATGATGCTTTGCATGGATTATGATGTCATAATTTTGCATTGCATACTGCATTGCATGGATTGTGATGTCATAATTTTGCATTGCATACTGCATTGCATGGATTGTGATGTCATAATTTTGCATTAAATGATGCTTTGCATGGATTATGATGTCATAATTTTGCATTGCATACTGCATTGCATGGATTGTGATGTCATAATTTTGCATTAAATGATGCTTTGCATGGATTATGATGTCATAATTTTGCATTGCATACTGCATTGCATGGATTGTGATGTCATAATTTTGCATCGCATACTGCATTGCATGGATTGTGATGTCATAATTTTGCATTAAATTATGCTTTGCATGGATTATGATGTCATTATTTTGCATTGCATACTGCATTGCATGGATTGTGATGTCATACTTTTGCATTAAATGATGCTTTGCATGGATTATGATGTCATAATTTTGCATTGCATACTGCATTGCATGGATTGTGATGTCATAATTTTGCATTGCATACTGCATTGCATGGATTGTGATGTCATAATTTTGTATTAAATGATGCTTTGCATGGATTATGATGTCATAATTTTGCATTGCATACTGCATTGCATGGATTGTGATGTCATAATTTTGCATTAAATGATGTTTTGCATGGATTATGATGTCATAATTTTGCATTGCATACTGCATTGCATGGATTGTGATGTCATAATTTTGCATTGCATGGATTGTGATGTCATACTTTTGCATTAAATGATGCTTTGCATGGATTATGATGTCATAATTTTGCATTGCATACTGCATTGCATGGATTGCGATGTCATAATTTTGCATTAAATGATGCTTTGCATGGATTATGATGTCATAATTTTGCATTGCATGCTGCATTGCATGCATTGTGATGTCATAATTTTGCATTGCATGGATTGTGATGTCATACTTTTGCATTAAATGATGCTTTGCATTGATTATGATGTCATAATTTTGCATTGCATACTGCATTGCATGGATTGCAATGTCATAATTTTGCATTAAATGATGCTTTGCATGGATTATGATGTCATAATTTTGCATTGCATACTGCATTGCATGGATTGTGATGTCATAATTTTGCATTGCATGGATTGTGATGTCATACTTTTGCATTAAATGATGCTTTGAATGGATTATGATGTCATAATTTTGCATTGCATACTGCATTGCATGGATTGTGATGTCATAATTTTGCATTGCATACTGCATTGCATGGATTGTGATGTCATAATTTTGCATTAAATGATGCTTTGCATGGATTATGATGTCATAATTTTGCATTGCATACTGCATTGCATGGATTGTGATGTCATAATTTTGCATTAAATGATGCTTTGCATGGATTATGATGTCATAATTTTGCATTGCATACTGCATTGCATGGATTGTGATGTCATAATTTTGCATTGCATGGATTGTGATGTCATACTTTTGCATTAAATGATGCTTTGCATGGATTATGATGTCATAATTTTGCATTGCATACCTCATTGCATGGATTGTAATGTCATAATTTTGCATTGCATACTGCATTGCATGGATTGTGATGTCATAATTTTGCATTGCATACTGCATTGCATGGATTGTGATGTCATAATTTTGCATTGCATACTGCATTGCATGGATTGTGATGTAATACTGTTGCATTAAATGATGCTTTGCATGGATTGTGATGTCATAATTTTGCATTGCATACTGCATTGCATGGATTGTGATGTCATAATTTTGCATTGCATGGATTGTGATGTCATACTTTTGCATTAAATGATGCTTTGCATGGATTATGATGTCATAATTTTGCATTGCATACTGCATTGCATGGATTGTGATGTCATAATGTTGCATTGCATACTGCATTGCATGGATTGTGATGTCATAATGTTGCATTAAATGATGCTTTGCATGGATTATGATGTCATAATTTTGCATTGCATACTGCATTGCATGGATTGTGATGTCATAATTATGCATTGCATACTGCATTGCATGGATTGTGATGTCATAATTTTGCATTGCATACTGCATTGCATGGATTGTGATGTCATAATTTTGCATTGCATGGATTGTGATGTCATACTTTTGCATTAAATGATGCTTTGCATGGATTATGATGTCATAATTTTGCATTGCATACTGCATTGCATGGATTGTGATGTCATAATTTTGCATTGCATACTGCTTTGCATGGATTGTGATGTCATAATTTTGCATTAAATGATGCTTTGCATGGATTATGATGTCATAATTTTGCATTGCATACTGCATTGCATGGATTGTGATGTCATAATTTTGCATTGCATGGATTGTGATGTCATACTTTTGCATTAAATGATGCTTTGCATGGATTATGATGTCATAATTTTGCATTGCATACTGCATTGCATGGATTGCGATGTCATAATTTTGCATTAAATGATGCTTTGCATGGATTATGATGTCATAATTTTGCATTGCATACTGCATTGCATGTATTGTGATGTCATAATTTTGCATTGCATGGATTGTGATGTCATACTTTTGCATTAAATGATGCTTTGCATGGATTATGATGTCATAATTTTGCATTGCATACTGCATTGCATGGATTGTGATGTCATAATTTTGCATTGCATACTGCATTGCATGGATTGTGATGTCATAATTTTGCATTAAATGATGCTTTGCATGGATTATGATGTCATAATTTTGCATTGCATACTGTATTGCATGGATTGTGATGTCATAATTTTGCATTAAATGATGCTTTGCATGGATTATGATGTCATAATTTTGCATTGCATACTGCATTGCATGGATTGTGATGTCATAATTTTGCATCGCTTACTGCATTGTATGGATTGTGATGTCATAATTTTGCATTAAATGATGCTTTGCATGGATTATGATGTCATTATTTTGCATTGCATACTGCATTGCATGGATTGTGATGTCATACTTTTGCATTAAATGATGCTTTGCATGGATTATGATGTCATAATTTTGCATTGCATACTGCATTGCATGGATTGTGATGTCATAATTTTGCATTGCATACTGCATTGCATGGATTGTGATGTCATAATTTTGCATTAAATGATGCTTTGCATGGATTATGATGTCATTATTTTGCATTGCATACTGCATTGCATGGATTGTGATGCCATAATTTTGCATTAAATTATGCTTTGCATGGATTATGATGTCATAATTTTGCATTGCATGCTGCATTGCATGGATTGTGATGTCATAATTTTGCATTGCATGGATTGTGATGTCATACTTTTGCATTAAATGATGCTTTGCATGGATTATGATGTCATAATTTTGCATTGCATACTGCATTGCATGGATTGCGATGTCCTAATTTTGCATTAATTGATGCTTTGCATGGATTATGATGTCATAATTTTGCATTGCATACTGCATTGCATGGATTGTGATGTCATAATTTTGCATTGCATGGATTGTGATGTCATACTTTTGCATTAAATGATGCTTTGCATGGATTATGATGTCATAATTTTGCATTGCATACTGCATTGCATGGATTGTGATGTCATAATTTTGCATTGCATGGATTGTGATGTCATACTTTTGCATTAAATGATGCTTTGCATGGATTATGATGTCATAATTTTGCATTGCATACTGCATTGCATGGATTGCGATGTCATAATTTTGCATTAAATGATGCTTTGCATGGATTATGATGTCATAATTTTGCATTGCATACTGCATTGCATGTATTGTGATGTCATAATTTTGCATTGCATGGATTGTGATGTCATACTTTTGCATTAAATGATGCTTTGCATGGATTATGATGTCATAATTTTGCATTGCATACTGCATTGCATGGATTGTGATGTCATAATTTTGCATTGCATACTGCATTGCATGGATTGTGATGTCATAATTTTGCATTAAATGATGCTTTGCATGGATTATGATGTCATAATTTTGCATTGCATACTGTATTGCATGGATTGTGATGTCATAATTTTGCATTAAATGATGCTTTGCATGGATTATGATGTCATAATTTTGCATTGCATACTGCATTGCATGGATTGTGATGTCATAATTTTGCATCGCTTACTGCATTGCATGGATTGTGATGTCATAATTTTGCATTAAATGATGCTTTGCATGGATTATGATGTCATTATTTTGCATTGCATACTGCATTGCATGGATTGTGATGTCATACTTTTGCATTAAATGATGCTTTGCATGGATTATGATGTCATAATTTTGCATTGCATACTGCATTGCATGGATTGTGATGTCATAATTTTGCATTGCATACTGCATTGCATGGATTGTGATGTCATAATTTTGCATTAAATGATGCTTTGCATGGATTATGATGTCATAATTTTGCATTGCATACTGCATTGCATGGATTGTGATGTCATAATTTTGCATTAAATGATGCTTTGCATGGATTATGATGTCATAATTTTGCATTGCATACTGCATTGCATGGATTGTGATGTCATAATTTTGCATCGCATACTGCATTGCATGGATTGTGATGTCATAATTTTGCATTAAATGATGCTTTGCATGGATTATGATGTCATTATTTTGCATTGCATACCGCATTGCATGGATTGTGATGCCATAATTTTGCATTAAATGATGCTTTGCATAGATTATGATGTCATAATTTTGCATTGCATACTGCATTGCATGGATTGTGATGTCATAATTTTGCATTGCATGGCTTGTGATGTCATACTTTTGCATTAAATGATGCTTTGCATGGATTATGATGTCATAATTTTGCATTGCATACTGCATTGCATGGATTGCGATGTCATAATTTTGCATTAAATTATGCTTTGCATGGATTATGATGTCATAATTTTGCATTGCATGCTGCATTGCATGGATTGTGATGTCATAATTTTGCATTGCATGGATTGTGATGTCATACTTTTGCATTAAATGATGCTTTGCATGGATTATGATGTCATAATTTTGCATTGCATACTGCATTGCATGGATTGCGATGTCCTAATTTTGCATTAAATGATGCTTTGCATGGATTATGATGTCATAATTTTGCATTGCATACTGCATTGCATGGATTGTGATGTCATAATTTTGCATTGCATGGATTGTTATGTCATACTTTTGCATTAAATGATGCTTTGCATGGATTATGATGTCATAATTCTGCATTGCATACTGCATTGCATGGATTGTGATGTCATAATTTTGCATTGCATACTGCATTGCATGGATTGTGATGTCATAATTTTGCATTAAATGATGCTTTGCATGGATTATGATGTCATAATTTTGCATTGCATACTGCATTGCATGGATTGTGATGTCATAATTTTGCATTAAATGATGCTTTGCATGGATTATGATGTCATAATTTTGCATTGCATACTGCATTGCATGGATTGTGATGTCATAATTTTGCATCGCATACTGCATTGCATGGATTGTGATGTCATAATTTTGCATTAAATGATGCTTTGCATGGATTATGATGTCATTATTTTGCATTGCATACTGCATTGCATGGATTGTGATGTCATAATTTTGCATTAAATGATGCTTTGCATGGATTATGATGTCATAATTTTGCATTGCATACTGCATTGCATGGATTGTGATGTCATAATTTTGCATTGCATGGATTGTGATGTCATACTTTTGCATTAAATGATGCTTTGCATGGATTATGATGTCATAATTCTGCATTGCATACTGCATTGCATGGATTGTGATGTCATAATTTTGCATCGCATACTGCATTGCATGGATTGTGATGTCATAATTTTGCATTAAATGATGCTTTGCATGGATTATGATGTCATTATTTTGCATTGCATACTGCATTGCATGGATTGTGATGTCATAATTTTGCATTAAATGATGCTTTGCATGGATTATGATGTCATAATTTTGCATTGCATACTGCATTGCATGGATTGTGATGTCATAATTTTGCATTGCATGGATTGTGATGTCATACTTTTGCATTAAATGATGCTTTGCGTGGATTATGATGTCATAATTTTGCATTGCATACCTCATTGCATGGATTGTGATGTCATAATTTTGCATTGAATACTGCATTGCATGGATTGTGATGTCATAATTTTGCATTGCATACTGCATTGCATGGATTGTGATGTCATAATTTTGCATTGCATACTGCATTGCATGGATTGTGATGTCATAATTTTGCATTAAATGATGCTTTGCATGGATTGTGATGTCATAATTTTGCATTAAATGATGCTTTGCATGGATTATGATGTCATAATTTTGCATTGCATACTGCATTGCATGGATTGTGATGTCATAATTTTGCATTGCATGGATTGTGATGTCATACTTTTGCATTAAATGATGCTTTGCATGGATTATGATGTCATAATTTTGCATTGCATACTGCATTGCATGGATTGCGATGTCATAATTTTGCATTAAATGATGCTTTGCATGGATTATGATGTCATAATTTTGCATTGCATACTGCATTGCATGGATTGTGATGTCATAATTTTGCATTGCATGGATTGTGATGTCATACTTTTGCATTAAATGATGCTTTGCATGGATTATGATGTCATAATTTTGCATTGCATACTGCATTGCATGGATTGCGATGTCATAATTTTGCATTAAATGATGCTTTGCATGGATTATGATGTCATAATTTTGCATTGCATACTGCATTGCATGGATTGTGATGTCATAATTTTGCATTGCATACTGCATTGCATGGATTGTGATGTCATAATTTTGCATTAAATGATGCTTTGCATGGATTATGATGTCATAATTTTGCATTGCATACTGCATTGCATGGATTGTGATGTCATAATTTTGCATTAAATGATGCTTTGCATGGATTATGATGTCATAATTTTGCATTGCATACTGCATTGCATGGATTGTGATGTCATAATTTTGCATCGCTTACTGCATTGCATGGATTGTGATGTCATAATTTTGCATTAAATGATGCTTTGCATGGATTATGATGTCATTATTTTGCATTGCATACTGCATTGCATGGATTGTGATGTCATACTTTTGCATTAAATGATGCTTTGCGTGGATTATGATGTCATAATTTTGCATTGCATACTGCATTGCATGGATTGTGATGTCATAATTTTGCATTGCATACTGCATTGCATGGATTGTGATGTCATAATTTTGCATTAAATGATGCTTTGCATGGATTATGATGTCATAATTTTGCATTGCATACTGCATTGCATGGATTGTGATGTCATAATTTTGCATTAAATGATGCTTTGCATAGATTATGATGTCATAATTTTGCATTGCATACTGCATTGCATGGATTGTGATGTCATAATTTTGCATTGCATGGATTGTGATGTCATACTTTTGCATTAAATGATGCTTTGCATGGATTATGATGTCATAATTGTGCATTGCATACTGCATTGCATGGATTGCGATGTCATAATTTTGCATTAAATTATTCTTTGCATGGATTATGATGTCATAATTTTGCATTGCATGCTGCATTGCATGGATTGTGATGTCATAATTTTGCATTGCATGGATTGTGATGTCATACTTTTGCATTAAATGATGCTTTGCATGGATTATGATGTCATAATTTTGCATTGCATACTGCATTGCATGGATTGTGATGTCCTAATTTTGCATTAAATGATGCTTTGCATGGATTATGATGTCATAATTTTGCATTGCATACTGCATTGCATGGATTGTGATGTCATAATTTTGCATTGCATGGATTGTGATGTCATACTTTTGCATTAAATGATGCTTTGCATGGATTATGATGTCATAATTCTGCATTGCATACTGCATTGCATGGATTGTGATGTCATAATTTTGCATTGCATACTGCATTGCATGGATTGTGATGTCATAATTTTGCATTAAATGATGCTTTGCATGGATTATGATGTCATAATTTTGCATTGCATACTGCATTGCATGGATTGTGATGTCATAATTTTGCATTAAATGATGCTTTGCATGGATTATGATGTCATAATTTTGCATTGCATACTGCATTGCATGGATTGTGATGTCATAATTTTGCATTGCATGGATTGTGATGTCATACTTTTGCATTAAATGATGCTTTGCATGGATTATGATGTCATAATTTTGCATTGCATACTGCATTGCATGGATTGCGATGTCATAATTTTGCATTAAATGATGCTTTGCATGGATTATGATGTCATAATTTTGCATTGCATACTGCATTGCATGGATTGTGATGTCATAATTTTGCATTGCATGGATTGTGATGTCATACTTTTGCATTAAATGATGCTTTGCATGGATTATGATGTCATAATTTTGCATTACATACTGCATTGCATGGATTGTGATGTCATAATTTTGCATTGCATACTGCTTTGCATGGATTGTGATGTCATAATTTTGCATTAAATGATGCTTTGCATGGATTATGATGTCATAATTTTGCATTGCATACTGCATTGCATGGATTGTGATGTCATAATTTTGCATTGCATACTGCATTGCATGGATTGTGATGTCATAATTTTGCATCGCTTACTGCATTGTATGGATTGTGATGTCATAATTTTGCATTAAATGATGCTTTGCATGGATTATGATGTCATTATTTTGCATTGCATACTGCATTGCATGGATTGTGATGTCATACTTTTGCATTAAATGATGCTTTGCATGGATTATGATGTCATAATTTTGCATTGCATACTGCATTGCATGGATTGTGATGTCATAATTTTGCATTGCATACTGCATTGCATGGATTGTGATGTCATAATTTTGCATTAAATGATGCTTTGCATGGATTATGATGTCATTATTTTGCATTGCATACTGCATTGCATGGATTGTGATGCCATAATTTTGCATTAAATGATGCTTTGCATAGATTATGATGTCATAATTTTGCATTGCATACTGCATTGCATGGATTGTGATGTCATAATTTTGCATTGCATGGATTGTGATGTCATACTTTTGCATTAAATGATGCTTTGCATGGATTATGATGTCATAATTTTGCATTGCATACTGCATTGCATGGATTGCGATGTCATAATTTTGCATTAAATTATGCTTTGCATGGATTATGATGTCATAATTTTGCATTGCATGCTGCATTGCATGGATTGTGATGTCATAATTTTGCATTGCATGGATTGTGATGTCATACTTTTGCATTAAATGATGCTTTGCATGGATTATGATGTCATAATTTTGCATTGCATACTGCATTGCATGGATTGCGATGTCCTAATTTTGCATTAATTGATGCTTTGCATGGATTATGATGTCATAATTTTGCATTGCATACTGCATTGCATGGATTGTGATGTCATAATTTTGCATTGCATGGATTGTGATGTCATACTTTTGCATTAAATGATGCTTTGCATGGATTATGATGTCATAATTTTGCATTGCATACTGCATTGCATGGATTGTGATGTCATAATTTTGCATTGCATGGATTGTGATGTCATACTTTTGCATTAAATGATGCTTTGCATGGATTATGATGTCATAATTTTGCATTGCATACTGCATTGCATGGATTGCGATGTCATAATTTTGCATTAAATGATGCTTTGCATGGATTATGATGTCATAATTTTGCATTGCATACTGCATTGCATGTATTGTGATGTCATAATTTTGCATTGCATGGATTGTGATGTCATACTTTTGCATTAAATGATGCTTTGCATGGATTATGATGTCATAATTTTGCATTGCATACTGCATTGCATGGATTGTGATGTCATAATTTTGCATTGCATACTGCATTGCATGGATTGTGATGTCATAATTTTGCATTAAATGATGCTTTGCATGGATTATGATGTCATAATTTTGCATTGCATACTGCATTGCATGGATTGTGATGTCATAATTTTGCATTAAATGATGCTTTGCATGGATTATGATGTCATAATTTTGCATTGCATACTGCATTGCATGGATTGTGATGTCATAATTTTGCATCGCATACTGCATTGCATGGATTGTGATGTCATAATTTTGCATTAAATGATGCTTTGCATGGATTATGATGTCATTATTTTGCATTGCATACTGCATTGCATGGATTGTGATGCCATAATTTTGCATTAAATGATGCTTTGCATAGATTATGATGTCATAATTTTGCATTGCATACTGCATTGCATGGATTGTGATGTCATAATTTTGCATTGCATGGCTTGTGATGTCATACTTTTGCATTAAATGATGCTTTGCATGGATTATGATGTCATAATTTTGCATTGCATACTGCATTGCATGGATTGTGATGTCATAATTTTGCATTGCATGGATTGTGATGTCATACTTTTGCATTAAATGATGCTTTGCATGGATTATGATGTCATAATTTTGCATTGCATACTGCATTGCATGGATTGTGATGTCATAATTTTGCATTGCATACTGCATTGCATGGATTGTGATGTCATAATTTTGCATTGCATACTGCATTGCATGGATTGTGATGTCATACTTTTGCATTAAATGATGCTTTGCATGGATTATGATGTCATAATTTTGCATTGCATACTGCATTGCATGGATTATGATGTCATAATTTTGCATTGCATACTGCATTGCATGGATTGTGATGTCATAATTTTGCATCGCATACTGCATTGCATGGATTGTGATGTCATAATTTTGCATTAAATGATGCTTTGCATGGATTATGATGTCATTATTTTGCATTGCATACTGCATTGCATGGATTGTGATGTCATAATTTTGCATTAAATGATGCTTTGCATGGATTATGATGTCATTATTTTGCATTGCATACTGCATTGCATGGATTGTGATGTCATACTTTTGCATTAAATGATGCTTTGCATGGATTATGATGTCATAATTTTGCATTGCATACTGCATTGCATGGATTGTGATGTCCTAATTTTGCATTAAATGATGCTTTGCATGGATTATGATGTCATAATTTTGCATTGCATACTGCATTGCATGGATTGTGATGTCATAATTTTGCATTGCATGGATTGTTATGTCATACTTTTGCATTAAATGATGCTTTGCATGGATTATGATGTCATAATTCTGCATTGCATACTGCATTGCATGGATTGTGATGTCATAATTTTGCATTGCATACTGCATTGCATGGATTGTGATGTCATAATTTTGCATTAAATGATGCTTTGCATGGATTATGATGTCATAATTTTGCATTGCATACTGCATTGCATGGATTGTGATGTCCTAATTTTGCATTAAATGATGCTTTGCATGGATTATGATGTCATAATTTTGCATTGCATACTGCATTGCATGGATTGTGATGTCATAATTTTGCATTGCATGGATTGTTATGTCATACTTTTGCATTAAATGATGCTTTGCATGGATTATGATGTCATAATTCTGCATTGCATACTGCATTGCATGGATTGTGATGTCATAATTTTGCATTGCATACTGCATTGCATGGATTGTGATGTCATAATTTTGCATTAAATGATGCTTTGCATGGATTATGATGTCATTATTTTGCATTGCATACTGCATTGCATGGATTGTGATGTCATAATTTTGCATCGCATACTGCATTGCATGGATTGTGATGTCATAATTTTGCATTAAATGATGCTTTGCATGGATTATGATGTCATTATTTTGCATTGCATACTGCATTGCATGGATTGTGATGTCATAATTTTGCATTAAATGATGCTTTGCATGGATTATGATGTCATTATTTTGCATTGCATACTGCATTGCATGGATTGTGATGTCATACTTTTGCATTAAATGATGCTTTGCATGGATTATGATGTCATAATTTTGCATTGCATACTGCATTGCATGGATTGTGATGTCCTAATTTTGCATTAAATGATGCTTTGCATGGATTATGATGTCATAATTTTGCATTGCATACTGCATTGCATGGATTGTGATGTCATAATTTTGCATTGCATGGATTGTTATGTCATACTTTTGCATTAAATGATGCTTTGCATGGATTATGATGTCATAATTCTGCATTGCATACTGCATTGCATGGATTGTGATGTCATAATTTTGCATTGCATACTGCATTGCATGGATTGTGATGTCATAATTTTGCATTAAATGATGCTTTGCATGGATTATGATGTCATAATTTTGCATTGCATACTGCATTGCATGGATTGTGATGTCCTAATTTTGCATTAAATGATGCTTTGCATGGATTATGATGTCATAATTTTGCATTGCATACTGCATTGCATGGATTGTGATGTCATAATTTTGCATTGCATGGATTGTTATGTCATACTTTTGCATTAAATGATGCTTTGCATGGATTATGATGTCATAATTCTGCATTGCATACTGCATTGCATGGATTGTGATGTCATAATTTTGCATTGCATACTGCATTGCATGGATTGTGATGTCATAATTTTGCATTAAATGATGCTTTGCATGGATTATGATGTCATAATTTTGCATTGCATACTGCATTGCATGGATTGTGATGTCATAATTTTGCATTGCATGGATTGTGATGTCATACTTTTGCATTAAATGATGCTTTGCATGGATTATGATGTCATAATTTTGCATTGCATACTGCATTGCATGGATTGTGATGTCATAATTTTGCATTGCATACTGCATTGCATGGATTGTGATGTCATAATTTTGCATTAAATGATGCTTTGCATGGATTATGATGTCATTATTTTGCATTGCATACTGCATTGCATGGATTGTGATGTCATAATTTTGCATCGCATACTGCATTGCATGGATTGTGATGTCATAATTTTGCATTAAATGATGCTTTGCATGGATTATGATGTCATTATTTTGCATTGCATACTGCATTGCATGGATTGTGATGTCATAATTTTGCATTAAATGATGCTTTGCATGGATTATGATGTCATTATTTTGCATTGCATACTGCATTGCATGGATTGTGATGTCATACTTTTGCATTAAATGATGCTTTGCATGGATTATGATGTCATAATTTTGCATTGCATACTGCATTGCATGGATTGTGATGTCCTAATTTTGCATTAAATGATGCTTTGCATGGATTATGATGTCATAATTTTGCATTGCATACTGCATTGCATGGATTGTGATGTCATAATTTTGCATTGCATGGATTGTTATGTCATACTTTTGCATTAAATGATGCTTTGCATGGATTATGATGTCATAATTCTGCATTGCATACTGCATTGCATGGATTGTGATGTCATAATTTTGCATTGCATACTGCATTGCATGGATTGTGATGTCATAATTTTGCATTAAATGATGCTTTGCATGGATTATGATGTCATAATTTTGCATTGCATACTGCATTGCATGGATTGTGATGTCATAATTTTGCATTGCATGGATTGTGATGTCATACTTTTGCATTAAATGATGCTTTGCATGGATTATGATGTCATAATTTTGCATTGCATACTGCATTGCATGGATTGTGATGTCATAATTTTGCATTGCATACTGCATTGCATGGATTGTGATGTCATAATTTTGCATTAAATGATGCTTTGCATGGATTATGATGTCATAATTTTGCATTGCATACTGCATTGCATGGATTGTGATGTCATAATTTTGCATTAAATGATGCTTTGCATGGATTATGATGTCATAATTTTGCATTGCATACTGCATTGCATGGATTGTGATGTCATAATTTTGCATCGCATACTGCATTGCATGGATTGTGATGTCATAATTTTGCATTGCATGGATTGTGATGTCATACTTTTGCATTAAATGATGCTTTGCATGGATTATGATGTCATAATTCTGCATTGCATACTGCATTGCATGGATTGTGATGTCATAATTTTGCATCGCATACTGCATTGCATGGATTGTGATGTCATAATTTTGCATTAAATGATGCTTTGCATGGATTATGATGTCATTATTTTGCATTGCATACTGCATTGCATGGATTGTGATGTCATAATTTTGCATTAAATGATGCTTTGCATGGATTATGATGTCATTATTTTGCATTGCATACTGCATTGCATGGATTGTGATGTCATACTTTTGCATTAAATGATGCTTTGCATGGATTATGATGTCATAATTTTGCATTGCATACTGCATTGCATGGATTGTGATGTCCTAATTTTGCATTAAATGATGCTTTGCATGGATTATGATGTCATAATTTTGCATTGCATACTGCATTGCATGGATTGTGATGTCATAATTTTGCATTGCATGGATTGTTATGTCATACTTTTGCATTAAATGATGCTTTGCATGGATTATGATGTCATAATTCTGCATTGCATACTGCATTGCATGGATTGTGATGTCATAATTTTGCATTGCATACTGCATTGCATGGATTGTGATGTCATAATTTTGCATTAAATGATGCTTTGCATGGATTATGATGTCATAATTTTGCATTGCATACTGCATTGCATGGATTGTGATGTCATAATTTTGCATTGCATGGATTGTGATGTCATACGTTTGCATTAAATGATGCTTTGCATGGATTATGATGTCATAATTTTGCATTGCATACTGCATTGCATGGATTGTGATGTCATAATTTTGCATTGCATACTGCATTGCATGGATTGTGATGTCATAATTTTGCATTAAATGATGCTTTGCATGGATTATGATGTCATAATTTTGCATTGCATACTGCATTGCATGGATTGTGATGTCATAATTTTGCATTAAATGATGCTTTGCATGGATTATGATGTCATAATTTTGCATTGCATACTGCATTGCATGGATTGTGATGTCATAATTTTGCATCGCATACTGCATTGCATGGATTGTGATGTCATAATTTTGCATTAAATGATGCTTTGCATGGATTATGATGTCATTATTTTGCATTGCATACTGCATTGCATGGATTGTGATGCCATAATTTTGCATTAAATGATGCTTTGCATAGATTATGATGTCATAATTTTGCATTGCATACTGCATTGCATGGATTGTGATGTCATAATTTTGCATTGCATGGCTTGTGATGTCATACTTTTGCATTAAATGATGCTTTGCATGGATTATGATGTCATAATTTTGCATTGCATACTGCATTGCATGGATTGTGATGTCATAATTTTGCATCGCATACTGCATTGCATGGATTGTGATGTCATAATTTTGCATTAAATGATGCTTTGCATGGATTATGATGTCATTATTTTGCATTGCATACTGCATTGCATGGATTGTGATGCCATAATTTTGCATTAAATGATGCTTTGCATAGATTATGATGTCATAATTTTGCATTGCATACTGCATTGCATGGATTGTGATGTCATAATTTTGCATTGCATGGCTTGTGATGTCATACTTTTGCATTAAATGATGCTTTGCATGGATTATGATGTCATAATTTTGCATTGCATGCTGCATTGCATGGATTGTGATGTCATAATTTTGCATTGCATGGATTGTGATGTCATACTTTTGCATTAAATGATGCTTTGCATGGATTATGATGTCATAATTTTGCATTGCATACTGCATTGCATGGATTGTGATGTCCTAATTTTGCATTAAATGATGCTTTGCATGGATTATGATGTCATAATTTTGCATTGCATACTGCATTGCATGGATTGTGATGTCATAATTTTGCATTGCATGGATTGTTATGTCATACTTTTGCATTAAATGATGCTTTGCATGGATTATGATGTCATAATTCTGCATTGCATACTGCATTGCATGGATTGTGATGTCATAATTTTGCATTGCATACTGCATTGCATGGATTGTGATGTCATAATTTTGCATTAAATGATGCTTTGCATGGATTATGATGTCATAATTTTGCATTGCATACTGCATTGCATGGATTGTGATGTCATAATTTTGCATTAAATGATGCTTTGCATGGATTATGATGTCATAATTTTGCATTGCATACTGCATTGCATGGATTGTGATGTCATAATTTTGCATCGCATACTGCATTGCATGGATTGTGATGTCATAATTTTGCATTAAATGATGCTTTGCATGGATTATGATGTCATTATTTTGCATTGCATAATGCATTGCATGGATTGTGATGTCATAATTTTGCATTAAATGATGCTTTGCATGGATTATGATGTCATAATTTTGCATTGCATACTGCATTGCATGGATTGTGATGTCATAATTTTGCATTGCATGGATTGTGATGTCATACTTTTGCATTAAATGATGCTTTGCATGGATTATGATGTCATAATTCTGCATTGCATACTGCATTGCATGGATTGTGATGTCATAATTTTGCATCGCATACTGCATTGCATGGATTGTGATGTCATAATTTTGCATTAAATGATGCTTTGCATGGATTATGATGTCATTATTTTGCATTGCATACTGCATTGCATGGATTGTGATGTCATAATTTTGCATTAAATGATGCTTTGCATGGATTATGATGTCATTATTTTGCATTGCATACTGCATTGCATGGATTGTGATGTCATACTTTTGCATTAAATGATGCTTTGCATGGATTATGATGTCATAATTTTGCATTGCATACTGCATTGCATGGATTGTGATGTCATAATTTTGCATTGCATACTGCATTGCATGGATTGTGATGTCATAATTTTGCATTAAATGATGCTTTGCATGGATTATGATGTCATTATTTTGCATTGCATACTGCATTGCATGGATTGTGATGCCATAATTTTGCATTAAATGATGCTTTGCATAGATTATGATGTCATAATTTTGCATTGCATACTGCATTGCATGGATTGTGATGTCATAATTTTGCATTGCATGGATTGTGATGTCATACTTTTGCATTAAATGATGCTTTGCATGGATTATGATGTCATAATTTTGCATTGCATACTGCATTGCATGGATTGCGATGTCATAATTTTGCATTAAATTATGCTTTGCATGTATTATGATGTCATAATTTTGCATTGCATGCTGCATTGCATGGATTGTGATGTCATAATTTTGCATTGCATGGATTGTGATGTCATACTTTTGCATTAAATGATGCTTTGCATGGATTATGATGTCATAATTTTGCATTGCATACTGCATTGCATGGATTGCGATGTCCTAATTTTGCATTAATTGATGCTTTGCATGGATTATGATGTCATAATTTTGCATTGCATACTGCATTGCATGGATTGTGATGTCATAATTTTGCATTGCATGGATTGTGATGTCATACTTTTGCATTAAATGATGCTTTGCATGGATTATGATGTCATAATTTTGCATTGCATACTGCATTGCATGGATTGCGATGTCATAATTTTGCATTAAATGATGCTTTGCATGGATTATGATGTCATAATTTTGCATTGCATACTGCATTGCATGTATTGTGATGTCATAATTTTGCATTGCATGGATTGTGATGTCATACTTTTGCATTAAATGATGCTTTGCATGGATTATGATGTCATAATTTTGCATTGCATACTGCATTGCATGGATTGTGATGTCATAATTTTGCATTGCATACTGCATTGCATGGATTGTGATGTCATAATTTTGCATTAAATGATGCTTTGCATGGATTATGATGTCATAATTTTGCATTGCATACTGTATTGCATGGATTGTGATGTCATAATTTTGCATTAAATGATGCTTTGCATGGATTATGATGTCATAATTTTGCATTGCATACTGCATTGCATGGATTGTGATGTCATAATTTTGCATCGCTTACTGCATTGCATGGATTGTGATGTCATAATTTTGCATTAAATGATGCTTTGCATGGATTATGATGTCATAATTTTGCATTGCATACTGCATTGCATGGATTGTGATGTCATAATTTTGCATTGCATGGCTTGTGATGTCATACTTTTGCATTAAATGATGCTTTGCATGGATTATGATGTCATAATTTTGCATTGCATGCTGCATTGCATGGATTGTGATGTCATAATTTTGCATTGCATGGATTGTGATGTCATACTTTTGCATTAAATGATGCTTTGCATGGATTATGATGTCATAATTTTGCATTGCATACTGCATTGCATGGATTGCGATGTCCTAATTTTGCATTAAATGATGCTTTGCATGGATTATGATGTCATAATTTTGCATTGCATACTGCATTGCATGGATTGTGATGTCATAATTTTGCATTGCATGGATTGTTATGTCATACTTTTGCATTAAATGATGCTTTGCATGGATTATGATGTCATAATTCTGCATTGCATACTGCATTGCATGGATTGTGATGTCATAATTTTGCATTGCATACTGCATTGCATGGATTGTGATGTCATAATTTTGCATTAAATGATGCTTTGCATGGATTATGATGTCATAATTTTGCATTGCATACTGCATTGCATGGATTGTGATGTCATAATTTTGCATTAAATGATGCTTTGCATGGATTATGATGTCATAATTTTGCATTGCATACTGCATTGCATGGATTGTGATGTCATAATTTTGCATCGCATACTGCATTGCATGGATTGTGATGTCATAATTTTGCATTAAATGATGCTTTGCATGGATTATGATGTCATTATTTTGCATTGCATACTGCATTGCATGGATTGTGATGTCATAATTTTGCATTAAATGATGCTTTGCATGGATTATGATGTCATAATTTTGCATTGCATACTGCATTGCATGGATTGTGATGTCATAATTTTGCATTGCATGGATTGTGATGTCATACTTTTGCATTAAATGATGCTTTGCATGGATTATGATGTCATAATTCTGCATTGCATACTGCATTGCATGGATTGTGATGTCATAATTTTGCATTGCATACTGCATTGCATGGATTGTGATGTCATAATTTTGCATTAAATGATGCTTTGCATGGATTATGATGTCATTATTTTGCATTGCATACTGCATTGCATGGATTGTGATGTCATAATTTTGCATTAAATGATGCTTTGCATGGATTATGATGTCATAATTTTGCATTGCATACTGCATTGCATGGATTGTGATGTCATAATTTTGCATTGCATGGATTGTGATGTCATACTTTTGCATTAAATGATGCTTTGCGTGGATTATGATGTCATAATTTTGCATTGCATACCTCATTGCATGGATTGTGATGTCATAATTTTGCATTGAATACTGCATTGCATGGATTGTGATGTCATAATTTTGCATTGCATACTGCATTGCATGGATTGTGATGTCATAATTTTGCATTGCATACTGCATTGCATGGATTGTGATGTCATAATGTTGCATTAAATGATGCTTTGCATGGATTGTGATGTCATAATGTTGCATTAAATGATGCTTTGCATGGACTGTGATGTCATAATTTTGCATTGCATACTGCATTGCATGGATTGTGATGTCATAATTTTGCATTAAATGATGCTTTGCATGGATTGTGATGTCATAATTTTGCATTAAATGATGCTTTGCATGGATTATGATGTCATAATTTTGCATTGCATACTGCATTGCATGGATTGTGATGTCATAATTTTGCATTGCATGGATTGTGATGTCATACTTTTGCATTAAATGATGCTTTGCATGGATTATGATGTCATAATTTTGCATTGCATACTGCATTGCATGGATTGCGATGTCATAATTTTGCATTAAATGATGCTTTGCATGGATTATGATGTCATAATTTTGCATTGCATACTGCATTGCATGGATTGTGATGTCATAATTTTGCATTGCATGGATTGTGATGTCATACTTTTGCATTAAATGATGCTTTGCATGGATTATGATGTCATAATTTTGCATTGCATACTGCATTGCATGGATTGCGATGTCATAATTTTGCATTAAATGATGCTTTGCATGGATTATGATGTCATAATTTTGCATTGCATACTGCATTGCATGGATTGTGATGTCATAATTTTGCATTGCATGGATTGTGATGTCATACTTTTGCATTAAATGATGCTTTGCATGGATTATGATGTCATAATTTTGCATTGCATACTGCATTGCATGGATTGTGATGTCATAATTTTGCATTGCATACTGCATTGCATGGATTGTGATGTCATAATTTTGCATTAAATGATGCTTTGCATGGATTATGATGTCATAATTTTGCATTGCATACTGCATTGCATGGATTGTGATGTCATAATTTTGCATTAAATGATGCTTTGCATGGATTATGATGTCATAATTTTGCATTGCATACTGCATTGCATGGATTGTGATGTCATAATTTTGCATCGCTTACTGCATTGCATGGATTGTGATGTCATAATTTTGCATTAAATGATGCTTTGCATGGATTATGATGTCATTATTTTGCATTGCATACTGCATTGCATGGATTGTGATGTCATACTTTTGCATTAAATGATGCTTTGCGTGGATTATGATGTCATAATTTTGCATTGCATACTGCATTGCATGGATTGTGATGTCATAATTTTGCATTGCATACTGCATTGCATGGATTGTGATGTCATAATTTTGCATTAAATGATGCTTTGCATGGATTATGATGTCATAATTTTGCATTGCATACTGCATTGCATGGATTGTGATGTCATAATTTTGCATTAAATGATGCTTTGCATAGATTATGATGTCATAATTTTGCATTGCATACTGCATTGCATGGATTGTGATGTCATAATTTTGCATTGCATGGATTGTGATGTCATACTTTTGCATTAAATGATGCTTTGCATGGATTATGATGTCATAATTGTGCATTGCATACTGCATTGCATGGATTGCGATGTCATAATTTTGCATTAAATTATTCTTTGCATGGATTATGATGTCATAATTTTGCATTGCATGCTGCATTGCATGGATTGTGATGTCATAATTTTGCATTGCATGGATTGTGATGTCATACTTTTGCATTAAATGATGCTTTGCATGGATTATGATGTCATAATTTTGCATTGCATACTGCATTGCATGGATTGCGATGTCCTAATTTTGCATTAAATGATGCTTTGCATGGATTATGATGTCATAATTTTGCATTGCATACTGCATTGCATGGATTGTGATGTCATAATTTTGCATTGCATGGATTGTGATGTCATACTTTTGCATTAAATGATGCTTTGCATGGATTATGATGTCATAATTCTGCATTGCATACTGCATTGCATGGATTGTGATGTCATAATTTTGCATTGCATACTGCATTGCATGGATTGTGATGTCATAATTTTGCATTAAATGATGCTTTGCATGGATTATGATGTCATAATTTTGCATTGCATACTGCATTGCATGGATTGTGATGTCATAATTTTGCATTAAATGATGCTTTGCATGGATTATGATGTCATAATTTTGCATTGCATACTGCATTGCATGGATTGTGATGTCATAATTTTGCATTGCATGGATTGTGATGTCATACTTTTGCATTAAATGATGCTTTGCATGGATTATGATGTCATAATTTTGCATTGCATACTGCATTGCATGGATTGCGATGTCATAATTTTGCATTAAATGATGCTTTGCATGGATTATGATGTCATAATTTTGCATTGCATACTGCATTGCATGGATTGTGATGTCATAATTTTGCATTGCATGGATTGTGATGTCATACTTTTGCATTAAATGATGCTTTGCATGGATTATGATGTCATAATTTTGCATTACATACTGCATTGCATGGATTGTGATGTCATAATTTTGCATTGCATACTGCTTTGCATGGATTGTGATGTCATAATTTTGCATTAAATGATGCTTTGCATGGATTATGATGTCATAATTTTGCATTGCATACTGCATTGCATGGATTGTGATGTCATAATTTTGCATTGCATGGATTGTGATGTCATACTTTTGCATTAAATGATGCTTTGCATGGATTATGATGTCATAATTTTGCATTGCATACTGCATTGCATGGATTGCGATGTCATAAGTTTGCATTAAATGATGCTTTGCATGGATTATGATGTCATAATTTTGCATTGCATACTGCATTGCATGGATTGTGATGTCATAATTTTGCATTGCATGGATTGTGATGTCATACTTTTGCATTAAATGATGCTTTGCATGGATTATGATGTCATAATTTTGCATTGCATACTGCATTGCATGGATTGTGATGTCATAATTTTGCATTGCATACTGCATTGCATGGATTGTGATGTCATAATTTTGCATTAAATGATGCTTTGCATGGATTATGATGTCATAATTTTGCATTGCATACTGTATTGCATGGATTGTGATGTCATAATTTTGCATTAAATGATGCTTTGCATGGATTATGATGTCATAATTTTGCATTGCATACTGCATTGCATGGATTGTGATGTCATAATTTTGCATCGCTTACTGCATTGCATGGATTGTGATGTCATAATTTTGCATTAAATGATGCTTTGCATGGATTATGATGTCATTATTTTGCATTGCATACTGCATTGCATGGATTGTGATGTCATACTTTTGCATTAAATGATGCTTTGCATGGATTATGATGTCATAATTTTGCATTGCATACTGCATTGCATGGATTGTGATGTCATAATTTTGCATTGCATACTGCATTGCATGGATTGTGATGTCATAATTTTGCATTAAATGATGCTTTGCATGGATTATGATGTCATAATTTTGCATTGCATACTGCATTGCATGGATTGTGATGTCATAATTTTGCATTAAATGATGCTTTGCATGGATTATGATGTCATAATTTTGCATTGCATACTGCATTGCATGGATTGTGATGTCATAATTTTGCATCGCATACTGCATTGCATGGATTGTGATGTCATAATTTTGCATTAAATGATGCTTTGCATGGATTATGATGTCATTATTTTGCATTGCATACTGCATTGCATGGATTGTGATGCCATAATTTTGCATTAAATGATGCTTTGCATAGATTATGATGTCATAATTTTGCATTGCATACTGCATTGCATGGATTGTGATGTCATAATTTTGCATTGCATGGCTTGTGATGTCATACTTTTGCATTAAATGATGCTTTGCATGGATTATGATGTCATAATTTTGCATTGCATACTGCATTGCATGGATTGTGATGTCATAATTTTGCATCGCATACTGCATTGCATGGATTGTGATGTCATAATTTTGCATTAAATGATGCTTTGCATGGATTATGATGTCATTATTTTGCATTGCATACTGCATTGCATGGATTGTGATGCCATAATTTTGCATTAAATGATGCTTTGCATAGATTATGATGTCATAATTTTGCATTGCATACTGCATTGCATGGATTGTGATGTCATAATTTTGCATTGCATGGCTTGTGATGTCATACTTTTGCATTAAATGATGCTTTGCATGGATTATGATGTCATAATTTTGCATTGCATGCTGCATTGCATGGATTGTGATGTCATAATTTTGCATTGCATGGATTGTGATGTCATACTTTTGCATTAAATGATGCTTTGCATGGATTATGATGTCATAATTTTGCATTGCATACTGCATTGCATGGATTGTGATGTCATAATTTTGCATTGCATGGATTGTTATGTCATACTTTTGCATTAAATGATGCTTTGCATGGATTATGATGTCATAATTCTGCATTGCATACTGCATTGCATGGATTGTGATGTCATAATTTTGCATTGCATACTGCATTGCATGGATTGTGATGTCATAATTTTGCATTAAATGATGCTTTGCATGGATTATGATGTCATAATTTTGCATTGCATACTGCATTGCATGGATTGTGATGTCATAATTTTGCATTAAATGATGCTTTGCATGGATTATGATGTCATAATTTTGCATTGCATACTGCATTGCATGGATTGTGATGTCATAATTTTGCATCGCATACTGCATTGCATGGATTGTGATGTCATAATTTTGCATTAAATGATGCTTTGCATGGATTATGATGTCATTATTTTGCATTGCATACTGCATTGCATGGATTGTGATGTCATAATTTTGCATTAAATGATGCTTTGCATGGATTATGATGTCATAATTTTGCATTGCATACTGCATTGCATGGATTGTGATGTCATAATTTTGCATTGCATGGATTGTGATGTCATACTTTTGCATTAAATGATGCTTTGCATGGATTATGATGTCATAATTCTGCATTGCATACTGCATTGCATGGATTGTGATGTCATAATTTTGCATCGCATACTGCATTGCATGGATTGTGATGTCATAATTTTGCATTAAATGATGCTTTGCATGGATTATGATGTCATTATTTTGCATTGCATACTGCATTGCATGGATTGTGATGTCATAATTTTGCATTAAATGATGCTTTGCATGGATTATGATGTCATAATTTTGCATTGCATACTGCATTGCATGGATTGTGATGTCATAATTTTGCATTGCATGGATTGTGATGTCATACTTTTGCATTAAATGATGCTTTGCATGGATTATGATGTCATAATTCTGCATTGCATACTGCATTGCATGGATTGTGATGTCATAATTTTGCATCGCATACTGCATTGCATGGATTGTGATGTCATAATTTTGCATTAAATGATGCTTTGCATGGATTATGATGTCATTATTTTGCATTGCATACTGCATTGCATGGATTGTGATGTCATAATTTTGCATTAAATGATGCTTTGCGTGGATTATGATGTCATAATTTTGCATTGCATACCTCATTGCATGGATTGTGATGTCATAATTTTGCATTGAATACTGCATTGCATGGATTGTGATGTCATAATTTTGCATTGCATACTGCATTGCATGGATTGTGATGTCATAATTTTGCATTGCATACTGCATTGCATGGATTGTGATGTCATAATGTTGCATTAAATGATGCTTTGCATGGATTGTGATGTCATAATGTTGCATTAAATGATGCTTTGCATGGACTGTGATGTCATAATTTTGCATTGCATACTGCATTGCATGGATTGTGATGTCATAATTTTGCATTAAATGATGCTTTGCATGGATTGTGATGTCATAATTTTGCATTAAATGATGCTTTGCATGGATTATGATGTCATAATTTTGCATTGCATACTGCATTGCATGGATTGTGATGTCATAATTTTGCATTGCATGGATTGTGATGTCATACTTTTGCATTAAATGATGCTTTGCATGGATTATGATGTCATAATTTTGCATTGCATACTGCATTGCATGGATTGCGATGTCATAATTTTGCATTAAATGATGCTTTGCATGGATTATGATGTCATAATTTTGCATTGCATACTGCATTGCATGGATTGTGATGTCATAATTTTGCATTGCATGGATTGTGATGTCATACTTTTGCATTAAATGATGCTTTGCATGGATTATGATGTCATAATTTTGCATTGCATACTGCATTGCATGGATTGCGATGTCATAATTTTGCATTAAATGATGCTTTGCATGGATTATGATGTCATAATTTTGCATTGCATACTGCATTGCATGGATTGTGATGTCATAATTTTGCATTGCATGGATTGTGATGTCATACTTTTGCATTAAATGATGCTTTGCATGGATTATGATGTCATAATTTTGCATTGCATACTGCATTGCATGGATTGTGATGTCATAATTTTGCATTGCATACTGCATTGCATGGATTGTGATGTCATAATTTTGCATTAAATGATGCTTTGCATGGATTATGATGTCATAATTTTGCATTGCATACTGCATTGCATGGATTGTGATGTCATAATTTTGCATTAAATGATGCTTTGCATGGATTATGATGTCATAATTTTGCATTGCATACTGCATTGCATGGATTGTGATGTCATAATTTTGCATCGCTTACTGCATTGCATGGATTGTGATGTCATAATTTTGCATTAAATGATGCTTTGCATGGATTATGATGTCATTATTTTGCATTGCATACTGCATTGCATGGATTGTGATGTCATACTTTTGCATTAAATGATGCTTTGCGTGGATTATGATGTCATAATTTTGCATTGCATACTGCATTGCATGGATTGTGATGTCATAATTTTGCATTGCATACTGCATTGCATGGATTGTGATGTCATAATTTTGCATTAAATGATGCTTTGCATGGATTATGATGTCATAATTTTGCATTGCATACTGCGTTGCATGGATTGTGATGTCATAATTTTGCATTAAATGATGCTTTGCATAGATTATGATGTCATAATTTTGCATTGCATACTGCATTGCATGGATTGTGATGTCATAATTTTGCATTGCATGGATTGTGATGTCATACTTTTGCATTAAATGATGCTTTGCATGGATTATGATGTCATAATTGTGCATTGCATACTGCATTGCATGGATTGCGATGTCATAATTTTGCATTAAATTATTCTTTGCATGGATTATGATGTCATAATTTTGCATTGCATGCTGCATTGCATGGATTGTGATGTCATAATTTTGCATTGCATGGATTGTGATGTCATACTTTTGCATTAAATGATGCTTTGCATGGATTATGATGTCATAATTTTGCATTGCATACTGCATTGCATGGATTGCGATGTCCTAATTTTGCATTAAATGATGCTTTGCATGGATTATGATGTCATAATTTTGCATTGCATACTGCATTGCATGGATTGTGATGTCATAATTTTGCATTGCATGGATTGTGATGTCATACTTTTGCATTAAATGATGCTTTGCATGGATTATGATGTCATAATTCTGCATTGCATACTGCATTGCATGGATTGTGATGTCATAATTTTGCATTGCATACTGCATTGCATGGATTGTGATGTCATAATTTTGCATTAAATGATGCTTTGCATGGATTATGATGTCATAATTTTGCATTGCATACTGCATTGCATGGATTGTGATGTCATAATTTTGCATTAAATGATGCTTTGCATGGATTATGATGTCATAATTTTGCATTGCATACTGCATTGCATGGATTGTGATGTCATAATTTTGCATTGCATGGATTGTGATGTCATACTTTTGCATTAAATGATGCTTTGCATGGATTATGATGTCATAATTTTGCATTGCATACTGCATTGCATGGATTGCGATGTCATAATTTTGCATTAAATGATGCTTTGCATGGATTATGATGTCATAATTTTGCATTGCATACTGCATTGCATGGATTGTGATGTCATAATTTTGCATTGCATGGATTGTGATGTCATACTTTTGCATTAAATGATGCTTTGCATGGATTATGATGTCATAATTTTGCATTACATACTGCATTGCATGGATTGTGATGTCATAATTTTGCATTGCATACTGCTTTGCATGGATTGTGATGTCATAATTTTGCATTAAATGATGCTTTGCATGGATTATGATGTCATAATTTTGCATTGCATACTGCATTGCATGGATTGTGATGTCATAATTTTGCATTGCATGGATTGTGATGTCATACTTTTGCATTAAATGATGCTTTGCATGGATTATGATGTCATAATTTTGCATTGCATACTGCATTGCATGGATTGCGATGTCATAAGTTTGCATTAAATGATGCTTTGCATGGATTATGATGTCATAATTTTGCATTGCATACTGCATTGCATGGATTGTGATGTCATAATTTTGCACTGCATGGATTGTGATGTCATACTTTTGCATTAAATGATGCTTTGCATGGATTATGATGTCATAATTTTGCATTGCATACTGCATTGCATGGATTGTGATGTCATAATTTTGCATTGCATACTGCATTGCATGGATTGTGATGTCATAATTTTGCATTAAATGATGCTTTGCATGGATTATGATGTCATAATTTTGCATTGCATACTGCATTGCATGGATTGTGATGTCATAATTTTGCATTAAATGATGCTTTGCATGGATTATGATGTCATAATTTTGCATTGCATACTGCATTGCATGGATTGTGATGTCATAATTTTGCATCGCATACTGCATTGCATGGATTGTGATGTCATACTTTTGCATTAAATGATGCTTTGCATGGATTATGATGTCATAATTTTGCATTGCATACTGCATTGCATGGATTGTGATGTCATAATTTTGCATTGCATACTGCATTGCATGGATTGCGATGTCATAATTTTGCATTAAATGATGCTTTGCATGGATTATGATGTCATAATATTGCATTGCATACTGCATTGCATGGATTGTGATGTCATAATTTTGCATTAAATGATGCTTTGCATGGATTATGATGTCATAATTTTGCATTGCATACTGCATTGCATGGATTGTGATGTCATAATTTTGCATCGCATACTGCATTGCATGGATTGTGATGTCATAATTTTGCATTAAATGATGCTTTGCATGGATTATGATGTCATTATTTTGCATTGCATACTGCATTGCATGGATTGTGATGTCATAATTTTGCATTAGATGATGCTTTGCATAGATTATGATGTCATAATTTTGCATTGCATACTGCATTGCATGGATTGTGATGTCATACTTTTGCATTAAATGATTCTTTGCATGGATTATGATGTCATAATGTTGCATTGCATACTGCATTGCATGGATTGCGATGTCATAATTTTGCATTAAATGATGCTTTGCATGGATTATGATGTCATAATTTTGCATTGCATGCTGCATTGCATGGATTGTGATGTCATAATTTTGCATTGCATGGATTGTGATGTCATAATTTTGCATTAAATGATGCTTTGCATGGATTATGATGTCATAATTTTGCATTGCATACTGCATTGCATGGATAGTGATGTCATAATTTTGCATTAAATTATGCTTTGCATGGATTATGATGTCATAATTTTGCATTGCATACTGCATTGCATGGATTGTGATGTCATAATTTTGCATTGCATGGATTGTGATGTCATACTTTTGCATTAAATGATGCTTTGCATGGATTATGATGTCATAATTTTGCATTGCATACCTCATTGCATGGATTGTAATGTCATAATTTTGCATTGCATACTGCATTGCATGGATTGTGATGTCATAATTTTGCATTGCATACTGCATTGCATGGATTGTGATGTCATAATTTTGCATTGCATACTGCATTGCATGGATTGTGATGTAATACTGTTGCATTAAATGATGCTTTGCATGGATTGTGATGTCATAATTTTGCATTGCATACTGCATTGCATGGATTGTGATGTCATAATTTTGCATTGCATGGATTGTGATGTCATACTTTTGCATTAAATGATGCTTTGCATGGATTATGATGTCATAATTTTGCATTGCATACTGCATTGCATGGATTGTGATGTCATAATTTTGCATTGCATACTGCATTGCATGGATTGTGATGTCATAATTTTGCATTAAATGATGCTTTGCATGGATTATGATGTCATAATTTTGCATTGCATACTGCATTGCATGGATTGTGATGTCATAATTATGCATTGCATACTGCATTGCATGGATTGTGATGTCATAATGTTGCATTAAATGATGCTTTGCATGGATTATGATGTCATAATTTTGCATTGCATACTGCATTGCATGGATTGTGATGTCATAATTTTGCATTAAATGATGCTTTGCATGGATTATGATGTCATAATTTTGCATTGCATACTGCATTGCATGGATTGTGATGTCATAATTTTGCATCGCATACTGCATTGCATGGATTGTGATGTCATAATTTTGCATTAAATGATGCTTTGCATGGATTATGATGTCATTATTTTGCATTGCATACTGCATTGCATGGATTGTGATGTCATAATTTTGCATTAAATGATGCTTTGCATGGATTATGATGTCATAATTTTGCATTGCATACTGCATTGCATGGATTGTGATGTCATAATTTTGCATTGCATGGATTGTGATGTCATACTTTTGCATTAAATGATGCTTTGCATGGATTATGATGTCATAATTTTGCATTGCATACCTCATTGCATGGATTGTGATGTCATAATTTTGCATTGCATACTGCATTGCATGGATTGTGATGTCATAATTTTGCATTGCATACTGCATTGCATGGATTGTGATGTCATAATTTTGCATTGCATACTGCATTGCATGGATTGTGATGTCATAATGTTGCATTAAATGATGCTTTGCATGGATTGTGATGTCATAATGTTGCATTAAATGATGCTTTGCATGGATTGTGATGTCATAATTTTGCATTGCATACTGCATTGCATGGATTGTGATGTCATAATTTTGCATTAAATGATGCTTTGCATGGATTGTGATGTCATAATTTTGCATTAAATGATGCTTTGCATGGATTATGATGTCATAATTTTGCATTGCATACTGCATTGCATGGATTGTGATGTCATAATTTTGCATTGCATGGATTGTGATGTCATACTTTTGCATTAAATGATGCTTTGCATGGATTATGATGTCATAATTTTGCATTGCAAACTGCATTGCATGGATTGCGATGTCATAATTTTGCATTAAATGATGCTTTGCATGGATTATGATGTCATAATTTTGCATTGCATACTGCATTGCATGGATTGTGATGTCATAATTTTGCATTGCATGGATTGTGATGTCATACTTTTGCATTAAATGATGCTTTGCATGGATTGTGATGTCATAATTTTGCATTGCATACTGCTTTGCATGGATTGTGATGTCATAATTTTGCATTAAATGATGCTTTGCATGGATTATGATGTCATAATTTTGCATTGCATACTGCATTGCATGGATTGTGATGTCATAATTTTGCATTGCATGGATTGAATGTCATACTTTTGCATTAAATGATGCTTTGCATGGATTCTGATGTCATAATTTTGCATTGCATACTGCATTGCATGGATTGCGATGTCATAATTTTGCATTAAATGATGCTTTGCATGGATTATGATGTCATAATTTTGCATTGCATACTGCATTGCATGGATTGTGATGTCATAATTTTGCATTGCATGGATTGTGATGTCATACTTTTGCATTAAATGATGCTTTGCATGGATTATGATGTCATAATTTTGCATTGCATACTGCATTGCATGGATTGTGATGTCATAATTTTGCATTAAATGATGCTTTGCATGGATTATGATGTCATAATTTTGCATTGCATACTGCATTGCATGGATTGTGATGTCATAATTTTGCATCGCATACTGCATTGCATGGATTGTGATGTCATAATTTTGCATTAAATGATGCTTTGCATGGATTATGATGTCATTATTTTGCATTGCATACTGCATTGCATGGATTGTGATGTCATAATTTTGCATTAAATGATGCTTTGCATGGATTATGATGTCATAATTTTGCATTGCATACTGCATTGCATGGATTGTGATGTCATAATTTTGCATTGCATGGATTGTGATGTCATACTTTTGCATTAAATGATGCTTTGCATGGATTATGATGTCATAATTTTGCATTGCATACCTCATTGCATGGATTGTAATGTCATAATTTTGCATTGCATACTGCATTGCATGGATTGTGATGTCATAATTTTGCATTGCATACTGCATTGCATGGATTGTGATGTCATAATTTTGCATTGCATACTGCATTGCATGGATTGTGATGTAATACTGTTGCATTAAATGATGCTTTGCATGGATTGTGATGTCATAATTTTGCATTGCATACTGCATTGCATGGATTGTGATGTCATAATTTTGCATTGCATGGATTGTGATGTCATACTTTTGCATTAAATGATGCTTTGCATGGATTATGATGTCATAATTTTGCATTGCATACTGCATTTCATGGATTGTGATGTCATAATTTTGCATTGCATACTGCATTGCATGGATTGTGATGTCATAATTTTGCATTAAATGATGCTTTGCATGGATTATGATGTCATAATTTTGCATTGCATACTGCATTGCATGGATTGTGATGTCATAATTATGCATTGCATACTGCATTGCATGGATTGTGATGTCATAATTTTGCATTAAATGATGCTTTGCATGGATTATGATGTCATAATTTTGCATTGCATACTGCATTGCATGGATTGTGATGTCATAATTTTGCATTAAATGATGCTTTGCATGGATTATGATGTCATAATTTTGCATTGCATACTGCATTGCATGGATTGTGATGTCATAATTTTGCATCGCATACTGCATTGCATGGATTGTGATGTCATAATTTTGCATTAAATGATGCTTTGCATGGATTATGATGTCATAATTTTGCATTGCATACTGCATTGCATGGATTGTGATGTCATAATTTTGCATTGCATGGATTGTGATGTCATACTTTTGCATTAAATGATGCTTTGCATGGATTATGATGTCATAATTTTGCATTGCATACCTCATTGCATGGATTGTGATGTCATAATTTTGCATTGCATACTGCATTGCATGGATTGTGATGTCATAATTTTGCATTGCATACTGCATTGCATGGATTGTGATGTCATAATGTTGCATTAAATGCTGCTTTGCATGGATTGTGGTGTCATAATTTTGCATTGCATACTGCATTGCATGGATTGTGATGTCATAATTTTGCATTAAATGATGCTTTGCATGGATTGTGATGTCATAATTTTGCATTAAATGATGCTTTGCATGGATTATGATGTCATAATTTTGCATTGCATACTGCATTGCATGGATTGTGATGTCATAATTTTGCATTGCATGGATTGTGATGTCATACTTTTGCATTAAATGATGCTTTGCATGGATTATGATGTCATAATTTTGCATTGCAAACTGCATTGCATGGATTGCGATGTCATAATTTTGCATTAAATGATGCTTTGCATGGATTATGATGTCATAATTTTGCATTGCATACTGCATTGCATGGATTGTGATGTCATAATTTTGCATTGCATGGATTGTGATGTCATACTTTTGCATTAAATGATGCTTTGCATGGATTATGATGTCATAATTTTGCATTGCATACTGCATTGCATGGATTGTGATGTCATAATTTTGCATTGCATACTGCTTTGCTTGGATTGTGATGTCATAATTTTGCATTAAATGATGCTTTGCATGGATTATGATGTCATAATTTTGCATTGCATACTGCATTGCATGGATTGTGATGTCATAATTTTGCATTGCATGGATTGAATGTCATACTTTTGCATTAAATGATGCTTTGCATGGATTATGATGTCATAATTTTGCATTGCATACTGCATTGCATGGATTGCGATGTCATAATTTTGCATTAAATGATGCTTTGCATGGATTATGATGTCATAATTTTGCATTGCATACTGCATTGCATGGATTGTGATGTCATAATTTTGCATTGCATGGATTGTGATGTCATACTTTTGCATTAAATGATGCTTTGCATGGATTATGATGTCATAATTTTGCATTGCATACTGCATTGCATGGATTGTGATGTCATAATTTTGCATTGCATACTGCATTGCATGGATTGTGATGTCATAATTTTGCATTAAATGATGCTTTGCATGGATTATGATGTCATAATTTTGCATTGCATACTGCATTGCATGGATTGTGATGTCATAATTTTGCATTAAATGATGCTTTGCATGGATTATGATGTCATAATTTTGCATTGCATACTGCATTGCATGGATTGTGATGTCATAATTTTGCATCGCATACTGCATTGCATGGATTGTGATGTCATAATTTTGCATTAAATGATGCTTTGCATGGATTATGATGTCATTATTTTGCATTGCATACTGCATTGCATGGATTGTGATGTCATACTTTTGCATTAAATGATGCTTTGCATGGATTATGATGTCATAATTTTGCATTGCATACTGCATTGCATGGATTGTGATGTCATAATTTTGCATTGCATGGATTGTGATGTCATACTTTTGCATTAAATGATGCTTTGCATGGATTATGATGTCATAATTTTGCATTGCATACCTCATTGCATGGATTGTGATGTCATAATTTTGCATTGCATACTGCATTGCATGGATTGTGATGTCATAATTTTGCATTGCATACTGCATTGCATGGATTGTGATGTCATAATTTTGCATTGCATACTGCATTGCATGGATTGTGATGTCATAATGTTGCATCAAATGATGCTTTGCATGGATTGTGATGTCATAATTTTGCATTGCATACTGCATTGCATGGATTGTGATGTCATAATTTTGCATTAAATGATGCTTTGCATGGATTGTGATGTCATAATTTTGCATTAAATGATGCTTTGCATGGATTATGATGTCATAATTTTGCATTGCATACTGCATTGCATGGATTGTGATGTCATAATTTTGCATTGCATGGATTGTGATGTCATACTTTTGCATTAAATGATGCTTTGCATGGATTATGATGTCATAATTTTGCATTGCAAACTGCATTGCATGGATTGCGATGTCATAATTTTGCATTAAATGATGCTTTGCATGGATTATGATGTCATAATTTTGCATTGCATACTGCATTGCATGGATTGTGATGTCATAATTTTGCATTGCATGGATTGTGATGTCATACTTTTGCATTAAATGATGCTTTGCATGGATTATGATGTCATAATTTTGCATTGCATACTGCATTGCATGGATTGTGATGTCATAATTTTGCATTGCATACTGCTTTGCATGGATTGTGATGTCATAATTTTGCATTAAATGATGCTTTGCATGGATTATGATGTCATAATTTTGCATTGCATACTGCATTGCATGGATTGTGATGTCATAATTTTGCATTGCATGGATTGAATGTCATACTTTTGCATTAAATGATGCTTTGCATGGATTATGATGTCATAATTTTGCATTGCATACTGCATTGCATGGATTGTGATGTCATAATTTTGCATTAAATGATGCTTTGCATGGATTATGATGTCATAATTTTGCATTGCATACTGCATTGCATGGATTGTGATGTCATAATTTTGCATTGCATGGATTGTGATGTCATACTTTTGCATTAAATGATGCTTTGCATGGATTATGATGTCATAATTTTGCATTGCATACTGCATTGCATGGATTGTGATGTCATAATTTTGCATTGCATACTGCATTGCATGGATTGTGATGTCATAATTTTGCATTAAATGATGCTTTGCATGGATTATGATGTCATAATTGTGCATTGCATACTGCATTGCATGGATTGTGATGTCATAATTTTGCATTAAATGATGCTTTGCATGGATTATGATGTCATAATTTTGCATTGCATACTGCATTGCATGGATTGTGATGTCATAATTTTGCATTAAATGATGCTTTGCATGGATTATGATGTCATCATTTTGCATTGCATACTGCATTGCATGGATTGTGATGTCATAATTTTGCATCACATACTGCATTGCATGGATTGTGATGTCATAATTTTGCATTAAATGATGCTTTGCATGGATTATGATGTCATTATTTTGCATTGCATACTGCATTGCATGGATTGTGATGTCATACTTTTGCATTAAATGATGCTTTGCATGGATTATGATGTCATAATTTTGCATTGCATACTGCATTGCATGGATTGTGATGTCATAATTTTGCATTGCATACTGCATTGCATGGATTGTGATGTCATAATTTTGCATTAAATGATGCTTTGCATGGATTATGATGTCATAATTTTGCATTGCATACTGCATTGCATGGATTGTGATGTCATAATGTTGCATCGCATACTGCATTGCATGGATTGTGATGTCATAATTTTGCATTAAATGATGCTTTGCATGGATTATGATGTCATTATTTTGCATTGCATACTGCATTGCATGGATTGTGATGTCATAATTTTGCATTAAATGATGCTTTGCATAGATTATGATGTCATAATTTTGCATTGCATACTGCATTGCATGGATTGTGATGTCATAATTTTGCATTGCATGGATTGTGATGTCATACTTATGCATTAAATGATGCTTTGCATGGATTATGATGTCATAATTTTGCATTGCATACTGCATTGCATGGATTGCGATGTCATAATTTTGCATTAAATGATGCTTTGCATGGATTATGATGTCATAATTTTGCATTGCATGCTGCATTGCATGGATTGTGATGTCATAATTTTGCATTGCATGGATTGTGATGTCATACTTTTGCATTAAATGATGCTTTGCATGGATTATGATGTCATAATTTTGCATTGCATACTGCATTGCATGGATTGCGATGTCCTAATTTTGCATTAAATGATGCTTTGCATGGATTATGATGTCATAATTTTGCATTGCATACTGCATTGCATGGATTGTGATGTCATAATTTTGCATTAAATGATGCTTTGCATGGATTATGATGTCATAATTTTGCATTGCATACTGCATTGCATGGATTGTGATGTCATAATTTTGCATTAAATGATGCTTTGCATGGATTATGATGTCATCATTTTGCATTGCATACTGCATTGCATGGATTGTGATGTCATAATTTTGCATCGCATACTGCATTGCATGGATTGTGATGTCATAATTTTGCATTAAATGATGCTTTGCATGGATTATGATGTCATTATTTTGCATTGCATACTGCATTGCATGGATTGTGATGTCATACTTTTGCATTAAATGATGCTTTGCATGGATTATGATGTCATAATTTTGCATTGCATACTGCATTGCATGGATTGTGATGTCATAATTTTGCATTGCATACTGCATTGCATGGATTGTGATGTCATAATTTTGCATTAAATGATGCTTTGCATGGATTATGATGTCATAATTTTGCATTGCATACTGCATTGCATGGATTGTGATGTCATAATTTTGCATTAAATGATGCTTTGCATGGATTATGATGTCATAATTTTGCATTGCATACTGCATTGCATGGATTGTGATGTCATAATTTTGCATCGCATACTGCATTGCATGGATTGTGATGTCATAATTTTGCATTAAATGATGCTTTGCATGGATTATGATGTCATAATTTTGCATTGCATACTGCATTGCATGGATTGTGATGTCATAATTTTGCATTGCATACTGCATTGCATGGATTGTGATGTCATAATTTTGTATTAAATGATGCTTTGCATGGATTATGATGTCATAATTTTGCATTGCATACTGCATTGCATGGATTGTGATGTCATAATTTTGCATTAAATGATGTTTTGCATGGATTATGATGTCATAATTTTGCATTGCATACTGCATTGCATGGATTGTGATGTCATAATTTTGCATTGCATGGATTGTGATGTCATACTTTTGCATTAAATGATGCTTTGCATGGATTATGATGTCATAATTTTGCATTGCATACTGCATTGCATGGATTGCGATGTCATAATTTTGCATTAAATGATGCTTTGCATGGATTATGATGTCATAATTTTGCATTGCATGCATTGTGATGTCATAATTTTGCATTGCATGGATTGTGATGTCATACTTTTGCATTAAATGATGCTTTGCATTGATTATGATGTCATAATTTTGCATTGCATACTGCATTGCATGGATTGCAATGTCATAATTTTGCATTAAATGATGCTTTGCATGGATTATGATGTCATAATTTTGCATTGCATACTGCATTGCATGGATTGTGATGTCATAATTTTGCATTGCATGGATTGTGATGTCATACTTTTGCATTAAATGATGCTTTGAATGGATTATGATGTCATAATTTTGCATTGCATACTGCATTGCATGGATTGTGATGTCATAATTTTGCATTGCATACTGCATTGCATGGATTGTGATGTCATAATTTTGCATTAAATGATGCTTTGCATGGATTATGATGTCATAATTTTGCATTGCATACTGCATTGCATGGATTGTGATGTCATAATTTTGCATTAAATGATGCTTTGCATGGATTATGATGTCATAATTTTGCATTGCATACTGCATTGCATGGATTGTGATGTCATAATTTTGCATTGCATGGATTGTGATGTCATACGTTTGCATTAAATGATGCTTTGCATGGATTATGATGTCATAATTTTGCATTGCATACCTCATTGCATGGATTGTAATGTCATAATTTTGCATTGCATACTGCATTGCATGGATTGTGATGTCATAATTTTGCATTGCATACTGCATTGCATGGATTGTGATGTCATAATTTTGCATTGCATACTGCATTGCATGGATTGTGATGTAATACTGTTGCATTAAATGATGCTTTGCATGGATTGTGATGTCATAATTTTGCATTGCATACTGCATTGCATGGATTGTGATGTCATAATTTTGCATTGCATGGATTGTGATGTCATACTTTTGCATTAAATGATGCTTTACATGGATTATGATGTCATAATTTTGCATTGCATACTGCATTGCATGGATTGTGATGTCATAATGTTGCATTGCATACTGCATTGCATGGATTGTGATGTCATAATGTTGCATTCAATGATGCTTTGCATGGATTATGATGTCATAATTTTGCATTGCATACTGCATTGCATGGATTGTGATGTCATAATTATGCATTGCATACTGCATTGCATGGATTGTGATGTCATAATTTTGCATTAAATGATGCTTTGCATGGATTATGATGTCATAATTTTGCATTGCATACTGCATTGCATGGATTGTGATGTCATAATTTTGCATTAAATTATGCTTTGCATGGATTATGATGTCATAATTTTGCATTGCATACTGCATTGCATGGATTGTGATGTCATAATTTTGCATCGCATACTGCATTGCATGGATTGTGATGTCATAATTTTGCATTAAATGATGCTTTGCATGGATTATGATGTCATTATTTTGCATTGCATACTGCATTGCATGGATTGTGATGTCATACTTTTGCATTAAATGATGCTTTGCATGGATTATGATGTCATAATTTTGCATTGCATACTGCATTGCATGGATTGTGATGTCATAATTTTGCATTGCATGGATTGTGATGTCATACTTTTGCATTAAATTATGCTTTGCATGGATTATGATGTCATAATTTTGCATTGCATACTGCATTGCATGGATTGTGATGTCATAATTTTGCATTGCATACTGCATTGCATGGATTGTGATGTCATAATTTTGCATTGCATACTGCATTGCATGGATTGTGATGTCATAATGTTGCATTAAATGATGCTTTGCATGGATTGTGATGTCATAATGTTGCATTAAATGATGCTTTGCATGGATTGTGATGTCATAATTTTGCATTGCATACTGCATTGCATGGATTGTGATGTCATAATTTTGCATTAAATGATGCTTTGCATGGATTGTGATGTCATAATTTTGCATTAAATGATGCTTTGCATGGATTATGATGTCATAATTTTGCATTGCATACTGCATTGCATGGATTGTGATGTCATAATTTTGCATTGCATGGATTGTGATGTCATACTTTTGCATTAAATGATGCTTTGCATGGATTATGATGTCATAATTTTGCATTGCATACTGCATTGCATGGATTGTGATGTCATAATTTTGCATTGCATACTGCATTGCATGGATTGTGATGTCATAATTTTGCATTAAATGATGCTTTGCATGGATTATGATGTCATAATTTTGCATTGCATACTGCATTGCATGGAATGTGATGTCATAATTTTGCATTAAATGATGCTTTGCATGGATTATGATGTCATTATTTTGCATTGCATACTGCATTGCATGGATTGTGAAGTCATAATTTTGCATTAAATGATGCTTTGCATGGATTATGATGTCATAATTTGGCATTGCATGCTGCATTGCATGCATTGTGATGTCATAATTTTGCATTGCATGGATTGTGATGTCATACTTTTGCATTAAATGATGCTTTGCATGGATTATGATGTCATAATTTTGCATTGCATACTGCATTGCATGGATTGTGATGTCATAATTTTGCATTGCATACTGCATTACATGGATTGTGATGTCATAATTTTGCATTAAATGATGCTTTGCATGGATTATGATGTCATAATTTTGCATTGCATACTGCATTGCATGGATTGTGATGTCATAATTATGCATTGCATACTGCATTGCATGGATTGTGATGTCATAATTTTGCATTAAATGATGCTTTGCATGGATTATGATGTCATAATTTTGCATTGCATACTGCATTGCATGGATTGTGATGTCATAATTTTGCATTAAATGATGCTTTGCATGGATTATGATGTCATAATTTTGCATTGCATACTGCATTGCATGGATTGTGATGTCATAATTTTGCATTGCATGGATTGTGATGTCATACTTTTGCATTAAATGATGCTTTGCATGGATTATGATGTCATAATTTTGCATTGCATACTGCATTGCATGGATTGCGATGTCATAATGTTGCATTAAATGATGCTTTGCATGGATTATGATGTCATAATTTGGCATTGCATGCTGCATTGCATGCATTGTGATGTCATAATTTTGCATTGCATGGATTGTGATGTCATACTTTTGCATTAAATGATGCTTTGCCTGGATTGTGATGTCATAATTTTGCATTGCATACTGCATTGCATGGATTGTGATGTCATAATTTTGCATTGCATACTGCATTGCATGGATTGTGATGTCATAATTTTGCATTGCATACTGCATTGCATGGATTGTGATGTCATAATTTTGTATTAAATGATGCTTTGCATGGATTATGATGTCATAATTTTGCATTGCATACTGCATTGCATGGATTGTGATGTCATACTTTTGCATTAAATGATGCTTTGCCTGGATTGTGATGTCATAATTTTGCATTGCATACTGCATTGCATGGATTGTGATGTCATAATTTTGCATTGCATGGATTGTGATGTCATACTTTTGCATTAAATGATGCTTTGCATGGATTATGATGTCATAATTTTGCATTGCATACTGCATTGCATGGATTGCGATGTCATAATTTTGCATTAAATGATGCTTTGCATGGATTATGATGTCATAATTTTGCATTGCATGCATTGTGATGTCATAATTTTGCATTGCATGGATTGTGATGTCATACTTTTGCATTAAATGATGCTTTGCATTGATTATGATGTCATAATTTTGCATTGCATACTGCATTGCATGGATTGCAATGTCATAATTTTGCATTAAATGATGCTTTGCATGGATTATGATGTCATAATTTTGCATTGCATACTGCATTGCATGGATTGTGATGTCATAATTTTGCATTGCATGGATTGTGATGTCATACTTTTGCATTAAATGATGCTTTGAATGGATTATGATGTCATAATTTTGCATTGCATACTGCATTGCATGGATTGTGATGTCATAATTTTGCATTGCATACTGCATTGCATGGATTGTGATGTCATAATTTTGCATTAAATGATGCTTTGCATGGATTATGATGTCATAATTTTGCATTGCATACTGCATTGCATGGATTGTGATGTCATAATTTTGCATTAAATGATGCTTTGCATGGATTATGATGTCATAATTTTGCATTGCATACTGCATTGCATGGATTGTGATGTCATAATTTTGCATTGCATGGATTGTGATGTCATACGTTTGCATTAAATGATGCTTTGCATGGATTATGATGTCATAATTTTGCATTGCATACCTCATTGCATGGATTGTAATGTCATAATTTTGCATTGCATACTGCATTGCATGGATTGTGATGTCATAATTTTGCATTGCATACTGCATTGCATGGATTGTGATGTCATAATTTTGCATTGCATACTGCATTGCATGGATTGTGATGTAATACTGTTGCATTAAATGATGCTTTGCATGGATTGTGATGTCATAATTTTGCATTGCATACTGCATTGCATGGATTGTGATGTCATAATTTTGCATTGCATGGATTGTGATGTCATACTTTTGCATTAAATGATGCTTTACATGGATTATGATGTCATAATTTTGCATTGCATACTGCATTGCATGGATTGTGATGTCATAATGTTGCATTGCATACTGCATTGCATGGATTGTGATGTCATAATGTTGCATTCAATGATGCTTTGCATGGATTATGATGTCATAATTTTGCATTGCATACTGCATTGCATGGATTGTGATGTCATAATTATGCATTGCATACTGCATTGCATGGATTGTGATGTCATAATTTTGCATTAAATGATGCTTTGCATGGATTATGATGTCATAATTTTGCATTGCATACTGCATTGCATGGATTGTGATGTCATAATTTTGCATTAAATTATGCTTTGCATGGATTATGATGTCATAATTTTGCATTGCATACTGCATTGCATGGATTGTGATGTCATAATTTTGCATCGCATACTGCATTGCATGGATTGTGATGTCATAATTTTGCATTAAATGATGCTTTGCATGGATTATGATGTCATTATTTTGCATTGCATACTGCATTGCATGGATTGTGATGTCATACTTTTGCATTAAATGATGCTTTGCATGGATTATGATGTCATAATTTTGCATTGCATACTGCATTGCATGGATTGTGATGTCATAATTTTGCATTGCATGGATTGTGATGTCATACTTTTGCATTAAATTATGCTTTGCATGGATTATGATGTCATAATTTTGCATTGCATACTGCATTGCATGGATTGTGATGTCATAATTTTGCATTGCATACTGCATTGCATGGATTGTGATGTCATAATTTTGCATTGCATACTGCATTGCATGGATTGTGATGTCATAATGTTGCATTAAATGATGCTTTGCATGGATTGTGATGTCATAATGTTGCATTAAATGATGCTTTGCATGGATTGTGATGTCATAATTTTGCATTGCATACTGCATTGCATGGATTGTGATGTCATAATTTTGCATTAAATGATGCTTTGCATGGATTGTGATGTCATAATTTTGCATTAAATGATGCTTTGCATGGATTATGATGTCATAATTTTGCATTGCATACTGCATTGCATGGATTGTGATGTCATAATTTTGCATTGCATGGATTGTGATGTCATACTTTTGCATTAAATGATGCTTTGCATGGATTATGATGTCATAATTTTGCATTGCATACTGCATTGCATGGATTGTGATGTCATAATTTTGCATTGCATACTGCATTGCATGGATTGTGATGTCATAATTTTGCATTAAATGATGCTTTGCATGGATTATGATGTCATAATTTTGCATTGCATACTGCATTGCATGGAATGTGATGTCATAATTTTGCATTAAATGATGCTTTGCATGGATTATGATGTCATTATTTTGCATTGCATACTGCATTGCATGGATTGTGAAGTCATAATTTTGCATTAAATGATGCTTTGCATGGATTATGATGTCATAATTTGGCATTGCATGCTGCATTGCATGCATTGTGATGTCATAATTTTGCATTGCATGGATTGTGATGTCATACTTTTGCATTAAATGATGCTTTGCATGGATTATGATGTCATAATTTTGCATTGCATACTGCATTGCATGGATTGTGATGTCATAATTTTGCATTGCATACTGCATTACATGGATTGTGATGTCATAATTTTGCATTAAATGATGCTTTGCATGGATTATGATGTCATAATTTTGCATTGCATACTGCATTGCATGGATTGTGATGTCATAATTATGCATTGCATACTGCATTGCATGGATTGTGATGTCATAATTTTGCATTAAATGATGCTTTGCATGGATTATGATGTCATAATTTTGCATTGCATACTGCATTGCATGGATTGTGATGTCATAATTTTGCATTAAATGATGCTTTGCATGGATTATGATGTCATAATTTTGCATTGCATACTGCATTGCATGGATTGTGATGTCATAATTTTGCATTGCATGGATTGTGATGTCATACTTTTGCATTAAATGATGCTTTGCATGGATTATGATGTCATAATTTTGCATTGCATACTGCATTGCATGGATTGCGATGTCATAATGTTGCATTAAATGATGCTTTGCATGGATTATGATGTCATAATTTGGCATTGCATGCTGCATTGCATGCATTGTGATGTCATAATTTTGCATTGCATGGATTGTGATGTCATACTTTTGCATTAAATGATGCTTTGCCTGGATTGTGATGTCATAATTTTGCATTGCATACTGCATTGCATGGATTGTGATGTCATAATTTTGCATTGCATACTGCATTGCATGGATTGTGATGTCATAATTTTGCATTAAATGATGCTTTGCATGGATTATGATGTCATTATTTTGCATTGCATACTGCATTGCATGGATTGTGAAGTCATAATTTTGCATTAAATGATGCTTTGCATGGATTATGATGTCATAATTTTGCATTGCATACTGCATTGCATGGATTGTGATGTCATAATTTTGCATTGCATTGATTGTGATGTCATACTTTTGCATTAAATGATGCTTTGCATGGATTATAATGTCATAATTTTGCATTGCATACCTCATTGCATGGATTGTAATGTCATAATTTTGCATTGCATACTGCATTGCATGGATTGTGATGTCATAATTTTGCATTGCATACTGCATTGCATGGATTGTGATGTCATAATTTTGCATTGCATACTGCATTGCATGGATTGTGATGTAATACTGTTGCATTAAATGATGCTTTGCATGGACTGTGATGTCATAATTTTGCATTGCATACTGCATTGCATGGATTGTGATGTCATAATTTTGCATTGCATGGATTGTGATGTCATACTTTTGCATTAAATGATGCTTTGCATGGATTATGATGTCATAATTTTGCATTGCATACTGCATTGCATGGATTGTGATGTCATAATTTTGCATTGCATACTGCATTGCATGGATTGTGATGTCATAATTTTGCATTAAATGATGCTTTGCATGGATTATGATGTCATAATTTTGCATTGCATACTGCATTGCATGGATTGTGATGTCATAATTTTGCATTGCATACTGCATTGCATGGATTGCGATGTCATAATTTTGCATTAAATGATGCTTTGCATGGATTATGATGTCATAATTTTGCATTGCATACTGCATTGCATGGATTGTGATGTCATAATTTTGCATTGCATGGATTGTGATGTCATACTTTTGCATTAAATGATGCTTTGCATGGATTATGATGTCATAATTTTGCATTGCATACTGCATTGCATGGATTGTGATGTCATAATTTTGCATTGCATACTGCATTGCATGGATTGTGATGTCATAATTTTGCATTAAATGATGCTTTGCATGGATTATGATGTCATAATTTTGCATTGCATACTGCATTGCATGGAATGTGATGTCATAATTTTGCATTAAATGATGCTTTGCATGGATTATGATGTCATAATTTTGCATTGCATACTGCATTGCATGGATTGTGATGTCATAATTTTGCATCACATACTGCATTGCATGGATTGTGATGTCATAATTTTGCATTAAATGATGCTTTGCATGGATTATGATGTCATAATTTTGCATTGCATACTGCATTGCATGGATTGCGATGTCATAATGTTGCATTAAATGATGCTTTGCATGGATTATGATGTCATAATTTGGCATTGCATGCTGCATTGCATGCATTGTGATGTCATAATTTTGCATTGCATGGATTGTTATGTCATACTTTTGCATTAAATGATGCTTTGCATGGATTATGATGTCATAATTTTGCATTGCATACTGCATTGCATGGATTGTGATGTCATAATTTTGCATTGCATACTGCATTGCATGGATTGTGATGTCATAATTTTGCATTAAATGATGCTTTGCATGGATTATGATGTCATAATTTTGCATTGCATACTGCATTGCATGGATTGTGATGTCATAATTATGCATTGCATACTGCATTGCATGGATTGTGATGTCATAATTTTGCATTAAATGATGCTTTGCATGGATTATGATGTCATAATTTTGCATTGCATACTGCATTGCATGGATTGTGATGTCATAATTTTGCATTAAATGATGCTTTGCATGGATTATGATGTCATAATTTTGCATTGCATACTGCATTGCATGGATTGTGATGTCATAATTTTGCATTGCATGGATTGTGATGTCATACTTTTGCATTAAATGATGCTTTGCATGGATTATGATGTCATAATTTTGCATTGCATACTGCATTGCATGGATTGCGATGTCATAATGTTGCATTAAATGATGCTTTGCATGGATTATGATGTCATAATTTGGCATTGCATGCTGCATTGCATGCATTGTGATGTCATAATTTTGCATTGCATGGATTGTGATGTCATACTTTTGCATTAAATGATGCTTTGCCTGGATTGTGATGTCATAATTTTGCATTGCATACTGCATTGCATGGATTGTGATGTCATAATTTTGCATTGCATACTGCATTGCATGGATTGTGATGTCATAATTTTGCATTAAATGATGCTTTGCATGGATTATGATGTCATTATTTTGCATTGCATACTGCATTGCATGGATTGTGATGTCATAATTATGCATTGCATACTGCATTGCATGGATTGTGATGTCATAATTTTGCATTAAATGATGCTTTGCATGGATTATGATGTCATAATTTTGCATTGCATACTGCATTGCATGGATTGTGATGTCATAATTTTGCATTAAATGATGCTTTGCATGGATTATGATGTCATAATTTTGCATTGCATACTGCATTGCATGGATTGTGATGTCATTATTTTGCATTGCATACTGCATTGCATGGATTGTGATGTCATAATTTTGCATTACATGATGCTTTGCATGGATTATGATGTCATAATTGTGCATTGCATACTGCATTGCATGGATTGTGATGTCATAATTTTGCATTGCATGGATTGTGATGTCATACTTTTGCATTAAATGATGCTTTGCATGGATTATGATGTCATAATTTTGCATTGCATACCTCATTGCAAGGATTGTGATGTCATAATTTTGCATTGCATACTGCATTGCATGGATTGTGATGTCATAATTTTGCATTGCATACTGCATTGCATGGATTGTGATGTCATAATTTTGCATTGCATACTGCATTGCATGGATTGTGATGTCATAATGTTGCATTAAATGATGCTTTGCATGGATTGTGATGTCATAATGTTGCATTAAATGATGCTTTGCATGGATTGTGATGTCATAATTTTGCATTGCATACTGCATTGCATGGATTGTGATGTCATAATTTTGCATTAAATGATGCTTTGCATGGATTGTGATGTCATAATTTTGCATTAAATGATGCTTTGCATGGATTATGATGTCATAATTTTGCATTGCATACTGCATTGCATGGATTGTGATGTCATAATTTTGCATTGCATGGATTGTGATGTCATACTTTTTCATTAAATGATGCTTTGCATGGATTATGATGTCATAATTTTGCATTGCATACTGCATTGCATGGATTGCGATGTCATAATTTTGCATTAAATGATGCTTTGCATGGATTATGATGTCATAATTTTGCATTGCATACTGCATTGCATGGATTGTGATGTCATAATTTTGCATTGCATGGATTGTGATGTCATAATTTTGCATTAAATGATGCTTTGCATGGATTATGATGTCATAATTTTGCATTGCATACTGCATTGCATGGATTGTGATGTCATAATTTTGCATTGCATACTGCATTGCATGGATTGTGATGTCATAATTTTGCATTGCATACTGCATTGCATGGATTGTGATGTCATAATGTTGCATTAAATGATGCTTTGCATGGATTGTGATGTCATAATGTTGCATTAAATGATGCTTTGCATGGATTATGATGTCATAATTTTGCATTGCATACTGCATTGCATGGATTGTGATGTCATAATTTTGCATTGCATGGATTGTGATGTCATACTTTTGCATTAAATGATGCTTTGCATGTATTATGATGTCATAATTTTGCATTGCATACTGCATTGCATGGATTGCGATGTCATAATTTTGCATTAAATGATGCTTTACATGGATTATGATGTCATAATTTTGCATTGCATACAGCATTGCATGGATTGTGATGTCATAATTTTGCATTGCATGGATTGTGATGTCATAATTTTGCATTAAATGATGCTTTGCATGGATTATGATGTCATAATTTTGCATTGCATACTGCATTGCATGGATTGTGATGTCATAATTTTGCATTGCATACTGCATTGCATGGATTGTGATGTCATAATTTTGCATTGCATGGATTGTGATGTCATACTTTTGCATTAAATGATGCTTTGCATGGATTATGATGTCATAATTTTGCATTGCATACTGCATTGCATGGATTGCGATGTCATAATTTTGCATTAAATGATGCTTTGCATGGATTATGATGTCATAATTTTGCATTGCATACTGCATTGCATGGATTGTGATGTCATACTTTTGCATTAAATGATGCTTTGCATGGATTATGATGTCATAATTTTGCATTGCATACTGCATTGCATGGATTGTGATGTCATAATTTTGCATTGCATACTGCATTGCATGGATTGTGATGTCATAATTTTGTATTAAATGATGCTTTGCATGGATTATGATGTCATAATTTTGCATTGCATACTGCATTGCATGGATTGTGATGTCATAATTTTGCATTAAATGATGTTTTGCATGGATTATGATGTCATAATTTTGCATTGCATACTGCATTGCATGGATTGTGATGTCATAATTTTGCATTGCATGGATTGTGATGTCATACTTTTGCATTAAATGATGCTTTGCATTGATTATGATGTCATAATTTTGCATTGCATACTGCATTGCATGGATTGCAATGTCATAATTTTGCATTAAATGATGCTTTGCATGGATTATGATGTCATAATTTTGCATTGCATACTGCATTGCATGGATTGTGATGTCATAATTTTGCATTGCATGGATTGTGATGTCATACTTTTGCATTAAATGATGCTTTGCATGGATTATGATGTCATAATTTTGCATTGCATACCTCATTGCATGGATTGTAATGTCATAATTTTGCATTGCATACTGCATTGCATGGATTGTGATGTCATAATTTTGCATTGCATACTGCATTGCATGGATTGTGATGTCATAATTTTGCATTGCATACTGCATTGCATGGATTGTGATGTAATACTGTTGCATTAAATGATGCTTTGCATGGATTGTGATGTCATAATTTTGCATTGCATACTGCATTGCATGGATTGTGATGTCATAATTTTGCATTGCATGGATTGTGATGTCATACTTTTGCATTAAATGATGCTTTGCATGGATTATGATGTCATAATTTTGCATTGCATACTGCATTGCATGGATTGTGATGTCATAATGTTGCATTGCATACTGCATTGCATGGATTGTGATGTCATAATGTTGCATTAAATGATGCTTTGCATGGATTATGATGTCATAATTTTGCATTGCATACTGCATTGCATGGATTGTGATGTCATAATTTTGCATTGCATACTGCATTGCATGGATTGTGATGTCATAATTTTGCATTGCATGGATTGTGATGTCATACTTTTGCATTAAATGATGCTTTGCATGGATTATGATGTCATAATTTTGCATTGCATACTGCATTGCATGGATTGTGATGTCATAATTTTGCATTGCATACTGCTTTGCATGGATTGTGATGTCATAATTTTGCATTAAATGATGCTTTGCATGGATTATGATGTCATAATTTTGCATTGCATACTGCATTGCATGGATTGTGATGTCATAATTTTGCATTGCATGGATTGTGATGTCATACTTTTGCATTAAATGATGCTTTGCATGGATTATGATGTCATAATTTTGCATTGCATACTGCATTGCATGGATTGCGATGTCATAATTTTGCATTAAATGATGCTTTGCATGGATTATGATGTCATAATTTTGCATTGCATACTGCATTGCATGGATTGTGATGTCATAATTTTGCATTGCATGGATTGTGATGTCATACTTTTGCATTAAATGATGCTTTGCATGGATTATGATGTCATAATTTTGCATTGCATACTGCATTGCATGGATTGTGATGTCATAATTTTGCATTGCATACTGCATTGCATGGATTGTGATGTCATAATTTTGCATTAAATGATGCTTTGCATGGATTATGATGTCATAATTTTGCATTGCATACTGCATTGCATGGATTGTGATGTCATAATTTTGCATTGCATACTGCATTGCATGGATTGCGATGTCATAATTTTGCATTAAATGATGCTTTGCATGGATTATGATGTCATAATTTTGCATTGCATACTGCATTGCATGGATTGTGATGTCATAATTTTGCATTGCATGGATTGTGATGTCATACTTTTGCATTAAATGATGCTTTGCATGGATTATGATGTCATAATTTTGCATTGCATACTGCATTGCATGGATTGTGATGTCATAATTTTGCATTGCATACTGCATTGCATGGATTGTGATGTCATAATTTTGCATTAAATGATGCTTTGCATGGATTATGATGTCATAATTTTGCATTGCATACTGCATTGCATGGAATGTGATGTCATAATTTTGCATTAAATGATGCTTTGCATGGATTATGATGTCATAATTTTGCATTGCATACTGCATTGCATGGATTGTGATGTCATAATTTTGCATCACATACTGCATTGCATGGATTGTGATGTCATAATTTTGCATTAAATGATGCTTTGCATGGATTATGATGTCATAATTTTGCATTGCATACTGCATTGCATGGATTGCGATGTCATAATGTTGCATTAAATGATGCTTTGCATGGATTATGATGTCATAATTTGGCATTGCATGCTGCATTGCATGCATTGTGATGTCATAATTTTGCATTGCATGGATTGTGATGTCATACTTTTGCATTAAATGATGCTTTGCATGGATTATGATGTCATAATTTTGCATTGCATACTGCATTGCATGGATTGTGATGTCATAATTTTGCATTGCATACTGCATTGCATGGATTGTGATGTCATAATTTTGCATTAAATGATGCTTTGCATGGATTATGATGTCATAATTTTGCATTGCATACTGCATTGCATGGATTGTGATGTCATAATTATGCATTGCATACTGCATTGCATGGATTGTGATGTCATAATTTTGCATTAAATGATGCTTTGCATGGATTATGATGTCATAATTTTGCATTGCATACTGCATTGCATGGATTGTGATGTCATAATTTTGCATTAAATGATGCTTTGCATGGATTATGATGTCATAATTTTGCATTGCATACTGCATTGCATGGATTGTGATGTCATAATTTTGCATTGCATGGATTGTGATGTCATACTTTTGCATTAAATGATGCTTTGCATGGATTATGATGTCATAATTTTGCATTGCATACTGCATTGCATGGATTGCGATGTCATAATGTTGCATTAAATGATGCTTTGCATGGATTATGATGTCATAATTTGGCATTGCATGCTGCATTGCATGCATTGTGATGTCATAATTTTGCATTGCATGGATTGTGATGTCATACTTTTGCATTAAATGATGCTTTGCCTGGATTGTGATGTCATAATTTTGCATTGCATACTGCATTGCATGGATTGTGATGTCATAATTTTGCATTGCATACTGCATTGCATGGATTGTGATGTCATAATTTTGCATTAAATGATGCTTTGCATGGATTATGATGTCATTATTTTGCATTGCATACTGCATTGCATGGATTGTGATGTCATAATTATGCATTGCATACTGCATTACATGGATTGTGATGTCATAATTTTGCATTAAATGATGCTTTGCATGGATTATGATGTCATAATTTTGCATTGCATACTGCATTGCATGGATTGTGATGTCATAATTTTGCATTAAATGATGCTTTGCATGGATTATGATGTCATAATTTTGCATTGCATACTGCATTGCATGGATTGTGATGTCATTATTTTGCATTGCATACTGCATTGCATGGATTGTGATGTCATAATTTTGCATTACATGATGCTTTGCATGGATTATGATGTCATAATTGTGCATTGCATACTGCATTGCATGGATTGTGATGTCATAATTTTGCATTGCATGGATTGTGATGTCATACTTTTGCATTAAATGATGCTTTGCATGGATTATGATGTCATAATTTTGCATTGCATACCTCATTGCAAGGATTGTGATGTCATAATTTTGCATTGCATACTGCATTGCATGGATTGTGATGTCATAATTTTGCATTGCATACTGCATTGCATGGATTGTGATGTCATAATTTTGCATTGCATACTGCATTGCATGGATTGTGATGTCATAATGTTGCATTAAATGATGCTTTGCATGGATTGTGATGTCATAATGTTGCATTAAATGATGCTTTGCATGGATTGTGATGTCATAATTTTGCATTGCATACTGCATTGCATGGATTGTGATGTCATAATTTTGCATTAAATGATGCTTTGCATGGATTGTGATGTCATAATTTTGCATTAAATGATGCTTTGCATGGATTATGATGTCATAATTTTGCATTGCATACTGCATTGCATGGATTGTGATGTCATAATTTTGCATTGCATGGATTGTGATGTCATACTTTTTCATTAAATGATGCTTTGCATGGATTATGATGTCATAATTTTGCATTGCATACTGCATTGCATGGATTGCGATGTCATAATTTTGCATTAAATGATGCTTTGCATGGATTATGATGTCATAATTTTGCATTGCATACTGCATTGCATGGATTGTGATGTCATAATTTTGCATTGCATGGATTGTGATGTCATAATTTTGCATTAAATGATGCTTTGCATGGATTATGATGTCATAATTTTGCATTGCATACTGCATTGCATGGATTGTGATGTCATAATTTTGCATTGCATACTGCATTGCATGGATTGTGATGTCATAATTTTGCATTGCATACTGCATTGCATGGATTGTGATGTCATAATGTTGCATTAAATGATGCTTTGCATGGATTGTGATGTCATAATGTTGCATTAAATGATGCTTTGCATGGATTATGATGTCATAATTTTGCATTGCATACTGCATTGCATGGATTGTGATGTCATAATTTTGCATTGCATGGATTGTGATGTCATACTTTTGCATTAAATGATGCTTTGCATGTATTATGATGTCATAATTTTGCATTGCATACTGCATTGCATGGATTGCGATGTCATAATTTTGCATTAAATGATGCTTTACATGGATTATGATGTCATAATTTTGCATTGCATACAGCATTGCATGGATTGTGATGTCATAATTTTGCATTGCATGGATTGTGATGTCATAATTTTGCATTAAATGATGCTTTGCATGGATTATGATGTCATAATTTTGCATTGCATACTGCATTGCATGGATTGTGATGTCATAATTTTGCATTGCATACTGCATTGCATGGATTGTGATGTCATAATTTTGCATTGCATGGATTGTGATGTCATACTTTTTCATTAAATGATGCTTTGCATGGATTATGATGTCATAATTTTGCATTGCATACTGCATTGCATGGATTGCGATGTCATAATTTTGCATTAAATGATGCTTTGCATGGATTATGATGTCATAATTTTGCATTGCATACTGCATTGCATGGATTGTGATGTCATACTTTTGCATTAAATGATGCTTTGCATGGATTATGATGTCATAATTTTGCATTGCATACTGCATTGCATGGATTGTGATGTCATAATTTTGCATTGCATACTGCATTGCATGGATTGTGATGTCATAATTTTGTATTAAATGATGCTTTGCATGGATTATGATGTCATAATTTTGCATTGCATACTGCATTGCATGGATTGTGATGTCATAATTTTGCATTAAATGATGTTTTGCATGGATTATGATGTCATAATTTTGCATTGCATACTGCATTGCATGGATTGTGATGTCATAATTTTGCATTGCATGGATTGTGATGTCATACTTTTGCATTAAATGATGCTTTGCATTGATTATGATGTCATAATTTTGCATTGCATACTGCATTGCATGGATTGCAATGTCATAATTTTGCATTAAATGATGCTTTGCATGGATTATGATGTCATAATTTTGCATTGCATACTGCATTGCATGGATTGTGATGTCATAATTTTGCATTGCATGGATTGTGATGTCATACTTTTGCATTAAATGATGCTTTGCATGGATTATGATGTCATAATTTTGCATTGCATACCTCATTGCATGGATTGTAATGTCATAATTTTGCATTGCATACTGCATTGCATGGATTGTGATGTCATAATTTTGCATTGCATACTGCATTGCATGGATTGTGATGTCATAATTTTGCATTGCATACTGCATTGCATGGATTGTGATGTAATACTGTTGCATTAAATGATGCTTTGCATGGATTGTGATGTCATAATTTTGCATTGCATACTGCATTGCATGGATTGTGATGTCATAATTTTGCATTGCATGGATTGTGATGTCATACTTTTGCATTAAATGATGCTTTGCATGGATTATGATGTCATAATTTTGCATTGCATACTGCATTGCATGGATTGTGATGTCATAATGTTGCATTGCATACTGCATTGCATGGATTGTGATGTCATAATGTTGCATTAAATGATGCTTTGCATGGATTATGATGTCATAATTTTGCATTGCATACTGCATTGCATGGATTGTGATGTCATAATTTTGCATTGCATACTGCATTGCATGGATTGTGATGTCATAATTTTGCATTGCATGGATTGTGATGTCATACTTTTGCATTAAATGATGCTTTGCATGGATTATGATGTCATAATTTTGCATTGCATACTGCATTGCATGGATTGTGATGTCATAATTTTGCATTGCATACTGCTTTGCATGGATTGTGATGTCATAATTTTGCATTAAATGATGCTTTGCATGGATTATGATGTCATAATTTTGCATTGCATACTGCATTGCATGGATTGTGATGTCATAATTTTGCATTGCATGGATTGTGATGTCATACTTTTGCATTAAATGATGCTTTGCATGGATTATGATGTCATAATTTTGCATTGCATACTGCATTGCATGGATTGCGATGTCATAATTTTGCATTAAATGATGCTTTGCATGGATTATGATGTCATAATTTTGCATTGCATACTGCATTGCATGTATTGTGATGTCATAATTTTGCATTGCATGGATTGTGATGTCATACTTTTGCATTAAATGATGCTTTGCATGGATTATGATGTCATAATTTTGCATTGCATACTGCATTGCATGGATTGTGATGTCATAATTTTGCATTGCATACTGCATTGCATGGATTGTGATGTCATAATTTTGCATTAAATGATGCTTTGCATGGATTATGATGTCATAATTTTGCATTGCATACTGTATTGCATGGATTGTGATGTCATAATTTTGCATTAAATGATGCTTTGCATGGATTATGATGTCATAATTTTGCATTGCATACTGCATTGCATGGATTGTGATGTCATAATTTTGCATCGCTTACTGCATTGTATGGATTGTGATGTCATAATTTTGCATTAAATGATGCTTTGCATGGATTATGATGTCATTATTTTGCATTGCATACTGCATTGCATGGATTGTGATGTCATACTTTTGCATTAAATGATGCTTTGCATGGATTATGATGTCATAATTTTGCATTGCATACTGCATTGCATGGATTGTGATGTCATAATTTTGCATTGCATACTGCATTGCATGGATTGTGATGTCATAATTTTGCATTAAATGATGCTTTGCATGGATTATGATGTCATTATTTTGCATTGCATACTGCATTGCATGGATTGTGATGCCATAATTTTGCATTAAATGATGCTTTGCATAGATTATGATGTCATAATTTTGCATTGCATACTGCATTGCATGGATTGTGATGTCATAATTTTGCATTGCATGGATTGTGATGTCATACTTTTGCATTAAATGATGCTTTGCATGGATTATGATGTCATAATTTTGCATTGCATACTGCATTGCATGGATTGCGATGTCATAATTTTGCATTAAATTATGCTTTGCATGGATTATGATGTCATAATTTTGCATTGCATGCTGCATTGCATGGATTGTGATGTCATAATTTTGCATTGCATGGATTGTGATGTCATACTTTTGCATTAAATGATGCTTTGCATGGATTATGATGTCATAATTTTGCATTGCATACTGCATTGCATGGATTGCGATGTCCTAATTTTGCATTAAATGATGCTTTGCATGGATTATGATGTCATAATTTTGCATTGCATACTGCATTGCATGGATTGTGATGTCATAATTTTGCATTGCATGGATTGTGATGTCATACTTTTGCATTAAATGATGCTTTGCATGGATTATGATGTCATAATTTTGCATTGCATACTGCATTGCATGGATTGTGATGTCATAATTTTGCATTGCATGGATTGTGATGTCATACTTTTGCATTAAATGATGCTTTGCATGGATTATGATGTCATAATTTTGCATTGCATACTGCATTGCATGGATTGCGATGTCATAATTTTGCATTAAATGATGCTTTGCATGGATTATGATGTCATAATTTTGCATTGCATACTGCATTGCATGTATTGTGATGTCATAATTTTGCATTGCATGGATTGTGATGTCATACTTTTGCATTAAATGATGCTTTGCATGGATTATGATGTCATAATTTTTCATTGCATACTGCATTGCATGGATTGTGATGTCATAATTTTGCATTGCATACTGCATTGCATGGATTGTGATGTCATAATTTTGCATTAAATGATGCTTTGCATGGATTATGATGTCATAATTTTGCATTGCATACTGTATTGCATGGATTGTGATGTCATAATTTTGCATTAAATGATGCTTTGCATGGATTATGATGTCATAATTTTGCATTGCATACTGCATTGCATGGATTGTGATGTCATAATTTTGCATCGCTTACTGCATTGCATGGATTGTGATGTCATAATTTTGCATTAAATGATGCTTTGCATGGATTATGATGTCATTATTTTGCATTGCATACTGCATTGCATGGATTGTGATGTCATACTTTTGCATTAAATGATGCTTTGCATGGATTATGATGTCATAATTTTGCATTGCATACTGCATTGCATGGATTGTGATGTCATAATTTTGCATTGCATACTGCATTGCATGGATTGTGATGTCATAATTTTGCATTAAATGATGCTTTGCATGGATTATGATGTCATAATTTTGCATTGCATACTGCATTGCATGGATTGTGATGTCATAATTTTGCATTAAATGATGCTTTGCATGGATTATGATGTCATAATTTTGCATTGCATACTGCATTGCATGGATTGTGATGTCATAATTTTGCATCGCATACTGCATTGCATGGATTGTGATGTCATAATTTTGCATTAAATGATGCTTTGCATGGATTATGATGTCATTATTTTGCATTGCATACTGCATTGCATGGATTGTGATGCCATAATTTTACATTAAATGATGCTTTGCATAGATTATGATGTCATAATTTTGCATTGCATACTGCATTGCATGGATTGTGATGTCATAATTTTGCATTGCATGGATTGTGATGTCATACTTTTGCATTAAATGATGCTTTGCATGGATTATGATGTCATAATTTTGCATTGCATACTGCATTGCATGGATTGCGATGTCATAATGTTGCATTAAATTATGCTTTGCATGGATTATGATGTCATAATTTTGCATTGCATGCTGCATTGCATGGATTGTGATGTCATAATTTTGCATTGCATGGATTGTGATGTCATACTTTTGCATTAAATGATGCTTTGCATGGATTATGATGTCATAATTTTGCATTGCATACTGCATTGCATGGATTGCGATGTCCTAATTTTGCATTAAATGATGCTTTGCATGGATTATGATGTCATAATTTTGCATTGCATACTGCATTGCATGGATTGTGATGTCATAATTTTGCATTGCATGGATTGTGATGTCATACTTTTGCATTAAATGATGCTTTGCATGGATTATGATGTCATAATTCTGCATTGCATACTGCATTGCATGGATTGTGATGTCATAATTTTGCATTGCATACTGCATTGCATGGATTGTGATGTCATAATTTTGCATTAAATGATGCTTTGCATGGATTATGATGTCATAATTTTGCATTGCATACTGCATTGCATGGATTGTGATGTCATAATTTTGCATTAAATGATGCTTTGCATGGATTATGATGTCATAATTTTGCATTGCATACTGCATTGCATGGATTGTGATGTCATAATTTTGCATCGCATACTGCATTGCATGGATTGTGATGTCATAATTTTGCATTAAATGATGCTTTGCATGGATTATGATGTCATTATTTTGCATTGCATACTGCATTGCATGGATTGTGATGTCATAATTTTGCATTAAATGATGCTTTGCATGGATTATGATGTCATAATTTTGCATTGCATACTGCATTGCATGGATTGTGATGTCATAATTTTGCATTGCATGGATTGTGATGTCATACTTTTGCATTAAATGATGCTTTGCATGGATTATGATGTCATAATTCTGCATTGCATACTGCATTGCATGGATTGTGATGTCATAATTTTGCATTAAATGATGCTTTGCATGGATTATGATGTCATTATTTTGCATTGCATACTGCATTGCATGGATTGTGATGTCATAATTTTGCATTAAATGATGCTTTGCATGGATTATGATGTCATAATTTTGCATTGCATACTGCATTGCATGGATTGTGATGTCATAATTTTGCATTGCATGGATTGTGATGTCATACTTTTGCATTAAATGATGCTTTGCGTGGATTATGATGTCATAATTTTGCATTGCATACCTCATTGCATGGATTGTGATGTCATAATTTTGCATTGCATACTGCATTGCATGGATTGTGATGTCATAATTTTGCATTGCATACTGCATTGCATGGATTGTGATGTCATAATTTTGCATTGCATACTGCATTGCATGGATTGTGATGTCATAATGTTGCATTAAATGATGCTTTGCATGGATTGTGATGTCATAATGTTGCATTAAATGATGCTTTGCATGGATTGTGATGTCATAATTTTGCATTGCATACTGCATTGCATGGATTGTGATGTCATAATTTTGCATTAAATGATGCTTTGCATGGATTGTGATGTCATAATTTTGCATTAAATGATGCTTTGCATGGATTATGATGTCATAATTTTGCATTGCATACTGCATTGCATGGATTGTGATGTTATAATTTTGCATTGCATGGATTGTGATGTCATACTTTTGCATTAAATGATGCTTTGCATGGATTATGATGTCATAATTTTGCATTGCATACTGCATTGCATGGATTGCGATGTCATAATTTTGCATTAAATGATGCTTTGCATGGATTATGATGTCATAATTTTGCATTGCATACTGCATTGCATGGATTGTGATGTCATAATTTTGCATTGCATGGATTGTGATGTCATACTTTTGCATTAAATGATGCTTTGCATGGATTATGATGTCATAATTTTGCATTGCATACTGCATTGCATGGATTGTGATGTCATAATTTTGCATTGCATACTGCATTGCATGGATTGTGATGTCATAATTTTGCATTAAATGATGCTTTGCATGGATTATGATGTCATAATTTTGCATTGCATACTGCATTGCATGGATTGTGATGTCATAATTTTGCATTAAATGATGCTTTGCATGGATTATGATGTCATAATTTTGCATTGCATACTGCATTGCATGGATTGTGATGTCATAATTTTGCATCGCTTACTGCATTGCATGGATTGTGATGTCATAATTTTGCATTAAATGATGCTTTGCATGGATTATGATGTCATAATTTTGCATTGCATACTGCATTGCATGGATTGTGATGTCATAATTTTGCATTGCATACTGCATTGCATGGATTGTGATGTCATAATTTTGCATTAAATGATGCTTTGCATGGATTATGATGTCATAATTTTGCATTGCATACTGCATTGCATGGATTGTGATGTCATAATTTTGCATTAAATGATGCTTTGCATGGATTATGATGTCATAATTTTGCATTGCATACTGCATTGCATGGATTGTGATGTCATAATTATGCATCGCATACTGCATTGCATGGATTGTGATGTCATAATTTAGCATTAAATGATGCTTTGCGTGGATTATGATGTCATTATTTTGCATTGCATACTGCATTGCATGGATTGTGATGTCATAATTTTGCATTAAATGATGCTTTGCATAGATTATGATGTCATAATTTTGCATTGCATACTGCATTGCATGGATTGTGATGTCATAATTTTGCATTGCATGGATTGTGATGTCATACTTTTGCATTAAATGATGCTTTGCATGGATTATGATGTCATAATTGTGCATTGCATACTGCATTGCATGGATTGTGATGTCATAATTTTGCATTAAATTATGCTTTGCATGGATTATGATGTCATAATTTTGCATTGCATGCTGCATTGCATGGATTGTGATGTCATAATTTTGCATTGCATGGATTGTGATGTCATACTTTTGCATTAAATGATGCTTTGCATGGATTATGATGTCATAATTTTGCATTGCATACTGCATTGCATGGATTGCGATGTCCTAATTTTGCATTAAATGATGCTTTGCATGGATTATGATGTCATAATTTTGCATTGCATACTGCATTGCATGGATTGTGATGTCATAATTTTGCATTGCATGGATTGTGATGTCATACTTTTGCATTAAATGATGCTTTGCATGGATTATGATGTCATAATTCTGCATTGCATACTGCATTGCATGGATTGTGATGTCATAATTTTGCATTGCATACTGCATTGCATGGATTGTGATGTCATAATTTTGCATTAAATGATGCTTTGCATGGATTATGATGTCATAATTTTGCATTGCATACTGCATTGCATGGATTGTGATGTCATAATTTTGCATTAAATGATGCTTTGCATGGATTATGATGTCATAATTTTGCATTGCATACTGCATTGCATGGATTGTGATGTCATAATTTTGCATCGCATACTGCATTGCATGGATTGTGATGTCATAATTTTGCATTAAATGATGCTTTGCATGGATTATGATGTCATTATTTTGCATTGCATACTGCATTGCATGGATTGTGATGTCATAATTTTGCATCGCTTACTGCATTGCATGGATTGTGATGTCATAATTTTGCATTAAATGATGCTTTGCATGGATTATGATGTCATAATTTTGCATTGCATACTGCATTGCATGGATTGTGATGTCATACTTTTGCATTAAATGATGCTTTGCATGGATTATGATGTCATAATTTTGCATTGCATACTGCATTGCATGGATTGTGATGTCATAATTTTGCATTGCATACTGCATTGCATGGATTGTGATGTCATAATTTTGCATTAAATGATGCTTTGCATGGATTATGATGTCATTATTTTGCATTGCATACTGCATTGCATGGATTGTGATGCCATAATTTTACATTAAATGATGCTTTGCATAGATTATGATGTCATAATTTTGCATTGCATACTGCATTGCATGGATTGTGATGTCATAATTTTGCATTGCATGGATTGTGATGTCATACTTTTGCATTAAATGATGCTTTGCATGGATTATGATGTCATAATTTTGCATTGCATACTGCATTGCATGGATTGCGATGTCATAATGTTGCATTAAATTATGCTTTGCATGGATTATGATGTCATAATTTTGCATTGCATGCTGCATTGCATGGATTGTGATGTCATAATTTTGCATTGCATGGATTGTGATGTCATACTTTTGCATTAAATGATGCTTTGCATGGATTATGATGTCATAATTTTGCATTGCATACTGCATTGCATGGATTGCGATGTCCTAAATTTGCATTAAATGATGCTTTGCATGGATTATGATGTCATAATTTTGCATTGCATACTGCATTGCATGGATTGTGATGTCATAATTTTGCATTGCATGGATTGTGATGTCATACTTTTGCATTAAATGATGCTTTGCATGGATTATGATGTCATTATTTTGCATTGCATACTGCATTGCATGGATTGTGATGTCATAATTTTGCATTAAATGATGCTTTGCATGGATTATGATGTCATAATTTTGCATTAAATGATGCTTTGCATGGATTATGATGTCATTATTTTGCATTGCATACTGCATTGCATGGATTGTGATGTCATAATTTTGCATTAAATGATGCTTTGCATGGATTATGATGTCATAATTTTGCATTGCATACTGCATTGCATGGATTGTGATGTCATAATTTTGCATTGCATGGATTGTGATGTCATACTTTTGCATTAAATGATGCTTTGCATGGATTATGATGTCATAATTCTGCATTGCATACTGCATTGCATGGATTGTGATGTCATAATTTTGCATTAAATGATGCTTTGCATGGATTATGATGTCATTATTTTGCATTGCATACTGCATTGCATGGATTGTGATGTCATAATTTTGCATTAAATGATGCTTTTCATGGATTATGATGTCATAATTTTGCATTGCATACTGCATTGCATGGATTGTGATGTCATAATTTTGCATTGCATGGATTGTGATGTCATACTTTTGCATTAAATGATGCTTTGCGTGGATTATGATGTCATAATTTTGCATTGCATACCTCATTGCATGGATTGTGATGTCATAATTTTGCATTGCATACTGCATTGCATGGATTGTGATGTCATAATTTTGCATTGCATACTGCATTGCATGGATTGTGATGTCATAATTTTGCATTGCATACTGCATTGCATGGATTGTGATGTCATAATGTTGCATTAAATGATGCTTTGCATGGATTGTGATGTCATAATGTTGCATTAAATGATGCTTTGCATGGATTGTGATGTCATAATTTTGCATTGCATACTGCATTGCATGGATTGTGATGCCATAATTTTGCATTAAATGATGCTTTGCATGGATTGTGATGTCATAATTTTGCATTAAATGATGCTTTGCATGGATTATGATGTCATAATTTTGCATTGCATACTGCATTGCATGGATTGTGATGTTATAATTTTGCATTGCATGGATTGTGATGTCATACTTTTGCATTAAATGATGCTTTGCATGGATTATGATGTCATAATTTTGCATTGCATACTGCATTGCATGGATTGCGATGTCCTAATTTTGCATTAAATGATGCTTTGCATGGATTATGATGTCATAATTTTGCATTGCATACTGCATTGCATGGATTGTGATGTCATAATTTTGCATTGCATGGATTGTGATGTCATACTTTTGCATTAAATGATGCTTTGCATGGATTATGATGTCATAATTTTGCATTGCATACTGCATTGCATGGATTGCGATGTCCTAATTTTGCATTAAATGATGCTTTGCATGGATTATGATGTCATAATTTTGCATTGCATACTGCATTGCATGGATTGTGATGTCATAATTTTGCATTGCATGGATTGTGATGTCATACTTTTGCATTAAATGATGCTTTGCATGGATTATGATGTCATAATTTTGCATTGCATACTGCATTGCATGGATTGTGATGTCATAATTTTGCATTGCATACTGCATTGCATGGATTGTGATGTCATAATTTTGCATTAAATGATGCTTTGCATGGATTATGATGTCATAATTTTGCATTGCATACTGCATTGCATGGATTGTGATGTCATAATTTTGCATTAAATGATGCTTTGCATGGATTATGATGTCATAATTTTGCATTGCATACTGCATTGCATGGATTGTGATGTCATAATTTTGCATCGCATACTGCATTGCATGGATTGTGATGTCATAATTTTGCATTAAATGATGCTTTGCATGGATTATGATGTCATTATTTTGCATTGCATACTGCATTGCATGGATTGTGATGTCATAATTTTGCATTAAATGATGGTTTGCATGGATTATGATGTCATAATTTTGCATTGCATGGATTGTGATGTCATAATTTTGCATTGCATGGATTGTGATGTCATACTTTTGCATTAAATGATGCTTTGCATGGATTATGATGTCATAATTTTGCATTGCATACCTCATTGCATGGATTGTGATGTCATAATTCTGCATTGCATACTGCATTGCATGGATTGTGATGTTATAATTTTGCATTGCATACTGCATTGCATGGATTGTGATGTCATAATGTTGCATTAAATGATGCTTTGCATGGATTGTGATGTCATAATGTTGCATTAAATGATGCTTTGCATGGATTGTGATGTCATAATTTTGCATTGCATACTGCATTGCATGGATTGTGATGTCATAATTTTGCATTAAATGATGCTTTGCATGGATTGTGATGTCATAATTTTGCATTAAATGATGCTTTGCATGGATTATGATGTCATAATTTTGCATTGCATACTGCATTGCATGGATTGTGATGTCATAATTTTGCATTGCATGGATTGTGATGTCATACTTTTGCATTAAATGATGCTTTGCATGGATTATGATGTCATAATTTTGCATTGCATACTGCATTGCATGGATTGCGATGTCATAATTTTGCATTAAATGATGCTTTGCATGGATTATGATGTCATAATTTTGCATTGCATACTGCATTGCATGGATTGTGATGTCATAATTTTGCATTGCATGGATTGTGATGTCATACTTTTGCATTAAATGATGCTTTGCATGGATTATGATGTCATAATTTTGCATTACATACTGCATTGCATGGATTGTGATGTCATAATTTTGCATTGCATACTGCATTGCATGGATTGTGATGTCATAAGTTTGCATTAAATGATGCTTTGCATGGATTATGATGTCATAATTTTGCATTGCATACTGCATTGCATGGATTGCGATGTCATAAGTTTGCATTAAATGATGCTTTGCATGGATTATGATGTCATAATTTTGCATTGCATACTGCATTGCATGGATTGTGATGTCATAATTTTGCATTGCATGGATTGTGATGTCATACTTTTGCATTAAATGATGCTTTGCATGGATTATGATGTCATAATTTTGCATTGCATACTGCATTGCATGGATTGTGATGTCATAATTTTGCATTGCATACTGCATTGCATGGATTGTGATGTCATAATTTTGCATTAAATGATGCTTTGCATGGATTATGATGTCATAATTTTGCATTGCATACTGCATTGCATGGATTGTGATGTCATAATTTTGCATTAAATGATGCTTTGCATGGATTATGATGTCATAATTTTGCATTGCATACTGCATTGCATGGATTGTGATGTCATAATTTTGCATCGCATACTGCATTGCATGGATTGTGATGTCATACTTTTGCATTAAATGATGCTTTGCATGGATTATGATGTCATAATTTTGCATTGCATACTGCATTGCATGGATTGTGATGTCATAATTTTGCATTGCATACTGCATTGCATGGATTGTGATGTCATAATTTTGCATTAAATGATGCTTTGCATGGATTATGATGTCATAATATTGCATTGCATACTGCATTGCATGGATTGTGATGTCATAATTTTGCATTAAATGATGCTTTGCATGGATTATGATGTCATAATTTTGCATTGCATACTGCATTGCATGGATTGTGATGTCATAATTTTGCATCGCATACTGCATTGCATGGATTGTGATGTCATAATTTTGCATTAGATGATGCTTTGCATTGATTATGATGTCATAATTTTGCATTGCATACTGCATTGCATGGATTGTGATGTCATAATTTTGCATTGCATGGATTCTGATGTCATACTTTTGCATTAAATGATTCTTTGCATGGATTATGATGTCATAATTTTGCATTGCATACTGCATTGCATGGATTGCGATGTCATAATTTTGCATTAAATGATGCTTTGCATGGATTATGATGTCATAATTTTGCATTGCATGCTGCATTGCATGGATTGTGATGTCATAATTTTGCATTGCATGGATTGTGATGTCATAATTTTGCATTAAATGATGCTTTGCATGGATTATTATGTCATAATTTTGCATTGCATACTGCATTGCATGGATTGTGATGTCATAATTTTGCATTAAATGATGCTTTGCATGGATTATGATGTCATAATTTTGCATTGCATACTGCATTGCATGGATTGTGATGTCATAATTTTGCATTGCATGGATTGTGATGTCATACTTTTGCATTAAATGATGCTTTGCATGGATTATGATGTCATAATTTTGCATTGCATACCTCATTGCATGGATTGTAATGTCATAATTTTGCATTGCATACTGCATTGCATGGATTGTGATGTCATAATTTTGCATTGCATACTGCATTGCATGGATTGTGATGTCATAATTTTGCATTAAATGATGCTTTGCATGGATTATGATGTCATAATTTTGCATTGCATACTGCATTGCATGGATTGTGATGTCATAATGTTGCATTGCATACTGCATTGCATGGATTGTGATGTCATAATGTTGCATTAAATGATGCTTTGCATGGATTATGATGTCATAATTTTGCATTGCATACTGCATTGCATGGATTGTGATGTCATAATTTTGAATTGCATACTGCATTGCATGGATTGTGATGTCATAATTTTGCATTGCATGGATTGTGATGTCATACTTTTGCATTAAATGATGCTTTGCATGGATTATGATGTCATAATTTTGCATTGCATACTGCATTGCATGGATTGTGATGTCATAATTTTGCATTGCATACTGCTTTGCATGGATTGTGATGTCATAATTTTGCATTAAATGATGCTTTGCATGGATTATGATGTCATAATTTTGCATTGCATACTGCATTGCATGGATTGTGATGTCATAATTTTGCATTGCATGGATTGTGATGTCATACTTTTGCATTAAATGATGCTTTGCATGGATTATGATGTCATAATTTTGCATTGCATACTGCATTGCATGGATTGCGATGTCATAATTTTGCATTAAATGATGCTTTGCATGGATTATGATGTCATAATTTTCCATTGCATACTGCATTGCATGTATTGTGATGTCATAATTTTGCATTGCATGGATTGTGATGTCATACTTTTGCATTAAATGATGCTTTGCATGGATTATGATGTCATAATTTTGCATTGCATACTGCATTGCATGGATTGTGATGTCATAATTTTGCATTGCATACTGCATTGCATGGATTGTGATGTCATAATTTTGCATTAAATGATGCTTTGCATGGATTATGATGTCATAATTTTGCATTGCATACTGTATTGCATGGATTGTGATGTCATAATTTTGCATTAAATGATGCTTTGCATGGATTATGATGTCATAATTTTGCATTGCATACTGCATTGCATGGATTGTGATGTCATAATTTTGCATCGCTTACTGCATTGTATGGATTGTGATGTCATAATTTTGCATTAAATGATGCTTTGCATGGATTATGATGTCATTATTTTGCATTGCATACTGCATTGCATGGATTGTGATGTCATACTTTTGCATTAAATGATGCTTTGCATGGATTATGATGTCATAATTTTGCATTGCATACTGCATTGCATGGATTGTGATGTCATAATTTTGCATTGCATACTGCATTGCATGGATTGTGATGTCATAATTTTGCATTAAATGATGCTTTGCATGGATTATGATGTCATTATTTTGCATTGCATACTGCATTGCATGGATTGTGATGCCATAATTTTGCATTAAATGATGCTTTGCATAGATTATGATGTCATAATTTTGCATTGCATACTGCATTGCATGGATTGTGATGTCATAATTTTGCATTGCATGGATTGTGATGTCATACTTTTGCATTAAATGATGCTTTGCATGGATTATGATGTCATAATTTTGCATTGCATACTGCATTGCATGGATTGCGATGTCATAATTTTGCATTAAATTATGCTTTGCATGGATTATGATGTCATAATTTTGCATTGCATGCTGCATTGCATGGATTGTGATGTCATAATTTTGCATTGCATGGATTGTGATGTCATACTTTTGCATTAAATGATGCTTTGCATGGATTATGATGTCATAATTTTGCATTGCATACTGCATTGCATGGATTGCGATGTCCTAATTTTGCATTAAATGATGCTTTGCATGGATTATGATGTCATAATTTTGCATTGCATACTGCATTGCATGGATTGTGATGTCATAATTTTGCATTGCATGGATTGTGATGTCATACTTTTGCATTAAATGATGCTTTGCATGGATTATGATGTCATAATTTTGCATTGCATACTGCATTGCATGGATTGTGATGTCATAATTTTGCATTGCATGGATTGTGATGTCATACTTTTGCATTAAATGATGCTTTGCATGGATTATGATGTCATAATTTTGCATTGCATACTGCATTGCATGGATTGCGATGTCATAATTTTGCATTAAATGATGCTTTGCATGGATTATGATGTCATAATTTTGCATTGCATACTGCATTGCATGTATTGTGATGTCATAATTTTGCATTGCATGGATTGTGATGTCATACTTTTGCATTAAATGATGCTTTGCATGGATTATGATGTCATAATTTTTCATTGCATACTGCATTGCATGGATTGTGATGTCATAATTTTGCATTGCATACTGCATTGCATGGATTGTGATGTCATAATTTTGCATTAAATGATGCTTTGCATGGATTATGATGTCATAATTTTGCATTGCATACTGTATTGCATGGATTGTGATGTCATAATTTTGCATTAAATGATGCTTTGCATATATTATGATGTCATAATTTTGCATTGCATACTGCATTGCATGGATTGTGATGTCATAATTTTGCATCGCTTACTGCATTGCATGGATTGTGATGTCATAATTTTGCATTAAATGATGCTTTGCATGGATTATGATGTCATTATTTTGCATTGCATACTGCATTGCATGGATTGTGATGTCATACTTTTGCATTAAATGATGCTTTGCATGGATTATGATGTCATAATTTTGCATTGCATACTGCATTGCATGGATTGTGATGTCATAATTTTGCATTGCATACTGCATTGCATGGATTGTGATGTCATAATTTTGCATTAAATGATGCTTTGCATGGATTATGATGTCATAATTTTGCATTGCATACTGCATTGCATGGATTGTGATGTCATAATTTTGCATTAAATGATGCTTTGCATGGATTATGATGTCATAATTTTGCATTGCATACTGCATTGCATGGATTGTGATGTCATAATTTTGCATCGCATACTGCATTGCATGGATTGTGATGTCATAATTTTGCATTAAATGATGCTTTGCATGGATTATGATGTCATTATTTTGCATTGCATACTGCATTGCATGGATTGTGATGCCATAATTTTGCATTAAATGATGCTTTGCATAGATTATGATGTCATAATTTTGCATTGCATACTGCATTGCATGGATTGTGATGTCATAATTTTGCATTGCATGGATTGTGATGTCATACTTTTGCATTAAATGATGCTTTGCATGGATTATGATGTCATAATTTTGCATTGCATACTGCATTGCATGGATTGCGATGTCATAATGTTGCATTAAATTATGCTTTGCATGGATTATGATGTCATAATTTTGCATTGCATGCTGCATTGCATGGATTGTGATGTCATAATTTTGCATTGCATGGATTGTGATGTCATACTTTTGCATTAAATGATGCTTTGCATGGATTATGATGTCATAATTTTGCATTGCATACTGCATTGCATGGATTGCGATGTCCTAATTTTGCATTAAATGATGCTTTGCATGGATTATGATGTCATAATTTTGCATTGCATACTGCATTGCATGGATTGTGATGTCATAATTTTGCATTGCATGGATTGTGATGTCATACTTTTGCATTAAATGATGCTTTGCATGGATTATGATGTCATAATTCTGCATTGCATACTGCATTGCATGGATTGTGATGTCATAATTTTGCATTGCATACTGCATTGCATGGATTGTGATGTCATAATTTTGCATTAAATGATGCTTTGCATGGATTATGATGTCATAATTTTGCATTGCATACTGCATTGCATGGATTGTGATGTCATAATTTTGCATTAAATGATGCTTTGCATGGATTATGATGTCATAATTTTGCATTGCATACTGCATTGCATGGATTGTGATGTCATAATTTTGCATCGCATACTGCATTGCATGGATTGTGATGTCATAATTTTGCATTAAATGATGCTTTGCATGGATTATGATGTCATTATTTTGCATTGCATACTGCATTGCATGGATTGTGATGTCATAATTTTGCATTAAATGATGCTTTGCATGGATTATGATGTCATAATTTTGCATTGCATACTGCATTGCATGGATTGTGATGTCATAATTTTGCATTGCATGGATTGTGATGTCATACTTTTGCATTAAATGATGCTTTGCATGGATTATGATGTCATAATTCTGCATTGCATACTGCATTGCATGGATTGTGATGTCATAATTTTGCATTAAATGATGCTTTGCATGGATTATGATGTCATTATTTTGCATTGCATACTGCATTGCATGGATTGTGATGTCATAATTTTGCATTAAATGATGCTTTGCATGGATTATGATGTCATAATTTTGCATTGCATACTGCATTGCATGGATTGTGATGTCATAATTTTGCATTGCATGGATTGTGATGTCATACTTTTGCATTAAATGATGCTTTGCGTGGATTATGATGTCATAATTTTGCATTGCATACCTCATTGCATGGATTGTGATGTCATAATGTTGCATTAAATGATGCTTTGCATGGATTGTGATGTCATAATGTTGCATTAAATGATGCTTTGCATGGATTGTGATGTCATAATTTTGCATTGCATACTGCATTGCATGGATTGTGATGTCATAATTTTGCATTAAATGATGCTTTGCATGGATTGTGATGTCATAATTTTGCATTAAATGATGCTTTGCATGGATTATGATGTCATAATTTTGCATTGCATACTGCATTGCATGGATTGTGATGTTATAATTTTGCATTGCATGGATTGTGATGTCATACTTTTGCATTAAATGATGCTTTGCATGGATTATGATGTCATAATTTTGCATTGCATACTGCATTGCATGGATTGCGATGTCATAATTTTGCATTAAATGATGCTTTGCATGGATTATGATGTCATAATTTTGCATTGCATACTGCATTGCATGGATTGTGATGTCATAATTTTGCATTGCATGGATTGTGATGTCATACTTTTGCATTAAATGATGCTTTGCATGGATTATGATGTCATAATTTTGCATTGCATACTGCATTGCATGGATTGCGATGTCATAATTTTGCATTAAATGATGCTTTGCATGGATTATGATGTCATAATTTTGCATTGCATACTGCATTGCATGGATTGTGATGTCATAATTTTGCATTGCATGGATTGTGATGTCATACTTTTGCATTAAATGATGCTTTGCATGGATTATGATGTCATAATTTTGCATTGCATACTGCATTGCATGGATTGTGATGTCATAATTTTGCATTGCATACTGCATTGCATGGATTGTGATGTCATAATTTTGCATTAAATGATGCTTTGCATGGATTATGATGTCATAATTTTGCATTGCATACTGCATTGCATGGATTGCGATGTCATAATTTTGCATTAAATGATGCTTTGCATGGATTATGATGTCATAATTTTGCATTGCATACTGCATTGCATGGATTGTGATGTCATAATTTTGCATTGCATGGATTGTGATGTCATACTTTTGCATTAAATGATGCTTTGCATGGATTATGATGTCATAATTTTGCATTGCATACTGCATTGCATGGATTGTGATGTCATAATTTTGCATCGCTTACTGCATTGCATGGATTGTGATGTCATAATTTTGCATTAAATGATGCTTTGCATGGATTATGATGTCATAATTTTGCATTGCATACTGCATTGCATGGATTGTGATGTCATACTTTTGCATTAAATGATGCTTTGCATGGATTATGATGTCATAATTTTGCATTGCATACTGCATTGCATGGATTGTGATGTCATAATTTTGCATTGCATACTGCATTGCATGGATTGTGATGTCATAATTTTGCATTAAATGATGCTTTGCATGGATTATGATGTCATAATTTTGCATTGCATACTGCATTGCATGGATTGTGATGTCATAATTTTGCATTAAATGATGCTTTGCATGGATTATGATGTCATAATTTTGAATTGCATACTGCATTGCATGGATTGTGATGTCATAATTATGCATCGCATACTGCATTGCATGGATTGTGATGTCATAATTTAGCATTAAATGATGCTTTGCGTGGATTATGATGTCATTATTTTGCATTGCATACTGCATTGCATGGATTGTGATGTCATAATTTTGCATTAAATGATGCTTTGCATAGATTATGATGTCATAATTTTGCATTGCATACTGCATTGCATGGATTGTGATGTCATAATTTTGCATTGCATGGATTGTGATGTCATACTTTTGCATTAAATGATGCTTTGCATGGATTATGATGTCATAATTGTGCATTGCATACTGCATTGCATGGATTGCGATGTCATAATTTTGCATTAAATTATGCTTTGCATGGATTATGATGTCATAATTTTGCATTGCATGCTGCATTGCATGGATTGTGATGTCATAATTTTGCATTGCATGGATTGTGATGTCATACTTTTGCATTAAATGATGCTTTGCATGGATTATGATGTCATAATTTTGCATTGCATACTGCATTGCATGGATTGCGATGTCCTAATTTTGCATTAAATGATGCTTTGCATGGATTATGATGTCATAATTTTGCATTGCATACTGCATTGCATGGATTGTGATGTCATAATTTTGCATTGCATGGATTGTGATGTCATACTTTTGCATTAAATGATGCTTTGCATGGATTATGATGTCATAATTCTGCATTGCATACTGCATTGCATGGATTGTGATGTCATAATTTTGCATTGCATACTGCATTGCATGGATTGTGATGTCATAATTTTGCATTAAATGATGCTTTGCATGGATTATGATGTCATAATTTTGCATTGCATACTGCATTGCATGGATTGTGATGTCATAATTTTGCATTAAATGATGCTTTGCATGGATTATGATGTCATAATTTTGCATTGCATACTGCATTGCATGGATTGTGATGTCATAATTTTGCATCGCATACTGCATTGCATGGATTGTGATGTCATAATTTTGCATTAAATGATGCTTTGCATGGATTATGATGTCATTATTTTGCATTGCATACTGCATTGCATGGATTGTGATGTCATAATTTTGCATTAAATGATGGTTTGCATGGATTATGATGTCATAATTTTGCATTGCATACTGCATTGCATGGATTGTGATGTCATAATTTTGCATTGCATGGATTGTGATGTCATACTTTTGCATTAAATGATGCTTTGCATGGATTATGATGTCATAATTTTGCATTGCATACCTCATTGCATGGATTGTGATGTCATAATTTTGCATTGCATACTGCATTGCATGGATTGTGATGTTATAATTTTGCATTGCATACTGCATTGCATGGATTGTGATGTCATAATGTTGCATTAAATGATGCTTTGCATGGATTGTGATGTCATAATGTTGCATTAAATGATGCTTTGCATGGATTGTGATGTCATAATTTTGCATTGCATACTGCATTGCATGGATTGTGATGTCATAATTTTGCATTAAATGATGCTTTGCATGGATTGTGATGTCATAATTTTGCATTAAATGATGCTTTGCATGGATTATGATGTCATAATTTTGCATTGCATACTGCATTGCATGGATTGTGATGTCATAATTTTGCATTGCATGGATTGTGATGTCATACTTTTGCATTAAATGATGCTTTGCATGGATTATGATGTCATAATTTTGCATTGCATACTGCATTGCATGGATTGCGATGTCATAATTTTGCATTAAATGATGCTTTGCATGGATTATGATGTCATAATTTTGCATTGCATACTGCATTGCATGGATTGTGATGTCATAATTTTGCATTGCATGGATTGTGATGTCATACTTTTGCATTAAATGATGCTTTGCATGGATTATGATGTCATAATTTTGCATTACATACTGCATTGCATGGATTGTGATGTCATAATTTTGCATTGCATACTGCATTGCATGGATTGTGATGTCATAAGTTTGCATTAAATGATGCTTTGCATGGATTATGATGTCATAATTTTGCATTGCATACTGCATTGCATGGATTGCGATGTCATAAGTTTGCATTAAATGATGCTTTGCATGGATTATGATGTCATAATTTTGCATTGCATACTGCATTGCATGGATTGTGATGTCATAATTTTGCATTGCATGGATTGTGATGTCATACTTTTGCATTAAATGATGCTTTGCATGGATTATGATGTCATAATTTTGCATTGCATACTGCATTGCATGGATTGTGATGTCATAATTTTGCATTGCATACTGCATTGCATGGATTGTGATGTCATAATTTTGCATTAAATGATGCTTTGCATGGATTATGATGTCATAATTTTGCATTGCATACTGCATTGCATGGATTGTGATGTCATAATTTTGCATTAAATGATGCTTTGCATGGATTATGATGTCATAATTTTGCATTGCATACTGCATTGCATGGATTGTGATGTCATAATTTTGCATCGCATACTGCATTGCATGGATTGTGATGTCATACTTTTGCATTAAATGATGCTTTGCATGGATTATGATGTCATAATTTTGCATTGCATACTGCATTGCATGGATTGTGATGTCATAATTTTGCATTGCATACTGCATTGCATGGATTGTGATGTCATAATTTTGCATTAAATGATGCTTTGCATGGATTATGATGTCATAATATTGCATTGCATACTGCATTGCATGGATTGTGATGTCATAATTTTGCATTAAATGATGCTTTGCATGGATTATGATGTCATAATTTTGCATTGCATACTGCATTGCATGGATTGTGATGTCATAATTTTGCATCGCATACTGCATTGCATGGATTGTGATGTCATAATTTTGCATTAAATGATGCTTTGCATGGATTATGATGTCATTATTTTGCATTGCATACTGCATTGCATGGATTGTGATGTCATAATTTTGCATTAGATGATGCTTTGCATTGATTATGATGTCATAATTTTGCATTGCATACTGCATTGCATGGATTGTGATGTCATAATTTTGCATTGCATGGATTGTGATGTCATACTTTTGCATTAAATGATTCTTTGCATGGATTATGATGTCATAATTTTGCATTGCATACTGCATTGCATGGATTGCGATGTCATAATTTTGCATTAAATGATGCTTTGCATGGATTATGATGTCATAATTTTGCATTGCATGCTGCATTGCATGGATTGTGATGTCATAATTTTGCATTGCATGGATTGTGATGTCATAATTTTGCATTAAATGATGCTTTGCATGGATTATTATGTCATAATTTTGCATTGCATACTGCATTGCATGGATTGTGATGTCATAATTTTGCATTAAATGATGCTTTGCATGGATTATGATGTCATAATTTTGCATTGCATACTGCATTGCATGGATTGTGATGTCATAATTTTGCATTGCATGGATTGTGATGTCATACTTTTGCATTAAATGATGCTTTGCATGGATTATGATGTCATAATTTTGCATTGCATACCTCATTGCATGGATTGTAATGTCATAATTTTGCATTGCATACTGCATTGCATGGATTGTGATGTCATAATTTTGCATTGCATACTGCATTGCATGGATTGTGATGTCATAATTTTGCATTGCATACTGCATTGCATGGATTGTGATGTAATACTGTTGCATTAAATGATGCTTTGCATGGATTGTGATGTCATAATTTTGCATTGCATACTGCATTGCATGGATTGTGATGTCATAATTTTGCATTAAATGATGCTTTGCATGGATTATGATGTCATAATTTTGCATTGCATACTGCATTGCATGGATTGTGATGTCATAATTATGCATTGCATACTGCATTGCATGGATTGTGATGTCATAATTTTGCATTAAATGATGCTTTGCATGGATTATGATGTCATAATTTTGCATTGCATACTGCATTGCATGGATTGTGATGTCATAATTTTGCATTAAATGATGCTTTGCATGGATTATGATGTCATAATTTTGCATTGCATACTGCATTGCATGGATTGTGATGTCATAATTTTGCATCGCATACTGCATTGCATGGATTGTGATGTCATAATTTTGCATTAAATGATGCTTTGCATGGATTATGATGTCATTATTTTGCATTGCATACTGCATTGCATGGATTGTGATGTCATAATTTTGCATTAAATGATGCTTTGCATAGATTATGATGTCATAATGTTGCAGTGCATACTGCATTGCATGGATTGTGATGTCATAATTTTGCATTGCATGGATTGTGATGTCATACTTTTGCATTAAATGATGCTTTGCATGGATTATGATGTCATAATTTTGCATTGCATACTGCATTGCATGGATTGCGATGTCATAATTTTGCATTAAATGATGCTTTGCATGGATTATGATGTCATAATTTTGCATTGCATGCTGCACTGCATGGATTGTGATGTAATAATTTTGCATTGCATGGATTGTGATGTCATACTTTTGCATTAAATGATGCTTTGCATGGATTATGATGTCATAATTTTGCATTGCATACTGCATTGCATGGATTGCGATGTCCTAATTTTGCATTACATGATGCTTTGCATGGATTATGATGTCATAATTTTGCATTGCATACTGCATTGCATGGATTGTGATGTCATAATTTTGCATTAAATGATGCTTTGCATGGATTATGATGTCATAATTTTGCATCGCATACTGCATTGCATGGATTGTGATGTCATAATTTTGCATTAAATGATGCTTTGCATGGATTATGATGTCATAATTTTGCATTGCATACTGCATTGCATGGATTGTGATGTCATAATTTTGCATTAAATTATGTTTTGCATGGATTATGATGTCATAATTTTGCATTGCATACTGCATTGCATGGATTGTGATGTCATAATTTTGCATTGCATGGATTGTGATGTCATACTTTTGCATTAAATGATGCTTTGCATGGATTATGATGTCATAATTTTGCATTGCATACTGCATTGCATGGATTGCGATGTCATAATTTTGCATTAAATGATGCTTTGCATGGATTATGATGTCATAATTTTGCATTGCATGCTGCATTGCATGCATTGTGATGTCATAATTTTGCATTGCATGGATTGTGATGTCATACTTTTGCATTAAATGATGCTTTGCATTGATTATGATGTCATAATTTTGCATTGCATACTGCATTGCATGGATTGCAATGTCATAATTTTGCATTAAATGAAGCTTTGCATGGATTATGATGTCATAATTTTGCATTGCATACTGCATTGCATGGATTGCAATGTCATAATTTTGCATTAAATGATGCTTTGCATGGATTATGATGTCATAATTTTGCATTGCATACTGCATTGCATGGATTGTGATGTCATAATTTTGCATTGCATGGATTGTGATATCATACTTTTGCATTAAATGATGCTTTGCATGGATTATGATGTCATAATTTTGCATTGCATACCTCATTGCATGGATTGTAATGTCATAATTTTGCATTGCATACTGCATTGCATGGATTGTGATGTCATAATTTTGCATTGCATACTGCATTGCATGGATTGTGATGTCATAATTTTGCATTGCATACTGCATTGCATGGATTGTGATGTAATACTGTTGCATTAAATGATGCTTTGCATGGATTGTGATGTCATAATTTTGCATTGCATACTGCATTGCATGGATTGTGATGTCATAATTTTGCATTGCATGGATTGTGATGTCATACTTTTGCATTAAATGATGCTTTACATGGATCATGATGTCATAATTTTGCATTGCATACTGCATTGCATGGATTGTGATGTCATAATGTTGCATTGCATACTGCATTGCATGGATTGTGATGTCATAATGTTGCATTAAATGATGCTTTGCATGGATTATGATGTCATAATTTTGCATTGCATACTGCATTGCATGGATTGTGATGTCATAATTATGCATTGCATACTGCATTGCATGGATTGTGATGTCATAATTTTGCATTAAATGATGCTTTGCATGGATTATGATGTCATAATTTTGCATTGCATACTGCATTGCATGGATTGTGATGTCATAATTTTGCATTAAATTATGCTTTGCATGGATTATGATGTCATAATTTTGCATTGCATACTGCATTGCATGGATTGTGATGTCATAATTTTGCATCGCATACTGCATTGCATGGATTGTGATGTCATAATTTTGCATTAAATGATGCTTTGCATGGATTATGATGTCATTATTTTGCATTGCATACTGCATTGCATGGATTGTGATGTCATAATTTTGCATTAAATGATGCTTTGCATGGATTATGATGTCATAATTTTGCATTGCATACTGCATTGCATGGATTGTGATGTCATAATTTTGCATTGCATGGATTGTGATGTCATACTTTTGCATTAAATGATGCTTTGCATGGATTATGATGTCATAATTTTGCATTGCATACCTCATTGCATGGATTGTGATGTCATAATTTTGCATTGCATACTGCATTGCATGGATTGTGATGTCATAATTTTGCATTGCATACTGCATTGCATGGATTGTGATGTCATAATTTTGCATTGCATACTGCATTGCATGGATTGTGATGTCATAATTTTGCATTAAATGATGCTTTGCATGGATTGTGATGTCATAATGTTGCATTAAATGATGCTTTGCATGGATTGTGATGTCATAATTTTGCATTGCATACTGCATTGCATGGATTGTGATGTCATAATGTTGCATTAAATGATGCTTTGCATGGATTGTGATGTCATAATTTTGCATTAAATGATGCTTTGCATGGATTATGATGTCATAATTTTGCATTGCATACTGCATTGCATGGATTGTGATGTCATAATTTTGCATTGCATGGATTGTGATGTCATACTTTTGCATTAAATGATGCTTTGCATGGATTATGATGTCATAATTTTGCATTGCATACTGCATTGCATGGATTGTGATGTCATAATTTTGCATTGCATACTGCTTTGCATGGATCGTGATGTCATAATTTTGCATTAAATGATGCTTTGCATGGATTATGATGTCATAATTTTGCATTGCATACTGCATTGCATGGATTGTGATGTCATAATTTTGCATTGCATGGATTGTGATGTCATACTTTTGCATTAAATGATGCTTTGCATGGATTATGATGTCATAATTTTGCATTGCATACTGCATTGCATGGATTGCGATGTCATAATTTTGCATTAAATTATGCTTTGCATGGATTATGATGTCATAATTTTGCATTGCATACTGCATTGCATGTATTGTGATGTCATAATTTTGCATTGCATGGATTGTGATGTCATACTTTTGCATTAAATGATGCTTTGCATGGATTATGATGTCATAATTTTGCATTGCATACTGCATTGCATGGATTGTGATGTCATAATTTTGCATTGCATACTGCATTGCATGGATTGTGATGTCATAATTTTGCATTAAATGATGCTTTGCATGGATTATGATGTCATAATTTTGCATTGCATACTGTATTGCATGGATTGTGATGTCATAATTTTGCATTAAATGATGCTTTGCATGGATTATGATGTCATAATTTTGCATTGCATACTGCATTGCATGGATTGTGATGTCATAATTTTGCATCGCTTACTGCATTGCATGGATTGTGATGTCATAATTTTGCATTAAATGATGCTTTGCATGGATTATGATGTCATTATTTTGCATTGCATACTGCATTGCATGGATTGTGATGTCATACTTTTGCATTGCATACTGCATTGCATGGATTGTGATATCATAATTTTGCATTAAATGATGCTTTGCATGGATTATGATGTCATAATTTTGCATTGCATACTGCATTGCATGGATTGTGATGTCATAATTTTGCATTAAATGATGCTTTGCATGGATTATGATGTCATAATTTTGCATTGCATACTGCATTGCATGGATTGTGATGTCATAATTTTGCATCGCATACTGCATTGCATGGATTGTGATGTCATAATTTTGCATTAAATGATGCTTTGCATGGATTATGATGTCATTATTTTGCATTGCATACTGCATTGCATGGATTGTGATGCCATAATTTTGCATTAAATGATGCTTTGCATAGATTATGATGTCATAATTTTGCATTGCATACTGCATTGCATGGATTGTGATGTCATAATTTTGCATTGCATGGATTGTGATGTCATACTTTTGCATTAAATGATGCTTTGCATGGATTATGATGTCATAATTTTGCATTGCATACTGCATTGCATGGATTGCGATGTCATAATTTTGCATTGCATGGATTGAATGTCATACTTTTGCATTAAATGATGCTTTGCATGGATTATGATGTCATAATTTTGCATTGCATACTGCATTGCATGGATTGCGATGTCATATTTTTGCATTAAATGATGCTTTGCATGGATTATGATGTCATAATTTTGCATTGCATACTGCATTGCATGGATTGTGATGTCATAATTTTGCATTGCATGGATTGTGATGTCATACTTTTGCATTAAATGATGCTTTGCATGGATTATGATGTCATAATTTTGCATTGCATACTGCATTGCATGGATTGTGATGTCATAATTTTGCATTGCATACTGCATTGCATGGATTGTGATGTCATAATTTTGCATTAAATGATGCTTTGCATGGATTATGATGTCATAATTTTGCATTGCATACTGCATTGCATGGATTGTGATGTCATAATTTTGCATTAAATGATGCTTTGCATGGATTATGATGTCATAATTTTGCATTGCATACTGCATTGCATGGATTGTGATGTCATAATTTTGCATCGCATACTGCATTGCATGGATTGTGATGTCATAATTTTGCATTAAATGATGCTTTGCATTGATTATGATGTCATTATTTTGCATTGCATACTGCATTGCATGGATTGTGATGTCATACTTTTGCATTAAATGATGCTTTGCATGGATTATGATGTCATAATTTTGCATTGCATACTGCATTGCATGGATTGTGATGTCATAATTTTGCATTGCATACTGCATTGCATGGATTGTGATGTCATAATTTTGCATTAAATGATGCTTTGCATGGATTATGATGTCATAATTTTGCATTGCATACTGCATTGCATGGATTGTGATGTCATAATTTTGCATTAAATGATGCTTTGCATGGATTATGATGTCATAATTTTGCATTGCATACTGCATTGCATGGATTGTGATGTCATAATTTTGCATTAAATGATGCTTTGCATGGATTATGATGTCATTATTTTTCATTGCATACTGCTTTGCATGGATTGTGATGTCATAATTTTGCATTAAATGATGCTTTGCATAGATTATGATGTCATAATTTTGCATTGCATACTGCATTGCATGGATTGTGATGTCATAATTTTGCATTGCATGGATTGTGATGTCATACTTTTGCATTAAATGATGCTTTGCATGGATTATGATGTCATAATTTTGCATTGCATACTGCATTGCATGGATTGCGATGTCATAATTTTGCATTAAATGATGCTTTGCATGGATTATGATGTCATAATTTTGCATTGCATGCTGCATTGCATGGATTGTGATGTCATAATTTTGCATTGCATGGATTGTGATGTCATACTTTTGCATTAAATGATGCTTTGCATGGATTATGATGTCATAATTTTGCATTGCATACTGCATTGCATGGATTGCGATGTCCTAATTTTGCATTAAATGATGCTTTGCATGGATTATGATGTCATAATTTTGCATTGCATACTGCATTGCATGGATTGTGATGTCATAATTTTGCATTAAATGATGCTTTGCATGGATTATGATGTCATAATTTTGCATTGCATACTGCATTGCATGGATTGTGATGTCATAATTTTGCATCGCTTACTGCATTGCATGGATTGTGATGTCATAATTTTGCATTAAATGATGCTTTGCATGGATTATGATGTCATTATTTTGCATTGCATACTGCATTGCATGGATTGTGATGTCATACTTTTGCATTAAATGATGCTTTGCATGGATTATGATGTCATAATTTTGCATTGCATACTGCATTGCATGGATTGTGATGTCATAATTTTGCATTGCATACTGCATTGCATGGATTGTGATGTCATAATTTTGCATTAAATGATGCTTTGCATGGATTATGATGTCATAATTTTGCATTGCATACTGCATTGCATGGATTGTGATGTCATAATTTTGCATTAAATTATGCTTTGCATGGATTATGATGTCATAATTTTGCATTGCATACTGCATTGCAAGGATTGTGATGTCATAATTTTGCATCGCATACTGCATTGCATGGATTGTGATGTCATAATTTTGCATTAAATGATGCTTTGCATGGATTATGATGTCATAATTTTGCATTGCATACTGCATTGCATGGATTGTGATGTCATAATTTTGCATTGCATACTGCATTGCATGGATTGTGATGTCATAATTTTGTATTAAATGATGCTTTGCATGGATTATGATGTCATAATTTTGCATTGCATACTGCATTGCATGGATTGTGATGTCATAATTTTGCATTAAATGATGTTTTGCATGGATTATGATGTCATAATTTTGCATTGCATACTGCATTGCATGGATTGTGATGTCATAATTTTGCATTGCATGGATTGTGATGTCATACTTTTGCATTAAATGATGCTTTGCATGGATTATGATGTCATAATTTTGCATTGCATACTGCATTGCATGGATTGCGATGTCATAATTTTGCATTAAATGATGCTTTGCATGGATTATGATGTCATAATTTTGCATTGCATGCTGCATTGCATGCATTGTGATGTCATAATTTTGCATTGCATGGATTGTGATGTCATACTTTTGCATTAAATGATGCTTTGCATTGATTATGATGTCATAATTTTGCATTGCATACTGCATTGCATGGATTGCAATGTCATAATTTTGCATTAAATGATGCTTTGCATGGATTATGATGTCATAATTTTGCATTGCATACTGCATTGCATGGATTGTGATGTCATAATTTTGCATTGCATGGATTATGATGTCATACTTTTGCATTAAATGATGCTTTGCATGGATTATGATGTCATAATTTTGCATTGCATACTGCATTGCATGGATTGTGATGTCATAATTTTGCATTGCATGGATTGTGATGTCATACTTTTGCATTAAATGATGCTTTGAATGGATTATGATGTCATAATTTTGCATTGCATACTGCATTGCATGGATTGTGATGTCATAATTTTGCATTGCATGGATTATGATGTCATAATTTTGCATTAAATGATGCTTTGCATGGATTATGATGTCATAATTTTGCATTGCATACTGCATTGCATGGATTGTGATGTCATAATTTTGCATTGCATGGATTGTGATGTCATACTTTTGCATTAAATGATGCTTTGAATGGATTATGATGTCATAATTTTGCATTGCATACTGCATTGCATGGATTGTGATGTCATAATTTTGCATTACATACTGCATTGCATGGATTGTGATGTCATAATTTTGCATTAAATGATGCTTTGCATGGATTATGATGTCATAATTTTGCATTGCATACTGCATTGCATGGATTGTGATGTCATAATTTTGCATTAAATGATGCTTTGCATGGATTATGATGTCATAATTTTGCATTGCATACTGCATTGCATGGATTGTGATGTCATAATTTTGCATTGCATGGATTATGATGTCATACTTTTGCATTAAATGATGCTTTGCATGGATTATGATGTCATAATTTTGCATTGCATACTGCATTGCATGGATTGTGATGTCATAATGTTGCATTGCATACTGCATTGCATGGATTGTGATGTCATAATGTTGCATTAAATGATGCTTTGCATGGATTATGATGTCATAATTTTGCATTGCATACTGCATTGCATGGATTGTGATGTCATAATTATGCATTGCATACTGCATTGCATGGATTGTGATGTCATAATTTTGCATTAAATGATGCTTTGCATGGATTATGATGTCATAATTTTGCATTGCATACTGCATTGCATGGATTGTGATGTCATAATTTTGCATTAAATTATGATTTGCATGGATTATGATGTCATAATTTTGCATTGCATACTGCATTGCATGGATTGTGATGTCATAATTTTGCATCGCATACTGCATTGCATGGATTGTGATGTCATAATTTTGCATTAAATGATGCTTTGCATGGATTATGATGTCATTATTTTGCATTGCATACTGCATTGCATGGATTGTGATGTCATAATTTTGCATTAAATGATGCTTTGCATGGATTATGATGTCATAATTTTGCATTGCATACTGCATTGCATGGATTGTGATGTCATAATTTTGCATTGCATGGATTGTGATGTCATACTTTTGCATTAAATGATGCTTTGCATGGATTATGATGTCATAATTTTGCATTGCATACTGCATTGCATGGATTGTGATGTCATAATTTTGCATTGCATACTGCTTTGCATGGATTGTGATGTCATAATTTTGCATTAAATGATGCTTTGCATGGATTATGATGTCATAATTTTGCATTGCATACTGCATTGCATGGATTGTGATGTCATAATTTTGCATTGCATGGATTGTGATGTCATACTTTTGCATTAAATGATGCTTTGCATGGATTATGATGTCATAATTTTGCATTGCATACTGCATTGCATGGATTGCGATGTCATAATTTTGCATAAAATTATGCTTTGCATGGATTATGATGTCATAATTTTGCATTGCATACTGCATTGCATGTATTGTGATGTCATAATTTTGCATTGCATGGATTGTGATGTCATACTTTTGCATTAAATGATGCTTTGCATGGATTATGATGTCATAATTTTGCATTGCATACTGCATTGCATGGATTGTGATGTCATAATTTTGCATTGCATACTGCATTGCATGGATTGTGATGTCATAATTTTGCATTAAATGATGCTTTGCATGGATTATGATGTCATAATTTTGCATTGCATACTGCATTGCATGGATTGTGATGTCATAATTTTGCATTGCATGGATTGTGATGTCATACTTTTGCATTAAATGATGCTTTGCATGGATTATGATGTCATAATTTTGCATTGCATACTGCATTGCATGGATTGTGATGTCATAATTTTGCATTAAATGATGCTTTGCATGGATTATGATGTCATAATTTTGCATTGCATACTGCATTGCATGGATTGTGATGTCATAATTTTGCATCGCATACTGCATTGCATGGATTGTGATGTCATAATTTTGCATTAAATGATGCTTTGCATGGATTATGATGTCATTATTTTGCATTGCATACTGCATTGCATGGATTGTGATGTCATAATTTTGCATTAAATGATGCTTTGCATGGATTATGATGTCATAATTTTGCATTGCATACTGCATTGCATGGATTGTGATGTCATAATTTTGCATTGCATGGATTGTGATGTCATACTTTTGCATTAAATGATGCTTTGCATGGATTATGATGTCATAATTTTGCATTGCATACTGCATTGCATGGATTGTGATGTCATAATTTTGCATTGCATACTGCTTTGCATGGATTGTGATGTCATAATTTTGCATTAAATGATGCTTTGCATGGATTATGATGTCATAATTTTGCATTGCATACTGCATTGCATGGATTGTGATGTCATAATTTTGCATTGCATGGATTGTGATGTCATACTTTTGCATTAAATGATGCTTTGCATGGATTATGATGTCATAATTTTGCATTGCATACTGCATTGCATGGATTGCGATGTCATAATTTTGCATTAAATTATGCTTTGCATGGATTATGATGTCATAATTTTGCATTGCATACTGCATTGCATGTATTGTGATGTCATAATTTTGCATTGCATGGATTGTGATGTCATACTTTTGCATTAAATGATGCTTTGCATGGATTATGATGTCATAATTTTGCATTGCATACTGCATTGCATGGATTGTGATGTCATAATTTTGCATTGCATACTGCATTGCATGGATTGTGATGTCATAATTTTGCATTAAATGATGCTTTGCATGGATTATGATGTCATAATTTTGCATTGCATACTGCATTGCATGGATTGTGATGTCATAATTTTGCATCGCATACTGCATTGCATGGATTGTGATGTCATAATTTTGCATTAAATGATGCTTTGCATGGATTATGATGTCATTATTTTGCATTGCATACTGCATTGCATGGATTGTGATGCCATAATTTTGCATTAAATGATGCTTTGCATGGATTATGATGTCATTATTTTGCATTGCATACTGCATTGCATGGATTGTGATGCCATAATTTTGCATTAAATGATGCTTTGCATAGATTATGATGTCATAATTTTGCATTGCATACTGCATTGCATGGATTGTGATGTCATAATTTTGCATTGCATGGATTGAATGTCATACTTTTGCATTAAATGATGCTTTGCATGGATTATGATGTCATAATTTTGCATTGCATACTGCATTGCATGGATTGTGATGTCATAATTTTGCATTGCATGGATTGTGATGTCATACTTTTGCATTAAATGATGCTTTGCATGGATTATGATGTCATAATTTTGCATTGCATACTGCATTGCATGGATTGTGATGCCATAATTTTGCATTAAATGATGCTTTGCATAGATTATGATGTCATAATTTTGCATTGCATACTGCATTGCATGGATTGTGATGTCATAATTTTGCATTGCATGGATTGTGATGTCATACTTTTGCATTAAATGATGCTTTGCATGGATTATGATGTCATAATTTTGCATTGCATACTGCATTGCATGGATTGCGATGTCATAATTTTGCATTGCATGGATTGAATGTCATACTTTTGCATTAAATGATGCTTTGCATGGATTATGATGTCATAATTTTGCATTGCATACTGCATTGCATGGATTGTGATGTCATAATTTTGCATTGCATGGATTGTGATGTCATACTTTTGCATTAAATGATGCTTTGCATGGATTATGATGTCATAATTTTGCATTGCATACTGCATTGCATGGATTGTGATGTCATAATTTTGCATTGCATGGATTGTGATGTCATACTTTTGCATTAAATGATGCTTTGCATGGATTATGATGTCATAATTTTGCATTGCATACTGCATTGCATGGATTGTGATGTCATAATTTTGCATTAAATGATGCTTTGCATGGATTATGATGTCATAATTTTGCATTGCATACTGCATTGCATGGATTGTGATGTCATAATTTTGCATCGCATACTGCATTGCATGGATTGTGATGTCATAATTTTGCATTAAATGATGCTTTGCATGGATTATGATGTCATTATTTTGCATTGCATACTGCATTGCATGGATTGTGATGTCATACTTTTGCATTAAATGATGCTTTGCATGGATTATGATGTCATAATTTTGCATTGCATACTGCATTGCATGGATTGTGATGTCATAATTTTGCATTGCATACTGCATTGCATGGATTGTGATGTCATAATTTTGCATTAAATGATGCTTTGCATGGATTATGATGTCATAATTTTGCATTGCATACTGCATTGCATGGATTGTGATGTCATAATTTTGCATTAAATGATGCTTTGCATGGATTATGATGTCATAATTTTGCATTGCATGGATTGTGATGTCATAATTTTGCATTAAATGATGCTTTGCATGGATTATGATGTCATTATTTTTCATTGCATACTGCATTGCATGGATTGTGATGTCATAATTTTGCATTAAATGATGCTTTGCATGGATTATGATGTCATAATTTTGCATTGCATACTGCATTGCATGGATTGTCATGTCATAATTTTGCATTAAATGATGCTTTGCATGGATTATGATGTCATAATTTTGCATTGCATACTGCATTGCATGGATTGTGATGTCATAATTTTGCATCGCTTACTGCATTGCATGGATTGTGATGTCATAATTTTGCATTAAATGATGCTTTGCATGGATTATGATGTCATAATTTTGCATTGCATACTGCATTGCATGGATTGTGATGTCATAATTTTGCATTGCATACTGCATTGCATGGATTGTGATGTCATAATTTTGCATTAAATGATGCTTTGCATGGATTATGATGTCATAATTTTGCATTGCATACTGCATTGCATGGATTGTGATGTCATAATTTTGCATTAAATGATGCTTTGCATGGATTATGATGTCATAATTTTGCATTGCATACTGCATTGCAAGGATTGTGATGTCATAATTTTGCATCGCATACTGCATTGCATGGATTGTGATGTCATAATTTTGCATTAAATAATGCTTTGCATGGATTATGATGTCATAATTTTGCATTGCATACTGCATTGCATGGATTGTGATGTCATAATTTTGCATTGCATACTGCATTGCATGGATTGTGATGTCATAATTTTGTATTAAATGATGCTTTGCATGGATTATGATGTCATAATTTTGCATTGCATACTGCATTGCATGGATTGTGATGTCATAATTTTGCATTAAATGATGTTTTGCATGGATTATGATGTCATAATTTTGCATTGCATACTGCATTGCATGGATTGTGATGTCATAATTTTGCATTGCATGGATTGTGATGTCATACTTTTGCATTAAATGATGCTTTGCATGGATTATGATGTCATAATTTTGCATTGCATACTGCATTGCATGGATTGTGATGTCATAATTTTGCATTAAATGATGCTTTGCATGGATTATGATGTCATAATTTTGCATTGCATGCTGCATTGCATGCATTGTGATGTCATAATTTTGCATTGCATGGATTGTGATGTCATACTTTTGCATTAAATGATGCTTTGCATTGATTATGATGTCATAATTTTGCATTGCATACTGCATTGCATGGATTGCAATGTCATAATTTTGCATTAAATGATGCTTCGCATGGATTATGATGTCATAATTTTGCATTGCATACTGCATTGCATGGATTGTGATGTCATAATTTTGCATTGCATGGATTGTGATGTCATACTTTTGCATTAAATGATGCTTTGAATGGATTATGATGTCATAATTTTGCATTGCATACTGCATTGCATGGATTGTGATGTCATAATTTTGCATTAAATGATGCTTTGCATGGATTATGATGTCATAATTTTGCATTGCATACTGCATTGCATGGATTGTGATGTCATAATTTTGCATTGCATGGATTGTGATGTCATACTTTTGCATTAAATGATGCTTTGCATGGATTATGATGTCATAATTTTGCATTGCATACCTCATTGCATGGATTGTAATGTCATAATTTTGCATTGCATACTGCATTGCATGGATTGTGATGTCATAATTTTGCATTGCATACTGCATTGCATGGATTGTGATGTCATAATTTTGCATTGCATACTGCATTGCATGGATTGTGATGTCATAATTTTGCATTAAATGATGCTTTGCATGGATTATGATGTCATAATTTTGCATTGCATACTGCATTGCATGGATTGTGATGTCATAATTTTGCATTAAATGATGCTTTGCATGGATTATGATGTCATAATTTTGCATTGCATACTGCATTGCATGGATTGTGATGTCATAATTTTGCATTGCATGGATTGTGATGTCATACTTTTGCATTAAATGATGCTTTGCATGGATTATGATGTCATAATTTTGCATTGCATACCTCATTGCATGGATTGTAATGTCATAATTTTGCATTGCATACTGCATTGCATGGATTGTGATGTCATAATTTTGCATTGCATACTGCATTGCATGGATTGTGATGTCATAATTTTGCATTGCATACTGCATTGCATGGATTGTGATGTAATACTGTTGCATTAAATGATGCTTTGCATGGATTGTGATGTCATAATTTTGCATTGCATACTGCATTGCATGGATTGTGATGTCATAATTTTGCATTGCATGGATTGTGATGTCATACTTTTGCATTAAATGATGCTTTGCATGGATTATGATGTCATAATTTTGCATTGCATACTGCATTGCATGGATTGTGATGTCATAATTTTGCATTGCATACTGCATTGCATGGATTGTGATGTCATAATTTTGTATTAAATGATGCTTTGCATGGATTATGATGTCATAATTTTGCATTGCATACTGCATTGCATGGATTGTGATGTCATAATTTTGCATTAAATGATGTTTTGCATGGATTATGATGTCATAATTTTGCATTGCATACTGCATTGCATGGATTGTGATGTCATAATTTTGCATTGCATGGATTGTGATGTCATACTTTTGCATTAAATGATGCTTTGCATTGATTATGATGTCATAATTTTGCATTGCATACTGCATTGCATGGATTGCAATGTCATAAGTTTGCATTAAATGATGCTTTGCATGGATTATGATGTCATAATTTTGCATTGCATACTGCATTGCATGGATTGTGATGTCATAATTTTGCATTGCATGGATTGTGATGTCATACTTTTGCATTAAATGATGCTTTGAATGGATTATGATGTCATAATTTTGCATTGCATACTGCATTGCATGGATTGTGATGTCATAATTTTGCATTGCATACTGCATTTCATGGATTGTGATGTCATAATTTTGCATTAAATGATGCTTTGCATGGATTATGATGTCATAATTTTGCATTGCATACTGCATTGCATGGATTGTGATGTCATAATTTTGCATTAAATGATGCTTTGCATGGATTATGATGTCATAATTTTGCATTGCATACTGCATTGCATGGATTGTGATGTCATAATTTTGCATTGCATGGATTGTGATGTCATACTTTTGCATTAAATGATGCTTTGCATGGATTATGATGTCATAATTTTGCATTGCATACCTCATTGCATGGATTGTAATGTCATAATTTTGCATTGCATACTGCATTGCATGGATTGTGATGTCATAATTTTGCATTGCATACTGCATTGCATGGATTGTGATGTCATAATTTTGCATTGCATACTGCATTGCATGGATTGTGATGTAATACTGTTGCATTAAATGATGCTTTGCATGGATTGTGATGTCATAATTTTGCATTGCATACTGCATTGCATGGATTGTGATGTCATAATTTTGCATTGCATGGATTGTGATGTCATACTTTTGCATTAAATGATGCTTTACATGGATTATGATGTCATAATTTTGCATTGCATACTGCATTGCATGGATTGTGATGTCATAATGTTGCATTGCATACTGCATTGCATGGATTGTGATGTAATAATGTTGCATTAAATGATGCTTTGCATGGATTATGATGTCATAATTTTGCATTGCATACTGCATTGCATGGATTGTGATGTCATAATTTTGCATTAAATGATGCTTTGCATGGATTATGATGTCATAATTTTGCATTGCATACTGCATTGCATGGATTGTGATGTCATAATTTTGCATTAAATTATGCTTTGCATGGATTATGATGTCATAATTTTGCATTGCATACTGCATTGCATGGATTGTGATGTCATAATTTTGCATCGCATACTGCATTGCATGGATTGTGATGTCATAATTTTGCATTAAATGATGCTTTGCATGGATTATGATGTCATTATTTTGCATTGCATACTGCATTGCATGGATTGTGATGTCATAATTTTGCATTGCATGGATTGTGATGTCATACTTTTGCATTAAATGATGCTTTGCATGGATTATGATGTCATAATTTTGCATTGCATACTGCATTGCATGGATTGTGATGTCATAATTTTGCATTGCATATTGCTTTGCATGGATTGTGATGTCATAATTTTGCATTAAATGATGCTTTGCATGGATTATGATGTCATAATTTTGCATTGCATACTGCATTGCATGGATTGTGATGTCATAATTTTGCATTGCATGGATTGTGATGTCATACTTTTGCATTAAAGGATGCTTTGCATGGATTATGATGTCATAATTTTGCATTGCATACTGCATTGCATGGATTGCGATGTCATAATTTTGCATTAAATTATGCTTTGCATGGATTATGATGTCATAATTTTGCATTGCATACTGCATTGCATGTATTGTGATGTCATAATTTTGCATTGCATGGATTGTGATGTCATACTTTTGCATTAAATGATGCTTTGCATGGATTATGATGTCATAATTTTGCATTGCATACTGCATTGCATGGATTGTGATGTCATAATTTTGCATTGCATACTGCATTGCATGGATTGTGATGTCATAATTTTGCATTAAATGATGCTTTGCATGGATTATGATGTCATAATTTTGCATTGCATACTGCATTGCATGGATTGTGATGTCATAATTTTGCATTAAATGATGCTTTGCATGGATTATGATGTCATAATTTTGCATTGCATACTGCATTGCATGGATTGTGATGTCATAATTTTGCATCGCTTACTGCATTGCATGGATTGTGATGTCATAATTTTGCATTAAATGATGCTTTGCATGGATTATGATGTCATTATTTTGCATTGCATACTGCATTGCATGGATTGTGATGTCATACTTTTGCATTAAATGATGCTTTGCATGGATTATGATGTCATAATTTTGCATTGCATACTGCATTGCATGGATTGTGATGTCATAATTTTGCATTGCATACTGCATTGCATGGATTGTGATGTCATAATTTTGCATTAAATGATGCTTTGCATGGATTATGATGTCATAATTTTGCATTGCATACTGCATTGCATGGATTGTGATGTCATAATTTTGCATTAAATGATGCTTTGCATGGATTATGATGTCATAATTTTGCATCGCATACTGCATTGCATGGATTGTGATGTCATAATTTTGCATCGCATACTGCATTGCATGGATTGTGATGTCATAATTTTGCATTAAATGATGCTTTGCATGGATTATGATGTCATTATTTTGCATTGCATACTGCATTGCATGGATTGTGATGCCATAATTTTGCATTAAATGATGTTTTGCATAGATTATGATGTCATAATTTTGCATTGCATACTGCATTGCATGGATTGTGATGTCATAATTTTGCATTGCATGGATTGTGATGTCATACTTTTGCATTAATGATGCTTTGCATGGATTATGATGTCATAATTTTGCATTGCATACTGCATTGCATGGATTGCGATGTCATAATTTTGCATTAAATTATGCTTTGCATGGATTATGATGTCATAATTTTGCATTGCATGCTGCATTGCATGGATTGTGATGTCATAATTTTGCATTGCATGGATTGTGATGTCATACTTATGCATTAAATGATGCTTTGCATGTATTATGATGTCATAATTTTGCATTGCATACTGCATTGCATGGATTGCGATGTCCTAATTTTGCATTAAATGATGCTTTGCATGGATTATGATGTCATAATTTTGCATTGCATACTGCATTGCATGGATTGTGATGTCATAATTTTGCATTGCATGGATTGTGATGTCATAATTTTGCATTAAATGATGCTTTGCATGGATTATGATGTCATAATTCTGCATTGCATACTGCATTGCATGGATTGTGATGTCATAATTTTGCATTGCATACTGCATTGCATGGATTGTGATGTCATAATTTTGCATTAAATGATGCTTTGCATGGATTATGATGTCATAATTTTGCATTGCATACTGCATTGCATGGATTGTGATGTCATAATTTTGCATTGCATGGATTGTGATGTCATACTTTTGCATTAAATGATGCTTTGCATGGATTATGATGTCATAATTTTGCATTGCATACCTCATTGCATGGATTGTAATGTCATAATTTTGCATTGCATACTGCATTGCATGGATTGTGATGTCATAATTTTGCATTGCATACTGCATTGCATGGATTGTGATGTCATAATTTTGCATCGCATACTGCATTGCATGGATTGTGATGTCATAATTTTGCATTAAATGATGCTTTGCATGGATTATGATGTCATTATTTTGCATTGCATACTGCATTGCATGGATTGTGATGTCATAATTTTGCATTAAATGATGCTTTGCATGGATTATGATGTCATAATTTTGCATTGCATACTGCATTGCATGGATTGTGATGTCATAATTTTGCATTGCATGGATTGTGATGTCATACTTTTGCATTAAATGATGCTTTGCATGGATTATGATGTCATAATTTTGCATTGCATACCTCATTGCATGGATTGTAATGTCATAATTTTGCATTGCATACTGCATTGCATGGATTGTGATGTCATAATTTTGCATTGCATACTGCATTGCATGGATTGTGATGTCATAATTTTGCATTGCATACTGCATTGCATGGATTGTGATGTAATACTGTTGCATTAAATGATGCTTTGCATGGATTGTGATGTCATAATTTTGCATTGCATACTGCATTGCATGGATTGTGATGTCATAATTTTGCATTGCATGGATTGTGATGTCATACTTTTGCATTAAATGATGCTTTACATGGATTATGATGTCATAATTTTGCATTGCATACTGCATTGCATGGATTGTGATGTCATAATGTTGCATTGCATACTGCATTGCATGGATTGTGATGTCATAATGTTGCATTAAATGATGCTTTGCATGGATTATGATGTCATAATTTTGCATTGCATACTGCATTGCATGGATTGTGATGTCATAATTATGCATTGCATACTGCATTGCATGGATTGTGATGTCATAATTTTGCATTAAATGATGCTTTGCATGGATTATGATGTCATAATTTTGCAGTGCATACTGCATTGCATGGATTGTGATGTCATAATTTTGCATTGCATACTGCATTGCATGGATTGTGATGTCATAATTTTGCATTGCATACTGCATTGCATGGATTGTGATGTCATAATTTTGCATTGCATACTGCATTGCATGGATTGCGATGTCATAATGTTGCATTAAATGATGCTTTGCATGGATTGTGATGTCATAATGTTGCATTAAATGATGCTTTGCATGGATTGTGATGTCATAATTTTGCATTGCATACTGCATTGCATGGATTGTGATGTCATAATTTTGCATTAAATGATGCTTTGCATGGATTATGATGTCATAATTTTGCATTGCATACTGCATTGCATGGATTGTGATGTCATAATTTTGCATTGCATGGATTGTGATGTCATACTTTTGCATTAAATGATGCTTTGCATGGATTATGATGTCATAATTTTGCATTGCATACCTCATTGCATGGATTGTAATGTCATAATTTTGCATTGCATACTGCATTGCATGGATTGTGATGTCATAATTTTGCATTGCATACTGCATTGCATGGATTGTGATGTCATAATTTTGCATTGCATACTGCATTGCATGGATTGTGATGTAATACTGTTGCATTAAATGATGCTTTGCATGGATTGTGATGTCATAATTTTGCATTGCATACTGCATTGCATGGATTGTGATGTCATAATTTTGCATTGCATGGATTGTGATGTCATACTTTTGCATTAAATGATGCTTTACATGGATTATGATGTCATAATTTTGCATTGCATACTGCATTGCATGGATTGTGATGTCATAATGTTGCATTGCATACTGCATTGCATGGATTGTGATGTCATAATGTTGCATTAAATGATGCTTTGCATGGATTATGATGTCATAATTTTGCATTGCATACTGCATTGCATGGATTGTGATGTCATAATTATGCATTGCATACTGCATTGCATGGATTGTGATGTCATAATTTTGCATTAAATGATGCTTTGCATGGATTATGATGTCATAATTTTGCATTGCATACTGCATTGCATGGATTGTGATGTCATAATTTTGCATTGCATACTGCATTGCATGGATTGTGATGTCATAATTTTGCATTGCATACTGCATTGCATGGATTGTGATGTCATAATTTTGCATTGCATACTGCATTGCATGGATTGCGATGTCATAATGTTGCATTAAATGATGCTTTGCATGGATTGTGATGTCATAATGTTGCATTAAATGATGCTTTGCATGGATTGTGATGTCATAATTTTGCATTGCATACTGCATTGCATGGATTGTGATGTCATAATTTTGCATTAAATGATGCTTTGCATGGATTATGATGTCATAATTTTGCATTGCATACTGCATTGCATGGATTGTGATGTCATAATTTTGCATTGCATACTGCTTTGCATGGATTGTGATGTCATAATTTTGCATTAAATGATGCTTTGCATGGATTATGATGTCATAATTTTGCATTGCATACTGCATTGCATGGATTGTGATGTCATAATTTTGCATTGCATGGATTGTGATGTCATACTTTTGCATTAAATGATGCTTTGCATGGATTATGATGTCATAATTTTGCATTGCATACTGCATTGCATGGATTGCGATGTCATAATTTTGCATTAAATTATGCTTTGCATGGATTATGATGTCATAATTTTGCATTGCATACTGCATTGCATGTATTGTGATGTCATAATTTTGCATTGCATGGATTGTGATGTCATACTTTTGCATTAAATGATGCTTTGCATGGATTATGATGTCATAATTTTGCATTGCATACTGCATTGCATGGATTGTGATGTCATAATTTTGCATTGCATACTGCATTGCATGGATTGTGAAGTCATAATTTTGCATTAAATGATGCTTTGCATGGATTATGATGTCATAATTTTGCATTGCATACTGTATTGCATGGATTGTGATGTCATAATTTTGCATTAAATGATGCTTTGCATGGATTATGATGTCATAATTTTGCATTGCATACTGCATTGCATGGATTGTGATGTCATAATTTTGCATCGCTTACTGCATTGCATGGATTGTGATGTCATAATTTTGCATTAAATGATGCTTTGCATGGATTATGATGTCATTATTTTGCATTGCATACTGCATTGCATGGATTGTGATGTCATACTTTTGCATTAAATGATGCTTTGCATGGATTATGATGTCATAATTTTGCATTGCATACTGCATTGCATGGATTGTGATGTCATAATTTTGCATTGCATACTGCATTGCATGGATTGTGATGTCATAATTTTGCATTAAATGATGCTTTGCATGGATTATGATGTCATAATTTTGCATTGCATACTGCATTGCATGGATTGTGATGTCATAATTTTGCATTAAATGATGCTTTGCATGGATTATGATGTCATAATTTTGCATTGCATACTGCATTGCATGGATTGTGATGTCATAATTTTGCATCGCATACTGCATTGCATGGATTGTGATGTCATAACTTTGCATTAAATGATGCTTTGCATGGATTATGATGTCATTATTTTGCATTGCATACTGCATTGCATGGATTGTGATGTCATAATTTTGCATTAAATGATGCTTTGCATGGATTATGATGTCATAATTTTGCATTGCATACTGCATTGCATGGATTGTGATGTCATAATTTTGCATTGCATGGATTGTGATGTCATACTTTTGCATTAAATGATGCTTTGCATGGATTATGATGTCATAATTTTGCATTGCATACCTCATTGCATGGATTGTGATGTCATAATTTTGCATTGCATACTGCATTGCATGGATTGTGATGTCATAATGTTGCATTAAATGATGCTTTGCATGGATTGTGATGTCATAATGTTGCATTAAATGATGCTTTGCATGGATTGTGATGTCATAATTTTGCATTGCATACTGCATTGCATGGATTATGATGTCATAATTTTGCATTGCATACTGCATTGCATGGATTGTGATGTCATAATTTTGCATCGCTTACTGCATTGCATGGATTGTGATGTCATAATTTTGCATTAAATGATGCTTTGCATGGATTATGATGTCATTATTTTGCATTGCATACTGCATTGCATGGATTGTGATGTCATACTTTTGCATTAAATGATGCTTTGCATGGATTATGATGTCATAATTTTGCATTGCATACTGCATTGCATGGATTGTGATGTCATAATTTTGCATTGCATACTGCATTGCATGGATTGTGATGTCATAATTTTGCATTAAATGATGCTTTGCATGGATTATGATGTCATAATTTTGCATTGCATACTGCATTGCATGGATTGTGATGTCATAATTTTGCATTAAATGATGCTTTGCATGGATTATGATGTCATAATTTTGCATTGCATACTGCATTGCATGGATTGTGATGTCATAATTTTGCATCGCATACTGCATTGCATGGATTGTGATGTCATAACTTTGCATTAAATGATGCTTTGCATGGATTATGATGTCATTATTTTGCATTGCATACTGCATTGCATGGATTGTGATGTCATAATTTTGCATTAAATGATGCTTTGCATGGATTATGATGTCATAATTTTGCATTGCATACTGCATTGCATGGATTGTGATGTCATAATTTTGCATTGCATGGATTGTGATGTCATACTTTTGCATTAAATGATGCTTTGCATGGATTATGATGTCATAATTTTGCATTGCATACCTCATTGCATGGATTGTGATGTCATAATTTTGCATTGCATACTGCATTGCATGGATTGTGATGTCATAATGTTGCATTAAATGATGCTTTGCATGGATTGTGATGTCATAATGTTGCATTAAATGATGCTTTGCATGGATTGTGATGTCATAATTTTGCATTGCATACTGCATTGCATGGATTGTGATGTCATAATTTTGCATTAAATGATGCTTTGCATGGATTATGATGTCATAATTTTGCATTGCATACTGCATTGCATGGATTGTGATGTCATAATTTTGCATTGCATACTGCTTTGCATGGATTGTGATGTCATAATTTTGCATTAAATGATGCTTTGCATGGATTATGATGTCATAATTTTGCATTGCATACTGCATTGCATGGATTGTGATGTCATAATTTTGCATTGCATGGATTGTGATGTCATACTTTTGCATTAAATGATGCTTTGCATGGATTATGATGTCATAATTTTGCATTGCATACTGCATTGCATGGATTGCGATGTCATAATTTTGCATTAAATTATGCTTTGCATGGATTATGATGTCATAATTTTGCATTGCATACTGCATTGCATGTATTGTGATGTCATAATTTTGCATTGCATGGATTGTGATGTCATACTTTTGCATTAAATGATGCTTTGCATGGATTATGATGTCATAATTTTGCATTGCATACTGCATTGCATGGATTGTGATGTCATAATTTTGCATTGCATACTGCATTGCATGGATTGTGATGTCATAATTTTGCATTAAATGATGCTTTGCATGGATTATGATGTCATAATTTTGCATTGCATACTGTATTGCATGGATTGTGATGTCATAATTTTGCATTAAATGATGCTTTGCATGGATTATGATGTCATAATTTTGCATTGCATACTGCATTGCATGGATTGTGATGTCATAATTTTGCATCGCTTACTGCATTGCATGGATTGTGATGTCATAATTTTGCATTAAATGATGCTTTGCATGGATTATGATGTCATTATTTTGCATTGCATACTGCATTGCATGGATTGTGATGTCATACTTTTGCATTAAATGATGCTTTGCATGGATTATGATGTCATAATTTTGCATTGCATACTGCATTGCATGGATTGTGATGTCATAATTTTGCATTGCATACTGCATTGCATGGATTGTGATGTCATAATTTTGCATTAAATGATGCTTTGCATGGATTATGATGTCATAATTTTGCATTGCATACTGCATTGCATGGATTGTGATGTCATAATTTTGCATTAAATGATGCTTTGCATGGATTATGATGTCATAATTTTGCATTGCATACTGCATTGCATGGATTGTGATGTCATAATTTTGCATCGCATACTGCATTGCATGGATTGTGATGTCATAATTTTGCATTAAATGATGCTTTGCATGGATTATGATGTCATTATTTTGCATTGCATACTGCATTGCATGGATTGTGATGCCATAATTTTGCATTAAATGATGCTTTGCATAGATTATGATGTCATAATTTTGCATTGCATACTGCATTGCATGGATTGTGATGTCATAATTTTGCATTGCATGGATTGTGATGTCATACTTTTGCATTAAATGATGCTTTGCATGGATTATGATGTCATAATTTTGCATTGCATACTGCATTGCATGGATTGCGATGTCATAATTTTGCATTAAATTATGCTTTGCATGGATTATGATGTCATAATTTTGCATTGCATGCTGCATTGCATGGATTGTGATGTCATAATTTTGCATTGCATGGATTGTGATGTCATACTTATGCATTAAATGATGCTTTGCATGGATTATGATGTCATAATTTTGCATTGCATACTGCATTGCATGGATTGCGATGTCCTAATTTTGCATTAAATGATGCTTTGCATGGATTATGATGTCATACTTTTGCATTGCATACTTCATTGCATGGATTGTGATGTCATAATTTTGCATTGCATGGATTGTGATGTCATACTTTTGCATTAAATGATGCTTTGCATGGATTATGATGTCATAATTCTGCATTGCATACTGCATTGCATGGATTGTGATGTCATAATTTTGCATTGCATACTGCATTGCATGGATTGTGATGTCATAATTTTGCATTAAATGATGCTTTGCATGGATTATGATGTCATAATTTTGCATTGCATACTGCATTGCATGGATTGTGATGTCATAATTTTGCATTAAATGATGCTTTGCATGGATTATGATGTCATAATTTTGCATTGCATACTGCATTGCATGGATTGTGATGTCATAATTTTGCATCACATACTGCATTGCATGGATTGTGATGTCATAATTTTGCATTAAATGATGCTTTGCATGGATTATGATGTCATTATTTTGCATTGCATACTGCATTGCATGGATTGTGATGTCATAATTTTGCATTAAATGATGCTTTGCATGGATTATGATGTCATAATTTTGCATTGCATACTGCATTGCATGGATTGTGATGTCATAATTTTGCATTGCATGGATTGTGATGTCATACTTTTGCATTAAATGATGCTTTGCATGGATTATGATGTCATAATTCTGCATTGCATACTGCATTGCATGGATTGTGATGTCATAATTTTGCATCGCATACTGCATTGCATGGATTGTGATGTCATAATTTTGCATTAAATGATGCTTTGCATGGATTATGATGTCATTATTTTGCATTGCATACTGCATTGCATGGATTGTGATGTCATAATTTTGCATTAAATGATGCTTTGCATGGATTATGATGTCATAATTTTGCATTGCATACTGCATTGCATGGATTGTGATGTCATAATTTTGCATTGCATGGATTGTGATGTCATACTTTTGCATTAAATGATGCTTTGCATGGATTATGATGTCATAATTTTGCATTGCATACTGCATTGCATGGATAGTGATGTCATAATTTTGCATTGCATACTGCTTTGCATGGATTGTGATGTCATAATTTTGCATTAAATGATGCTTTGCATGGATTGTGATGTCATAATTTTGCATTGCATGGATTGTGATGTCATACTTTTGCATTAAATGATGCTTTGCATGGATTATGATGTCATAATTTTGCATTGCATACTGCATTGCATGGATTGCGATGTCATAATTTTGCATTAAATGATGCTTTGCATGGATTATGATGTCATAATTTTGCATTGCATACTGCATTGCATGGATTGTGATGTCATAATTTTGCATTGCATGGATTGTGATGTCATACTTTTGCATTAAATGATGCTTTGCATGGATTATGATGTCATAATTTTGCATTGCATACTGCATTGCATGGATTGTGATGTCATAATTTTGCATTGCATGGATTGTGATGTCATAATTTTGCATTAAATGATGCTTTGCATGGATTATGATGTCATAATTTTGCATTGCATACTGCATTGCATGGATTGTGATGTCATAATTTTGCATCACTTACTGCATTGCATGGATTGTGATGTCATAATTTTGCATTAAATGATGCTTTGCATGGATTATGATGTCATTATTTTGCATTGCATACTGCATTGCATGGATTGTGATGTCATACTTTTGCATTAAATGATGCTTTGCATGGATTATGATGTCATAATTTTGCATTGCATACTGCATTGCATGGATTGTGATGTCATAATTTTGCATTGCATACTGCATTGCATGGATTGTGATGTCATAATTTTGCATTAAATGATGCTTTGCATGGATTATGATGTCATAATTTTGCATTGCATACTGCATTGCATGGATTGTGATGTCATAATTTTGCATCGCATACTGCATTGCATGGATTGTGATGTCATAATTTTGCATTAAATGATGCTTTGCATGGATTATGATGTCATTATTTTGCATTGCATACTGCATTGCATGGATTGTGATGTCATAATTTTGCATTAAATGATGCTTTGCATAGATTATGATGTCATAATTTTGCATTGCATACTGCATTGCATGGATTGCGATGTCATAATTTTGCATTAAATTATGCTTTGCATGGATTATGATGTCATAATTTTGCATTGCATGCTGCATTGCATGGATTGTGATGTCATAATTTTGCATTGCATGGATTGTGATGTCATAATTTTGCATTAAATGATGCTTTGCATGGATTATGATGTCATAATTTTGCATTGCATACTGCATTGCATGGATTGCGATGTCCTAATTTTGCATTAAATGATGCTTTGCATGGATTATGATGTCATAATTTTGCATTGCATACTGCATTGCATGGATTGTGATGTCATAATTTTGCATTGCATGGATTGTGATGTCATACTTTTGCATTAAATGATGCTTTGCATGGATTATGATGTCATAATTCTGCATTGCATACTGCATTGCATGGATTGTGATGTCATAATTTTGCATTGCATACTGCATTGCATGGATTGTGATGTCATAATTTTGCATTAAATGATGCTTTGCATGGATTATGATGTCATAATTTTGCATTGCATACTGCATTGCATGGATTGTGATGTCATAATTTTGCATTAAATGATGCTTTGCATGGATTATGATGTCATAATTTTGCATTGCATACTGCATTGCATGGATTGTGATGTCATAATTTTGCATCGCATACTGCATTGCATGGATTGTGATGTCATAATTTTGCATTAAATGATGCTTTGCATGGATTATGATGTCATTATTTTGCATTGCATACTGCATTGCATGGATTGTGATGTCATAATTTTGCATTAAATGATGCTTTGCATGGATTATGATGTCATAATTTTGCATTGCATACTGCATTGCATGGATTGTGATGTCATAATTTTGCATTGCATGGATTGTGATGTCATACTTTTGCATTAAATGATGCTTTGCATGGATTATGATGTCATAATTTTGCATTGCATACCTCATTGCATGGATTGTGATGTCATAATTTTGCATTGCATACTGCATTGCATGGATTGTGATGTCATAATTTTGCATTGCATACTGCATTGCATGGATTGTGATGTCATAATGTTGCATTAAATGATGCTTTGCATGGATTGTGATGTCATAATGTTGCATTAAATGATGCTTTGCATGGATTGTGATGTCATAATTTTGCATTGCATACTGCATTGCATGGATTGTGATGTCATAATTTTGCATTAAATGATGCTTTGCATGGATTGTGATGTCATAATTTTGCATTAAATGATGCTTTGCATGGATTATGATGTCATAATTCTGCATTGCATACTGCATTGCATGGATTGTGATGTCATAATTTTGCATTGCATACTGCATTGCATGGATTGTGATGTCATAATTTTGCATTGCATGGATTGTGATGTCATACTTTTGCATTAAATGATGCTTTGCATGGATTATGATGTCATAATTCTGCATTGCATACTGCATTGCATGGATTGTGATGTCATAATTTTGCATCGCATACTGCATTGCATGGATTGTGATGTCATAATTTAGCATTAAATGATGCTTTGCATGGATTATGATGTCATTATTTTGCATTGCATACTGCATTGCATGGATTGTGATGTCATAATTTTGCATTAAATGATGCTTTGCATGGATTATGATGTCATAATTTTGCATTGCATACTGCATTGCATGGATTGTGATGTCATAATTTTGCATTGCATGGATTGTGATGTCATACTTTTGCATTAAATGATGCTTTGCATGGATTATGATGTCATAATTTTGCATTGCATACTGCATTGCATGGATTGTGATGTCATAATTTTGCATTGCATACTGCTTTGCATGGATTGTGATGTCATAATTTTGCATTAAATGATGCTTTGCATGGATTGTGATGTCATAATTTTGCATTGCATGGATTGTGATGTCATACTTTTGCATTAAATGATGCTTTGCATGGATTATGATGTCATAATTTTGCATTGCATACTGCATTGCATGGATTGCGATGTCATAATTTTGCATTAAATGATGCTTTGCATGGATTATGATGTCATAATTTTGCATTGCATACTGCATTGCATGGATTGTGATGTCATAATTTTGCATTGCATGGATTGTGATGTCATACTTTTGCATTAAATGATGCTTTGCATGGATTATGATGTCATAATTTTGTATTGCATACTGCATTGCATGGATTGTGATGTCATAATTTTGCATTGCATGGATTGTGATGTCATAATTTTGCATTAAATGATGCTTTGCATGGATTATGATGTCATAATTTTGCATTGCATACTGCATTGCATGGATTGTGATGTCATAATTTTGCATCGCTTACTGCATTGCATGGATTGTGATGTCATAATTTTGCATTAAATGATGCTTTGCATGGATTATGATGTCATTATTTTGCATTGCATACTGCATTGCATGGATTGTGATGTCATACTTTTGCATTAAATGATGCTTTGCATGGATTATGATGTCATAATTTTGCATTGCATACTGCATTGCATGGATTGTGATGTCATAATTTTGCATTAAATGATGCTTTGCATAGATTATGATGTCATAATTTTGCATTGCATACTGCATTGCATGGATTGCGATGTCATAATTTTGCATTAAATTATGCTTTGCATGGATTATGATGTCATAATTTTGCATTGCATGCTGCATTGCATGGATTGTGATGTCATAATTTTGCATTGCATGGATTGTGATGTCATAATTTTGCATTAAATGATGCTTTGCATGGATTATGATGTCATAATTTTGCATTGCATACTGCATTGCATGGATTGCGATGTCCTAATTTTGCATTAAATGATGCTTTGCATGGATTATGATGTCATAATTTTGCATTGCATACTGCATTGCATGGATTGTGATGTCATAATTTTGCATTGCATGGATTGTGATGTCATACTTTTGCATTAAATGATGCTTTGCATGGATTATGATGTCATAATTCTGCATTGCATACTGCATTGCATGGATTGTGATGTCATAATTTTGCATTGCATACTGCATTGCATGGATTGTGATGTCATAATTTTGCATTAAATGATGCTTTGCATGGATTATGATGTCATAATTTTGCATTGCATACTGCATTGCATGGATTGTGATGTCATAATTTTGCATTAAATGATGCTTTGCATGGATTATGATGTCATAATTTTGCATTGCATACTGCATTGCATGGATTGTGATGTCATAATTTTGCATCGCATACTGCATTGCATGGATTGTGATGTCATAATTTTGCATTAAATGATGCTTTGCATGGATTATGATGTCATTATTTTGCATTGCATACTGCATTGCATGGATTGTGATGTCATAATTTTGCATTAAATGATGCTTTGCATGGATTATGATGTCATAATTTTGCATTGCATACTGCATTGCATGGATTGTGATGTCATAATTTTGCATTGCATGGATTGTGATGTCATACTTTTGCATTAAATGATGCTTTGCATGGATTATGATGTCATAATTTTGCATTGCATACCTCATTGCATGGATTGTGATGTCATAATTTTGCATTGCATACTGCATTGCATGGATTGTGATGTCATAATTTTGCATTGCATACTGCATTGCATGGATTGTGATGTCATAATGTTGCATTAAATGATGCTTTGCATGGATTGTGATGTCATAATGTTGCATTAAATGATGCTTTGCATGGATTGTGATGTCATAATTTTGCATTGCATACTGCATTGCATGGATTGTGATGTCATAATTTTGCATTAAATGATGCTTTGCATGGATTGTGATGTCATAATTTTGCATTAAATGATGCTTTGCATGGATTATGATGTCATAATTCTGCATTGCATACTGCATTGCATGGATTGTGATGTCATAATTTTGCATTGCATACTGCATTGCATGGATTGTGATGTCATAATTTTGCATTGCATGGATTGTGATGTCATACTTTTGCATTAAATGATGCTTTGCATGGATTATGATGTCATAATTCTGCATTGCATACTGCATTGCATGGATTGTGATGTCATAATTTTGCATCGCATACTGCATTGCATGGATTGTGATGTCATAATTTAGCATTAAATGATGCTTTGCATGGATTATGATGTCATTATTTTGCATTGCATACTGCATTGCATGGATTGTGATGTCATAATTTTGCATTAAATGATGCTTTGCATGGATTATGATGTCATAATTTTGCATTGCATACTGCATTGCATGGATTGTGATGTCATAATTTTGCATTGCATGGATTGTGATGTCATACTTTTGCATTAAATGATGCTTTGCATGGATTATGATGTCATAATTTTGCATTGCATACTGCATTGCATGGATTGTGATGTCATAATTTTGCATTGCATACTGCTTTGCATGGATTGTGATGTCATAATTTTGCATTAAATGATGCTTTGCATGGATTGTGATGTCATAATTTTGCATTGCATGGATTGTGATGTCATACTTTTGCATTAAATGATGCTTTGCATGGATTATGATGTCATAATTTTGCATTGCATACTGCATTGCATGGATTGCGATGTCATAATTTTGCATTAAATGATGCTTTGCATGGATTATGATGTCATAATTTTGCATTGCATACTGCATTGCATGGATTGTGATGTCATAATTTTGCATTGCATGGATTGTGATGTCATACTTTTGCATTAAATGATGCTTTGCATGGATTATGATGTCATAATTTTGTATTGCATACTGCATTGCATGGATTGTGATGTCATAATTTTGCATTGCATGGATTGTGATGTCATACTTTTGCATTAAATGATGCTTTGCATGGATTATGATGTCATAATTTTGCATTGCATACTGCATTGCATGGATTGTGATGTCATAATTTTGCATTGCATACTGCATTGCATGGATTGTGATGTCATAATTTTGCATTAAATGATGCTTTGCATGGATTATGATGTCATAATTTTGCATTGCATACTGCATTGCATGGATTGTGATGTCATAATTTTGCATTAAATGATGCTTTGCATGGATTATGATGTCATAATTTTGCATTGCATACTGCATTGCATGGATTGTGATGTCATAATTTTGCATCGCATACTGCATTGCATGGATTGTGATGTCATAATTTTGCATTAAATGATGCTTTGCATGGATTATGATGTCATTATTTTGCATTGCATACTGCATTGCATGGATTGTGATGTCATAATTTTGCATTAAATGATGCTTTGCATAGATTATGATGTCATAATTTTGCATTGCATACTGCATTGCATGGATTGCGATGTCATAATTTTGCATTAAATTATGCTTTGCATGGATTATGATGTCATAATTTTGCATTGCATGCTGCATTGCATGGATTGTGATGTCATAATTTTGCATTGCATGGATTGTGATGTCATACTTTTGCATTAAATGATGCTTTGCATGGATTATGATGTCATAATTTTGCATTGCATACTGCATTGCATGGATTGCGATGTCCTAATTTTGCATTAAATGATGCTTTGCATGGATTATGATGTCATAATTTTGCATTGCATACTGCATTGCATGGATTGTGATGTCATAATTTTGCATTGCATGGATTGTGATGTCATACTTTTGCATTAAATGATGCTTTGCATGGATTATGATGTCATAATTCTGCATTGCATACTGCATTGCATGGATTGTGATGTCATAATTTTGCATTGCATACTGCATTGCATGGATTGTGATGTCATAATTTTGCATTAAATGATGCTTTGCATGGATTATGATGTCATTATTTTGCATTGCATACTGCATTGCATGGATTGTGATGTCATAATTTTGCATTAAATGATGCTTTGCATGGATTATGATGTCATAATTTTGCATTGCATACTGCATTGCATGGATTGTGATGTCATAATTTTGCATTGCATGGATTGTGATGTCATACTTTTGCATTAAATGATGCTTTGCATGGATTATGATGTCATAATTTTGCATTGCATACCTCATTGCATGGATTGTGATGTCATAATTTTGCATTGCATACTGCATTGCATGGATTGTGATGTCATAATTTTGCATTGCATACTGCATTGCATGGATTGTGATGTCATAATGTTGCATTAAATGATGCTTTGCATGGATTGTGATGTCATAATGTTGCATTAAATGATGCTTTGCATGGATTGTGATGTCATAATTTTGCATTGCATACTGCATTGCATGGATTGTGATGTCATAATTTTGCATTAAATGATGCTTTGCATGGATTGTGATGTCATAATTTTGCATTAAATGATGCTTTGCATGGATTATGATGTCATAATTTTGCATTGCATACTGCATTGCATGGATTGTGATGTCATAATTTTGCATTGCATGGATTGTGATGTCATACTTTTGCATTAAATGATGCTTTGCATGGATTATGATGTCATAATTTTGCATTGCATACTGCATTGCATGGATTGCGATGTCATAATTTTGCATTAAATGATGCTTTGCATGGATTATGATGTCATAATTTTGCATTGCATACTGCATTGCATGGATTGTGATGTCATAATTTTGCATTGCATGGATTGTGATGTCATACTTTTGCATTAAATGATGCTTTGCATGGATTATGATGTCATAATTTTGCATTGCATACTGCATTGCATGGATTGTGATGTCATAATTTTGCATCGCATACTGCATTGCATGGATTGTGATGTCATAATTTTGCATTAAATGATGCTTTGCATGGATTATGATGTCATTATTTTGCATTGCATACTGCATTGCATGGATTGTGATGTCATAATTTTGCATTAAATGATGCTTTGCATAGATTATGATGTCATAATTTTGCATTGCATACTGCATTGCATGGATTGCGATGTCATAATTTTGCATTAAATTATGCTTTGCATGGATTATGATGTCATAATTTTGCATTGCATGCTGCACTGCATGGATTGTGATGTCATAATTTTGCATTGCATGGATTGTGATGTCATACTTTTGCATTAAATGATGCTTTGCATGGATTATGATGTCATAATTTTGCATTGCATACTGCATTGCATGGATTGCGATGTCCTAATTTTGCATTAAATGATGCTTTGCATGGATTATGATGTCATAATTTTGCATTGCATACTGCATTGCATGGATTGTGATGTCATAATTTTGCATTGCATGGATTGTGATGTCATACTTTTGCATTAAATGATGCTTTGCATGGATTATGATGTCATAATTCTGCATTGCATACTGCATTGCATGGATTGTGATGTCATAATTTTGCATTGCATACTGCATTGCATGGATTGTGATGTCATAATTTTGCATTAAATGATGCTTTGCATGGATTATGATGTCATAATTTTGCATTGCATACTGCATTGCATGGATTGTGATGTCATAATTTTGCATTAAATGATGCTTTGCATGGATTATGATGTCATAATTTTGCATTGCATACTGCATTGCATGGATTGTGATGTCATAATTTTGCATCGCATACTGCATTGCATGGATTGTGATGTCATAATTTTGCATTAAATGATGCTTTGCATGGATTATGATGTCATTATTTTGCATTGCATACTGCATTGCATGGATTGTGATGTCATAATTTTGCATTAAATGATGCTTTGCATGGATTATGATGTCATAATTTTGCATTGCATACTGCATTGCATGGATTGTGATGTCATAATTTTGCATTGCATGGATTGTGATGTCATACTTTTGCATTAAATGATGCTTTGCATGGATTATGATGTCATAATTTTGCATTGCATACCTCATTGCATGGATTGTGATGTCATAATTTTGCATTGCATACTGCATTGCATGGATTGTGATGTCATAATTTTGCATTGCATACTGCATTGCATGGATTGTGATGTCATAATGTTGCATTAAATGATGCTTTGCATGGATTGTGATGTCATAATGTTGCATTAAATGATGCTTTGCATGGATTGTGATGTCATAATTTTGCATTGCATACTGCATTGCATGGATTGTGATGTCATAATTTTGCATTAAATGATGCTTTGCATGGATTGTGATGTCATAATTTTGCATTAAATGATGCTTTGCATGGATTATGATGTCATAATTTTGCATTGCATACTGCATTGCATGGATTGTGATGTCATAATTTTGCATTGCATGGATTGTGATGTCATACTTTTGCATTAAATGATGCTTTGCATGGATTATGATGTCATAATTTTGCATTGCATACTGCATTGCATGGATTGCGATGTCATAATTTTGCATTAAATGATGCTTTGCATGGATTATGATGTCATAATTTTGCATTGCATACTGCATTGCATGGATTGTGATGTCATAATTTTGCATCGCATACTGCATTGCATGGATTGTGATGTCATAACTTTGCATTAAATGATGCTTTGCATGGATTATGATGTCATTATTTTGCATTGCATACTGCATTGCATGGATTGTGATGTCATAATTTTGCATTAAATGATGCTTTGCATGGATTATGATGTCATAATTTTGCATTGCATACTGCATTGCATGGATTGTGATGTCATAATTTTGCATTGCATGGATTGTGATGTCATACTTTTGCATTAAATGATGCTTTGCATGGATTATGATGTCATAATTTTGCATTGCATACCTCATTGCATGGATTGTGATGTCATAATTTTGCATTGCATACTGCATTGCATGGATTGTGATGTCATAATGTTGCATTAAATGATGCTTTGCATGGATTGTGATGTCATAATGTTGCATTAAATGATGCTTTGCATGGATTGTGATGTCATAATTTTGCATTGCATACTGCATTGCATGGATTATGATGTCATAATTTTGCATTGCATACTGCATTGCATGGATTGTGATGTCATAATTTTGCATCGCTTACTGCATTGCATGGATTGTGATGTCATAATTTTGCATTAAATGATGCTTTGCATGGATTATGATGTCATTATTTTGCATTGCATACTGCATTGCATGGATTGTGATGTCATACTTTTGCATTAAATGATGCTTTGCATGGATTATGATGTCATAATTTTGCATTGCATACTGCATTGCATGGATTGTGATGTCATAATTTTGCATTGCATACTGCATTGCATGGATTGTGATGTCATAATTTTGCATTAAATGATGCTTTGCATGGATTATGATGTCATAATTTTGCATTGCATACTGCATTGCATGGATTGTGATGTCATAATTTTGCATTAAATGATGCTTTGCATGGATTATGATGTCATAATTTTGCATTGCATACTGCATTGCATGGATTGTGATGTCATAATTTTGCATCGCATACTGCATTGCATGGATTGTGATGTCATAACTTTGCATTAAATGATGCTTTGCATGGATTATGATGTCATTATTTTGCATTGCATACTGCATTGCATGGATTGTGATGTCATAATTTTGCATTAAATGATGCTTTGCATGGATTATGATGTCATAATTTTGCATTGCATACTGCATTGCATGGATTGTGATGTCATAATTTTGCATTGCATGGATTGTGATGTCATACTTTTGCATTAAATGATGCTTTGCATGGATTATGATGTCATAATTTTGCATTGCATACCTCATTGCATGGATTGTGATGTCATAATTTTGCATTGCATACTTCATTGCATGGATTGTGATGTCATAATGTTGCATTAAATGATGCTTTGCATGGATTGTGATGTCATAATGTTGCATTAAATGATGCTTTGCATGGATTGTGATGTCATAATTTTGCATTGCATACTGCATTGCATGGATTGTGATGTCATAATTTTGCATTAAATGATGCTTTGCATGGATTATGATGTCATAATTTTGCATTGCATACTGCATTGCATGGATTGTGATGTCATAATTTTGCATTGCATACTGCTTTGCATGGATTGTGATGTCATAATTTTGCATTAAATGATGCTTTGCATGGATTATGATGTCATAATTTTGCATTGCATACTGCATTGCATGGATTGTGATGTCATAATTTTGCATTGCATGGATTGTGATGTCATACTTTTGCATTAAATGATGCTTTGCATGGATTATGATGTCATAATTTTGCATTGCATACTGCATTGCATGGATTGCGATGTCATAATTTTGCATTAAATTATGCTTTGCATGGATTATGATGTCATAATTTTGCATTGCATACTGCATTGCATGTATTGTGATGTCATAATTTTGCATTGCATGGATTGTGATGTCATACTTTTGCATTAAATGATGCTTTGCATGGATTATGATGTCATAATTTTGCATTGCATACTGCATTGCATGGATTGTGATGTCATAATTTTGCATTGCATACTGCATTGCATGGATTGTGATGTCATAATTTTGCATTAAATGATGCTTTGCATGGATTATGATGTCATAATTTTGCATTGCATACTGTATTGCATGGATTGTGATGTCATAATTTTGCATTAAATGATGCTTTGCATGGATTATGATGTCATAATTTTGCATTGCATACTGCATTGCATGGATTGTGATGTCATAATTTTGCATCGCTTACTGCATTGCATGGATTGTGATGTCATAATTTTGCATTAAATGATGCTTTGCATGGATTATGATGTCATTATTTTGCATTGCATACTGCATTGCATGGATTGTGATGTCATACTTTTGCATTAAATGATGCTTTGCATGGATTATGATGTCATAATTTTGCATTGCATACTGCATTGCATGGATTGTGATGTCATAATTTTGCATTGCATACTGCATTGCATGGATTGTGATGTCATAATTTTGCATTAAATGATGCTTTGCATGGATTATGATGTCATAATTTTGCATTGCATACTGCATTGCATGGATTGTGATGTCATAATTTTGCATTAAATGATGCTTTGCATGGATTATGATGTCATAATTTTGCATTGCATACTGCATTGCATGGATTGTGATGTCATAATTTTGCATCGCATACTGCATTGCATGGATTGTGATGTCATAATTTTGCATTAAATGATGCTTTGCATGGATTATGATGTCATTATTTTGCATTGCATACTGCATTGCATGGATTGTGATGCCATAATTTTGCATTAAATGATGCTTTGCATAGATTATGATGTCATAATTTTGCATTGCATACTGCATTGCATGGATTGTGATGTCATAATTTTGCATTGCATGGATTGTGATGTCATACTTTTGCATTAAATGATGCTTTGCATGGATTATGATGTCATAATTTTGCATTGCATACTGCATTGCATGGATTGCGATGTCATAATTTTGCATTAAATTATGCTTTGCATGGATTATGATGTCATAATTTTGCATTGCATGCTGCATTGCATGGATTGTGATGTCATAATTTTGCATTGCATGGATTGTGATGTCATACTTATGCATTAAATGATGCTTTGCATGGATTATGATGTCATAATTTTGCATTGCATACTGCATTGCATGGATTGCGATGTCCTAATTTTGCATTAAATGATGCTTTGCATGGATTATGATGTCATACTTTTGCATTGCATACTTCATTGCATGGATTGTGATGTCATAATTTTGCATTGCATGGATTGTGATGTCATACTTTTGCATTAAATGATGCTTTGCATGGATTATGATGTCATAATTCTGCATTGCATACTGCATTGCATGGATTGTGATGTCATAATTTTGCATTGCATACTGCATTGCATGGATTGTGATGTCATAATTTTGCATTAAATGATGCTTTGCATGGATTATGATGTCATAATTTTGCATTGCATACTGCATTGCATGGATTGTGATGTCATAATTTTGCATTAAATGATGCTTTGCATGGATTATGATGTCATAATTTTGCATTGCATACTGCATTGCATGGATTGTGATGTCATAATTTTGCATCACATACTGCATTGCATGGATTGTGATGTCATAATTTTGCATTAAATGATGCTTTGCATGGATTATGATGTCATTATTTTGCATTGCATACTGCATTGCATGGATTGTGATGTCATAATTTTGCATTAAATGATGCTTTGCATGGATTATGATGTCATAATTTTGCATTGCATACTGCATTGCATGGATTGTGATGTCATAATTTTGCATTGCATGGATTGTGATGTCATACTTTTGCATTAAATGATGCTTTGCATGGATTATGATGTCATAATTCTGCATTGCATACTGCATTGCATGGATTGTGATGTCATAATTTTGCATCGCATACTGCATTGCATGGATTGTGATGTCATAATTTTGCATTAAATGATGCTTTGCATGGATTATGATGTCATTATTTTGCATTGCATACTGCATTGCATGGATTGTGATGTCATAATTTTGCATTAAATGATGCTTTGCATGGATTATGATGTCATAATTTTGCATTGCATACTGCATTGCATGGATTGTGATGTCATAATTTTGCATTGCATGGATTGTGATGTCATACTTTTGCATTAAATGATGCTTTGCATGGATTATGATGTCATAATTTTGCATTGCATACTGCATTGCATGGATTGTGATGTCATAATTTTGCATTGCATACTGCTTTGCATGGATTGTGATGTCATAATTTTGCATTAAATGATGCTTTGCATGGATTGTGATGTCATAATTTTGCATTGCATGGATTGTGATGTCATACTTTTGCATTAAATGATGCTTTGCATGGATTATGATGTCATAATTTTGCATTGCATACTGCATTGCATGGATTGCGATGTCATAATTTTGCATTAAATGATGCTTTGCATGGATTATGATGTCATAATTTTGCATTGCATACTGCATTGCATGGATTGTGATGTCATAATTTTGCATTGCATGGATTGTGATGTCATACTTTTGCATTAAATGATGCTTTGCATGGATTATGATGTCATAATTTTGCATTGCATACTGCATTGCATGGATTGTGATGTCATAATTTTGCATTGCATGGATTGTGATGTCATAATTTTGCATTAAATGATGCTTTGCATGGATTATGATGTCATAATTTTGCATTGCATACTGCATTGCATGGATTGTGATGTCATAATTTTGCATCACTTACTGCATTGCATGGATTGTGATGTCATAATTTTGCATTAAATGATGCTTTGCATGGATTATGATGTCATTATTTTGCATTGCATACTGCATTGCATGGATTGTGATGTCATACTTTTGCATTAAATGATGCTTTGCATGGATTATGATGTCATAATTTTGCATTGCATACTGCATTGCATGGATTGTGATGTCATAATTTTGCATTGCATACTGCATTGCATGGATTGTGATGTCATAATTTTGCATTAAATGATGCTTTGCATGGATTATGATGTCATAATTTTGCATTGCATACTGCATTGCATGGATTGTGATGTCATAATTTTGCATCGCATACTGCATTGCATGGATTGTGATGTCATAATTTTGCATTAAATGATGCTTTGCATGGATTATGATGTCATTATTTTGCATTGCATACTGCATTGCATGGATTGTGATGTCATAATTTTGCATTAAATGATGCTTTGCATAGATTATGATGTCATAATTTTGCATTGCATACTGCATTGCATGGATTGCGATGTCATAATTTTGCATTAAATTATGCTTTGCATGGATTATGATGTCATAATTTTGCATTGCATGCTGCATTGCATGGATTGTGATGTCATAATTTTGCATTGCATGGATTGTGATGTCATAATTTTGCATTAAATGATGCTTTGCATGGATTATGATGTCATAATTTTGCATTGCATACTGCATTGCATGGATTGCGATGTCCTAATTTTGCATTAAATGATGCTTTGCATGGATTATGATGTCATAATTTTGCATTGCATACTGCATTGCATGGATTGTGATGTCATAATTTTGCATTGCATGGATTGTGATGTCATACTTTTGCATTAAATGATGCTTTGCATGGATTATGATGTCATAATTCTGCATTGCATACTGCATTGCATGGATTGTGATGTCATAATTTTGCATTGCATACTGCATTGCATGGATTGTGATGTCATAATTTTGCATTAAATGATGCTTTGCATGGATTATGATGTCATAATTTTGCATTGCATACTGCATTGCATGGATTGTGATGTCATAATTTTGCATTAAATGATGCTTTGCATGGATTATGATGTCATAATTTTGCATTGCATACTGCATTGCATGGATTGTGATGTCATAATTTTGCATCGCATACTGCATTGCATGGATTGTGATGTCATAATTTTGCATTAAATGATGCTTTGCATGGATTATGATGTCATTATTTTGCATTGCATACTGCATTGCATGGATTGTGATGTCATAATTTTGCATTAAATGATGCTTTGCATGGATTATGATGTCATAATTTTGCATTGCATACTGCATTGCATGGATTGTGATGTCATAATTTTGCATTGCATGGATTGTGATGTCATACTTTTGCATTAAATGATGCTTTGCATGGATTATGATGTCATAATTTTGCATTGCATACCTCATTGCATGGATTGTGATGTCATAATTTTGCATTGCATACTGCATTGCATGGATTGTGATGTCATAATTTTGCATTGCATACTGCATTGCATGGATTGTGATGTCATAATGTTGCATTAAATGATGCTTTGCATGGATTGTGATGTCATAATGTTGCATTAAATGATGCTTTGCATGGATTGTGATGTCATAATTTTGCATTGCATACTGCATTGCATGGATTGTGATGTCATAATTTTGCATTAAATGATGCTTTGCATGGATTGTGATGTCATAATTTTGCATTAAATGATGCTTTGCATGGATTATGATGTCATAATTCTGCATTGCATACTGCATTGCATGGATTGTGATGTCATAATTTTGCATTGCATACTGCATTGCATGGATTGTGATGTCATAATTTTGCATTGCATGGATTGTGATGTCATACTTTTGCATTAAATGATGCTTTGCATGGATTATGATGTCATAATTCTGCATTGCATACTGCATTGCATGGATTGTGATGTCATAATTTTGCATCGCATACTGCATTGCATGGATTGTGATGTCATAATTTAGCATTAAATGATGCTTTGCATGGATTATGATGTCATTATTTTGCATTGCATACTGCATTGCATGGATTGTGATGTCATAATTTTGCATTAAATGATGCTTTGCATGGATTATGATGTCATAATTTTGCATTGCATACTGCATTGCATGGATTGTGATGTCATAATTTTGCATTGCATGGATTGTGATGTCATACTTTTGCATTAAATGATGCTTTGCATGGATTATGATGTCATAATTTTGCATTGCATACTGCATTGCATGGATTGTGATGTCATAATTTTGCATTGCATACTGCTTTGCATGGATTGTGATGTCATAATTTTGCATTAAATGATGCTTTGCATGGATTGTGATGTCATAATTTTGCATTGCATGGATTGTGATGTCATACTTTTGCATTAAATGATGCTTTGCATGGATTATGATGTCATAATTTTGCATTGCATACTGCATTGCATGGATTGCGATGTCATAATTTTGCATTAAATGATGCTTTGCATGGATTATGATGTCATAATTTTGCATTGCATACTGCATTGCATGGATTGTGATGTCATAATTTTGCATTGCATGGATTGTGATGTCATACTTTTGCATTAAATGATGCTTTGCATGGATTATGATGTCATAATTTTGTATTGCATACTGCATTGCATGGATTGTGATGTCATAATTTTGCATTGCATGGATTGTGATGTCATAATTTTGCATTAAATGATGCTTTGCATGGATTATGATGTCATAATTTTGCATTGCATACTGCATTGCATGGATTGTGATGTCATAATTTTGCATCGCTTACTGCATTGCATGGATTGTGATGTCATAATTTTGCATTAAATGATGCTTTGCATGGATTATGATGTCATTATTTTGCATTGCATACTGCATTGCATGGATTGTGATGTCATACTTTTGCATTAAATGATGCTTTGCATGGATTATGATGTCATAATTTTGCATTGCATACTGCATTGCATGGATTGTGATGTCATAATTTTGCATTGCATACTGCATTGCATGGATTGTGATGTCATAATTTTGCATTAAATGATGCTTTGCATGGATTATGATGTCATAATTTTGCATTGCATACTGCATTGCATGGATTGTGATGTCATAATTTTGCATTAAATGATGCTTTGCATGGATTATGATGTCATAATTTTGCATTGCATACTGCATTGCATGGATTGTGATGTCATAATTTTGCATCGCATACTGCATTGCATGGATTGTGATGTCATAATTTTGCATTAAATGATGCTTTGCATGGATTATGATGTCATTATTTTGCATTGCATACTGCATTGCATGGATTGTGATGTCATAATTTTGCATTAAATGATGCTTTGCATAGATTATGATGTCATAATTTTGCATTGCATACTGCATTGCATGGATTGCGATGTCATAATTTTGCATTAAATTATGCTTTGCATGGATTATGATGTCATAATTTTGCATTGCATGCTGCATTGCATGGATTGTGATGTCATAATTTTGCATTGCATGGATTGTGATGTCATACTTTTGCATTAAATGATGCTTTGCATGGATTATGATGTCATAATTTTGCATTGCATACTGCATTGCATGGATTGCGATGTCCTAATTTTGCATTAAATGATGCTTTGCATGGATTATGATGTCATAATTTTGCATTGCATACTGCATTGCATGGATTGTGATGTCATAATTTTGCATTGCATGGATTGTGATGTCATACTTTTGCATTAAATGATGCTTTGCATGGATTATGATGTCATAATTCTGCATTGCATACTGCATTGCATGGATTGTGATGTCATAATTTTGCATTGCATACTGCATTGCATGGATTGTGATGTCATAATTTTGCATTAAATGATGCTTTGCATGGATTATGATGTCATAATTTTGCATTGCATACTGCATTGCATGGATTGTGATGTCATAATTTTGCATTAAATGATGCTTTGCATGGATTATGATGTCATAATTTTGCATTGCATACTGCATTGCATGGATTGTGATGTCATAATTTTGCATCGCATACTGCATTGCATGGATTGTGATGTCATAATTTTGCATTAAATGATGCTTTGCATGGATTATGATGTCATTATTTTGCATTGCATACTGCATTGCATGGATTGTGATGTCATAATTTTGCATTAAATGATGCTTTGCATGGATTATGATGTCATAATTTTGCATTGCATACTGCATTGCATGGATTGTGATGTCATAATTTTGCATTGCATGGATTGTGATGTCATACTTTTGCATTAAATGATGCTTTGCATGGATTATGATGTCATAATTTTGCATTGCATACCTCATTGCATGGATTGTGATGTCATAATTTTGCATTGCATACTGCATTGCATGGATTGTGATGTCATAATTTTGCATTGCATACTGCATTGCATGGATTGTGATGTCATAATGTTGCATTAAATGATGCTTTGCATGGATTGTGATGTCATAATGTTGCATTAAATGATGCTTTGCATGGATTGTGATGTCATAATTTTGCATTGCATACTGCATTGCATGGATTGTGATGTCATAATTTTGCATTAAATGATGCTTTGCATGGATTGTGATGTCATAATTTTGCATTAAATGATGCTTTGCATGGATTATGATGTCATAATTTTGCATTGCATACTGCATTGCATGGATTGTGATGTCATAATTTTGCATTGCATGGATTGTGATGTCATACTTTTGCATTAAATGATGCTTTGCATGGATTATGATGTCATAATTTTGCATTGCATACTGCATTGCATGGATTGCGATGTCATAATTTTGCATTAAATGATGCTTTGCATGGATTATGATGTCATAATTTTGCATTGCATACTGCATTGCATGGATTGTGATGTCATAATTTTGCATTGCATGGATTGTGATGTCATACTTTTGCATTAAATGATGCTTTGCATGGATTATGATGTCATAATTTTGCATTGCATACTGCATTGCATGGATTGTGATGTCATAATTTTGCATCGCATACTGCATTGCATGGATTGTGATGTCATAATTTTGCATTAAATGATGCTTTGCATGGATTATGATGTCATTATTTTGCATTGCATACTGCATTGCATGGATTGTGATGTCATAATTTTGCATTAAATGATGCTTTGCATAGATTATGATGTCATAATTTTGCATTGCATACTGCATTGCATGGATTGCGATGTCATAATTTTGCATTAAATTATGCTTTGCATGGATTATGATGTCATAATTTTGCATTGCATGCTGCACTGCATGGATTGTGATGTCATAATTTTGCATTGCATGGATTGTGATGTCATACTTTTGCATTAAATGATGCTTTGCATGGATTATGATGTCATAATTTTGCATTGCATACTGCATTGCATGGATTGCGATGTCCTAATTTTGCATTAAATGATGCTTTGCATGGATTATGATGTCATAATTTTGCATTGCATACTGCATTGCATGGATTGTGATGTCATAATTTTGCATTGCATGGATTGTGATGTCATACTTTTGCATTAAATGATGCTTTGCATGGATTATGATGTCATAATTCTGCATTGCATACTGCATTGCATGGATTGTGATGTCATAATTTTGCATTGCATACTGCATTGCATGGATTGTGATGTCATAATTTTGCATTAAATGATGCTTTGCATGGATTATGATGTCATAATTTTGCATTGCATACTGCATTGCATGGATTGTGATGTCATAATTTTGCATTAAATGATGCTTTGCATGGATTATGATGTCATAATTTTGCATTGCATACTGCATTGCATGGATTGTGATGTCATAATTTTGCATCGCATACTGCATTGCATGGATTGTGATGTCATAATTTTGCATTAAATGATGCTTTGCATGGATTATGATGTCATTATTTTGCATTGCATACTGCATTGCATGGATTGTGATGTCATAATTTTGCATTAAATGATGCTTTGCATGGATTATGATGTCATAATTTTGCATTGCATACTGCATTGCATGGATTGTGATGTCATAATTTTGCATTGCATGGATTGTGATGTCATACTTTTGCATTAAATGATGCTTTGCATGGATTATGATGTCATAATTTTGCATTGCATACCTCATTGCATGGATTGTGATGTCATAATTTTGCATTGCATACTGCATTGCATGGATTGTGATGTCATAATTTTGCATTGCATACTGCATTGCATGGATTGTGATGTCATAATGTTGCATTAAATGATGCTTTGCATGGATTGTGATGTCATAATGTTGCATTAAATGATGCTTTGCATGGATTGTGATGTCATAATTTTGCATTGCATACTGCATTGCATGGATTGTGATGTCATAATTTTGCATTAAATGATGCTTTGCATGGATTGTGATGTCATAATTTTGCATTAAATGATGCTTTGCATGGATTATGATGTCATAATTTTGCATTGCATACTGCATTGCATGGATTGTGATGTCATAATTTTGCATTGCATGGATTGTGATGTCATACTTTTGCATTAAATGATGCTTTGCATGGATTATGATGTCATAATTTTGCATTGCATACTGCATTGCATGGATTGCGATGTCATAATTTTGCATTAAATGATGCTTTGCATGGATTATGATGTCATAATTTTGCATTGCATACTGCATTGCATGGATTGTGATGTCATAATTTTGCATTGCATGGATTGTGATGTCATACTTTTGCATTAAATGATGCTTTGCATGGATTATGATGTCATAATTTTGCATTACATACTGCATTGCATGGATTGTGATGTCATAAGTTTGCATTAAATGATGCTTTGCATGGATTATGATGTCATAATTTTGCATTGCATACTGCATTGCATGGATTGTGATGTCATAATTTTGCATTGCATGGATTGTGATGTCATACTTTTGCATTAAATGATGCTTTGCATGGATTATGATGTCATAATTTTGCATTGCATACTGCATTGCATGGATTGTGATGTCATAATTTTGCATTGCATACTGCATTGCATGGATTGTGATGTCATAATTTTGCATTAAATGATGCTTTGCATGGATTATGATGTCATAATTTTGCATTGCATACTGCATTGCATGGATTGTGATGTCATAATTTTGCATTAAATGATGCTTTGCATGGATTATGATGTCATAATTTTGCATTGCATACTGCATTGCATGGATTGTGATGTCATAATTTTGCATCGCATACTGCATTGCATGGATTGTGATGTCATACTTTTGCATTAAATGATGCTTTGCATGGATTATGATGTCATAATTTTGCATTGCATACTGCATTGCATGGATTGTGATGTCATAATTTTGCATTGCATACTGCATTGCATGGATTGTGATGTCATAATTTTGCATTAAATGATGCTTTGCATGGATTATGATGTCATAATATTGCATTGCATACTGCATTGCATGGATTGTGATGTCATAATTTTGCATTAAATGATGCTTTGCATGGATTATGATGTCATAATTTTGCATTGCATACTGCATTGCATGGATTGTGATGTCATAATTTTGCATCGCATACTGCATTGCATGGATTGTGATGTCATAATTTTGCATTAAATGATGCTTTGCATGGATTATGATGTCATTATTTTGCATTGCATACTGCATTGCATGGATTGTGATGTCATAATTTTGCATTGCATGGATTGTGATGTCATACTTTTGCATTAAATGATGCTTTGCATGGATTATGATGTCATAATTTTGCATTGCATACTGCATTGCATGGATTGTGATGTCATAATTTTGCATCGCATACTGCATTGCATGGATTGTGATGTCATAATTTTGCATTAAATGATGCTTTGCATGGATTATGATGTCATTATTTTGCATTGCATACTGCATTGCATGGATTGTGATGTCATAATTTTGCATTAAATGATGCTTTGCATAGATTATGATGTCATAATTTTGCATTGCATACTGCATTGCATGGATTGCGATGTCATAATTTTGCATTAAATTATGCTTTGCATGGATTATGATGTCATAATTTTGCATTGCATGCTGCATTGCATGGATTGTGATGTCATAATTTTGCATTGCATGGATTGTGATGTCATACTTTTGCATTAAATGATGCTTTGCATGGATTATGATGTCATAATTTTGCATTGCATACTGCATTGCATGGATTGCGATGTCCTAATTTTGCATTAAATGATGCTTTGCATGGATTATGATGTCATAATTTTGCATTGCATACTGCATTGCATGGATTGTGATGTCATAATTTTGCATTGCATGGATTGTGATGTCATACTTTTGCATTAAATGATGCTTTGCATGGATTATGATGTCATAATTCTGCATTGCATACTGCATTGCATGGATTGTGATGTCATAATTTTGCATTGCATACTGCATTGCATGGATTGTGATGTCATAATTTTGCATTAAATGATGCTTTGCATGGATTATGATGTCATAATTTTGCATTGCATACTGCATTGCATGGATTGTGATGTCATAATTTTGCATTAAATGATGCTTTGCATGGATTATGATGTCATAATTTTGCATTGCATACTGCATTGCATGGATTGTGATGTCATAATTTTGCATCGCATACTGCATTGCATGGATTGTGATGTCATAATTTTGCATTAAATGATGCTTTGCATGGATTATGATGTCATTATTTTGCATTGCATACTGCATTGCATGGATTGTGATGTCATAATTTTGCATTAAATGATGCTTTGCATGGATTATGATGTCATAATTTTGCATTGCATACTGCATTGCATGGATTGTGATGTCATAATTTTGCATTGCATGGATTGTGATGTCATACTTTTGCATTAAATGATGCTTTGCATGGATTATGATGTCATAATTTTGCATTGCATACCTCATTGCATGGATTGTGATGTCATAATTTTGCATTGCATACTGCATTGCATGGATTGTGATGTCATAATTTTGCATTGCATACTGCATTGCATGGATTGTGATGTCATAATGTTGCATTAAATGATGCTTTGCATGGATTGTGATGTCATAATGTTGCATTAAATGATGCTTTGCATGGATTGTGATGTCATAATTTTGCATTGCATACTGCATTGCATGGATTGTGATGTCATAATTTTGCATTAAATGATGCTTTGCATGGATTGTGATGTCATAATTTTGCATTAAATGATGCTTTGCATGGATTATGATGTCATAATTTTGCATTGCATACTGCATTGCATGGATTGTGATGTCATAATTTTGCATTGCATGGATTGTGATGTCATACTTTTGCATTAAATGATGCTTTGCATGGATTATGATGTCATAATTTTGCATTGCATACTGCATTGCATGGATTGCGATGTCATAATTTTGCATTAAATGATGCTTTGCATGGATTATGATGTCATAATTTTGCATTGCATACTGCATTGCATGGATTGTGATGTCATAATTTTGCATTGCATGGATTGTGATGTCATACTTTTGCATTAAATGATGCTTTGCATGGATTATGATGTCATAATTTTGCATTACATACTGCATTGCATGGATTGTGATGTCATAATTTTGCATTGCATACTGCTTTGCATGGATTGTGATGTCATAATTTTGCATTAAATGATGCTTTGCATGGATTATGATGTCATAATTTTGCATTGCATACTGCATTGCATGGATTGTGATGTCATAATTTTGCATTGCATGGATTGTGATGTCATACTTTTGCATTAAATGATGCTTTGCATGGATTATGATGTCATAATTTTGCATTGCATACTGCATTGCATGGATTGCGATGTCATAAGTTTGCATTAAATGATGCTTTGCATGGATTATGATGTCATAATTTTGCATTGCATACTGCATTGCATGGATTGTGATGTCATAATTTTGCATTGCATGGATTGTGATGTCATACTTTTGCATTAAATGATGCTTTGCATGGATTATGATGTCATAATTTTGCATTGCATACTGCATTGCATGGATTGTGATGTCATAATTTTGCATTGCATACTGCATTGCATGGATTGTGATGTCATAATTTTGCATTAAATGATGCTTTGCATGGATTATGATGTCATAATTTTGCATTGCATACTGCATTGCATGGATTGTGATGTCATAATTTTGCATTAAATGATGCTTTGCATGGATTATGATGTCATAATTTTGCATTGCATACTGCATTGCATGGATTGTGATGTCATAATTTTGCATCGCATACTGCATTGCATGGATTGTGATGTCATACTTTTGCATTAAATGATGCTTTGCATGGATTATGATGTCATAATTTTGCATTGCATACTGCATTGCATGGATTGTGATGTCATAATTTTGCATTGCATACTGCATTGCATGGATTGTGATGTCATAATTTTGCATTAAATGATGCTTTGCATGGATTATGATGTCATAATATTGCATTGCATACTGCATTGCATGGATTGTGATGTCATAATTTTGCATTAAATGATGCTTTGCATGGATTATGATGTCATAATTTTGCATTGCATACTGCATTGCATGGATTGTGATGTCATAATTTTGCATCGCATACTGCATTGCATGGATTGTGATGTCATAATTTTGCATTAAATGATGCTTTGCATGGATTATGATGTCATTATTTTGCATTGCATACTGCATTGCATGGATTGTGATGTCATAATTTTGCATTAGATGATGCTTTGCATAGATTATGATGTCATAATTTTGCATTGCATGCTGCATTGCATGGATTGTGATGTCATAATTTTGCATTGCATGGATTGTGATGTCATACTTTTGCATTAAATGATGCTTTGCATGGATTATGATGTCATAATTTTGCATTGCATACTGCATTGCATGGATTGTGATGTCATAATTTTGCATTGCATGGATTGTGATGTCATACTTTTGCATTAAATGATGCTTTGCATGGATTATGATGTCATAATTTTGCATTGCATACTGCATTGCATGGATTGTGATGTCATAATTTTGCATTGCATACTGCATTGCATGGATTGTGATGTCATAATTTTGCATTAAATGATGCTTTGCATGGATTATGATGTCATAATTTTGCATTGCATACTGCATTGCATGGATTGTGATGTCATAATTATGCATTGCATACTGCATTGCATGGATTGTGATGTCATAATTTTGCATTAAATGATGCTTTGCATGGATTATGATGTCATAATTTTGCATTGCATACTGCATTGCATGGATTGTGATGTCATAATTTTGCATTAAATGATGCTTTGCATGGATCATGATGTCATAATTTTGCATTGCATACTGCATTGCATGGATTGTGATGTCATAATTTTGCATTGCATACTGCATTGCATGGATTGTGATGTAATACTGTTGCATTAAATGATGCTTTGCATGGATTGTGATGTCATAATTTTGCATTGCATACTGCATTGCATGGATTGTGATGTCATAATTTTGCATTGCATGGATTGTGATGTCATACTTTTGCATTAAATGATGCTTTGCATGGATTATGATGTCATAATTTTGCATTGCATACTGCATTGCATGGATTGTGATGTCATAATTTTGCATTGCATACTGCATTGCATGGTTTGTGATGTCATAATTTTGCATTAAATGATGCTTTGCATGGATTATGATGTCATAATTTTGCATTGCATACTGCATTGCATGGATTGTGATGTCATAATTATGCATTGCATGCTGCATTGCATGGATTGTGATGTCATAATTTTGCATTAACTGATGCTTTGCATGGATTATGATGTCATAATTTTGCATTGCATACTGCATTGCATGGATTGTGATGTCATAATTTTGCATTAAATGATGCTTTGCATGGATTATGATGTCATAATTTTGCATTGCATACTGCATTGCATGGATTGTGATGTCATAATTTTGCATCGCATACTGCATTGCATGGATTGTGATGTCATAATTTTGCATTAAATGATGCTTTGCATGGATTATGATGTCATTATTTTGCATTGCATACTGCATTGCATGGATTGTGATGTCATAATTTTGCATTAAATGATGCTTTGCATGGATTATGATGTCATTATTTTGCATTGCATACTGCATTGCATGGATCTTGATGTCATAATTTTGCATTGCATGGATTGTGATGTCATACTTTTGCATTAAATGATGCTTTGCATGGATTATGATGTCATAATTTTGCATTGCATACCTCATTGCATGGATTGTGATGTCATAATTTTGCATTGCATACTGCATTGCATGGATTGTGATGTCATAATTTTGCATTGCATACTGCATTGCATGGATTGTGATGTCATAATGTTGCATTAAATGATGCTTTGCATGGATTGTGATGTCATAATGTTGCATTAAATGATGCTTTGCATGGATTGTGATGTCATAATTTTGCATTGCATACTGCATTGCATGGATTGTGATGTCATAATTTTGCATTAAATGATGCTTTGCATGGATTGTGATGTCATAATTTTGCATTAAATGATGCTTTGCATGGATTATGATGTCATAATTTTGCATTGCATACTGCATTGCATGGATTGTGATGTCATAATTTTGCATTGCATGGATTGTGATGTCATACTTTTGCATTAAATGATGCTTTGCATGGATTATGATGTCATAATTTTGCATTGCATACTGCATTGCATGGATTGCGATGTCATAATTTTGCATTAAATGATGCTTTGCATGGATTATGATGTCATAATTTTGCATTGCATACTGCATTGCATGGATTGTGATGTCATAATTTTGCATTGCATGGATTGTGATGTCATACTTTTGCATTAAATGATGCTTTGCATGGATTATGATGTCATAATTTTGCATTGCATACTGCATTGCATGGATTGTGATGTCATAATTTTGCATTGCATACTGCTTTGCATGGATTGTGATGTCATCATTTTGCATTAAATGATGCTTTGCATGGATTATGATGTCATAATTTTGCATTGCATACTGCATTGCATGGATTGTGATGTCATAATTTTGCATTGCATGGATTGAATGTCATACTTTTGCATTAAATGATGCTTTGCATGGATTATGATGTCATAATTTTGCATTGCATACTGCATTGCATGGATTGCGATGTCATAATTTTGCATTAAATGATGCTTTGCATGGATTATGATGTCATAATTTTGCATTGCATACTGCATTGCATGGATTGTGATGTCATAATTTTGCATTGCATGGATTGTGATGTCATACTTTTGCATTAAATGATGCTTTGCATGGATTATGATGTCATAATTTTGCATTGCATACTGCATTGCATGGATTGTGATGTCATAATTTTGCATTGCATACTGCATTGCATGGATTGTGATGTCATCATTTTGCATTAAATGATGCTTTGCATGGATTATGATGTCATAATTTTGCATTGCATACTGCATTGCATGGATTGTGATGTCATACTTTTGCATTAAATGATGCTTTGCATGGATTATGATGTCATAATTTTGCATTGCATACTGCATTGCATGGATTGTGATGTCATAATTTTGCATTGCATACTGCATTGCATGGATTGTGATGTCATAATTTTGCATTAAATGATGCTTTGCATGGATTATGATGTCATAATTTTGCATTGCATACTGCATTGCATGGATTGTGATGTCATAATTTTGCATCGCATACTGCATTGCATGGATTGTGATGTCATAATTTTGCATTAAATGATGCTTTGCATGGATTATGATGTCATTATTTTGCATTGCATACTGCATTGCATGGATTGTGATGTCATAATTTTGCATTAAATGATGCTTTGCATAGATTATGATGTCATAATTTTGCATTGCATACTGCATTGCATGTATTGTGATGTCATAATTTTGCATTGCATGGATTGTGATGTCATACTTTTGCATTAAATGATGCTTTGCATGGACTATGATGTCATAATTTTGCATTGCATGGATTGCGATGTCATAATTTTGCATTAAATTATGCTTTGCATGGATTATGATGTCATAATTTTGCATTGCATGCTGCATTGCATGGATTGTGATGTCATAATTTTGCATTGCATGGATTGTGATGTCATACTTTTGCATTAAATGATGCTTTGCATGGATTATGATGTCATAATTTTGCATTGCATACTGCATTGCATGGATTGTGATGTCCTAATTTTGCATTAAATGATGCTTTGCATGGATTATGATGTCATAATTTTGCATTGCATACTGCATTGCATGGATTGTGATGTCATAATTTTGCATTGCATACTGCATTGCATGGATTGTGATGTCATAATTTTGCATTAAATGATGCTTTGCATGGATTATGATGTCATAATTTTGCATTGCATACTGCATTGCATGGATTGTGATGTCCTAATTTTGCATTAAATGATGCTTTGCATGGATTATGATGTCATAATTCTGCATTGCATACTGCATTGCATGGATTGTGATGTCATAATTTTGCATTGCATACTGCATTGCATGGATTGTGATGTCATAATTTTGCATTAAATGATGCTTTGCATGGATTATGATGTCATAATTTTGCATTGCATACTGCATTGCATGGATTGTGATGTCATAATTTTGCATTAAATGATGCTTTGCATGGATTATGATGTCATAATTTTGCATTGCATACTGCATTGCATGGATTGTGATGTCATAATTTTGCATTGCATACTGCATTGCATGGATTGTGATGTCATAATTTTGCATTAAATGATGCTTTGCATGGATTATGATGTCATTATTTTGCATTGCATACTGCATTGCATGGATTGTGATGTCATAATTTTGCATTAAATGATGCTTTGCATGGATTATGATGTCATAATTTTGCATTGCATACTGCATTGCATGGATTGTGATGTCATAATTTTGCATTGCATGGATTGTGATGTCATACTTTTGCATTAAATTATGCTTTGCATGGATTATGATGTCATAATTTTGCATTGCATACCTCATTGCATGGATTGTGAGGTCATAATTTTGCATTGCATACTGCATTGCATGGATTGTGATGTCATAATTTTGCATTGCATACTGCATTGCATGGATTGTGATGTCATAATGTTGCATTAAATGATGCTTTGCATGGATTGTGATGTCATAATGTTGCATTAAATGATGCTTTGCATGGATTGTGATGTCATAATTTTGCATTGCATACTGCATTGCATGGATTGTGATGTCATAATTTTGCATTAAATGATGCTTTGCATGGATTGTGACGTCATAATTTTGCATTAAATGATGCTTTGCATGGATTATGATGTCATAATTTTGCATTGCATACTGCATTGCATGGATTGTGATGTCATAATTTTGCATTGCATGGATTGTGATGTCATACTTTTGCATTAAATGATGCTTTGCATGGATTATGATGTCATAATTTTGCATTGCATACTGCATTGCATGGATTGCGATGTCATAATTTTGCATTAAATGATGCTTTGCATGGATTATGATGTCATAATTTTGCATTGCATACTGCATTGCATGGATTGTGATGTCATAATTTTGCATTGCATGGATTGTGATGTCATACTTTTGCATTAAATGATGCTTTGCATGGATTATGATGTCATAATTTTGCATTACATACTGCATTGCATGGATTGTGATGTCATAATTTTGCATTGCATACTGCATTGCATGGATTGCGATGTCATAATTTTGCATTAAATGATGCTTTGCATGGATTATGATGTCATAATTTTGCATTGCATACTGCATTGCATGGATTGTGATGTCATAATTTTGCATTGCATTGATTGTGATGTCATACTTTTGCATTAAATGATGCTTTGCATGGATGATGATGTCATAATTTTGCATTGCATACTGCATTGCATGGATTGCGATGTCATAATTTTGCATTAAATGATGCTTTGCATGGATTATGATGTCATAATTTTGCATTGCATACTGCATTGCATGGATTGTGATGTCATAATTTTGCATTGCATGGATTGTGATGTCATACTTTTGCATTAAATGATGCTTTGCATGGATTATGATGTCATAATTTTGCATTGCATACTGCATTGCATGGATTGTGATGTCATAATTTTGCATCGCATACTGCATTGCATGGATTGTGATGTCATACTTTTGCATTAAATGATGCTTTGCATGGATTATGATGTCATAATTTTGCATTGCATACTGCATTGCATGGATTGTGATGTCATAATTTTGCATTGCATACTGCATTGCATGGATTGTGATGTCATAATTTTGCATTAAATGATGCTTTGCATGGATTATGATGTCATAATATTGCATTGCATACTGCATTGCATGGATTGTGATGTCATAATTTTGCATTAAATGATGCTTTGCATGGATTATGATGTCATTATTTTGCATTGCATACTGCATTGCATGGGTTGTGATGTCATAATTTTGCATTAAATGATGCTTTGCATGGATTATGATGTCATTATTTTGCATTGCATACTGCATTGCATGGATTGTGATGTCATAATTTTGCATTAGATGATGATTTGCATAGATTATGATGTCATAATTTTGCATTGCATACTGCATTGCATGGATTGTGATGTCATAATTTTGCATTGCATGGATTGTGATGTCATACTTTTGCAATAAATGATTCTTTGCATGGATTATGATGTCATAATTTTGCATTGCATACTGCATTGCATGGATTGCGATGTCATAATTTTGCATTAAATGATGCTTTGCATGGATTATGATGTCATAATTTTGCATTGCATGCTGCATTGCATGGATTGTGATGTCATAATTTTGCATTGCATGGATTGTGATGTCATAATTTTGCATGAAATGATGCTTTGCATGGATTATGATGTCATAATTTTGCATTGCATACTGCATTGCATGGATTGTGATGTCATAATTTTGCATTAAATGATGCTTTGCATGGATTATGATGTCATAATTTTGCATTGCATACTGCATTGCATGGATTGTGATGTCATAATTTTGCATTGCATGGATTGTGATGTCATACTTTTGCATTAAATGATGCTTTGCATGGATTATGATGTCATAATTTTGCATTGCATACCTCATTGCATGGATTGTAATGTCATAATTTTGCATTGCATACTGCATTGCATGGATTGTGATGTCATAATTTTGCATTGCATACTGCATTGCATGGATTGTGATGTCATAATTTTGCATTGCATACTGCATTGCATGGATTGTGATGTCATAATTTTGCATTGCATACTGCATTGCATGGATTGTGATGTCATAATTTTGCATTAAATGATGCTTTGCATGGATTATGATGTCATAATTTTGCATTGCTTACTGCATTGCATGGATTGTGATGTCATAATTTTGCATTAAATGATGCTTTGCATGGATTATGATGTCATTATTTTGCATTGCATACTGCATTGCATGGATTGTGATGTCATACTTTTGCATTAAATGATGCTTTGCATGGATTATGATGTCATAATTTTGCATTGCATACTGCATTGCATGGATTGTGATGTCATAATTTTGCATTGCATACTGCATTGCATGGATTGTGATGTCATAATTTTGCATTAAATGATGCTTTGCATGGATTATGATGTCATAATTTTGCATTGCATACTGCATTGCATGGATTGTGATGTCATAATTTTGCATCGCATACTGCATTGCATGGATTGTGATGTCATAATTTTGCATTAAATGATGCTTTGCATGGATTATGATGTCATTATTTTGCATTGCATACTGCATTGCATGGATTGTGATGTCATAATTTTGCATTAAATGATGCTTTGCATGGATTATGATGTCATAATTTTGCATTGCATACTGCATTGCATGGATTGTGATGTCATAATTTTGCATTGCATGGATTGTGATGTCATACTTTTGCATTAAATGATGCTTTGCATGGATTATGATGTCATAATTTTGCATTGCATACCTCATTGCATGGATTGTGATGTCATAATTTTGCATTGCATACTGCATTGCATGGATTGTGATGTCATAATTTTGCATTGCATACTGCATTGCATGGATTGTGATGTCATAATGTTGCATTAAATGATGCTTTGCATGGATTGTGATGTCATAATGTTGCATTAAATGATGCTTTGCATGGATTGTGATGTCATAATTTTGCATTGCATACTGCATTGCATGGATTGTGATGTCATCATTTTGCATTAAATGATGCTTTGCATGGATTGTGATGTCATAATTTTGCATTAAATGATGCTTTGCATGGATTATGATGTCATAATTTTGCATTGCATACTGCATTGCATGGATTGTGATGTCATAATTTTGCATTGCATGGATTGTGATGTCATACTTTTGCATTAAATGATGCTTTGCATGGATTATGATGTCATAATTTTGCATTGCATACTGCATTGCATGGATTGCGATGTCATAATTTTGCATTAAATGATGCTTTGCATGGATTATGATGTCATAATTTTGCATTGCATACTGCATTGCATGGATTGTGATGTCATAATTTTGCATTGCATGGATTGTGATGTCATACTTTTGCATTAAATGATGCTTTGCATGGATTATGATGTCATAATTTTGCATTGCATACTGCATTGCATGGATTGTGATGTCATAATTTTGCATTGCATACTGCATTGCATGGATTGTGATGTCATAATTTTGCATTAAATGATGCTTTGCATGGATTATGATGTCATAATTTTGCATTGCATACTGCATTGCATGGATTGTGATGTCATAATTTTGCATTAAATGATGCTTTGCATGGATTATGATGTCATAATTTTGCATTGCATACTGCATTGCATGGATTGTGATGTCATAATTTTGCATCGCATACTGCATTGCATGGATTGTGATGTCATACTTTTGCATTAAATGATGCTTTGCATGGATTATGATGTCATAATTTTGCATTGCATACTGTATTGCATGGATTGTGATGTCATAATTTTGCATTGCATACTGCATTGCATGGATTGTGATGTCATAATTTTGCATTAAATGATGCTTTGCATGGATTATGATGTCATAATATTGCATTGCATACTGCATTGCATGGATTGTGATGTCATAATTTTGCATTAAATGATGCTTTGCATGGATTATGATGTCATATTTTTGCATTGCATACTGCATTGCATGGATTGTGATGTCATAATTTTGCATCACATACTGCATTGCATGGATTGTGATGTCATAATTTTGCATTAAATGATGCTTTGCATGGATTATGATGTCATTATTTTGCATTGCATACTGCATTGCATGGATTGTGATGTCATAATTTTGCATTAGATGATGCTTTGCATAGATTATGATGTCATAATTTTTGCATTGCATACTGCATTGCATGGATTGTGATGTCATAATTTTGCATTGCATGGATTGTGATGTCATACTTTTGCATTAAATGATTCTTTGCATGGATTATGATGTCATAATTTTGCATTGCATACTGCATTGCATGGATTGCGATGTCATAATTTTGCATTAAATGATGCTTTGCATGGATTATGATGTCATAATTTTGCATTGCATACTGCATTGCATGGATTGTGATGTCATAATTTTGCATTGCATGGATTGTGATGTCATACTTTTGCATTAAATGATGCTTTGCATGGATTATGATGTCATAATTCTGCATTGCATACTGCATTGCATGGATTGTGATGTCATAATTTTGCATTGCATACTGCATAGCATGGATTGTGATGTCATAATTTTGCATTAAATGATGCTTTGCATGGATTATGATGTCATAATTTTGCATTGCATACTGCATTGCATGGATTGTGATGTCATAATTTTGCATTGCATGGATTGTGATGTCATACTTTTGCATTAAATGATGCTTTGCATGGATTATGATGTCATAATTCTGCATTGCATACTGCATTGCATGGATTGTGATGTCATAATTTTGCATTGCATACTGCATTGCATGGATTGTGATGTCATAATTTTGCATTAAATGATGCTTTGCATGGATTATGATGTCATAATTTTGCATTGCATACTGCATTGCATGGATTGTGATGTCATAATTTTGCATTAAATGATGCTTTGCATGGATTATGATGTCATAATTTTGCATTGCATACTGCATTGCATGGATTGTGATGTCATAATTTTGCATCGCATACTGCATTGCATGGATTGTGATGTCATAATTTTGCATTAAATGATGCTTTGCATGGATTATGATGTCATTATTTTGCATTGCATACTGCATTGCATGGATTGTGATGTCATAATTTTGCATTAAATGATGCTTTGCATGGATTATGATGTCATAATTTTGCATTGCATACTGCATTGCATGGATTGTGATGTCATAATTTTGCATTGCATGGATTGTGATGTCATACTTTTGCATTAAATGATGCTTTGCATGGATTATGATGTCATAATTTTGCATTGCATACCTAATTGCATGGATTGTGATGTCATAATTTTGCATTGCATACTGCATTGCATGGATTGTGATGTCATAATTGTGCATTGCATACTGCATTGCATGGATTGTGATGTCATAATTTTGCATTGCATACTGCATTGCATGGATTGTGATGTCATAATGTTGCATTAAATGATGCTTTGCATGGATTGTGATGTCATGATTTTGCATTAAATGATGCTTTGCATGGATTATGATGTCATAATTTTGCATTGCATGGATTGTGATGTCATACTTTTGCATTAAATGATGCTTTACATGGATTATGATGTCATAATTTTGCATTGCATACTGCATTGCATGGATTATGATGTCATAATTTTGCATTGCATACTGCATTGCATGGATTGCGATGTCATAATTTTGCATTAAATGATGCTTTGCATGGATTATGATGTCATAATTTTGCATTGCATACTGCATTGCATGGATTGTGATGTCATAATTTTGCATTGCATGGATTGTGATGTCATACTTTTGCATTAAATTATGCTTTGCATGGATTATGATGTCATAATTTTGCATTGCATACTGCATTGCATGGATTGTGATGTCATAATTTTGCATTGCATACTGCTTTGCATGGATTGTGATGTCATAATTTTGCATTAAATGATGCTTTGCATGGATTATGATGTCATAATTTTGCATTGCATACTGCATTGCATGGATTGTGATGTCATAATTTTGCATTGCATGGATTGTGATGTCATACTTTTGCATTAAATGATGCTTTGCATGGATTATGATGTCATAATTTTGCATTGCATACTGCATTGCATGGATTGCGATGTCATAATTTTGCATTAAATGATGCTTTGCATGGATTATGATGTCATAATTTTGCATTGCATACTGCATTGCATGGATTGTGATGTCATAATTTTGCATTGCATGGATTGTGATGTCATACTTTTGCATTAAATGATGCTTTGCATGGATTATGATGTCATAATTTTGCATTGCATACTGCATTGCATGGATTGTGATGTCATAATTTTGCATTGCATACTGCATTGCATGGATTGTGATGTCATAATTTTGCATTAAATGATGCTTTGCATGGATTATGATGTCATAATTTTGCATTGCATACTGCATTGCATGGATTGTGATGTCATAATTTTGCATTAAATGATGCTTTGCATGGATTATGATGTCATAATTTTGCATTGCATACTGCATTGCATGGATTGTGATGTCATAATTTTGCATTGCATGGATTGTGATGTCATACTTTTGCATTAAATGATGCTTTGCATGGATTATGATGTCATAATTTTGCATTGCATACCTAATTGCATGGATTGTGATGTCATAATTTTGCATTGCATACTGCATTGCATGGATTGTGATGTCATAATTGTGCATTGCATACTGCATTGCATGGATTGTGATGTCATAATTTTGCATTGCATACTGCATTGCATGGATTGTGATGTCATAATGTTGCATTAAATGATGCTTTGCATGGATTGTGATGTCATGATTTTGCATTAAATGATGCTTTGCATGGATTATGATGTCATAATTTTGCATTGCATGGATTGTGATGTCATACTTTTGCATTAAATGATGCTTTACATGGATTATGATGTCATAATTTTGCATTGCATACTGCATTGCATGGATTATGATGTCATAATTTTGCATTGCATACTGCATTGCATGGATTGTGATGTCATAATTTTGCATTGCATGGATTGTGATGTCATACTTTTGCATTAAATGATGCTTTGCATGGATTATGATGTCATAATTTTGCATTGCATACTGCATTGCATGGATTGTGATGTCATAATTTTGCATTGCATACTGCTTTGCATGGATTGTGATGTCATAATTTTGCATTAAATGATGCTTTGCATGGATTATGATGTCATAATTTTGCATTGCATACTGCATTGCATGGATTGTGATGTCATAATTTTGCATTGCATGGATTGCGATGTCATACGTTTGCATTAAATGATGCTTTGCATGGATTATGATGTCATAATTTTGCATTGCATACTGCATTGCATGGATTGTGATGTCATAATTTTGCATTAAATGATGCTTTGCATGGATTATGATGTCATAATTTTGCATTGCATACTGCATTGCATGGATTGTGATGTCATAATTTTGCATTAAATGATGCTTTGCATGGATTATGATGTCATAATTTTGCATTGCATACTGCATTGCATGGATTGTGATGTCATAATTTTGCATCGCATACTGCATTGCATGGATTGTGATGTCATACTTTTGCATTAAATGATGCTTTGCATGGATTATGATGTCATAATTTTGCATTGCATACTGTATTGCATGGATTGTGATGTCATAATTTTGCATTGCATACTGCATTGCATGGATTGTGATGTCATAATTTTGCATTAAATGATGCTTTGCATGGATTATGATGTCATAATATTGCATTGCATACTGCATTGCATGGATTGTGATGTCATAATTTTGCATTAAATTATGATTTGCATGGATTATGATGTCATAATTTTGCATTGCATACTGCATTGCATGGATTGTGATGTCATAATTTTGCATCGCATACTGCATTGCATGGATTGTGATGTCATACTTTTGCATTAAATGATGCTTTGCATGGATTATGATGTCATAATTCTGCATTGCATACTGCATTGCATGGATTGTGATGTCATAATTTTGCATTGCATACTGCATTGCATGGATTGTGATGTCATAATTTTGCATTAAATGATGCTTTGCATGGATTATGATGTCATAATTTTGCATTGCATACTGCATTGCATGGATTGTGATGTCATAATTTTGCATCGCATACTGCATTGCATGGATTGTGATGTCATAATTTTGCATTAAATGATGCTTTGCATGGATTATGATGTCATAATTTTGCATTGCATACTGCATTGCATGGATTGTGATGTCATAATTTTGCATTGCATGGATTGTGATGTCATACTTTTGCATTAAATGATGTTTTGCATGGATTATGATGTCATAATTTTGCATTGCATACTGCATTGCATGGATTGTGATGTCATAATTTTGCATCGCATACTGCATTGCATGGATTGTGATGTCATAATTTTGCATTAAATGATGCTTTGCATGGATTATGATGTCATTATTTTGCATTGCATACTGCATTGCATGGATTGTGATGTCATAATTTTGCATTAAATGATGCTTTGCATGGATTATGATGTCATAATTTTGCATTGCATACTGCATTGCATGGATTGCGATGTCATAATTTTGCATTGCATGGATTGTGATGTCATACTTTTGCATTAAATGATGCTTTGCATGGATTATGATGTCATAATTTTGCATTGCATACCTAATTGCATGGATTGTGATGTCATAATTTTGCATTGCATACTGCATTGCATGGATTGTGATGTCATAATTGTGCATTGCATACTGCATTGCATGGATTGTGATGTCATAATTTTGCATTGCATACTGCATTGCATGGATTGTGATGTCATAATGTTGCATTAAATGATGCTTTGCATGGATTGTGATATCATGATTTTGCATTAAATGATGCTTTGCATGGATTATGATGTCATAATTTTGCATTGCATGGATTGTGATGTCATACTTTTGCATTAAATGATGCTTTACATGGATTATGATGTCATAATTTTGCATTGCATACTGCATTGCATGGATTATGATGTCATAATTTTGCATTGCATACTGCATTGCATGGATTGCGATGTCATAATTTTGCATTAAATGATGCTTTGCATGGATTATGATGTCATAATTTTGCATTGCATACTGCATTGCATGGATTGTGATGTCATAATTTTGCATTGCATGGATTGTGATGTCATACTTTTGCATTAAATGATGCTTTGCATGGATTATGATGTCATAATTTTGCATTGCATACTGCATTGCATGGATTGTGATGTCATAATTTTGCATTGCATACTGCTTTGCATGGATTGTGATGTCATAATTTTGCATTAAATGATGCTTTGCATGGATTATGATGTCATAATTTTGCATTGCATACTGCATTGCATGGATTGTGATGTCATAATTTTGCATTGCATGGATTGTGATGTCATACTTTTGCATTAAATGATGCTTTGCATGGATTATGATGTCATAATTTTGCATTGCTTACTGCATTGCATGGATTGCGATGTCATAATTTTGCATTAAATGATGCTTTGCATGGATTATGATGTCATAATTTTGCATTGCATACTGCATTGCATGGATTGTGATGTCATAATTTTGCATTGCATGGATTGTGATGTCATACTTTTGCATTAAATGATGCTTTGCATGGATTATGATGTCATAATTTTGCATTGCATACTGCATTGCATGGATTGTGATGTCATAATTTTGCATTGCATACTGCATTGCATGGATTGTGATGTCATAATTTTGCATTAAATGATGCTTTGCATGGATTATGATGTCATAATTTTGCATTGCATACTGCATTGCATGGATTGTGATGTCATAATTTTGCATTAAATGATGCTTTGCATGGATTATGATGTCATAATTTTGCATTGCATACTGCATTGCATGGATTGTGATGTCATAATTTTGCATTGCATGGATTGTGATGTCATACTTTTGCATTAAATGATGCTTTGCATGGATTATGATGTCATAATTTTGCATTGCATACCTAATTGCATGGATTGTGATGTCATAATTTTGCATTGCATACTGCATTGCATGGATTGTGATGTCATAATTGTGCATTGCATACTGCATTGCATGGATTGTGATGTCATAATTTTGCATTGCATACTGCATTGCATGGATTGTGATGTCATAATGTTGCATTAAATGATGCTTTGCATGGATTGTGATGTCATGATTTTGCATTAAATGATGCTTTGCATGGATTATGATGTCATAATTTTGCATTGCATGGATTGTGATGTCATACTTTTGCATTAAATGATGCTTTACATGGATTATGATGTCATAATTTTGCATTGCATACTGCATTGCATGGATTATGATGTCATAATTTTGCATTGCATACTGCATTGCATGGATTGCGATGTCATAATTTTGCATTAAATGATGCTTTGCATGGATTATGATGTCATAATTTTGCATTGCATACTGCATTGCATGGATTGTGATGTCATAATTTTGCATTGCATGGATTGTGATGTCATACTTTTGCATTAAATGATGCTTTGCATGGATTATGATGTCATAATTTTGCATTGCATACTGCATTGCATGGATTGTGATGTCATAATTTTGCATTGCATACTGCTTTGCATGGATTGTGATGTCATAATTTTGCATTAAATGATGCTTTGCATGGATTATGATGTCATAATTTTGCATTGCATACTGCATTGCATGGATTGTGATGTCATAATTTTGCATTGCATGGATTGTGATGTCATACGTTTGCATTAAATGATGCTTTGCATGGATTATGATGTCATAATTTTGCATTGCATACTGCATTGCATGGATTGTGATGTCATAATTTTGCATTAAATGATGCTTTGCATGGATTATGATGTCATAATTTTGCATTGCATACTGCATTGCATGGATTGTGATGTCATAATTTTGCATTAAATGATGCTTTGCATGGATTATGATGTCATAATTTTGCATTGCATACTGCATTGCATGGATTGTGATGTCATAATTTTGCATCGCATACTGCATTGCATGGATTGTGATGTCATACTTTTGCATTAAATGATGCTTTGCATGGATTATGATGTCATAATTTTGCATTGCATACTGTATTGCATGGATTGTGATGTCATAATTTTGCATTGCATACTGCATTGCATGGATTGTGATGTCATAATTTTGCATTAAATGATGCTTTGCATGGATTATGATGTCATAATATTGCATTGCATACTGCATTGCATGGATTGTGATGTCATAATTTTGCATTAAATTATGATTTGCATGGATTATGATGTCATAATTTTGCATTGCATACTGCATTGCATGGATTGTGATGTCATAATTTTGCATCGCATACTGCATTGCATGGATTGTGATGTCATACTTTTGCATTAAATGATGCTTTGCATGGATTATGATGTCATAATTCTGCATTGCATACTGCATTGCATGGATTGTGATGTCATAATTTTGCATTGCATACTGCATTGCATGGATTGTGATGTCATAATTTTGCATTAAATGATGCTTTGCATGGATTATGATGTCATAATTTTGCATTGCATACTGCATTGCATGGATTGTGATGTCATGATTTTGCATCGCATACTGCATTGCATGGATTGTGATGTCATACTTTTGCATTAAATGATGCTTTGCATGGATTATGATGTCATAATTCTGCATTGCATACTGCATTGCATGGATTGTGATGTCATAATTTTGCATTGCATACTGCATTGCATGGATTGTGATGTCATAATTTTGCATTAAATGATGCTTTGCATGGATTATGATGTCATAATTTTGCATTGCATACTGCATTGCATGGATTGTGATGTCATAATTTTGCATTAAATGATGCTTTGCATGGATTATGATGTCATAATTTTGCATTGCATACTGCATTGCATGGATTGTGATGTCATAATTTTGCATCGCATACTGCATTGCATGGATTGTGATGTCATAATTTTGCATTAAATGATGCTTTGCATGGATTATGATGTCATTATTTTGCATTGCATACTGCATTGCATGGATTGTGATGTCATAATTTTGCATTAAATGATGCTTTGCATGGATTATGATGTCATAATTTTGCATTGCATACTGCATTGCATGGATTGTGATGTCATAATTTTGCATTGCATGGATTGTGATGTCATACTTTTGCATTAAATGATGCTTTGCATGGATTATGATGTCATAATTTTGCATTGCATACCTAAATGCATGGATTGTGATGTCATAATTTTGCATTGCATACTGCATTGCATGGATTGTGATGTCATAATTGTGCATTGCATACTGCATTGCATGGATTGTGATATCATAATTTTGCATTGCATACTGCATTGCATGGATTGTGATGTCATAATTTTGCATTAAATGATGCTTTGCATGGATTATGATGTCATAATTTTGCATTGCATACTGCATTGCATGGATTGTGATGTCATAATTTTGCATTGCATGGATTGTGATGTCATACTTTTGCATTAAATGATGCTTTGCATGGATTATGATGTCATAATTTTGCATTGCAAACTGCTTGGCATGGATTGTGATGTCATAATTTTGCATTGCATACTGCTTTGCATGGATTGCGATGTCATAATTTTGCATTAAATGATGCTTTGCATGGATTATGATGTCATAATTTTGCATTGCATACTGCATTGCATGGATTGTGATGTCATAATTTTGCATTTTATGGATTGTGATGTCATACTTTTGCATTAAATGATGCTTTGCATGGATTATGATGTCATAATTTTGCATTGCATACTGCATTGCATGGATTGTGATGTCATAATTTTGCATTGCATACTGCATTGCATGGATTGTGATGTCATAATTTTGCATTAAATGATGCTTTGCATGGATTATGATGTCATAATTTTGCATTGCATACTGCATTGCATGGATTGTGATGTCATAATTTTGCATTAAATGATGCTTTGCATGGATTATGATGTCATAATTTTGCATTGCATACTGCATTGCATGGATTGTGATGTCATAATTTTGCATCGCATACTGCATTGCATGGATTGTGATGTCATAATTTTTGCATTAAATGATGCTTTGCATGGATTATGATGTCATTATTTTGCATTGCATACTGCATTGCATGGATTGTGATGTCATACTTTTGCATTAAATGATGCTTTGCATGGATTATGATGTCATAATTTTGCATTGCATACTGCATTGCATGGATTGTGATGTCATAATTTTGCATTGCATACTGCATTGCATGGATTGTGATGTCATAATTTTGCATTAAATGATGCTTTGCATGGATTATGATGTCATAATTTTGCATTGCATACTGCATTGCATGGATTGTGATGTCATAATTTTGCATTAAATGATGCTTTGCATGGATTATGATGTCATAATTTAGCATTGCATACTGCATTGCATGGATTGTGATGTCATAATTTTGCATCGCATACTGCATTGCATGGATTGTGATGTCATAATTTTGCATTAAATGATGCTTTGCATGGATTATGATGTCATTAATTTGCATTGCATACTGCATTGCATGGATTGTGATGTCATAATTTTGCATTAAATGATGCTTTGCATAGATTATGATGTCATAATTTTGCATTGCATACTGCATTGCATGGATTGTGATGTCATAATTTTGCATTGCATGGATTGTGATGTCATACTTTTGCATTAAATGATGCTTTGCATGGATTATGATGTCATAATTTTGCATTGCATACTGCATTGCATGGATTGTGATGTCATAATTTTGCATTAAATGATGCTTTGCATGGATTATGATGTCATAATTTTGCATTGCATACTGCATTGCATGGATTGTGATGTCATAATTTTGCATTGCATGGATTGTGATGTCATACTTTTGCATTAAATGATGCTTTGCATGGATTATGATGTCATAATTTTGCATTGCATACTGCATTGCATGGATTGTGATGTCATAATTTTGCATTGCATACTGCATTGCATGGATTGTGATGTCATAATTTTGCATTAAATTATGCTTTGCATGGATTATGATGTCATAATTTTGCATTGCATACTGCATTGCATGGATTGTGATGTCATAATTTTGCATTGCATGGATTGTGATGTCATACTTTTGCATTAAATGATGCTTTGCATGGATTATGATGTCATAATTATGCATTGCATACCTCATTGCATGGATTGTAATGTCATAATTTTGCATTGCATACTGCATTGCATGGATTGTGATGTCATAATTTTGCATTGCATACTGCATTGCATGGATTGTGATGTCATAATTTTGCATTGCATACTGCATTGCATGGATTGTGATGTCATAATTTTGCATTGCATACAGCATTGCATGGATTGTGATGTAATACTGTTGCATTAAATGATGCTTTGCATGGATTGTGATGTCATTATTTTGCATTGCATACTGCATTGCATGGATTGTGATGTCATAATTTTGAATTGCATACAGCATTGCATGGATTGTGATGTCATAATGTTGCATTAAATGATGCTTTGCATGGATTGTGATGTCATGATTTTGCATTAAATGATGCTTTGCATGGATTATGATGTCATAATTTTGCATTGCATGGATTGTGATGTCATACTTTTGCATTAAATGATGCTTTACATGGATTATGATGTCATAATTTTGCATTGCATACTGCATTGCATGGATTATGATGTCATAATTTTGCATTGCATACTGCATTGCATGGATTGCGATGTCATAATTTTGCATTAAATGATGCTTTGCATGGATTATGATGTCATAATTTTGCATTGCATACTGCATTGCATGGATTGTGATGTCATAATTTTGCATTGCATGGATTGTGATGTCATACTTTTGCATTAAATGATGCTTTGCATGGATTATGATGTCATAATTTTGCATTGCATACTGCATTGCATGGATTGTGATGTCATAATTTTGCATTGCATACTGCTTTGCATGGATTGTGATGTCATAATTTTGCATTAAATGATGCTTTGCATGGATTATGATGTCATAATTTTGCATTGCATACTGCATTGCATGGATTGTGATGTCATAATTTTGCATTGCATGGATTGTGATGTCATACTTTTGCATTAAATGATGCTTTGCATGGATTATGATGTCATAATTTTGCATTGCATACTGCATTGCATGGATTGCGATGTCATAATTTTGCATTAAATGATGCTTTGCATGGATTATGATGTCATAATTTTGCATTGCATACTGCATTGCATGGATTGTGATGTCATAATTTTGCATTGCATACTGCATTGCATGGATTGTGATGTCATAATTTTGCATTAAATGATGCTTTGCATGGATTATGATGTCATAATTTTGCATTGCATACTGCATTGCATGGATTGTGATGTCATAATTTTGCATCGCATACTGCATTGCATGGATTGTGATGTCATACTTTTGCATTAAATGATGCTTTGCATGGATTATGATGTCATAATTTTGCATTGCATACTGTATTGCATGGACTGTGATGTCATAATTTTGCATTGCATACTGCATTGCATGGATTGTGATGTCATAATTTTGCATTAAATGATGCTTTGCATGGATTATGATGTCATAATATTGCATTGCATACTGCATTGCATGGATTGTGATGTCATAATTTTGCATTAAATGATGATTTGCATGGATTATGATGTCATAATTTTGCATTGCATACTGCATTGCATGGATTGTGATGTCATAATTTTGCATCGCATACTGCATTGCATGGATTGTGATGTCATACTTTTGCATTAAATGATGCTTTGCATGGATTATGATGTCATAATTCTGCATTGCATACTGCATTGCATGGATTGTGATGTCATAATTTTGCATTGCATACTGCATTGCATGGATTGTGATGTCATAATTTTGCATTAAATGATGCTTTGCATGGATTATGATGTCATAATTTTGCATTGCATACTGCATTGCATGGATTGTGATGTCATAATTTTGCATTAAATGATGCTTTGCATGGATTATGATGTCATAATTTTGCATTGCATACTGCATTGCATGGATTGTGATGTCATAATTTTGCATCGCATACTGCATTGCATGGATTGTGATGTCATAATTTTGCATTAAATGATGCTTTGCATGGATTATGATGTCATTATTTTGCATTGCATACTGCATTGCATGGATTGTGATGTCATAATTTTGCATTAAATGATGCTTTGCATGGATTATGATGTCATAATTTTGCATTGCATACTGCATTGCATGGATTGTGATGTCATAATTTTGCATTGCATGGATTGTGATGTCATACTTTTGCATTAAATGATGCTTTGCATGGATTATGATGTCATAATTTTGCATTGCATACCTAAATGCATGGATTGTGATGTCATAATTTTGCATTGCATACTGCATTGCATGGATTGTGACGTCATAATTGTGCATTGCATACTGCATTGCATGGATTGTGATGTCATAATTTTGCATTGCATACTGCATTGCATGGATTGTGATGTCATAATTTTGCATTAAATGATGCTTTGCATGGATTATGATGTCATAATTTTGCATTGCATACTGCATTGCATGGATTGTGATGTCATAATTTTGCATTGCATGGATTGTGATGTCATACTTTTGCATTAAATGATGCTTTGCATGGATTATGATGTCATAATTTTGCATTGCAAACTGCTTGGCATGGATTGTGATGTCATAATTTTGCATTGCATACTGCTTTGCATGGATTGCGATGTCATAATTTTGCATTAAATGATGCTTTGCATGGATTATGATGTCATAATTTTGCATTGCATACTGCATTGCATGGATTGTGATGTCATAATTTTGCATTTTATGGATTGTGATGTCATACTTTTGCATTAAATGATGCTTTGCATGGATTATGATGTCATAATTTTGCATTGCATACTGCATTGCATGGATTGTGATGTCATAATTTTGCATTGCATACTGCATTGCATGGATTGTGATGTCATAATTTTGCATTAAATGATGCTTTGCATGGATTATGATGTCATAATTTTGCATCGCATACTGCATTGCATGGATTGTGATGTCATAATTTTGCATTAAATGATGCTTTGCATGGATTATGATGTCATAATTTTGCATTGCATACTGCATTGCATGGATTGTGATGTCATAATTTTGCATCGCATACTGCATTGCATGGATTGTGATGTCATACTTTTGCATTAAATGATGCTTTGCATGGATTATGATGTCATTATTTTGCATTGCATACTGCATTGCATGGATTGTGATGTCATACTTTTGCATTAAATGATGCTTTGCATGGATTATGATGTCATAATTTTGCATTGCATACTGCATTGCATGGATTGTGATGTCATAATTTTGCATTGCATACTGCATTGCATTGATTGTGATGTCATAATTTTGCATTAAATGATGCTTTGCATGGATTATGATGTCATAATTTTGCATTGCATACTGCATTGCATGGATTGTGATGTCATAATTTTGCATTAAATGATGCTTTGCATGGATTATGATGTCATAATTTAGCATTGCATACTGCATTGCATGGATTGTGATGTCATAATTTTGCATCGCATACTGCATTGCATGGATTGTGATGTCATAATTTTGCATTAAATGATGCTTTGCATGGATTATGATGTCATTATTTTGCATTGCATACTGCATTGCATGGATTGTGATGTCATAATTTTGCATTAAATGATGCTTTGCATAGATTATGATGTCATAATTTTGCATTGCATACTGCATTGCATGGATTGTGATGTCATAATTTTGCATTGCATGGATTGTGATGTCATACTTTTGCATTAAATGATGCTTTGCATGGATTATGATGTCATAATTTTGCATTGCATACTGCATTGCATGGATTGTGATGTCATAATTTTGCATTAAATGATGCTTTGCATGGATTATGATGTCATAATTTTGCATTGCATACTGCATTGCATGGATTGTGATGTCATAATTTTGCATTGCATGGATTGTGATGTCATACTTTTGCATTAAATAATGCTTTGCATGGATTATGATGTCATAATTTTGCATTGCATACTGCATTGCATGGATTGTGATGTCATAATTTTGCATTGCATACTGCATTGCATGGATTGTGATGTCATAATTGTGCATTGCATGGATTGTGATGTCATACTTTTGCATTAAATGATGCTTTGCATGGATTATGATGTCATAATTTTGCATTGCATACCTCATTGCATGGATTGTAATGTCATAATTTTGCATTGCATACTGCATTGCATGGATTGTGATGTCATAATTTTGCATTGCATACTGCATTGCATTGATTATGATGTCATAATTTTGCATTGCATACTGCATTGCATGGATTGTGATGTCATAATTTTGCATTGCATGGATTGTGATGTCATACTTTTGCATTAAATGATGCTTTGCATGGATTATGATGTCATAATTTTGCATTGCAAACTGCTTGGCATGGATTGTGATGTCATAATTTTGCATTGCATACTGCTTTGCATGGATTGCGATGTCATAATTTTGCATTAAATGATGCTTTGCATGGATTATGATGTCATAATTTTGCATCGCATACTGCATTGCATGGATTGTGATGTCATAATTTTGCATTAAATGATGCTTTGCATGGATTATGATGTCATAATTTTGCATTGCATACTGCATTGCATGGATTGTGATGTCATAATTTTGCATCGCATACTGCATTGCATGGATTGTGATGTCATACTTTTGCATTAAATGATGCTTTGCATGGATTATGATGTCATTATTTTGCATTGCATACTGCATTGCATGGATTGTGATGTCATACTTTTGCATTAAATGATGCTTTGCATGGATTATGATGTCATAATTTTGCATTGCATACTGCATTGCATGGATTGTGATGTCATACTTTTGCATTAAATGATGCTTTGCATGGATTATGATGTCATAATTTTGCATTGCATACTGCATTGCATGGATTGTGATGTCATAATTTTGCATTGCATACTGCATTGCATTGATTGTGATGTCATAATTTTGCATTAAATGATGCTTTGCATGGATTATGATGTCATAATTTTGCATTGCATACTGCATTGCATGGATTGTGATGTCATAATTTTGCATTAAATGATGCTTTGCATGGATTATGATGTCATAATTTAGCATTGCATACTGCATTGCATGGATTGTGATGTCATAATTTTGCATCGCATACTGCATTGCATGGATTGTGATGTCATAATTTTGCATTAAATGATGCTTTGCATGGATTATGATGTCATTATTTTGCATTGCATACTGCATTGCATGGATTGTGATGTCATAATTTTGCATTAAATGATGCTTTGCATAGATTATGATGTCATAATTTTGCATTGCATACTGCATTGCATGGATTGTGATGTCATAATTTTGCATTGCATGGATTGTGATGTCATACTTTTGCATTAAATGATGCTTTGCATGGATTATGATGTCATAATTTTGCATTGCATACTGCATTGCATGGATTGTGATGTCATAATTTTGCATTAAATGATGCTTTGCATGGATTATGATGTCATAATTTTGCATTGCATACTGCATTGCATGGATTGTGATGTCATAATTTTGCATTGCATGGATTGTGATGTCATACTTTTGCATTAAATAATGCTTTGCATGGATTATGATGTCATAATTTTGCATTGCATACTGCATTGCATGGATTGTGATGTCATAATTTTGCATTGCATACTGCATTGCATGGATTGTGATGTCATAATTTTGCATTGCATGGATTGTGATGTCATACTTTTGCATTAAATGATGCTTTGCATGGATTATGATGTCATAATTTTGCATTGCATACCTCATTGCATGGATTGTAATGTCATAATTTTGCATTGCATACTGCATTGCATGGATTGTGATGTCATAATTTTGCATTGCATACTGCATTGCATTGATTATGATGTCATAATTTTGCATTGCATACTGCATTGCATGGATTGTGATGTCATAATTTTGCATTGCATGGATTGTGATGTCATACTTTTGCATTAAATGATGCTTTGCATGGATTATGATGTCATAATTTTGCATTGCAAACTGCTTGGCATGGATTGTGATGTCATAATTTTGCATTTCATACTGCTTTGCATGGATTGCGATGTCATAATTTTGCATTAAATGATGCTTTGCATGGATTATGATGTCATAATTTTGCATTGCATACTGCATTGCATGGATTGTGATGTCATAATTTTGCATTTTATGGATTGTGATGTCATACTTTTGCATTAAATGATGCTTTGCATGGATTATGATGTCATAATTTTGCATTGCATACTGCATTGCATGGATTGTGATGTCATAATTTTGCATTGCATACTGCATTGCATGGATTGTGATGTCATAATTTTGCATTAAATGATGCTTTGCATGGATTATGATGTCATAATTTTGCATCGCATACTGCATTGCATGGATTGTGATGTCATAATTTTGCATTAAATGATGCTTTGCATGGATTATGATGTCATAATTTTGCATTGCATACTGCATTGCATGGATTGTGATGTCATAATTTTGCATCGCATACTGCATTGCATGGATTGTGATGTCATACTTTTGCATTAAATGATGCTTTGCATGGATTATGATGTCATTATTTTGCATTGCATACTGCATTGCATGGATTGTGATGTCATACTTTTGCATTAAATGATGCTTTGCATGGATTATGATGTCATAATTTTGCATTGCATACTGCATTGCATGGATTGTGATGTCATAATTTTGCATTGCATACTGCATTGCATTGATTGTGATGTCATAATTTTGCATTAAATGATGCTTTGCATGGATTATGATGTCATAATTTTGCATTGCATACTGCATTGCATGGATTGTGATGTCATAATTTTGCATTAAATGATGCTTTGCATGGATTATGATGTCATAATTTAGCATTGCATACTGCATTGCATGGATTGTGATGTCATAATTTTGCATCGCATACTGCATTGCATGGATTGTGATGTCATAATTTTGCATTAAATGATGCTTTGCATGGATTATGATGTCATTATTTTGCATTGCATACTGCATTGCATGGATTGTGATGTCATAATTTTGCATTAAATGATGCTTTGCATAGATTATGATGTCATAACTTTGCATTGCATACTGCATTGCATGGATTGTGATGTCATAATTTTGCATTGCATGGATTGTGATGTCATACTTTTGCATTAAATAATGCTTTGCATGGATTATGATGTCATAATTTTGCATTGCATACTGCATTGCATGGATTGTGATGTCATAATTTTGCATTGCATACTGCATTGCATGGATTGTGATGTCATAATTTTGCATTGCATGGATTGTGATGTCATACTTTTGCATTAAATGATGCTTTGCATGGATTATGATGTCATAATTTTGCATTGCATACCTCATTGCATGGATTGTAATGTCATAATTTTGCATTGCATACTGCATTGCATGGATTGTGATGTCATAATTTTGCATTGCATACTGCATTGCATGGATTGTGATGTCATAATTTTGCATTGCATACTGCATTGCATGGATTGTGATGTCATAATTTTGCATTGCATACAGCATTGCATGGATTGTGATGTAATACTGTTGCATTAAATGATGCTTTGCATGGATTGTGATGTCATTATTTTGCATTGCATACTGCATTGCATGGATTGTGATGTCATAATTTTGAATTGCATACAGCATTGCATGGATTGTGATGTCTTAATTTTGCATTGCATACTGCATTGCATGGATTGTGATGTCATAATGTTGCATTACATGATGCTTTGCATGGATTGTGATGTCATAATTTTGCAATGCATACTGCATTGCATGGATTGTGATGTCATAATTTTGCATTAAATGATGCTTTGCATGGATTATGATGTCATAATTTTGCATTGCATACTGCATTGCATGGATTGTGATGTCATAATTTTGCATTAAATGATGCTTTGCATGGATTATGATGTCATAATTTTGCATTGCATACTGCATTGCAATGATTGTGATGTCATAATTTTGCATTGCATGGATTGTGATGTCATACTTTTGCATTAAATGATGCTTTGCATGGATTGCGATGTCATAATTTTGCATTAAATGATGCTTTGCATGGATTATGATGTCATAATTTTGCATTGCATACTGCATTGCATGGATTGTGATGTCATAATTTTGCATTAAATGATGCTTTGCATGGATTATGATGTCATAATTTTGCATTGCATACTGCATTGCATGGATTGTGATGTCATAATTTTGCATTGCATACTGCATTGCATGGATTGTAATGTCATACTTTAGCATTAAATGATGCTTTGCATGGATTATGATGTCATAATTTTGCATTGCATACTGCATTGCATGGATTGCGATGTCATAATTTTGCATTAAATGATGCTTTGCATGGATTATGATGTCAGCATTTTGCATTGCATACTGCATTGCATGGATTGTGATGTCATAATTTTGAATTGCATACTGCATTGCATGGATTGTGATGTCATAATGTCGCATTAAATGATGCTTTGCATGGATTGTGATGTCATAATTTTGCATTGCATACTGCATTGCATGGATTGTGATGTCATAATTTTGCATTGCATACTGCATTGCATGGATTGTGATGTCATAATTTTGCATTGCATACTGCATTGCATGGATTGTGATGTCATAATGTTGCATTAAATGATGCTTTGCACGGATTGTGATGTCATAATTTTGCATTGCATACTGCATTGCATGGATTGTGATGTCATAATTTTGCATTGCATACTGCATTGCATGGATTGTGATGTCATAATTTTGCATTAAATGATGCTTTGCATGGATTATGATGTCAGCATTTTGCATTGCATACTGCATTGCATGGATTGTGATGTCATAATTTTGCATTAAATGATGCTTTGCATGGATTATGATGTCATAATTTTGCATTGCATACTGCATTGCAATGATTGTGATGTCATAATTTTGCATTGCATGGATTGTGATGTCATACTTTTGCATTAAATGATGCTTTGCATGGATTGTGATGTCATAATTTTGCATTAAATGATGCTTTGCATGGATTATGATGTCATAATTTTGCATTGCATACTGCATTGCATGGATTGTGATGTCATAATTTTGCATTAAATGATGCTTTGCATGGATTATGATGTCATAATTTTGCATTGCATACTGCTTTGCATGGATTGTGATGTCATAATTTTGCATTGCATACTGCATTGCATGGATTGTAATGTCATACTTTAGCATTAAATGATGCTTTGCATGGATTATGATGTCATAATTTTGCATTGCATACTGCATTGCATGGATTGCGATGTCATAATTTTGCATTAAATGATGCTTTGCATGGATTATGATGTCATAATTTTGCATTGCATGGATTGTGATGTCATAATTTTGAATTGCATACTGCATTGCATGGATTGTGATGTCATAATGTCGCATTAAATGATGCTTTGCATGGATTGTGATGTCATAATTTTGCATTGCATACTGCATTGCATGGATTGTGATGTCATAATTTTGCATTGCATACTGCATTGCATGGATTGTGATGTCATAATGTTGCATTAAATGATGCTTTGCACGGATTGTGATGTCATAATTTTGCATTGCATACTGCATTGCATGGATTGTGATGTCATAATTTTGCATTGCATTCTGCATTGCATGGATTGTGATGTCATAATGTTGCATTACATGATGCTTTGCATGGATTGTGATGTCATAATGTTGCATTAAATGATGCTTTGCATGGATTGTGATGTCATAATTTTGCATTGCATACTGCATTGCATGGATTGTGATGTCATAATTTTGCAATGCATACTGCATTGCATGGATTGTGATGTCATAATTTTGCATTGCATACTGCATTGCATGGATTGTGATGATATAATGTTGCATTAAATGATGCTTTGCACGGATTGTGATGTCATAATTTTGCATTGCATACTGCATTGCATGGATTGTGATGTCATAATTTTGCATTAAATGATGCTTTGCATGGATTATGATGTCATAATTTTGCATTGCATACTGCATTGAATGGATTGTGATGTCATAATTTTGCATTGCATACTGCATTGCATGGATTGTGATGTCATAATTTTGCATTGCATACTGCATTGCATGGATTGTGATGTCATAATTTTGCATTGCATACTGCATTGCATGGATTGTGATGTCATAATTTTGCATTGCATACTGCATTGCATGGATTGTGATGTCATAATTTTGCATTGCATTCTGCATTGCATGGATTGTGATGTCATAATGTTGCATTAAATGATGCTTTGCATGGATTGTGATGTCATAATTTTGCATTGCATACTGCATTGCATGGATTGTGATGTCATAATGTTGCATTAAATGATGCTTAGCATGGATTGTGATGTCATAATTTTGCATTGCATACTGCATTGCATGGATTGTGATGTCATAATTTTGCATTAAATGATGCTTTGCATGGATTATGATGTCATAATTTTGCATTGCATACTGCATTGCATGGATTGTGATGTCATAATTTTGCATTGCATACTGCATTGCATGGATTGTGATGTCATAATTTTGCATTGCATACTGCATTGCATGGATTGTGATGTCATAATTTTGCATTGCATACTGCATTGCATGGATTGTGATGTCATAATTTTGCATTGCATTCTGCATTGCATGGATTGTGATGTCATAATGTTGCATTACATGATGCTTTGCATGGATTGTGATGTCATAATGTTGCATTAAATGATGCTTTGCATGGATTGTGATGTCATAATTTTGCATTGCATACTGCATTGCATGGATTGTGATGTCATAATTTTGCATTGCATACTGCATTGCATGGATTGTGATGTCATAATTTTGCATTGCATTCTGCATTGCATGGATTGTGATGTCATAATGTTGCATTACATGATGCTTTGCATGGATTGTGATGTCATAATGTTGCATTAAATGATGCTTTGCATGGATTGTGATGTCATAATTTTGCATTGCATACTGCATTGCATGGATTGTGATGTCATAATTTTGCATTGCATACTGCATTGCATGGATTGTGATGTCATAATTTTGCATTGCATACTGCATTGCATGGATTGTGATGATATAATGTTGCATTAAATGATGCTTTGCATGGATTGTGATGTCATAATTTTGCATTGCATACTGCATTGCATGGATTGTGATGTCATAATTTTGCATTAAATGATGCTTTGCATGGATTATGATGTCATAATTTTGCATTGCATACTGCATTGAATGGATTGTGATGTCATAATTTTGCATTGCATACTGCATTGCATGGATTGTGATGTCATAATTTTGCATTGCATACTGCATTGCATGGATTGTGATGTCATAATTTTGCATTGCATACTGCATTGCATGGATTGTGATGTCATAATTTTGCATTGCATTCTGCATTGCATGGATTGTGATGTCATAATGTTGCATTACATGATGCTTTGCATGGATTGTGATGTCATAATGTTGCATTAAATGATGCTTTGCATGGATTGTGATGTCATAATTTTGCATTGCATACTGCATTGCATGGATTGTGATGTCATAATTTTGCATTGCATTCTGCATTGCATGGATTGTGATGTCATAATGTTGCATTACATGATGCTTTGCATGGATTGTGATGTCATAATGTTGCATTAAATGATGCTTTGCATGGATTGTGATGTCATAATTTTGCATTGCATACTGCATTGCATGGATTGTGATGTCATAATTTTGCATTGCATACTGCATTGCATGGATTGTGATGTCATAATTTTGCATTGCATACTGCATTGCATGGATTGTGATGTCATAATGTTGCATTAAATGATGCTTTGCATGGATTGTGATGTCATAATTTTGCATTGCATACTGCATTGCATGGAATGTGATGTCATAATGTTGCATTAAATGATGCTTTGCATTGATTGTGATGTCATAATTTTGCATTGCATACTGCATTGCATGGATTGTGATGTCATAATTTTGCATTAAATGATGCTTTGCATGGATTATGATGTCATAATTTTGCATTGCATACTGCATTGCATGGATTGTGATGTCATAATTTTGCATTGCATACTGCATTGCATGGATTGTGATGTCATAATTTTGCATTAAATGATGCTTTGCATGGATTATGATGTCATAATTTTGCATTGCATACTGCATTGCATGGATTGTGATGTCATAATTTTGCATTGCATGGATTGTGATGTCATACTTTTGCATTAAATGATGCTTTGCATGGATTATGATGTCATAATTTTGCATTGCATACTGCATTGCATGGATTGTGATGTCATAATTGTGCATTGCATACTGCATTGCATGGATTGTGATGTCATAATTTTGCATTGCATACTGCATTGCATGGATTGTGATGTCATAATTTTGCATTAAATGATGCTTTGCATGGATTATGATGTCATAATTTTGCATTGCATACTGCATTGCATGGATTGTGATGTCATAATTTTGCATTGCATGGATTGTGATGTCATACTTTTGCATTAAATGATGCTTTGCATGGATTATGATGTCATAATTTTGCATTGCATACTGCATTGCATGGATTGTGATGTCATAATTTTGCATTGCATACTGCTTTGCATGGATTGCGATGTCATAATTTTGCATTAAATGATGCTTTGCATGGATTATGATGTCATAATTTTGCATTGCATACTGCATTGCATGGATTGTGATGTCATAATTTTGCATTTTATGGATTGTGATGTCATACTTTTGCATTAAATGATGCTTTGCATGGATTATGATGTCATAATTTTGCATTGCATACTGCATTGCATGGATTGTGATGTCATCATTTTGCATTGCATACTGCATTGCATGGATTGTGATGTCATAATTTTGCATTAAATGATGCTTTGCATGGATTATGTAGTCATAATTTTGCATTGCATACTGCATTGCATGGATTGTGATGTCATAATTTTGCATTAAATGATGCTTTGCATGGATTATGATGTCATAATTTTGCATTGCATACTGCATTGCATGGATTGTGATGTCATAATTTTGCATCGCATACTGCATTGCATGGATTGTGATGTCATAATTTTGCATTAAATGATGCTTTGCATGGATTATGTTGTCATTATTTTGCATTGCATACTGCATTGCATGGATTGTGATGTCATACTTTTGCATTAAATGATGCTTTGCATGGATTATGATGTCATAATTTTGCATTGCATACTGCATTGCATGGATTGTGATGTCATAATTTTGCATTGCATACTGCATTGCATGGATTGTGATGTCATAATTTTGCATTAAATGATGCTTTGCATGGATTATGATGTCATAATTTTGCATTGCATACTGCATTGCATGGATTGTGATGTCATAATTTTGCATTGCATGGATTGTGATGTCATACTTTTGCATTAAATGATGCTTTGCATGGATTATGATGTCATAATTTTGCATTGCATACTGCATTGCATGGATTGCGATGTCATAATTTTGCATTAAATGATGCTTTGCATGGATTATGATGTCATAATTTTGCATTGCATACTGCATTGCATGGATTGTGATGTCATAATTTTGCATTGCATGGATTGTGATGTCATACTTTTGCATTAAATGATGCTTTGCATGGATTATGATGTCATAATTTTGCATTGCATACCTCATTGCATGGATTGTAATGTCATAATTTTGCATTGCATACTGCATTGCATGGATTGTGATGTCATAATTTTGCATTGCATACTGCATTGCATGGATTGTGATGTCATAATTTTGCATTGCATACTGCATTGCATGGATTGTGATGTCATAATTTTGCATTGCATACTGCATTGCATGGATTGTGATGTCATAATTTTGCATTAAATGATGCTTTGCATGGATTATGATGTCATAATTTTGCATTGCATACTGCATTGCATGGATTGTGATGTCATAATTTTGAATTGCATACTGCATTGCATGGATTGTGATGTCATAATGTCGCATTAAATGATGCTTTGCATGGATTGTGATGTCATAATTTTGCATTGCATACTGCATTGCATGGATTGTGATGTCATAATTTTGCATTGCATACTGCATTGCATGGATTGTGATGTCATAATTTTGCATTGCATACTGCATTGCATGGATTGTGATGTCATAATGTTGCATTAAATGATGCTTTGCACGGATTGTGATGTCATAATTTTGCATTGCATACTGCATTGCATGGATTGTGATGTCATAATTTTGCATTGCATTCTGCATTGCATGGATTGTGATGTCATAATGTTGCATTACATGATGCTTTGCATGGATTGTGATGTCATAATGTTGCATTAAATGATGCTTTGCATGGATTGTGATGTCATAATTTTGCATTGCATACTGCATTGCATGGATTGTGATGTCATAATTTTGCATTGCATACTGCATTGCATGGATTGTGATGACATAATGTTGCATTAAATGATGCTTTGCATGGATTGTGATGTCATAATTTTGCATTGCATACTGCATTGCATGGATTGTGATGTCATAATTTTGAATTGCATACAGCATTGCATGGATTGTGATGTCTTAATTTTGCATTGCATACTGCATTGCATGGATTGTGATGTCATAATGTTGCATTACATGATGCTTTGCATGGATTGTGATGTCATAATTTTGCAATGCATACTGCATTGCATGGATTGTGATGTCATAATTTTGCATTAAATGATGCTTTGCATGGATTATGATGTCATAATTTTGCATTGCATACTGCATTGCATGGATTGTGATGTCATAATTTTGCATTAAATGATGCTTTGCATGGATTATGATGTCATAATTTTGCATTGCATACTGCATTGCAATGATTGTGATGTCATAATTTTGCATTGCATGGATTGTGATGTCATACTTTTGCATTAAATGATGCTTTGCATGGATTGTGATGTCATAATTTTGCATTAAATGATGCTTTGCATGGATTATGATGTCATAATTTTGCATTGCATACTGCATTGCATGGATTGTGATGTCATAATTTTGCATTAAATGATGCTTTGCATGGATTATGATGTCATAATTTTGCATTGCATACTGCTTTGCATGGATTGTGATGTCATAATTTTGCATTGCATACTGCATTGCATGGATTGTAATGTCAAACTTTAGCATTAAATGATGCGTTGCATGGATTATGATGTCATAATTTTGCATTGCATACTGCATTGCATGGATTGCGATGTCATAATTTTGCATTAAATGATGCTTTGCATGGATTATGATGTCATAATTTTGCATTGCATACTGCATTGCATGGATTGTGATGTCATAATTTTGCATTGCATACTGCATTGCATGGATTGTGATGTCATAATTTTGCATTGCATACTGCATTGCATGGATTGTGATGTCATAATGTTGCATTAAATGATGCTTTGCACGGATTGTGATGTCATAATTTTGCATTGCATACTGCATTGCATGGATTGTGATGTCATAATTTTGCATTGCATTCTGCATTGCATGGATTGTGATGTCATAATGTTGCATTACATGATGCTTTGCATGGATTGTGATGTCATAATGTTGCATTAAATGATGCTTTGCATGGATTGTGATGTCATAATTTTGCATTGCATACTGCATTGCATGGATTGTGATGTCATAATTTTGCAATGCATACTGCATTGCATGGATTGTGATGTCATAATTTTGCATTGCATACTGCATTGCATGGATTGTGATGATATAATGTTGCATTAAATGATGCTTTGCACGGATTGTGATGTCATAATTTTGCATTGCATACTGCATTGCATGGATTGTGATGTCATAATTTTGCATTAAATGATGCTTTGCATGGATTATGATGTCATAATTTTGCATTGCATACTGCATTCAATGGATTGTGATGTCATAATTTTGCATTGCATACTGCATTGCATGGATTGTGATGTCATAATTTTGCATTGCATACTGCATTGCATGGATTGTGATGTCATAATTTTGCATTGCATTCTGCATTGCATGGATTGTGATGTCATAATTTTGCATTGCATACTGCATTGCATGGATTGTGATGTCATAATGTTGCATTAAATGATGCTTTGCATGGATTGTGATGTCATAATTTTGCATTAAATGATGCTTTGCATGGATTATGATGTCATAATTTTGCATTGCATACTGAATTGCATGGATTGTGATGTCATAATTTTGCATTGCATACTGCATTGCATGGATTGTGATGTCATAATTTTGCATTGCATACTGCATTGCATGGATTGTGATGTCATAATTTTGCATTGCATACTGCATTGCATGGATTGTGATGTCATAATTTTGCATTGCATTCTGCATTGCATGGATTGTGATGTCATAATGTTGCATTACATGATGCTTTGCATGGATTGTGATGTCATAATGTTGCATTAAATGATGCTTTGCATGGATTGTGATGTCATAATTTTGCATTGCATACTGCATTGCATGGATTGTGATGTCATAATTTTGCATTGCATACTGCATTGCATGGATTGTGATGTCATAATTTTGCATTGCATTCTGCATTGCATGGATTGTGATGTCATAATGTTGCATTACATGATGCTTTGCATGGATTGTGATGTCATAATGTTGCATTAAATGATGCTTTGCATGGATTGTGATGTCATAATTTTGCATTGCATACTGCATTGCATGGATTGTGATGTCATAATTTTGCATTGCATACTGCATTGCATGGATTGTGATGTCATAATTTTGCATTGCTTACTGCATTGCATGGATTGTGATGATATAATGTTGCATTAAATGATGCTTTGCATGGATTGTGATGTCATAATTTTGCATTGCATACTGCATTGCATGGATTGTGATGTCATAATTTTGCATTAAATGATGCTTTGCATGGATTATGATGTCATAATTTTGCATTGCATACTGCATTGAATGGATTGTGATGTCATAATTTTGCATTGCATACTGCATTGCATGGATTGTGATGTCATAATTTTGCATTGCATACTGCATTGCATGGATTGTGATGTCATAATTTTGCATTGCATTCTGCATTGCATGGATTGTGATGTCATAATGTTGCATTACATGATGCTTTGCATGGATTGTGATGTCATAATGTTGCATTAAATGATGCTTTGCATGGATTGTGATGTCATAATTTTGCATTGCATACTGCATTGCATGGATTGTGATGTCATAATTTTGCATTGCATTCTGCATTGCATGGATTGTGATGTCATAATGTTGCATTACATGATGCTTTGCATGGATTGTGATGTCATAATGTTGCATTAAATGATGCTTTGCATGGATTGTGATGTCATAATTTTGCATTGCATACTGCATTGCATGGATTGTGATGTCATAATTTTGCATTGCATACTGCAATGCATGGATTGTGATGTCATAATTTTGCATTGCATACTGCATTGCATGGATTGTGATGTCATAATGTTGCATTAAATGATGCTTTGCATGGATTGTGATGTCATAATTTTGCATTGCATACTGCATTGCATGGATTGTGATGTCATAATGTTGCATTAAATGATGCTTTGCATTGATTGTGATGTCATAATTTTGCATTGCATACTGCATTGCATGGATTGTGATGTCATAATTTTGCATTAAATGATGCTTTGCATGGATTATGATGTCATAATTTTGCATTGCATACTGCATTGCATGGATTGTGATGTCATAATTTTGCATTGCATACTGCATTGCATGGATTGTGATGTCATAATTTTGCATTGCATACTGCATTGCATGGATTGTGATGTCATAATTTTGCATTGCATACTGCATTGCATGGATTGTGATGTCATAATTTTGCATTGCATTCTGCATTGCATGGATTGTGATGTCATAATGTTGCATTACATGATGCTTTGCATGGATTGTGATGTCATAATGTTGCATTAAATGATGCTTTGCATGGATTGTGATGTCATAATTTTGCATTGCATACTGCATTGCATGGATTGTGATGTCATAATTTTGCATTGCATACTGCATTGCATGGATTGTGATGTCATAATTTTGCATTGCATTCTGCATTGCATGGATTGTGATGTCATAATGTTGCATTACATGATGCTTTGCATGGATTGTGATGTCATAATGTTGCATTAAATGATGCTTTGCATGGATTGTGATGTCATAATTTTGCATTGCATACTGCATTGCATGGATTGTGATGTCATAATTTTGCATTGCATACTGCATTGCATGGATTGTGATGTCATAATTTTGCATTGCATTCTGCATTGCATGGATTGTGATGTCATAATTTTGCATTGCATACTGCATTGCATGGATTGTGATGTCATAATGTTGCATTAAATGATGCTTTGCATGGATTGTGATGTCATAATTTTGCATTAAATGATGCTTTGCATGGATTATGATGTCATAATTTTGCATTGCATACTGAATTGCATGGATTGTGATGTCATAATTTTGCATTGCATACTGCATTGCATGGATTGTGATGTCATAATTTTGCATTGCATACTGCATTGCATGGATTGTGATGTCATAATTTTGCATTGCATACTGCATTGCATGGATTGTGATGTCATAATTTTGCATTGCATTCTGCATTGCATGGATTGTGATGTCATAATGTTGCATTACATGATGCTTTGCATGGATTGTGATGTCATAATGTTGCATTAAATGATGCTTTGCATGGATTGTGATGTCATAATTTTGCATTGCATACTGCATTGCATGGATTGTGATGTCATAATTTTGCATTGCATACTGCATTGCATGGATTGTGATGTCATAATTTTGCATTGCATTCTGCATTGCATGGATTGTGATGTCATAATGTTGCATTACATGATGCTTTGCATGGATTGTGATGTCATAATGTTGCATTAAATGATGCTTTGCATGGATTGTGATGTCATAATTTTGCATTGCATACTGCATTGCATGGATTGTGATGTCATAATTTTGCATTGCATACTGCATTGCATGGATTGTGATGTCATAATTTTGCATTGCTTACTGCATTGCATGGATTGTGATGATATAATGTTGCATTAAATGATGCTTTGCATGGATTGTGATGTCATAATTTTGCATTGCATACTGCATTGCATGGATTGTGATGTCATAATTTTGCATTAAATGATGCTTTGCATGGATTATGATGTCATAATTTTGCATTGCATACTGCATTGAATGGATTGTGATGTCATAATTTTGCATTGCATACTGCATTGCATGGATTGTGATGTCATAATTTTGCATTGCATACTGCATTGCATGGATTGTGATGTCATAATTTTGCATTGCATTCTGCATTGCATGGATTGTGATGTCATAATGTTGCATTACATGATGCTTTGCATGGATTGTGATGTCATAATGTTGCATTAAATGATGCTTTGCATGGATTGTGATGTCATAATTTTGCATTGCATACTGCATTGCATGGATTGTGATGTCATAATTTTGCATTGCATTCTGCATTGCATGGATTGTGATGTCATAATGTTGCATTACATGATGCTTTGCATGGATTGTGATGTCATAATGTTGCATTAAATGATGCTTTGCATGGATTGTGATGTCATAATTTTGCATTGCATACTGCATTGCATGGATTGTGATGTCATAATTTTGCATTGCATACTGCAATGCATGGATTGTGATGTCATAATTTTGCATTGCATACTGCATTGCATGGATTGTGATGTCATAATGTTGCATTAAATGATGCTTTGCATGGATTGTGATGTCATAATTTTGCATTGCATACTGCATTGCATGGATTGTGATGTCATAATGTTGCATTAAATGATGCTTTGCATTGATTGTGATGTCATAATTTTGCATTGCATACTGCATTGCATGGATTGTGATGTCATAATTTTGCATTAAATGATGCTTTGCATGGATTATGATGTCATAATTTTGCATTGCATACTGCATTGCATGGATTGTGATGTCATAATTTTGCATTGCATACTGCATTGCATGGATTGTGATGTCATAATTTTGCATTGCATACTGCATTGCATGGATTGTGATGTCATAATTTTGCATTGCATACTGCATTGCATGGATTGTGATGTCATAATTTTGCATTGCATTCTGCATTGCATGGATTGTGATGTCATAATGTTGCATTACATGATGCTTTGCATGGATTGTGATGTCATAATGTTGCATTAAATGATGCTTTGCATGGATTGTGATGTCATAATTTTGCATTGCATACTGCATTGCATGGATTGTGATGTCATAATTTTGCATTGCATACTGCATTGCATGGATTGTGATGTCATAATTTTGCATTGCATTCTGCATTGCATGGATTGTGATGTCATAATGTTGCATTACATGATGCTTTGCATGGATTGTGATGTCATAATGTTGCATTAAATGATGCTTTGCATGGATTGTGATGTCATAATTTTGCATTGCATACTGCATTGCATGGATTGTGATGTCATAATTTTGCATTGCATACTGCATTGCATGGATTGTGATGTCATAATTTTGCATTAAATGATGCTTTGCATGGATTATGATGTCATAATTTTGCATTGCATACTGCATTGCATGGATTGTGATGTCATAATTTTGCATTGCATACTGCATTGCATGGATTGTGATGTCATAATTTTGCATTGCATACTGCATTGCATGGATTGTGATGTCATAATTTTGCATTGCATTCTGCATTGCATGGATTGTGATGTCATAATGTTGCATTACATGATGCTTTGCATGGATTGTGATGTCATAATGTTGCATTAAATGATGCATTGCATGGATTGTGATGTCATAATTTTGCATTAAATGATGCTTTGCATGGATTGTGATGTCATAATTTTGCATTGCATACTGCATTGCATGGATTGTGATGTCATAATTTTGCATTAAATGATGCTTTGCATGGATTATGATGTCATAATTTTGCATTGCATACTGCATTGCATGGATTGTGATGTCATAATTTTGCATTGCATACTGCTTTGCATGGATTGTGATGTCATAATGTTGCATTAAATGATGCTTTGCATGGATTGTGATGTCATAATTTTGCATTGCATACTGCATTGCATGGATTGTGATGTCATAATTTTGCATTGCATACTGCATTGCATGGATTGTGATGTCATAATTTTGCATTGCATACTGCATTGCATGGATTGTGATGTCATAATGTTGCATTAAATGATGCTTTGCATGGATTGTGATGTCATAATTTTGGATTGCATACTGCATTGCAACGATTGCGATGTCATAATTTTGCATTAAATGATGCTTTGCATGGATTATGATGTCATAATTTTGCATTGCATACTGCATTGCATGGATTGTGATGTCATAATTTTGCATTGCATGGATTGTGATGTCATACTTTTGCATTAAATGATGCTTTGCATGGATTATGATGTCATAATTTTGCATTGCATACTGCATTGCATGGATTGTGATGTCATAATTTTGCATTGCATACTGCATTGCATGGATTGTGATGTCATAATTTTGCATTAAATGATGCTTTGCATGGATTATGATGTCATAATTTTGCATTGCATACTGCATTGCATGGATTGTGATGTCATAATTTTGCATTAAATGATGCTTTGCATGGATTATGATGTCATAATTTTGCATTGCATACTGCATTGCATGGATTGTGATGTCATAATTTTGCATCGCATACTGCAGTGCATGGATTGTGATGTCATAATTTTGCATTAAATGATGCTTTGCATGGATTATGATGTCATAATTTTGCATTGCATACTGCATTGCATGGATTGTGATGTCATAATTTTGCATTGCATACTGCTTTGCATGGATTGTGATGTCATAATGTTGCATTAAATTATGCTTTGCATGGATTGTGATGTCATAATTTTGCATTGCATACTGCATTGCATGGATTGTGATGTCATAATTTTGCATTGCATACTGCATTGCATGGATTGTGATGTCATAATTTTGCATTGCATACTGCATTGCATGGATTGTGATGTCATAATGTTGCATTAAATGATGCTTTGCATGGATTGTGATGTCATAATTTTGGATTGCATACTGCATTGCAAGGATTGCGATGTCATAATTTTGCATTAAATGATGCTTTGCATGGATTATGATGTCATAATTTTGCATTGCATACTGCATTGCATGGATTGTGATGTCATAATTTTGCATTGCATGGATTGTGATGTCATACTTTTGCATTAAATGATGCTTTGCATGGATTATGATGTCATAATTTTGCATTGCATACTGCATTGCATGGATTGTGATGTCATAATTTTGCATTAAATGATGCTTTGCATGGATTATGATGTCATAATTTTGCATTGCATACTGCATTGCATGGATTGTGATGTCATAATTTTGCATTGCATGGATTGTGATGTCATACTTTTGCATTAAATGATGCTTTGCATGGATTATGATGTCATAATTTTGCATTGCATACTGCATTGCATGGATTGTGATGTCATAATTTTGCATTGCATGGATTGTGATGTCATACTTTTGCATTAAATGATGCTTTGCATGGATTATGATGTCATAATTTTGCATTGCATACTGCATTGCATGGATTGTGATGTCATAATTTTGCATTGCATACTGCATTGCATGGATTGTGATGTCATAATTTTGCATTAAATGATGCTTTGCATGGATTATGATGTCATAATTTTGCATTGCATACTGCATTGCATGGATTGTGATGTCATAATTTTGCATTAAATGATGCTTTGCATGGATTATGATGTCATAATTTTGCATTGCATACTGCATTGCATGGATTGTGATGTCATAATTTTGCATCGCATACTGCAGTGCATGGATTGTGATGTCATAATTTTGCATTAAATGATGCTTTGCATGGATTATGATGTCATAATTTTGCATTGCATACTGCATTGCATGGATTGTGATGTCATAATTTTGCATTGCATACTGCTTTGCATGGATTGTGATGTCATAATGTTGCATTAAATTATGCTTTGCATGGATTGTGATGTCATAATTTTGCATTGCATACTGCATTGCATGGATTGTGATGTCATAATTTTGCATTGCATACTGCATTGCATGGATTGTGATGTCATAATTTTGCATTGCATACTGCATTGCATGGATTGTGATGTCATAATGTTGCATTAAATGATGCTTTGCATGGATTGTGATGTCATAATTTTGGATTGCATAATGCATTGCAAGGATTGCGATGTCATAATTTTGCATTAAATGATGCTTTGCATGGATTATGATGTCATAATTTTGCATTGCATACTGCATTGCATGGATTGTGATGTCATAATTTTGCATTGCATGGATTGTGATGTCATACTTTTGCATTAAATGATGCTTTGCATGGATTATGATGTCATAATTTTGCATTGCATACTGCATTGCATGGATTGTGATGTCATAATTTTGCATTGCATACTGCATTGCATGGATTGTGATGTCATAATTTTGCATTAAATGATGCTTTGTATGGATTATGATGTCATAATTTTGCATTGCATACTGCATTGCATGGATTGTGATGTCATAATGTTGCATTAAATGATGCTTTGCATGGATTGTGATGTCATAATTTTGCATTGCATACTGCATTGCATGGATTGTGATGTCATAATTTTGCATTGCATGGATTGTGATGTCATACTTTTGCATTAAATGATGATTTGCATGGATTATGATGTCATAATTATGCATTGCATACCTCATTGCATGGATTGTGATGTCATAATTTTGCATTGCATACTGCATTGCATGGATTGTGATGTCAGAATTTTGCATTGCATACTGCATTGCATGGATTGTGATGTCATAATTTTGCATTGCATACTGCATTGCATGGATTGTGATGTCATAATGTTGCATTAAATGATGCTTTGCATGGATTGTGATGTCATAATTTTGCATTGCATACTGCATTGCATGGATTGTGATGTCATAATTTTGCATTGCATACTGCATTGCATGGATTGTGATGTCATTGTGTTGCATTAAATGATGCTTTGCATGGATTGTGATGTCATAATTTTGCATTGCATACTGCATTGCATGGATTGTGATGTCATAATTTTGCATTGCATACTGCATTGCATGGATTGTGATGTCATAATTTTGCATTGCATACTGCATTGCATGGATTGTGATGTCATAATGTTGCATTACATGATGCTTTGCATGGATTGTGATGTCATTATTTTGCATTGCATACTGCATTGCATGGATTGTGATGTCATAATTTTGCATTAAATGATGCTTTGCATGGATTATGATGTCATAATTTTGCATTGCATACTGCATTGCATGGATTGTGATGTCATAATTTTGCATTGCATACTGCATTGCATGGATTGTGATGTCATAATTTTGCATTGCATACTGCATTGCATGGATTGTGATGACATAATGTTGCATTAAATGATGCTTTGCATGGATTGTTATGTCATAATTTTGCATTGCATACTGCATTGCATGGATTGTGATGTCATAATTTTGCATTGCATACTGCATTGCATGGATTGTGATGTCATAATGTTGCATTAAATGATGCTTTGCATGGATTGTGATGTCATAATTTTGCATTGCATACTGCATTGCATGGATTGTGATGTCATAATTTTGCATTGCATGGATTGTGATGTCATACTTTTGCATTAAATGATGCTTTGCATGGATTATGATGTCATAATTTTGCATTGCATACTGCATTGCATGGATTGTGATGTCATAATTTTGCATTGCATACTGCATTGCATGGATTGTGATGTCATAATTTTGCATTAAATGATGCTTTGCATGGATTATGATGTCATAATTTTGCATTGCATACTGCATTGCATGGATTGTGATGTCATAATTTTGCATTAAATGATGCTTTGCATGGATTATGATGTCATAATTTTGCATTGCATACTGCATTGCATGGATTGTGATGTCATAATTTTGCATTGCATACTGCATTGCATGGATTGTGATGTCATAATGTTGCATTAAATGATGCTTTGCATGGATTGTGATGTCATAATTTTGCATTGCATACTGTATTGCATGGATTGTGATGTCATAATTTTGCATTGCATACTGCATTGCATGGATTGTGATGTCATAATTTTGCATTAAATGATGCTTTGCATGGATTGTGATGTCATAATTTTGCATTGCATACTGCATTGCATGGATTGTGATGTCATAATTTTGCATTAAATGATGCTTTGCATGGATTATGATGTCATAATTTTGCATTGCATACTGCATTGCATGGATTGTGATGTCATAATTTTGCATTGCATACTGCTTTGCATGGATTGTGATTTCATAATGTTGCATTAAATGATGCTTTGCATGGATTGTGATGTCATAATTTTGCATTGCATACTGCATTGCATGGATTGTGATGTCATAATTTTGCATTGCATACTGCATTGCATGGATTGTGATGTCATAATTTTGCATTGCATACTGCATTGCATGGATTGTGATGTCATAATGTTGCATTAAATGATGCTTTGCATGGATTGTGATGTCATAATTTTGGATTGCATACTGCATTGCAAGGATTGCGATGTCATAATTTTGCATTAAATGATGCTTTGCATGGATTATGATGTCATAATTTTGCATTGCATACTGCATTGCATGGATTGTGATGTCATAATTTTGCATTGCATGGATTGTGATGTCATACTTTTGCATTAAATGATGCTTTGCATGGATTATGATGTCATAATTTTGCATTGCATACTGCATTGCATGGATTGTGATGTCATAATTTTGCATTGCATACTGCATTGCATGGATTGTGATGTCATAATTTTGCATTAAATGATGCTTTGCATGGATTATGATGTCATAATTTTGCATTGCATACTGCATTGCATGGATTGTGATGTCATAATTTTGCATTAAATGATGCTTTGCATGGATTATGATGTCATAATTTTGCATTGCATACTGCATTGCATGGATTGTGATGTCATGATTTTGCATCGCATACTGCAGTGCATGGATTGTGATGTCATAATTTTGCATTAAATGATGCTTTGCATGGATTATGATGTCATTATTTTGCATTGCATACTGCATTGCATGGATTGTGATGTCATAATGTTGCATTAAATGATGCTTTGCATGGATTGTGATGTCATCATTTTGCATTGCATACTGCATTGCATGGATTGTGATGTCATAATGTTGCATTGCATACTGCATTGCATGGATTGTGATGTCATAATTTTGCATTGCATACTGCATTGCATATATTGTGATGTCATGATGTTGCATTACATGATGCTTTGCATGGATTGTGATGTCATAATTTTGCATTGCATGGATTGTGATGTCATACTTTTGCATTAAATGATGCTTTGCATGGATTATGATGTCATAATTATGCATTGCATACCTCATTGCATGGATTGTGATGTCATAATGTTGCATTGCATACTGCATTGCATGGATTGTGATGTCAGAATTTTGCATTGCATACTGCATTGCATGGATTGTGATGTCATAATTTTGCATTGCATACTGCATTGCATGGATTGTGATGTCATAATGTTGCATTAAATGATGCTTTGCATGGATTGTGATGTCATAATTTTGCATTGCATACTGCATTGCATGGATTGTGATGTCATAATTTTGCATTGCATACTGCATTGCATGGATTGTGATGTCATTGTGTTGCATTAAATGATGTTTTGCATGGATTGTGATGTCATAATTTTGCATTGCATACTGCATTGCATGGATTGTGATGTCATAATTTTGCATTGCATACTGCATTGCATGGATTGTGATGTCATAATTTTGCATTGCATACTGCATTGCATGGATTGTGATGTCATAATGTTGCATTACATGATGCTTTGCATGGATTGTGATGTCATTATTTTGCATTGCATACTGCATTGCATGGATTGTGATGTCATAATTTTGCATTAAATGATGCTTTGCATGGATTATGATGTCATAATTTTGCATTGCATACTGCATTGCATGGATTGTGATGTCATAATTTTGCATTGCATACTGCATTGCATGGATTGTGATGTCATAATTTTGCATTGCATACTGCATTGCATGGATTGTGATGACATAATATTGCATTAAATGATGCTTTGCATGGATTGTTATGTCATAATTTTGCATTGCATACTGCATTGCATGGATTGTGATGTCATAATTTTGCATTGCATACTGCATTGCATGGATTGTGATGTCATAATGTTGCATTAAATGATGCTTTGCATGGATTGTGATGTCATGATTTTGCATTGCATACTGCATTGCATGGATTGTGATGTCATAATTTTGCATTAAATGATGCTTTGCATGGATTATGATGTCATAATTATGCATTGCATACCTCATTGCATGGATTGTGATGTCATAATTTTGCATTAAATGATGCTTTGCATGGATTATGATGTCATAATTATGCATTGCATACCTCATTGCATGGATTATGATGTCATAATTTTGCATTGCATACTGCATTGCATGGATTGTGATGTCATAATTTTGCATTGCATACTGCATTGCATGGATTGTGATGTCATAATTTTGCATTGCATACTGCATTGCATGGATTGTGATGACATAATGTTGCATTAAATGATGCTTTGCATGGATTGTTATGTCATAATTTTTCATTGCATACTGCATTGCATGGATTGTGATGTCATAATTTTGCATTGCATACTGCATTGCATGGATTGTGATGTCATAATGTTGCATTAAATGATGCTTTGCATGGATTGTGATGTCATAATTTTGCATTGCATACTGCATTGCATGGATTGTGATGTCATAATTTTGCATTGCATACTGCATTGCATGGATTGTGATGTCATTGTGTTGCATTAAATGATGCTTTGCATGGATTGTGATGTCATAATTTTGCATTGCATACTGCATTGCATGGATTGTGATGTCATAATTTTGCATTGCATACTGCATTGCATGGATTGTGATGTCATAATTTTGCATTGCATACTGCATTGCATGGATTGTGATGTCATAATGTTGCATTGCATGATGCTTTGCATGGATTGTGATGTCATTATTTTGCATTGCATACTGCATTGCATGGATTGTGATGTCATAATTTTGCATTAAATGATGCTTTGCATGGATTATGATGTCATAATTTTGCATTGCATACTGCATTGCATGGATTGTGATGTCATAATTTTGCATTGCATACTGCATTGCATGGATTGTGATGTCATAATTTTGCATTGCATACTGCATTGCATGGATTGTGATGACATAATGTTGCATTAAATGATGCTTTGCATGGATTGTTATGTCATAATTTTGCATTGCATACTGCATTGCATGGATTGTGATGTCATAATTTTGCATTAAATGATGCTTTGCATGGATTATGATGTCATAATTTTGCATTGCATACTGCATTGCATGGATTGTGATGTCATAATTTTGCATTGCATGGATTGTGATGTCATACTTTTGCATTAAATGATGCTTTGCATGGATTATGATGTCAAAATTTTGCATTGCATACTGCATTGCATGGATTGTGATGTCATAATTTTGCATTGCATACTGCATTGCATGGATAGTGATGTCATAATTTTGCATTAAATGATGCTTTGCATGGATTATGATGTCATAATTTTGCATTGCATACTGCATTGCATGGATTGTGATGTCATAATTTTGCATTAAATGATGCTTTGCATGGATTATGATGTCATAATTTTGCATTGCATGGATTGTGATGTCATAATTTTGCATTGCATACTGCATTGCATGGATTGTGATGTCATAATTTTGCATTGCATACTGCATTGCATGGATTGTGATGTCATAATGTTGCATTAAATGATGCTTTGCATGGATTGTGATGTCATAATTTTGCATTGCATACTGCATTGCATGGACTGTGATGTCATAATTTTGCATTGCATACTGCATTGCATGGATTGTGATGTCATAATTTTGCATTGCATACTGCATTGCATGGATTGTGATGTCATAATTTTGCATTAAATGATGCTTTGCATGGATTATGATGTCATAATTTTGCATTGCATACTGCATTGCATGGATTGTGATGTCATAATTTTGCATTGCATGGATTGTGATGTCATACTTTTGCATTAAATGATGCTTTGCATGGATTATGATGTCATAATTTTGCATTGCATACTGCATTGCATGGATTATGATGTCATAATTTTGCATTGCATACTGCATTGCATGGATTGTGATATCATAATTTTGCATTAAAAGATGCTTTGCATGGATTATGATGTCATAATTTTGCATTGCATACTGCATTGCATGGATTGTGATGTCATAATTTTGCATCGCATACTGCATTGCATGGATTGTGATGTCATAATTTTGCATTGCATACTGCATTGCATGGATTGTGATGTCATAATTTTGCATTGCATACTGCATTGCATGGATTGTGATGTCATAATTTTGCATTGCATACTGCATTGCATGGATTGTGAAGTCATAATGTTGCATTACATGATGCTTTGCATGGATTGTGATGTCATAATTTTGCATTGCATACTGCATTGCATGGATTGTGATGTCATAATTTTGCATTAAATGATGCTTTGCATGGATTATGATGTCATAATTTTGCATTGCATACTGCATTGCATGGATTGTGATGTCATAATTTTGCATTAAATGATGCTTTGCATGGATTATGATGTCATAATTTTGCATTGCATACTGCATTGCAATGATTGTGATGTCATAATTTTGCATTGCATGGATTGTGATGTCATACTTTTGCATTAAATGATGCTTTGCATGGATTGTGATGTCATAATTTTGCATTAAATGATGCTTTGCATGGATTATGATGTCATAATTTTGCATTGCATACTGCATTGCATGGATTGTGATGTCATAATTTTGCATTGCATACTGCATTGCATGGATTGTGATGTCATAATGTTGCATTACATGATGCTTTGCATGGGTTGTGATGTCATAATTTTGCATTGCATACTGCATTGCATGGATTGTGATGTCATAATGTTGCATTAATTGATGCTTTGCATGGATTGTGATGTCATAATTTTGCATTGCATGGATTGTGATGTCATAATTTTGCATTAAATGATGCTTTGCATGGATTATGATGTCATAATTTTGCATTGCGTACTGCATTGCATGGATTGTGATGTCATAATTTTGCATTGCATACTGCATTGCATGGATTGTGATGTCATAATGTTGCATTACATGATGCTTTGCATGGGTTGTGATGTCATAATTTTGCATTGCATACTGCATTGCATGGATTGTGATGTCATAATTTTGCATTAAATGATGCTTTGCATGAATTATGATGTCATAATTTTGCATTGCATACTGCATTGCATGGATTGTGATGTCATAATTTTGCATTGCATACTGCATTGCATGGATTGTGATGTCATAATGTTGCATTGAATGATGCTTTGCATGGATTGTGATGTCATCATTTTGCATTGCATACTGCATTGCATGGATTGTGATGTCATAATTTTGCATTGCATACTGCATTGCATGGATTGTGATGTCATAATTTTGCATTGCATACTGCATTGCATGGATTGTGATGTCATAATTTTGCATTGCATTCTGCATTGCATGGATTGTGATGTCATAATGTTGCATTAAATGATGCTTTGCATGGATTGTGATGTCATAATTTTGCATTGCATACTGCATTGCATGGATTGTGATGTCATAATTTTGCATTGCATACTGCATTGCATGGATTGTGATGTCATAATGTTGCATTAAATGATGCTTTGCATGGATTGTGATGTCATAATTTTGCATTGCATGGATTGTGATGTCATAATTTTGCATTAAATGATGCTTTGCATGGATTATGATGTCATAATTTTGCATTGCATACTGCATTGCATGGATTGTGATGTCATAATTTTGCATTGCATACTGCATTGCATGGATTGTGATGTCATAATGTTGCATTACATGATGCTTTGCATGGGTTGTGATGTCATAATTTTGCATTGCATACTGCATTGCATGGATTGTGATGTCATAATTTTGCATTAAATGATGCTTTGCATGAATTATGATGTCATACTTTTGCATTGCATACTGCATTGCATGGATTGTGATGTCATAATTTTGCATTGCATACTGCATTGCATGGATTGTGATGTCATAATGTTGCATTAAATGATGCTTTGCATGGATTGTGATGTCATCATTTTGCATTGCATACTGCATTGCATGGATTGTGATGTCATAATTTCGCATTGCATACTGCATTGCATGGATTGTGATGTCATAATTTTGCATTGCATACTGCATTGCATGGATTGTGATGTCATAATGTTGCATTGAATGATGCTTTGCATGGATTGTGATGTCATAATTTTGCATTGCATACTGCATTGCATGGATTGTGATGTCATAATTTTGCATTAAATGATGCTTTGCATGGATTATGATGTCATAATTTTGCATTGCATACTGCATTGCATGGATTGTGATGTCATAATTTTGCATTGCATACTGCATTGCATGGATTGTGATGTCATACTTTTGCATTAAATGATGCTTTGCATGGATTATGATGTCATAATTTTGCATTGCATACTGCATTGCATGGATAGTGATGTCATAATTTTGCATTGCATACTGCATTGCATGGATTGTGATGTCATAATTTTGCATTGCATACTGCATTGCATGGATTGTGATGTCATAATTTTGCATTAAATGATGCTTTGCATGGATTATGATGTCATAATTTTGCATTGCATACTGCATTGCATGGATTGTGATGTCATAATTTTGCATTGCATACTGCATTGCATGGATTGTGATGACATAATGTTGCATTAAATGATGCTTTGCATGGATTGTGATGTCATAATTTTGCATTGCATACTGCATTGCATGGATTGTGATGTCATAATTTTGCATTGCATACTGCATTGCATGGATTGTGATGTCATAATTTTGCATTGCATACTGCATTGCATGGATTGTGATGTCATAATGTTGCATTAAATGATGCTTTGCATGGATTGTGATGTCATAATTTTGCATTGCATACTGCATTGCATGGATTGTGATGTCATAATTTTGCATTAAATGATGCTTTGCATGGATTATGATGTCATAATTTTGCATTGCATATTGCATGGATTGTGATGACATAATGTTGCATTAAATGATGCTTTGCATGGATTGTGATGTCATAATTTTGCATTGCATACTGCATTGCATGGATTGTGATGTCATAATTTTGCATTGCATACTGCATTGCATGGATTGTGATGTCATAATTTTGCATTGCATACTGCATTGCATGGATTGTGATGTCATAATTTTGCATTAAATGATGCTTTGCATGGATTGTGATGTCATAATTTTGCATTGCATACTGCATTGCATGGATTGTGATGTCATAATTTTGCATTGCATACTGCATTGAATGGATTGTGATGTCATAATTTTGCATTGCATACTGCATTGCATGGATTGTGATGTCATAATTTTGCATTGCATACTGCATTGCATGGATTGTGATGTCATAATTTTGCATTGCATACTGCATTGCATGGATTGTGATGTCATAATTTTGCATTGCATTCTGCATTGCATGGATTGTGATGTCATAATGTTGCATTACATGATGCTTTGCATGGATTGTGATGTCATAATGTTGCATTAAATGATGATTTGCATGGATTGTGATGTCATAATTTTGCATTGCATACTGCATTGCATGGATTGTGATGTCATAATTTTGCATTGCATACTGCATTGCATGGATTGTGATGTCATAATTTTGCATTGCATACTGCATTGCATGGATTGTGATGTCATAATGTTGCATTAAATGATGCTTTGCATGGATTGTGATGTCATAATTTTGCATTGCATACTGCATTGCATGGATTGTGATGTCATAATGTTGCATTAAATGATGCTTTGCATGGATTGTGATGTCATAATTTTGCATTAAATGATGCTTTGCATGGATTATGATGTCATAATTTTGCATTGCATACTGCATTGCATGGATTGTGATGTCATAATTTTGCATTGCATACTGCATTGCATGGATTGTGATGTCATAATTTTGCATTGCATTCTGCATTGCATGGATTGTGATGTCATAATGTTGCATTACATGATGCTTTGCATGGATTGTGATGTCATAATGTTGCATTAAATGATGCTTTGCATGGATTGTGATGTCATAATTTTGCATTGCATACTGCATTGCATGGATTGTGATGTCATAATGTTGCATTAAATGATGCTTTGCATGGATTGTGATGTCATAATTTTGCATTAAATGATGCTTTGCATGGATTATGATGTCATAATTTTGCATTGCATACTGCATTGCATGGATTGTGATGTCATAATTTTGCATTGCATACTGCATTGCATGGATTGTGATGTCATAATTTTGCATTGCATACTGCATTGCATGGATTGTGATGTCATACTTTTGCATTAAATGATGCTTTGCATGGATTATGATGTCATAATTTTGCATTGCATACTGCATTGCATGGATAGTGATGTCATAATTTTGCATTGCATACTGCATTGCATGGATTGTGATGTCATAATTTTGCATTGCATACTGCATTGCATGGATTGTGATGTCATAATTTTGCATTAAATGATGCTTTGCATGGATTATGATGTCATAATTTTGCATTGCATACTGCATTGCATGGATTGTGATGTCATAATTTTGCATTGCATACTGCATTGCATGGATTGTGATGACATAATGTTGCATTAAATGATGCTTTGCATGGATTGTGATGTCATAATTTTGCATTGCATACTGCATTGCATGGATTGTGATGTCATAATTTTGCATTGCATACTGCATTGCATGGATTGTGATGTCATAATTTTGCATTGCATACTGCATTGCATGGATTGTGATGTCATAATGTTGCATTAAATGATGCTTTGCATGGATTGTGATGTCATAATTTTGCATTGCATACTGCATTGCATGGATTGTGATGTCATAATTTTGCATTAAATGATGCTTTGCATGGATTATGATGTCATAATTTTGCATTGCATATTGCATGGATTGTGATGACATAATGTTGCATTAAATGATGCTTTGCATGGATTGTGATGTCATAATTTTGCATTGCATACTGCATTGCATGGATTGTGATGTCATAATTTTGCATTGCATACTGCATTGCATGGATTGTGATGTCATAATTTTGCATTGCATACTGCATTGCATGGATTGTGATGTCATAATTTTGCATTAAATGATGCTTTGCATGGATTGTGATGTCATAATTTTGCATTGCATACTGCATTGCATGGATTGTGATGTCATAATTTTGCATTGCATACTGCATTGAATGGATTGTGATGTCATAATTTTGCATTGCATACTGCATTGCATGGATTGTGATGTCATAATTTTGCATTGCATACTGCATTGCATGGATTGTGATGTCATAATTTTGCATTGCATACTGCATTGCATGGATTGTGATGTCATAATTTTGCATTGCATTCTGCATTGCATGGATTGTGATGTCATAATGTTGCATTACATGATGCTTTGCATGGATTGTGATGTCATAATGTTGCATTAAATGATGCTTTGCATGGATTGTGATGTCATAATTTTGCATTGCATACTGCATTGCATGGATTGTGATGTCATAATGTTGCATTAAATGATGCTTTGCATGGATTGTGATGTCATAATTTTGCATTGCATACTGCATTGCATGGATTGTGATGTCATAATGTTGCATTAAATGATGCTTTGCATGGATTGTGATGTCATAATTTTGCATTAAATGATGCTTTGCATGGATTATGATGTCATAATTTTGCATTGCATACTGCATTGCATGGATTGTGATGTCATAATTTTGCATTGCATACTGCATTGCATGGATTGTGATGTCATAATTTTGCATTGCATTCTGCATTGCATGGATTGTGATGTCATAATGTTGCATTACATGATGCTTTGCATGGATTGTGATGTCATAACGTTGCATTAAATGATGCTTTGCATGGATTGTGATGTCATAATTTTGCATTGCATACTGCATTGCATGGATTGTGATGTCATAATTTTGCATTGCATACTGCATTGCATGGATTGTGATGTCATAATTTTGCATTGCATACTGCATTGCATGGATTGTGATGTCATAATGTTGCATTAAATGATGCTTTGCATGGATTGTGATGTCATAATTTTGCATTGCATACTGCATTGCATGGATTGTGATGTCATAATGTTGCATTAAATGATGCTTTGCATGGATTGTGATGTCATCATTTTGCATTGCATACTGCATTGCATGGATTGTGATGTCATAATTTCGCATTGCATACTGCATTGCATGGATTGTGATGTCATAATTTTGCATTGCATACTGCATTGCATGGATTGTGATGTCATAATGTTGCATTGAATGATGCTTTGCATGGATTGTGATGTCATAATTTTGCATTGCATACTGCATTGCATGGATTGTGATGTCATAATTTTGCATTGCATACTGCATTGCATGGATTGTGATGTCATAATTTTGCATTGCATACTGCATTGCATGGATTGTGATGTCATAATTTTGCATTAAATGATGCTTTGCATGGATTGTGATGTCATAATTTTGCATTGCATACTGCATTGCATGGATTGTGATGTCATAATTTTGCATTAAATGATGCTTTGCATGGATTATGATGTCATAATTTTGCATTGCATACTGCATTGAATGGATTGTGATGTCATAATTTTGCATTGCATACTGCATTGCATGGATTGTGATGTCATAATTTTGCATTGCATACTGCATTGCATGGATTGTGATGTCATAATTTTGCATTGCATACTGCATTGCATGGATTGTGATGTCATAATTTTGCATTGCATTCTGCATTGCATGGATTGTGATGTCATAATGTTGCATTACATGATGCTTTGCATGGATTGTGATGTCATAATGTTGCATTAAATGATGCTTTGCATGGATTGTGATGTCATAATTTTGCATTGCATACTGCATTGCATGGATTGTGATGTCATAATTTTGCATTGCATTCTGCATTGCATGGATTGTGATGTCATAATGTTGCATTACATGATGCTTTGCATGGATTGTGATGTCATAATGTTGCATTAAATGATGCTTTGCATGGATTGTGATGTCATAATTTTGCATTGCATACTGCATTGCATGGATTGTGATGTCATAATTTTGCATTGCATACTGCATTGCATGGATTGTGATGTCATAATTTTGCATTGCATACTGCATTGCATGGATTGTGATGTCATAATTTTGCATTAAATGATGCTTTGCATGGATTATGATGTCATAATTTTGCATTGCATACTGCATTGCATGGATTGTGATGTCATAATTTTGCATTGCATGGATTGTGATGTCATACTTTTGCATTAAATGATGCTTTGCATGGATTATGATGTCAAAATTTTGCATTGCATACTGCATTGCATGGATTGTGATGTCATAATTTTGCATTGCATACTGCATTGCATGGATTGTGAAGTCATAATGTTGCATTACATGATGCTTTGCATGGATTGTGATGTCATAATTTTGCATTGCATACTGCATTGCATGGATTGTGATGTCATAATTTTGCATTAAATGATGCTTTGCATGGATTATGATGTCATAATTTTGCATTGCATACTGCATTGCATGGATTGTGATGTCATAATTTTGCATTAAATGATGCTTTGCATGGATTATGATGTCATAATTTTGCATTGCATACTGCATTGCAATGATTGTGATGTCATAATTTTGCATTGCATGGATTGTGATGTCATACTTTTGCATTAAATGATGCTTTGCATGGATTGTGATGTCATAATTTTGCATTAAATGATGCTTTGCATGGATTATGATGTCATAATTTTGCATTGCATACTGCATTGCATGGATTGTGATGTCATAATTTTGCATTGCATACTGCATTGCATGGATTGTGATGTCATAATGTTGCATTACATGATGCTTTGCATGGGTTGTGATGTCATAATTTTGCATTGCATACTGCATTGCATGGATTGTGATGTCATAATGTTGCATTAAATGATGCTTTGCATGGATTGTGATGTCATAATTTTGCATTGCATGGATTGTGATGTCATAATTTTGCATTAAATGATGCTTTGCATGGATTATGATGTCATAATTTTGCATTGCATACTGCATTGCATGGATTGTGATGTCATAATTTTGCATTAAATGATGCTTTGCATGGATTATGATGTCATAATTTTGCATTGCATACTGCATTGCAATGATTGTGATGTCATAATTTTGCATTGCATGGATTGTGATGTCATACTTTTGCATTAAATGATGCTTTGCATGGATTGTGATGTCATAATTTTGCATTAAATGATGCTTTGCATGGATTATGATGTCATAATTTTGCATTGCATACTGCATTGCATGGATTGTGATGTCATAATTTTGCATTGCATACTGCATTGCATGGATTGTGATGTCATAATGTTGCATTACATGATGCTTTGCATGGGTTGTGATGTCATAATTTTGCATTGCATACTGCATTGCATGGATTGTGATGTCATAATGTTGCATTAAATGATGCTTTGCATGGATTGTGATGTCATAATTTTGCATTGCATGGATTGTGATGTCATAATTTTGCATTAAATGATGCTTTGCATGGATTATGATGTCATAATTTTGCATTGCGTACTGCATTGCATGGATTGTGATGTCATAATTTTGCATTGCATACTGCATTGCATGGATTGTGATGTCATAATGTTGCATTACATGATGCTTTGCATGGGTTGTGATGTCATAATTTTGCATTGCATACTGCATTGCATGGATTGTGATGTCATAATTTTGCATTAAATGATGCTTTGCATGAATTATGATGTCATAATTTTGCATTGCATACTGCATTGCATGGATTGTGATGTCATAATTTTGCATTGCATACTGCATTGCATGGATTGTGATGTCATAATGTTGCATTAAATGATGCTTTGCATGGATTGTGATGTCATCATTTTGCATTGCATACTGCATTGCATGGATTGTGATGTCATAATTTTGCATTGCATACTGCATTGCATGGATTGTGATGTCATAATTTTGCATTGCATACTGCATTGCATGGATTGTGATGTCATAATTTTGCATTGCATTCTGCATTGCATGGATTGTGATGTCATAATGTTGCATTAAATGATGCTTTGCATGGATTGTGATGTCATAATTTTGCATTGCATACTGCATTGCATGGATTGTGATGTCATAATTTTGCATTGCATACTGCATTGCATGGATTGTGATGTCATAATGTTGCATTAAATGATGCTTTGCATGGATTGTGATGTCATAATTTTGCATTGCATGGATTGTGATGTCATAATTTTGCATTAAATGATGCTTTGCATGGATTATGATGTCATAATTTTGCATTGCATACTGCATTGCATGGATTGTGATGTCATAATTTTGCATTGCATACTGCATTGCATGGATTGTGATGTCATAATGTTGCATTACATGATGCTTTGCATGGGTTGTGATGTCATAATTTTGCATTGCATACTGCATTGCATGGATTGTGATGTCATAATTTTGCATTAAATGATGCCTTGCATGAATTATGATGTCATAATTTTGCATTGCATACTGCATTGCATGGATTGTGATGTCATAATTTTGCATTGCATACTGCATTGCATGGATTGTGATGTCATAATGTTGCATTAAATGATGCTTTGCATGGATTGTGATGTCATCATTTTGCATTGCATACTGCATTGCATGGATTGTGATGTCATAATTTCGCATTGCATACTGCATTGCATGGATTGTGATGTCATAATTTTGCATTGCATACTGCATTGCATGGATTGTGATGTCATAATGTTGCATTGAATGATGCTTTGCATGGATTGTGATGTCATAATTTTGCATTGCATACTGCATTGCATGGATTGTGATGTCATAATTTTGCATTAAATGATGCTTTGCATGGATTATGATGTCATAATTTTGCATTGCATACTGCATTGCATGGATTGTGATGTCATAATTTTGCATTGCATACTGCATTGCATGGATTGTGATGTCATACTTTTGCATTAAATGATGCTTTGCATGGATTATGATGTCATAATTTTGCATTGCATACTGCATTGCATGGATTGTGATGTCATAATTTTGCATTGCATACTGCATTGCATGGATTGTGATGTCATAATTTTGCATTGCATACTGCATTGCATGGATTGTGATGTCATAATTTTGCATTAAATGATGCTTTGCATGGATTATGATGTCATAATTTTGCATTGCATACTGCATTGCATGGATTGTGATGTCATAATTTTGCATTGCATACTGCATTGCATGGATTGTGATGACATAATGTTGCATTAAATGATGCTTTGCATGGATTGTGATGTCATAATTTTGCATTGCATACTGCATTGCATGGATTGTGATGTCATAATTTTGCATTGCATACTGCATTGCATGGATTGTGATGTCATAATTTTGCATTGCATACTGCATTGCATGGATTGTGATGTCATAATGTTGCATTAAATGATGCTTTGCATGGATTGTGATGTCATAATTTTGCATTGCATACTGCATTGCATGGATTGTGATGTCATAATTTTGCATTAAATGATGCTTTGCATGGATTATGATGTCATAATTTTGCATTGCATATTGCATGGATTGTGATGACATAATGTTGCATTAAATGATGCTTTGCATGGATTGTGATGTCATAATTTTGCATTGCATACTGCATTGCATGGATTGTGATGTCATAATTTTGCATTGCATACTGCATTGCATGGATTGTGATGTCATAATTTTGCATTGCATACTGCATTGCATGGATTGTGATGTCATAATTTTGCATTAAATGATGCTTTGCATGGATTGTGATGTCATAATTTTGCATTGCATACTGCATTGCATGGATTGTGATGTCATAATTTTGCATTAAATGATGCTTTGCATGGATTATGATGTCATAATTTTGCATTGCATACTGCATTGAATGGATTGTGATGTCATAATTTTGCATTGCATACTGCATTGCATGGATTGTGATGTCATAATTTTGCATTGCATACTGCATTGCATGGATTGTGATGTCATAATTTTGCATTGCATACTGCATTGCATGGATTGTGATGTCATAATTTTGCATTGCATTCTGCATTGCATGGATTGTGATGTCATAATGTTGCATTACATGATGCTTTGCATGGATTGTGATGTCATAATGTTGCATTAAATGATGCTTTGCATGGATTGTGATGTCATAATTTTGCATTGCATACTGCATTGCATGGATTGTGATGTCATAATTTTGCATTGCATTCTGCATTGCATGGATTGTGATGTCATAATGTTGCATTACATGATGCTTTGCATGGATTGTGATGTCATAATGTTGCATTAAATGATGCTTTGCATGGATTGTGATGTCATAATTTTGCATTGCATACTGCATTGCATGGATTGTGATGTCATAATTTTGCATTGCATACTGCATTGCATGGATTGTGATGTCATAATTTTGCATTGCATACTGCATTGCATGGATTGTGATGTCATAATGTTGCATTAAATGATGCTTTGCATTGATTGTGATGTCATAATTTTGCATTGCATACTGCATTGCATGGATTGTGATGTCATAATTTTGCATTAAATGATGCTTTGCATGGATTATGATGTCATAATTTTGCATTGCATACTGCATTGCATGGATTGTGATGTCATAATTTTGCATTGCATACTGCATTGCATGGATTGTGATGTCATAATTTTGCATTGCATTCTGCATTGCATGGATTGTGATGTCATAATGTTGCATTACATGATGCTTTGCATGGATTGTGATGTCATAATGTTGCATTAAATGATGCTTTGCATGGATTGTGATGTCATAATTTTGCATTGCATACTGCATTGCATGGATTGTGATGTCATAATTTTGCATTGCATTCTGCATTGCATGGATTGTGATGTCATAATGTTGCATTACATGATGCTTTGCATGGATTGTGATGTCATAATGTTGCATTAAATGATGCTTTGCATGGATTGTGATGTCATAATTTTGCATTGCATACTGCATTGCATGGATTGTGATGTCATAATTTTGCATTGCATACTGCATTGCATGGATTGTGATGTCATAATTTTGCATTGCATACTGCATTGCATGGATTGTGATGTCATAATGTTGCATTAAATGATGCTTTGCATTGATTGTGATGTCATAATTTTGCATTGCATACTGCATTGCATGGATTGTGATGTCATAATTTTGCATTAAATGATGCTTTGCATGGATTATGATGTCATAATTTTGCATTGCATACTGCATTGCATGGATTGTGATGTCATAATTTTGCATTGCATACTGCATTGCATGGATTGTGATGTCATAATTTTGCATTAAATGATGCTTTGCATGGATTATGATGTAATAATTTTGCATTGCATACTGCATTGCATGGATTGTGATGTAATAATTTTGCATCGCATACTGCATTGCATGGATTGTGATGTCATAATTTTGCATTAAATGATGCTTTGCATGGATTATGATGTCATTATTTTGCATTGCATACTGCATTGCATGGATTGTGATGTCATAATTTTGCATTAAATGATGCTTTGCATGGATTATGATGTCATAATTTTGCATTGCATACTGCATTGCATGGATTGTGATGTCATAATTTTGCATTGCATGGATTGTGATGTCATACTTTTGCATTAAATGATGCTTTGCATGGATTATGATGTCATAATTTTGCATTGCATACCTAATTGCATGGATTGTGATGTCATAATTTTGCATTGCATACTGCATTGCATGGATTGTGATGTCATAATTGTGCATTGCATACTGCATTGCATGGATTGTGATGTCATAATTTTGCATTGCATACTGCATTGCATGAATTGTGATGTCATAATTTTGCATTAAATGATGCTTTGCAGGGATTATGATGTCATAATTTTGCATTGCATACTGAATTGCATGGATTGTGATGTCATAATTTTGCATTGCATGGATTGTGATGTCATAATTTTGCATTGCATACTGCATTGCATGGATTGTGATGTCATAATTTTGCATTAAATGATGCTTTGCATGGATTATGATGTCATAATTTTGCATTGCATATTGCATGGATTGTGATGACATAATGTTGCATTAAATGATGCTTTGCATGGATTGTGATGTCATAATTTTGCATTGCATACTGCATTGCATGGATTGTGATGTCATAATTTGCATTGCATACTGCATTGCATGGATTGTGATGTCATAATTTTGCATTGCATACTGCATTGCATGGATTGTGATGTCATAATTTTGCATTAAATGATGCTTTGCATGGATTGTGATGTCATAATTTTGCATTGCATACTGCATTGCATGGATTGTGATGTCATAATTTTGCATTAAATGATGCTTTGCATGGATTATGATGTCATAATTTTGCATTGCATACTGCATTGAATGGATTGTGATGTCATAATTTTGCATTGCATTCTGCATTGCATGGATTGTGATGTCATAATGTTGCATTACATGATGCTTTGCATGGATTGTGATGTCATAATGTTGCATTAAATGATGCTTTGCATGGATTGTGATGTCATAATTTTGCATTGCATACTGCATTGCATGGATTGTGATGTCATAATTTTGCATTGCATTCTGCATTGCATGGATTGTGATGTCATAATGTTGCATTACATGATGCTTTGCATGGATTGTGATGTCATAATGTTGCATTAAATGATGCTTTGCATGGATTGTGATGTCATAATTTTGCATTGCATACTGCATTGCATGGATTGTGATGTCATAATTTTGCATTGCATACTGCATTGCATGGATTGTGATGTCATAATTTTGCATTGCATTCTGCATTGCATGGATTGTGATGTCATAATGTTGCATTACATGATGCTTTGCATGGATTGTGATGTCATAATGTTGCATTAAATGATGCTTTGCATGGATTGTGATGTCATAATTTTGCATTGCATACTGCATTGCATGGATTGTGATGTCATAATTTTGCATTGCATTCTGCATTGCATGGATTGTGATGTCATAATGTTGCATTACATGATGCTTTGCATGGATTGTGATGTCATAATGTTGCATTAAATGATGCTTTGCATGGATTGTGATGTCATAATTTTGCATTGCATACTGCATTGCATGGATTGTGATGTCATAATTTTGCATTGCATACTGCATTGCATGGATTGTGATGTCATAATTTTGCATTGCATACTGCATTGCATGGATTGTGATGTCATAATGTTGCATTAAATGATGCTTTGCATGGATTGTGATGTCATAATTTTGCATTGCATACTGCATTGCATGGATTGTGATGTCATAATGTTGCATTAAATGATGCTTTGCATTGATTGTGATGTCATCATTTTGCATTGCATACTGCATTGCATGGATTGTGATGTCATAATTTTGCATTAAATGATGCTTTGCATGGATTATGATGTCATAATTTTGCATTGCATACTGCATTGCATGGATTGTGATGTCATAATTTTGCATTGCATACTGCATTGCATGGATTGTGATGTCATAATTTTGAATTAAATGATGCTTTGCATGGATTATGATGTAATAATTTTGCATTGCATACTGCATTGCATGGATTGTGATGTAATAATTTTGCATCGCATACTGCATTGCATGGATTGTGATGTCATAATTTTGCATTAAATGATGCTTTGCATGGATTATGATGTCATTATTTTGCATTGCATACTGCATTGCATGGATTGTGATGTCATAATTTTGCATTAAATGATGCTTTGCATGGATTATGATGTCATAATTTTGCATTGCATACTGCATTGCATGGATTGTGATGTCATAATTTTGCATTGCATGGATTGTGATGTCATACTTTTGCATTAAATGATGCTTTGCATGGATTATGATGTCATAATTTTGAATTGCATACCTAATTGCATGGATTGTGATGTCATAATTTTGCATTGCATACTGCATTGCATGAATTGTGATGTCATAATTTTGCATTAAATGATGCTTTGCATGGATTATGATGTCATAATTTTGCATTGCATACTGAATTGCATGGATTGTGATGTCATAATTTTGCATTGCATGGATTGTGATGTCATACTTTTGCATTAAATGATGCTTTGCATGGATTATGATGTCATAATTTTGCATTGCATACTGCATTGCATGGATTGTGATGTCATAATTTTGCATTGCATACTGCTTTGCATGGATTGCGATGTCATAATTTTGCATTAAATGATGCTTTGCATGGATTATGATGTCATAATTTTGCATTGCATACTGCATTGCATGGATTGTGATGTCATAATTTTGCATTGTATGTATTGTGATGTCATACTTTTGCATTAAATGATGCTTTGCATGGATTATGATGTCATAATTTTGCATTGCATACTGCATTGCATGGATTGTGATGTCATAATTTTGCATTGCATACTGCATTGCATGGATTGTGATGTCATAATTTTGCATTAAATGATGCTTTGCATGGATTATGATGTCATAATTTTGCATTGCATACTGCATTGCATGGATTGTGATGTCATAATTTTGAATCACATACTGCATTGCATGGATTGTGATGTCATAATTTTGCATTAAATGATGCTTTGCATGGATTATGATGTCATTATTTTGCATTGCATACTGCATTGCATGGATTGTGATGTAATACTGTTGCATTAAATGATGCTTTGCATGGATTGTGATGTCATTATTTTGCATTGCATACTGCATTGCATGGATTGTGATGTCATAATTTTGAATTGCATACTGCATTGCATGGATTGTGATGTAATACTGTTGCATTAAATGATGCTTTGCATGGATTGTGATGTCATTATTTTGCATTGCATACTGCATTGCATGGATTGTGATGTCATAATTTTGAATTGCATACTGCATTGCATGGATTGTGATGTCATAATGTTGCATTACATGATGCTTTGCATGGATTGTGATGTCATAATTTTGCAATGCATACTGCATTGCATGGATTGTGATGTCATAATTTTGCATTAAATGATGCTTTGCATGGATTATGATGTCATAATTTTGCATTGCATACTGCATTGCATGGATTGTGATGTCATAATTTTGCATTGCATACTGCATTGCATGGATTGTGATGTCATAATTTTGCATTGCATACTGCATTGCATGGATTGTGATGTCATAATTTTGCATTGCATTCTGCATTGCATGGATTGTGATGTCATAATGTTGCATTACATGATGCTTTGCATGGATTGTGATGTCATAATGTTGCATTAAATGATGATTTGCATGGATTGTGATGTCATAATTTTGCATTGCATACTGCATTGCATGGATTGTGATGTCATAATTTTGCATTGCATACTGCATTGCATGGATTGTGATGTCATAATTTTGCATTGCATACTGCATTGCATGGATTGTGATGTCATAATTTTGCATTGCATACTGCATTGCATGGATTGTGATGTAATACTGTTGCATTAAATGATGCTTTGCATGGATTGTGATGTCATTATTTTGCATTGCATACTGCATTGCATGGATTGTGATGTCATAATTTTGAATTGCATACTGCATTGCATGGATTGTGATGTCATAATGTTGCATTACATGATGCTTTGCATGGATTGTGATGTCATAATTTTGCATTGCATTCTGCATTGCATGGATTGTGATGTCATAATGTTGCATTACATGATGCTTTGCATGGATTGTGATGTCATAATGTTGCATTAAATGATGATTTGCATGGATTGTGATGTCATAATTTTGCATTGCATACTGCATTGGATGGATTGTGATGTCATAATTTTGCATTGCATACTGCATTGCATGGATTGTGATGTCATAATTTTGCATTGCATACTGCATTGCATGGATTGTGATGTCATAATTTTGCATTGCATACTGCATTGCATGGATTGTGATGTCATAATTTTGCATTGCATTCTGCATTGCATGGATTGTGATGTCATAATGTTGCATTACATGATGCTTTGCATGGATTGTGATGTCATAATGTTGCATTAAATGATGCTTTGCATGGATTGTGATGTCATAATTTTGCATTGCATACTGCATTGCATGGATTGTGATGTCATAATTTTGCATTGCATACTGCATTGCATGGATTGTGATGTCATAATGTTGCATTACATGATGCTTTGCATGGATTGTGATGTCATAATGTTGCATTAAATGATGCTTTGCATGAATTGTGATGTCATAATTTTGCATTGCATACTGCATTGCATGGATTGTGATGTCATACTTTTGCATTGCATACTGCATTGCATGGATTGTGATGTCATAATTTTGCATTGCATACTGCATTGCATGGATTGTGATGTCATAATTTTGCATTAAATGATGCTTTGCATGGATTATGATGTCATAATTTTGCATTGCATACTGCATTGCATGGATTGTGATGTCATAATTTTGCATTGCATACTGCATTGCATGGATTGTGATGTCATACTTTTGCATTAAATGATGCTATGCATGGATTATGATGTCATAATTTTGCATTGCATACTGCATTGCATGGATTGTGATGTCATAATTTTGCATTGCATACTGCATTGCATGGATTGTGATGTCATAATTTTGCATTGTATACTGCATTGCATGGATTGTGATGTCATAATTTTGCATTAAATGATGCTTTGCATGGATTATGATGTCATAATTTTGCATTGCATACTGCATTGCATGGGTTGTGATGTCATAATTTTGCATTGCATACTGCATTGCATGGATTGTGATGTCATAATTTTGCATTGCATACTGCATTGCATGGATTGTGATGTCATAATTTTGCATTGCATACTGCATTGCATGGATTGTGATGTCATACTTTAGCATTAAATGATGCTTTGCATGGATTGTGATGTCATAATTTTGCATTGCATACTGCATTGCATGGATTGTGATGTCATAATTTTGCATTGCATACTGCATTGCATGGATTGTGATGTCATAATTTTGCATTGCATACTGCATTGCATGGATTGTGATGTCATAATGTTGCATTAAATGATGCTTTGCATGGATTGTGATGTCATAATTTTGCATTGCATACTGTATTGCATGGATTGTGATGTCATAATTTTGCATTGCATACTGCATTGCATGGATTGTGATGTCATAATTTTGCATTAAATGATGCTTTGCATGGATTGTGATGTCATAATTTTGCATTGCATACTGCATTGCATGGATTGTGATGTCATAATTTTGCATTGCATACTGCATTGCATGGATTGTAATGTCATAATTTTGCATTGCATACTGCATTGCATGGATTGTGATGTCATAATGTTGCATTAAATGATGCTTTGCATGGATTGTGATGTCATAATTTTGGATTGCATACTGCATTGCAAGGATTGCGATGTCATAATTTTGCATTAAATGATGCTTTGCATGGATTATGATGTCATAATTTTGCATTGCATACTGCATTGCATGGATTGTGATGTCATAATTTTGCATTGCATGGATTGTGATGTCATACTTTTGCATTAAATGATGCTTTGCATGGATTATGATGTCATAATTTTGCATTGCATACTGCATTGCATGGATTGTGATGTCATAATGTTGCATTAAATGATGCTTTGCATGGATTGTGATGTCATAATTTTGGATTGCATACTGCATTGCAAGGATTGCGATGTCATAATTTTGCATTAAATGATGCTTTGCATGGATTATGATGTCATAATTTTGCATTGCATACTGCATTGCATGGATTGTGATGTCATAATTTTGCATTGCATGGATTGTGATGTCATACTTTTGCATTAAATGATGCTTTGCATGGATTATGATGTCATAATTTTGCATTGCATACTGCATTGCATGGATTGTGATGTCATAATTTTGCATTGCATACTGCATTGCATGGATTGTGATGTCATAATTTTGCATTAAATGATGCTTTGCATGGATTATGATGTCATTATTTTGCATTGCATACTGCATTGCATGGATTGTGATGTCATAATTTTGCATTAAATGATGCTTTGCATGGATTATGATGTCATAATTTTGCATTGCATACTGCATTGCATGGATTGTGATGTCATAATTTTGCATTGCATGGATTGTGATGTCATACTTTTGCATTAAATGATGATTTGCATGGATTATGATGTCATAATTATGCATTGCATACCTCATTGCATGGATTGTGATGTCATAATTTTGCATTGCATACTGCATTGCATGGATTGTGATGTCAGAATTTTGCATTGCATACTGCATTGCATGGATTGTGATGTCAGAATTTTGCATTGCATACTGCATTGCATGGATTGTGATGTCATAATGTTGCATTAAATGATGCTTTGCATGGATTGTGATGTCATAATTTTGCATTGCATACTGCATTGCATGGATTGTGATGTCATAATTTTGCATTGCATACTGCATTGCATGGATTGTGATGTCATAATTTTGCATTGCATACTGCATTGCATGGATTGTGATGTCATGATGTTGCATTACATGATGCTTTGCATGGATTGTGATGTCATAATTTTGCATTGCATGGATTGTGATGTCATACTTTTGCATTAAATAATGCTTTGCATGGATTATGATGTCATAATTATGCATTGCATACCTCATTGCATGGATTGTGATGTCATAATTTTGCATTGCATACTGCATTGCATGGATTGTGATGTCAGAATTTTGCATTGCATACTGCATTGCATGGATTGTGATGTCATAATTTTGCATTGCATACTGCATTGCATGGATTGTGATGTCATAATGTTGCATTAAATGATGCTTTGCATGGATTGTGATGTCATAATTTTGCATTGCATACTGCATTGCATGGATTGTGATGTCATAATTTTGCATTGCATACTGCATTGCATGGATTGTGATGTCATAATTTTGCATTGCATACTGCATTGCATGGATTGTGATGTCATAATGTTGCATTACATGATGCTTTGCATGGATTGTGATGTCATTATTTTGCATTGCATACTGCATTGCATGGATTGTGATGTCATAATTTTGCATTAAATGATGCTTTGCATGGATTATGATGTCATAATTTTGCATTGCATACTGCATTGCATGGATTGTGATGTCATAATTTTGCATTGCATACTGCATTGCATGGATTGTGATGTCATAATTTTGCATTGCATACTGCATTGCATGGATTGTGATGACATAATGTTGCATTAAATGATGCTTTGCATGGATTGTTATGTCATAATTTTGCATTGCATACTGCATTGCATGGATTGTGATGTCATAATTTTGCATTGCATACTGCATTGCATGGATTGTGATGTCATAATGTTGCATTAAATGATGCTTTGCATGGATTGTGATGTCATAATTTTGCATTGCATACTGCATTGCATGGATTGTGATGTCATAATTTTGCATTAAATGATGCTTTGCATGGATTATGATGTCATAATTATGCATTGCATACCGAATTGCATGGATTGTGATGTCATAATTTTGCATTAAATGATGCTTTGCATGGATTATGATGTCATAATTATGCATTGCATACCTCATTGCATGGATTATGATGTCATAATTTTGCATTGCATACTGCATTGCATGGATTGTGATGTCATAATTTTGCATTGCATACAGCATTGCATGGATTGTGATGTCATAATTTTGCATTGCATACTGCATTGCATGGATTGTGATGACATAATGTTGCATTAAATGATGCTTTGCATGGATTTTTATGTCATAATTTTGCATTGCATACTGCATTGCATGGATTGTGATGTCATAATTTTGCATTGCATACTGCATTGCATGGATTGTGATGTCATAATGTTGCATTAAATGATGCTTTGCATGGATTGTGATGTCATAATTTTGCATTGCATACTGCATTGCATGGATTGTGATGTCATAATTTTGCATTGCATACTGCATTGCATGGATTGTGATGTCATTGTGTTGCATTAAATGATGCTTTGCATGGATTGTGATGTCATAATTTTGCATTGCATACTGCATTGCATGGATTGTGATGTCATAATTTTGCATTGCATACTGCATTGCATGGATTGTGATGTCATAATTTTGCATTGCATACTGCATTGCATGGATTGTGATGTCATAATGTTGCATTACATGATGCTTTGCATGGATTGTGATGTCATTATTTTGCATTGCATACTGCATTGCATGGATTGTGATGTCATAATTTTGCATTAAATGATGCTTTGCATGGATTATGATGTCATAATTTTGCATTGCATACTGCATTGCGTGGATTGTGATGTCATAATTTTGCATTGCATACTGCATTGCATGGATTGTGATGACATAATGTTGCATTAAATGATGCTTTGCATGGATTGTTATGTCATGATTTTGCATTGCATACTGCATTGCATGGATTGTGATGTCATAATTTTGCATTGCATACTGCATTGCATGGATTGTGATGTCATAATGTTGCATTAAATGATGCTTTGCATGGATTGTGATGTCATAATTTTGCATTAAATGATGCTTTGCATGGATTATGATGTCATAATTTTGCATTGCATACTGCATTGCATGGATTGTGATGTCATAATTTTGCATTAAATGATGCTTTGCATGGATTATGATGTCATAATTTTGCATTGCATACTGCATTGCATGGATTGTGATATCATAATTTTGCATTAAAAGATGCATTGCATGGATTGTGATGTCATAATTTTGCATTGCATGGATTGTGATGTCATACTTTTGCATTAAATGATGCTTTGCATGGATTATGATGTCATAATTTTGCATTGCATACCTCATTGCATGGATTGTGATGTCATAATTTTGCATTGCATGGATTGTGATGTCATAATTTTGCATTGCATACTGCATTGCATGGATTGTGATGTCATAATTTTGCATTGCATACTGCATTGCATGGATTGTGATGTCATAATGTTACATTAAATGATGCTTTGCATGGATTGTGATGTCATAATTTTGCATTGCATACTGCATTGCATGGATTGTGATGTCATAATTTTGCATTGCATACTGCATTGCATGGATTGTGAAGTCATAATGTTGCATTACATGATGCTTTGCATGGATTGTGATGTCATAATTTTGCATTGCATACTGCATTGCATGGATTGTGATGTCATAATTTTGCATTAAATGATGCTTTGCATGGATTATGATGTCATAATTTTGCATTGCATACTGCATTGCATGGATTGTGATGTCATAATTTTGCATTAAATGATGCTTTGCATGGATTATGATGTCATAATTTTGCATTGCATACTGCATTGCAATGATTGTGATGTCATAATTTTGCATTGCATGGATTGTGATGTCATACTTTTGCAATAAATGATGCTTTGCATGGATTGTGATGTCATAATTTTGCATTAAATGATGCTTTGCATGGATTATGATGTCATAATTTTGCATTGCATACTGCATTGCATGGATTGTGATGTCATAATTTTGCATTGCATACTGCATTGCATGGATTGTGATGTCATAATTTTGCATTGCATACTGCATTGCATGGATTGTGATGTCATAATGTTGCATTACATGATGCTTTGCATGGGTTGTGATGTCATAATTTTGCATTGCATACTGCATTGCATGGATTGTGATGTCATAATGTTGCATTAAATGATGCTTTGCATGGATTGTGATGTCATAATTTTGCATTGCATGGATTGTGATGTCATAATTTTGCATTAAATGATGCTTTGCATGGATTATGATGTCATAATTTTGCATTGCATACTGCATTGCATGGATTGTGATGTCATAATTTTGCATTGCATACTGCATTGCATGGATTGTGATGTCATAATGTTGCATTACATGATGCTTTGCATGGGTTGTGATGTCATAATTTTGCATTGCATACTGCATTGCATGGATTGTGAAGTCATAATGTTGCATTACATGATGCTTTGCATGGATTGTGATGTCATAATTTTGCATTGCATACTGCATTGCATGGATTGTGATGTCATAATTTTGCATTAAATGATGCTTTGCATGGATTATGATGTCATAATTTTGCATTGCATACTGCATTGCATGGATTGTGATGTCATAATTTTGCATTGCATACTGCATTGCATGGATTGTGATGTCATAATTTTGCATTGCATACTGCATTGCATGGATTGTGATGTCATAATGTTGCATTACATGATGCTTTGCATGGGTTGTGATGTCATAATTTTGCATTGCATACTGCATTGCATGGATTGTGATGTCATAATGTTGCATTAAATGATGCTTTGCATGGATTGTGATGTCATAATTTTGCATTGCATGGATTGTGATGTCATAATTTTGCATTAAATGATGCTTTGCATGGATTATGATGTCATAATTTTGCATTGCATACTGCATTGCATGGATTGTGATGTCATAATTTTGCATTGCATACTGCATTGCATGGATTGTGATGTCATAATGTTGCATTACATGATGCTTTGCATGGGTTGTGATGTCATAATTTTGCATTGCATACTGCATTGCATGGATTGTGATGTCATAATTTTGTATTAAATGATGCTTTGCATGAATTATGATGTCATAATTTTGCATTGCATACTGCATTGCATGGATTGTGATGTCATAATTTTGCATTGCATACTGCATTGCATGGATTGTGATGTCATAATGTTGCATTAAATGATGCTTTGCATGGATTGTGATGTCATCATTTTGCATTGCATACTGCATTGCATGGATTGTGATGTCATAATTTCGCATTGCATACTGCATTGCATGGATTGTGATGTCATAATTTTGCATTGCATACTGCATTGCATGGATTGTGAAGTCATAATATTGCATTACATGATGCTTTGCATGGATTGTGATGTCATAATTTTGCATTGCATACTGCATTGCATGGATTGTGATGTCATAATTTTGCATTGCATACTGCATTGCATGGATTGTGATGTCATAATTTTGCATTGCATACTGCATTGCATGGATTGTGATGTCATAATTTTGCATTGCATACTGCATTGCATGGATTGTGATGTCATTGTGTTGCATTAAATGATGCTTTGCATGGATTGTGATGTCATAATTTTGCATTGCATACTGGATTGCATGGATTGTGATGTCATAATTTTGCATTGCATACTGCATTGCATGGATTGTGATGTCATAATTTTGCATTGCATACTGCATTGCATGGATTGTGATGTCATAATTTTGCATTGCATACTGAATTGCATGGATTGTGATGTCATAATTTTGCATTGCATGGATTGTGATGTCATACTTTTGCATTAAATGATGCTTTGCATGGATTATGATGTCATAATTTTGCATTGCATACTGCATTGCATGGAGTGTGATGTCATAATTTTGCATTGCATACTGCATTGCATGGATAGTGATGTCATAATTTTGCATTAAATGATGCTTTGCATGGATTATGATGTCATAATTTTGCATTGCATACTGCATTGCATGGATTGTGATGTCATAATTTTGCATTAAATGATGCTTTGCATGGATTATGATGTCATAATTTTGCATTGCATACTGCTTTGCATGGATTGTGATGTCATAATTTTGCATTGCATACTGCATTGCATGGATTGTGATGTCATACTTTAGCATTAAATGATGCTTTGCATGGATTGCGATGTCATAATTTTGCATTAAATGATGCTTTGCATGGATTGTGATGTCATAATTTTGCATTGCATACTGCATTGCATGGATTGTGATGTCATAATTTTGCATTGCATACTGCATTGCATGGATTGTGATGTCATAATGTTGCATTAAATGATGCTTTGCATGGATTGTGATGTCATAATGTTGCATTAAATGATGCTTTGCATGGATTGTGATGTCATAATTTTGCATTGCATACTGCATTGCATGGACTGTGATGTCATAATTTTGCATTGCATACTGCATTGCATGGATTGTGATGTCATAATTTTGCATTGCATACTGCATTGCATGGATTGTGATGTCATAATGTTGCATTAAATGATGCTTTGCATGGATTGTGATGTCATAATTTTGCATTGCATACTGCATTGCATGGATTGCGATGTCATAATTTTGCATTAAATGATGCTTTGCATGGATTATGATGTCATAATTTTGCATTGCATACTGCATTGCATGGATTGTGATGTCATAATTTTGCATTGCATGGATTGTGATGTCATACTTTTGCATTAAATGATGCTTTGCATGGATTATGATGTCATAATTTTGCATTGCATACTGCATTGCATGGATTGTGATGTCATAATTTTGCATTGCATACTGCATTGCATGGATTGTGATGTCATAATTTTGCATTAAATGATGCTTTGCATGGATTATGATGTCATAATTTTGCATTGCATACTGCATTGCATGGATTGTGATATCATAATTTTGCATTAAAAGGTGCTTTGCATGGATTATGATGTCATAATTTTGCATTGCATACTGCATTGCATGGATTGTGATGTCATAATTTTGCATCGCATACTGCATTGCATGGATTGTGATGTCATAATTTTGCATTAAATGATGCTTTGCATGGATTATGATGTCATAATTTTGCATTGCATACTGCATTGCATGGATTGTGATGTCATAATTTTGCATTGCATGGATTGTGATGTCATACTTTTGCATTAAATGATGCTTTGCATGGATTATGATGTCATAATTTTGCATTGCATACCTCATTGCATGGATTGTGATGTCATAATTTTGCATTGCATACTGCATTGCATGGATTGTGATGTCATAATTTTGCATTGCATACTGCATTGCATGGATTGTGATGTCATAATTTTGCATTGCATACTGCATTGCATGGATTGTGATGTCATAATGTTGCATTAAATGATGCTTTGCATGGATTGTGATGTCATAATTTTGCATTGCATACTGCATTGCATGGATTGTGATGTCATACTTTTGCATTAAATGATGCTTTGCATGGATTATGATGTCATAATTTTGCATTGCATACTGCATTGCATGGATTGTGATGTCATAATTTTGCATTAAATGATGCTTTGCATGGATTATGATGTCATAATTTTGCATTGCATACTGCATTGCAATGATTGTGATGTCATAATTTTGCATTGCATGGATTGTGATGTCATACTTTTGCATTAAATGATGCTTTGCATGGATTGTGATGTCATAATTTTGCATTAAATGATGCTTTGCATGGATTATGATGTCATAATTTTGCATTGCATACTGCATTGCATGGATTGTGATGTCATAATTTTGCATTGCATACTGCATTGCATGGATTGTGATGTCATAATTTTGCATTGCATACTGCATTGCATGGATTGTGATGTCATAATGTTGCATTACATGATGCTTTGCATGGGTTGTGATGTCATAATTTTGCATTGCATACTGCATTGCATGGATTGTGATGTCATAATGTTGCATTAAATGATGCTTTGCATGGATTGTGATGTCATAATTTTGCATTGCATGGATTGTGATGTCATAATTTTGCATTAAATGATGCTTTGCATGGATTATGATGTCATAATTTTGCATTGCATACTGCATTGCATGGATTGTGATGTCATAATTTTGCATTGCATACTGCATTGCATGGATTGTGATGTCATAATGTTGCATTACATGATGCTTTGCATGGATTATGATGTCATTATTTTGCATTGCATACTGCATTGCATGGATTGTGATGTCATAATTTTGCATTAAATGATGCTTTGCATGGATTATGATGTCATAATTTTGCATTGCATACTGCATTGCATGGATTGTGATGTCATAATTTTGCATTGCATGGATTGTGATGTCATACTTTTGCATTAAATGATGCTTTGCATGGATTATGATGTCATAATTTTGCATTGCATACCTCATTGCATGGATTGTGATGTCATAATTTTGCATTGCATACTGCATTGCATGGATTGTGATGTCATAATTTTGCATTGCATACTGCATTGCATGGATTGTGATGTCATAATGTTGCATTAAATGATGCTTTGCATGGATTGTGATGTCATAATTTTGCATTGTATACTGCATTGCATGGATTGTGATGTCATAATTTTGCATTGCATACTGCATTGCATGGATTGTGATGTCATAATTTTGCATTGCATACTGCATTGCATGGATTGTGAAGTCATAATGTTGCATTACATGATGCTTTGCATGGATTGTGATGTCATAATTTTGCATTGCATACTGCATTGCATGGATTGTGATGTCATAATTTTGCATTGCATACTGCATTGCATGGATTGTGATGTCATAATTTTGCATTGCATACTGCATTGCATGGATTGTGATGTCATAATGTTGCATTAAATGATGCTTTGCATGGATTGTGATGTCATAATTTTGCATTGCATACTGCATTGCATGGACTGTGATGTCATACTTTTGCATTGCATACTGCATTGCATGGATTGTGATGTCATAATTTTGCATTGCATACTGCATTGCATGGATTGTGATGTCTTACTTTAGCATTAAATGATGCTTTGCATGGATTATGATGTCATAATTTTGCATTGCATACTGCATTGCATGGATTGTGATGTCATAATTTTGCATTAAATGATGCTTTGCATGGATTATGATGTCATAATTTTGCATTGCATACTGCATTGCATGGATTGTGATGTCATAATTTTGCATTAAAAGATGCTTTGCATGGATTATGATGTCATAATTTTGCATTGCATACTGCATTGCATGGATTGTGATGTCATAATTTTGCATCGCATACTGCATTGCATGGATTGTGATGTCATAATTTTGCATTAAATGATGCTTTGCATGGATTATGATGTCATTATTTTGCATTGCATACTGCATTGCATGGATTGTGATGTCATAATTTTGCATTAAATGATGCTTTGCATGGATTATGATGTCATAATTTTGCATTGCATACTGCATTGCATGGATTGTGATGTCATAATTTTGCATTGCATGGATTGTGATGTCATACTTTTGCATTAAATGATGCTTTGCATGGATTATGATGTCATAATTTTGCATTGCATACCTCATTGCATGGATTGTGATGTCATAATTTTGCATCGCATACTGCATTGCATGGATTGTGATGTCATAATTTTGCATTAAATGATGCTTTGCATGGATTATGATGTCATTATTTTGCATTGCATACTGCATTGCATGGATTGTGATGTCATAATTTTGCATTAAATGATGCTTTGCATGGATTATGATGTCATAATTTTGCATTGCATACTGCATTGCATGGATTGTGATGTCATAATTTTGCATTGCATGGATTGTGATGTCATACTTTTGCATTAAATGATGCTTTGCATGGATTGTGATGTCATAATTTTGCATTGTATACTGCATTGCATGGATTGTGATGTCATAATTTTGCATTGCATACTGCATTGCATGGATTGTGATGTCATAATTTTGCATTGCATACTGCATTGCATGGATTGTGAAGTCATAATATTGCATTACATGATGCTTTGCATGGATTGTGATGTCATAATTTTGCATTGCATACTGCATTGCATGGATTGTGATGTCATAATTTTGCATTGCATACTGCATTGCATGGATTGTGATGTCATAATTTTGCATTGCATACTGCATTGCATGGATTGTGATGTCATAATTTTGCATTGCATACTGCATTGCATGGATTGTGATGTCATAATGTTGCATTAAATGATGCTTTGCATGGATTGTGATGTCATATTTTTGCATTAAATGATGCTTTGCATGGATTGTGATGTCATAATTTTGCATTGTATACTGCATTGCATGGATTGTGATGTCATAATTTTGCATTGCATACTGCATTGCATGGATTGTGATGTCATAATTTTGCATTGCATACTGCATTGCATGGATTGTGATGTCATAATTTTGCATTAAATGATGCTTTGCATGGATTATGATGTCATAATTTTGCATTGCATACTGCATTGCATGGATTGTGATGTCATAATTTTGCATTAAAAGATGCTTTGCATGGATTATGATGTCATAATTTTGCATTGCATACTGCATTGCATGGATTGTGATGTCATAATTTTGCATCGCATACTGCATTGCATGGATTGTGATGTCATAATTTTGCATTAAATGATGCTTTGCATGGATTATGATGTCATTATTTTGCATTGCATACTGCATTGCATGGATTGTGATGTCATAATTTTGCATTAAATGATGCTTTGCATGGATTATGATGTCATAATTTTGCATTGCATACTGCATTGCATGGATTGTGATGTCATAATTTTGCATTGCATGGATTGTGATGTCATACTTTTGCATTAAATGATGCTTTGCATGGATTATGATGTCATAATTTTGCATTGCATACCTCATTGCATGGATTGTGATGTCATAATTTTGCATTGCATACTGCATTGCATGGATTGTGATGTCATAATTTTGCATTGTATACTGCATTGCATGGATTGTGATGTCATAATTTTGCATTGCATACTGCATTGCATGGATTGTGATGTCATAATTTTGCATTAAATGATGCTTTGCATGGATTATGATGTCATAATTTTGCATTGCATACTGCATTGCATGGATTGTGATGTCATAATTTTGCATTGCATGGATTGTGATGTCATACTTTTGCATTAAATGATGCTTTGCATGGATTATGATGTCATAATTTTGCATTGCATACCTCATTGCATGGATTGTGATGTCATAATTTTGCATTGCATACTGCATTGCATGGATTGTGATGTCATAATTTTGCATTGCATACTGCATTGCATGGATTGTGATGTCATAATTTTGCATTGCATACTGCATTGCATGGATTGTGATGTCATAATGTTGCATTAAATGATGCTTTGCATGGATTGTGATGTCATAATTTTGCATTGCATACTGCATTGCATGGATTGTGATGTCATACTTTTGCATTAAATGATGCTTTGCATGGATTATGATGTCATAATTTTGCATTGCATACTGCATTGCAATGATTGTGATGTCATAATTTTGCATTGCATGGATTGTGATGTCATACTTTTGCATTAAATGATGCTTTGCATGGATTGTGATGTCATAATTTTGCATTAAATGATGCTTTGCATGGATTATGATGTCATAATTTTGCATTGCATACTGCATTGCATGGATTGTGATGTCATAATTTTGCATTGCATACTGCATTGCATGGATTGTGATGTCATAATTTTGCATTGCATACTGCATTGCATGGATTGTGATGTCATAATGTTGCATTACATGATGCTTTGCATGGGTTGTGATGTCATAATTTTGCATTGCATACTGCATTGCATGGATTGTGATGTCATAATGTTGCATTAAATGATGCTTTGCATGGATTGTGATGTCATAATTTTGCATTGCATGGATTGTGATGTCATAATTTTGCATTAAATGATGCTTTGCATGGATTATGATGTCATAATTTTGCATTGCATACTGCATTGCATGGATTGTGATGTCATAATTTTGCATTGCATACTGCATTGCATGGATTGTGATGTCATAATGTTGCATTACATGATGCTTTGCATGGATTATGATGTCATTATTTTGCATTGCATACTGCATTGCATGGATTGTGATGTCATAATTTTGCATTAAATGATGCTTTGCATGGATTATGATGTCATAATTTTGCATTGCATACTGCATTGCATGGATTGTGATGTCATAATTTTGCATTGCATGGATTGTGATGTCATACTTTTGCATTAAATGATGCTTTGCATGGATTATGATGTCATAATTTTGCATTGCATACCTCATTGCATGGATTGTGATGTCATAATTTTGCATTGCATACTGCATTGCATGGATTGTGATGTCATAATTTTGCATTGCATACTGCATTGCATGGATTGTGATGTCATAATTTTGCATTGCATACTGCATTGCATGGATTGTGATGTCATAATGTTGCATTAAATGATGCTTTGCATGGATTGTGATGTCATAATTTTGCATTGCATACTGCATTGCATGGACTGTGATGTCATACTTTTGCATTGCATACTGCATTGCATGGATTGTGATGTCATAATTTTGCATTGCATACTGCATTGCATGGATTGTGATGTCTTACTTTAGCATTAAATGATGCTTTGCATGGATTATGATGTCATAATTTTGCATTGCATACTGCATTGCATGGATTGTGATGTCATAATTTTGCATTAAATGATGCTTTGCATGGATTATGATGTCATAATTTTGCATTGCATACTGCATTGCATGGATTGTGATGTCATAATTTTGCATTAAAAGATGCTTTGCATGGATTATGATGTCATAATTTTGCATTGCATACTGCATTGCATGGATTGTGATGTCATAATTTTGCATCGCATACTGCATTGCATGGATTGTGATGTCATAATTTTGCATTAAATGATGCTTTGCATGGATTATGATGTCATTATTTTGCATTGCATACTGCATTGCATGGATTGTGATGTCATAATTTTGCATTGCATGGATTGTGATGTCATACTTTTGCATTAAATGATGCTTTGCATGGATTATGATGTCATAATTTTGCATTGCATACCTCATTGCATGGATTGTGATGTCATAATTTTGCATCGCATACTGCATTGCATGGATTGTGATGTCATAATTTTGCATTAAATGATGCTTTGCATGGATTGTGATGTCATAATTTTGCATTGCATACTGCATTGCATGGATTGTGATGTCATAATGTTGCATTAAATGATGCTTTGCATGGATTGTGATGTCATATTTTTGCATTAAATGATGCTTTGCATGGATTGTGATGTCATAATTTTGCATTGTATACTGCATTGCATGGATTGTGATGTCATAATTTTGCATTGCATACTGCATTGCATGGATTGTGATGTCATAATTTTGCATTGCATACTGCATTGCATGGATTGTGATGTCATAATTTTGCATTAAATGATGCTTTGCATGGATTATGATGTCATAATTTTGCATTGCATACTGCATTGCATGGATTGTGATGTCATAATTTTGCATTAAAAGATGCTTTGCATGGATTATGATGTCATAATTTTGCATTGCATACTGCATTGCATGGATTGTGATGTCATAATTTTGCATCGCATACTGCATTGCATGGATTGTGATGTCATAATTTTGCATTAAATGATGCTTTGCATGGATTATGATGTCATTATTTTGCATTGCATACTGCATTGCATGGATTGTGATGTCATAATTTTGCATTAAATGATGCTTTGCATGGATTATGATGTCATAATTTTGCATTGCATACTGCATTGCATGGATTGTGATGTCATAATTTTGCATTGCATGGATTGTGATGTCATACTTTTGCATTAAATGATGCTTTGCATGGATTATGATGTCATAATTTTGCATTGCATACCTCATTGCATGGATTGTGATGTCATAATTTTGCATTGCATACTGCATTGCATGGATTGTGATGTCATAATTTTGCATTGCATACTGCATTGCATGGATTGTGATGTCATAATTTTGCATTGCATACTGCATTGCATGGATTGTGATGTCATAATCTTGCATTAAATGATGCTTTGCATGGATTGTGATGTCATAATTTTGCATTGTATACTGCATTGCATGGATTGTGATGTCATAATTTTGCATTGCATACTGCATTGCATGGATTGTGATGTCATAATTTTGCATTGCATACTGCATTGCATGGATTGTGAAGTCATAATGTTGCATTACATGATGCTTTGCATGGATTGTGATGTCATAATTTTGCATTGCATACTGCATTGCATGGATTGTGATGTCATAATTTTGCATTGCATACTGCATTGCATGGATTGTGATGTCATAATTTTGCATTGCATACTGCATTGCATGGATTGTGATGTCATAATGTTGCATTAAATGATGCTTTGCATGGATTGTGATGTCATAATTTTGCATTGCATACTGCATTGCATGGACTGTGATGTCATACTTTTGCATTGCATACTGCATTGCATGGATTGTGATGTCATAATTTTGCATTGCATACTGCATTGCATGGATTGTGATGTCTTACTTTAGCATTAAATGATGCTTTGCATGGATTATGATGTCATAATTTTGCATTGCATACTGCATTGCATGGATTGTGATGTCATAATTTTGCATTAAATGATGCTTTGCATGGATTATGATGTCATAATTTTGCATTGCATACTGCATTGCATGGATTGTGATGTCATAATTTTGCATTAAAAGATGCTTTGCATGGATTATGATGTCATAATTTTGCATTGCATACTGCATTGCATGGATTGTGATGTCATAATTTTGCATCGCATACTGCATTGCATGGATTGTGATGTCATAATTTTGCATTAAATGATGCTTTGCATGGATTATGATGTCATTATTTTGCATTGCATACTGCATTGCATGGATTGTGATGTCATAATTTTGCATTAAATGATGCTTTGCATGGATTATGATGTCATAATTTTGCATTGCATACTGCATTGCATGGATTGTGATGTCATAATTTTGCATTGCATGGATTGTGATGTCATACTTTTGCATTAAATGATGCTTTGCATGGATTATGATGTCATAATTTTGCATTGCATACCTCATTGCATGGATTGTGATGTCATAATTTTGCATTGCATACTGCATTGCATGGATTGTGATGTCATAATTTTGCATTGCATACTGCATTGCATGGATTGTGATGTCATAATTTTGCATTGCATACTGCATTGCATGGATTGTGATGTCATAATGTTGCATTAAATGATGCTTTGCATGGATTGTGATGTCATAATTTTGCATTGTATACTGCATTGCATGGATTGTGATGTCATAATTTTGCATTGCATACTGCATTGCATGGATTGTGATGTCATAATTTTGCATCGCATACTGCATTGCATGGATTGTGATGTCATAATTTTGCATTAAATGATGCTTTGCATGGATTATGATGTCATTATTTTGCATTGCATACTGCATTGCATGGATTGTGATGTCATAATTTTGCATTAAATGATGCTTTGCATGGATTATGATGTCATAATTTTGCATTGCATACTGCATTGCATGGATTGTGATGTCATAATTTTGCATTGCATGGATTGTGATGTCATACTTTTGCATTAAATGATGCTTTGCATGGATTATGATGTCATAATTTTGCATTGCATACCTCATTGCATGGATTGTGATGTCATAATTTTGCATTGCATACTGCATTGCATGGATTGTGATGTCATAATTTTGCATTGCATACTGCATTGCATGGATTGTGATGTCATAATTTTGCATTGCATACTGCAGTGCATGGATTGTGATGTCATAATGTTGCATTAAATGATGCTTTGCATGGATTGTGATGTCATAATTTTGCATTGTATACTGCATTGCATGGATTGTGATGTCATAATGTTGCATTGCATACTGCATTGCATGGATTGTGATGTCATAATTTTGCATTGCATACTGCATTGCATGGATTGTGAAGTCATAATGTTGCATTACATGATGCTTTGCATGGATTGTGATGTCATAATTTTGCATTGCATACTGCATTGCATGGATTGTGATGTCATAATTTTGCATTGCATACTGCATTGCATGGATTGTGATGTCATAATTTTGCATTGCATACTGCATTGCATGGATTGTGATGTCATAATGTTGCATTAAATGATGCTTTGCATGGATTGTGATGTCATAATTTTGCATTGCATACTGCATTGCATGGACTGTGATGTCATACTTTTGCATTGCATACTGCATTGCATGGATTGTGATGTCATAATTTTGCATTGCATACTGCATTGCATGGATTGTGATGTCATAATGTTGCATTAAATGATGCTTTGCATGGATTGTGATGTCATAATTTTGCATTGCATACTGCATTGCATGGATTATGATGTCATAATTTTGCATTGCATACTGCATTGCATGGATTGTGATGTCATAATTTTGCATTAAATGATGCTTTGCATGGATTATGATGTCATAATTTTGCATTGCATACTGCACTGCAATGATTGTGATGTCATAATTTTGCATTGCATGGATTGTGATGTCATACTTTTGCATTAAATGATGCTTTGCATGGATTGTGATGTCATAATTTTGCATTGCATACTGCATTGCATGGATTGTGATGTCTTACTTTAGCATTAAATGATGCTTTGCATGGATTATGATGTCATAATTTTGCATTGCATACTGCATTGCATGGATTGTGATGTCATAATTTTGCATTGCATACTGCATTGCATGGATTGTGATGTCATAATGTTGCATTAAATGATGCTTTGCATGGATTGTGATGTCATAATTTTGCATTGCATACTGCATTGCATGGATTGTGATGTCATAATTTCGCATTGCATACTGCATTGCATGGATTGTGATGTCATAATGTTGCATTAAATGATGCTTTGCATGGATTGTGATGTCATAATTTTGCATTGCATGGATTGTGATGTCATAATTTTGCATTAAATGATGCTTTGCATGGATTATGATGTCATAATTTTGCATTGCATACTGCATTGCATGGATTGTGATGTCATAATTTTGCATTGCATACTGCATTGCATGGATTGTGATGTCATAATGTTGCATTAAATGATGCTTTGCATGGGTTGTGATGTCATAATTTTGCATTGCATACTGCATTGCATGGATTGTGATGTCATAATTTTGCATTAAATGATGCTTTGCATGGATTATGATGTCATAATTTTGCATTGCATACTGCATTGCATGGATTGTGATGTCATAATTTTGCATTGCATACTGCATTGCATGGATTGTGATGTCATAATGTTGCATTAAATGATGCTTTGCATGGATTGTGATGTCATCATTTTGCATTGCATACTGAATTGCATGGATTGTGATGTCATAATTTCGCATTGCATACTGCATTGCATGGATTGTGATGTCATAATTTTGCATTAAATGATGCTTTGCATGGATTATGATGTCACAATTTTGCATTGCATACTGCATTGCATGGATTGTGATGTCATAATTTTGCATTGCATACTGCATTGCATGGATTGTGATGTCATAATTTTGCATTGCATACTGTATTGCATGGATTGTGATGTCATAATTTTGCATTGCATACTGCATTGCATGGATTGCGATGTCATAATGTTGCATTAAATGATGCTTTGCATGGATTGTGATGTCATAATTTTGCATTGCAAACTGCATTGCATGGATTGTGATGTCATAATTTTGCATTAAATGATGCTTTGCATGGATTATGATGTCATCATTTTGCATTGCATATTGCATTGCATGGATTGTGATGTCATAATTTTGCATTGCATGGATTGTGATGTCATACTTTTGCATTAAATGATGCTTTGCATGGATTATGATGTCATAATTTTGCATTGCATACTGCATTGCATGGATTGTGATGTCATAATTTTGCATTGCATACTGCATTGCATGGATTGTGATGTCATAATTTTGCATTAAATGATGCTTTGCATGGATTATGATGTCATAATTTTGCATTGCATACTGCATTGCATGGATTGTGATGTCATAATTTTGCATTAAATGATGCTTTGCATGGATTATGATGTCATTATTTTGCATTGCATACTGCATTGCATGGATTGTGATGTCATAATTTTGCATTAAATGATGCTTTGCATGGATTATGATGTCATAATTTTGCATTGCATACTGCATTGCATGGATTGTGATGTCATAATTTTGCATTGCATACTGCATTGCATGGATTGTGATGTCATAATTTTGCATTAAATGATGCTTTGCATGGATTATGATGTCATAATTTTGCATTGCATACTGCATTGCATGGATTGTGATATCATAATTTTGCATTAAAAGGTGCTTTGCATGGATTATGATGTCATAATTTTGCATTGCATACTGCATTGCATGGATTGTGATGTCATAATTTTGCATTGCATACTGCATTGCATGGATTGTGATGTCATAATTTTGCATTAAATGATGCTTTGCATGGATTATGATGTCATAATTTTGCATTGCATACTGCATTGCATGGATTGTGATATCATAATTTTGCATTAAAAGGTGCTTTGCATGGATTATGATGTCATAATTTTGCATTGCATACTGCATTGCATGGATTATGATGTCATAATTTTGCATTGCATACTGCATTGCATGGACTGTGATGTCATACTTTTGCATTGCATACTGCATTGCATGGATTGTGATGTCATAATTTTGCATTGCATACTGCATTGCATGGATTGTGATGTCATAATGTTGCATTAAATGATGCTTTGCATGGATTGTGATGTCATAATTTTGCATTGCATACTGCATTGCATGGATTATGATGTCATAATTTTGCATTGCATACTGCATTGCATGGATTGTGATGTCATAATTTTGCATTAAATGATGCTTTGCATGGATTATGATGTCATAATTTTGCATTGCATACTGCACTGCAATGATTGTGATGTCATAATTTTGCATTGCATGGATTGTGATGTCATACTTTTGCATTAAATGATGCTTTGCATGGATTGTGATGTCATAATTTTGCATTGCATACTGCATTGCATGGATTGTGATGTCTTACTTTAGCATTAAATGATGCTTTGCATGGATTATGATGTCATAATTTTGCATTGCATACTGCATTGCATGGATTGTGATGTCATAATTTTGCATTGCATACTGCATTGCATGGATTGTGATGTCATAATGTTGCATTAAATGATGCTTTGCATGGGTTGTGATGTCATAATTTTGCATTGCATACTGCATTGCATGGATTGTGATGTCATAATTTTGCATTAAATGATGCTTTGCATGGATTATGATGTCATAATTTTGCATTGCATACTGCATTGCATGGATTGTGATGTCATAATTTTGCATTGCATACTGCATTGCATGGATTGTGATGTCATAATGTTGCATTAAATGATGCTTTGCATGGATTGTGATGTCATCATTTTGCATTGCATACTGAATTGCATGGATTGTGATGTCATAATTTCGCATTGCATACTGCATTGCATGGATTGTGATGTCATAATTTTGCATTAAATGATGCTTTGCATGGATTATGATGTCACAATTTTGCATTGCATACTGCATTGCATGGATTGTGATGTCATAATTTTGCATTGCATACTGCATTGCATGGATTGTGATGTCATACTTTAGCATTAAATGATGCTTTGCATGGATTATGATGTCATAATTTTGCATTGCATACTGCATTGCATGGATTGTGATGTCATAATTTTGCATTGCATACTGCATTGAATGGATTGTGATGTCATAATGTTGCATTAAATGAAGCTTTGCATGGATTGTGATGTCATAATTTTGCATTGCATACTGCATTGCATGGATTGTGATGTCATAATTTTGCATTGCATACTGTATTGCATGGATTGTGATGTCATAATTTTGCATTGCATACTGCATTGCATGGATTGTGATGTCATAATGTTGCATTAAATGATGCTTTGCATGGATTGTGATGTCATAATTTTGCATTGCAAACTGCATTGCATGGATTGTGATGTCATAATTTTGCATTAAATGATGCTTTGCATGGATTATGATGTCATAATTTTGCATTGCATACTGCATTGCATGGATTGTGATGTCATAATTTTGCATTAAATGATGCTTTGCATGGATTATGATGTCATTATTTTGCATTGCATACTGCATTGCATGGATTGTGATGTCATAATTTTGCATTAAATGATGCTTTGCATGGATTATGATGTCATAATTTTGCATTGCATACTGCATTGCATGGATTGTGATGTCATAATTTTGCATTGCATACTGCATTGCATGGATTGTGATGTCATAATTTTGCATTAAATGATGCTTTGCATGGATTATGATGTCATAATTTTGCATTGCATACTGCATTGCATGGATTGTGATATCATAATTTTGCATTAAAAGGTGCTTTGCATGGATTATGATGTCATAATTTTGCATTGCATACTGCATTGCATGGATTGTGATGTCATAATTTTGCATCGCATACTGCATTGCATGGATTGTGATGTCATAATTTTGCATTAAATGATGCTTTGCATGGATTATGATGTCATAATTTTGCATTGCATACTGCATTGCATGGATTGTGATGTCATAATTTTGCATTGCATGGATTGTGATGTCATACTTTAGCATTAAATGATGCTTTGCATGGATTATGATGTCATAATTTTGCATTGCATACCTCATTGCATGGATTGTGATGTCATAATTTTGCATTGCATACTGCATTGCATGGATTGTGATGTCATAATTTTGCATTGCATACTGCATTGCATGGATTGTGATGTCATAATTTTGCATTGCATACTGCATTGCATGGATTGTGATGTCATAATGTTGCATTAAATGATGCTTTGCATGGATTGTGATGTCATAATTTTGCATTGCATACTGCATTGCATGGATTGTGATGTCATAATTTTGCATTGCATACTGCATTGCATGGATTGTGAAGTCATAATGTTGCATTACATGATGCTTTGCATGGATTGTGATGTCATAATTTTGCATTGCATACTGCATTGCATGGATTGTGATGTCATAATTTTGCATTAAATGATGCTTTGCATGGATTATGATGTCATAATTTTGCATTGCATACTGCATTGCATGGATTGTGATGTCATAATTTTGCATTAAATGATGCTTTGCATGGATTATGATGTCATAATTTTGCATTGCATACTGCATTGCAATGATTGTGATGTCATAATTTTGCATTGCATGGATTGTGATGTCATACTTTTGCATTAAATGATGCTTTGCATGGATTGTGATGTCATAATTTTGCATTAAATGATGCTTTGCATGGATTATGATGTCATAATTTTGCATTGCATACTGCATTGCATGGATTGTGATGTCATAATTTTGCATTGCATACTGCATTGCATGGATTGTGATGTCATAATTTTGCATTGCATACTGCATTGCATGGATTGTGATGTCATAATGTTGCATTACATGATCCTTTGCATGGGTTGTGATGTCATAATTTTGCATTGCATACTGCATTGCATGGATTGTGATGTCATAATGTTGCATTAAATGATGCTTTGCATGGATTGTGATGTCATAATTTTGCATTGCATGGATTGTGATGTCATAATTTTGCATTAAATGATGCTTTGCATGGATTATGATGTCATAATTTTGCATTGCATACTGCATTGCATGGATTGTGATGTCATAATTTTGCATTGCATACTGCATTGCATGGATTGTGATGTCATAATGTTGCATTACATGATGCTTTGCATGGATTATGATGTCATTATTTTGCATTGCATACTGCATTGCATGGATTGTGATGTCATAATTTTGCATTAAATGATGCTTTGCATGGATTATGATGTCATAATTTTGCATTGCATACTGCATTGCATGGATTGTGATGTCATAATTTTGCATTGCATGGATTGTGATGTCATACTTTTGCATTAAATGATGCTTTGCATGGATTATGATGTCATAATTTTGCATTGCATACCTCATTGCATGGATTGTGATGTCATAATTTTGCATTGCATACTGCATTGCATGGATTGTGATGTCATCATTTTGCATTGCATACTGCATTGCATGGATTGTGATGTCATAATGTTGCATTAAATGATGCTTTGCATGGATTGTGATGTCATAATTTTGCATTGTATACTGCATTGCATGGATTGTGATGTCATAATTTTGCATTGCATACTGCATTGCATGGATTGTGATGTCATAATTTTGCATTGCATACTGCATTGCATGGATTGTGAAGTCATAATGTTGCATTACATGATGCTTTGCATGGATTGTGATGTCATAATTTTGCATTGCATACTGCATTGCATGGATTGTGATGTCATAATTTTGCATTGCATACTGCATTGCATGGATTGTGATGTCATAATTTTGCATTGCATACTGCATTGCATGGATTGTGATGTCATAATGTTGCATTAAATGATGCTTTGCATGGATTGTGATGTCATAATTTTGCATTGCATACTGCATTGCATGGACTGTGATGTCATACTTTTGCATTGCATACTGCATTGCATGGATTGTGATGTCATAATTTTGCATTGCATACTGCATTGCATGGATTGTGATGTCTTACTTTAGCATTAAATGATGCTTTGCATGGATTATGATGTCATAATTTTGCATTGCATACTGCATTGCATGGATTGTGATGTCATAATTTTGCATTAAATGATGCTTTGCATGGATTATGATGTCATAATTTTGCATTGCATACTGCATTGCATGGATTGTGATGTCATAATTTTGCATTAAAAGATGCTTTGCATGGATTATGATGTCATAATTTTGCATTGCATACTGCATTGCATGGATTGTGATGTCATAATTTTGCATCGCATACTGCATTGCATGGATTGTGATGTCATAATTTTGCATTAAATGATGCTTTGCATGGATTATGATGTCATTATTTTGCATTGCATACTGCATTGCATGGATTGTGATGTCATAATTTTGCATTAAATGATGCTTTGCATGGATTATGATGTCATAATTTTGCATTGCATACTGCATTGCATGGATTGTGATGTCATAATTTTGCATTGCATGGATTGTGATGTCATACTTTTGCATTAAATGATGCTTTGCATGGATTATGATGTCATAATGTTGCATTGCATACCTCATTGCATGGATTGTGATGTCATAATTTTGCATCGCATACTGCATTGCATGGATTGTGATGTCATAATTTTGCATTAAATGATGCTTTGCATGGATTATGATGTCATTATTTTGCATTGCATACTGCATTGCATGGATTGTGATGTCATAATTTTGCATTAAATGATGCTTTGCATGGATTATGATGTCATAATTTTGCATTGCATACTGCATTGCATGGATTGTGATGTCATAATTTTGCATTGCATGGATTGTGATGTCATACTTTTGCATTAAATGATGCTTTGCATGGATTGTGATGTCATAATTTTGCATTGTATACTGCATTGCATGGATTGTGATGTCATAATTTTGCATTGCATACTGCATTGCATGGATTGTGATGTCATAATTTTGCATTGCATACTGCATTGCATGGATTGTGAAGTCATAATATTGCATTACATGATGCTTTGCATGGATTGTGATGTCATAATTTTGCATTGCATACTGCATTGCATGGATTGTGATGTCATAATTTTGCATTGCATACTGCATTGCATGGATTGTGATGTCATAATTTTGCATTGCATACTGCATTGCATGGATTGTGATGTCATAATTTTGCATTGCATACTGCATTGCATGGATTGTGATGTCATAATGTTGCATTAAATGATGCTTTGCATGGATTGTGATGTCATATTTTTGCATTAAATGATGCTTTGCATGGATTGTGATGTCATAATTTTGCATTGTATACTGCATTGCATGGATTGTGATGTCATAATTTTGCATTGCATACTGCATTGCATGGATTGTGATGTCATAATTTTGCATTGCATACTGCATTGCATGGATTGTGATGTCATAATTTTGCATTAAATGATGCTTTGCATGGATTATGATGTCATAATTTTGCATTGCATACTGCATTGCATGGATTGTGATGTCATAATTTTGCATTAAAAGATGCTTTGCATGGATTATGATGTCATAATTTTGCATTGCATACTGCATTGCATGGATTCTGATGTCATAATTTTGCATCGCATACTGCATTGCATGGATTGTGATGTCATAATTTTGCATTAAATGATGCTTTGCATGGATTATGATGTCATTATTTTGCATTGCATACTGCATTGCATGGATTGAGATGTCATAATTTTGCATTAAATGATGCTTTGCAGGGATTATGATGTCATAATTTTGCATTGCATACTGCATTGCATGGATTGTGATGTCATAATTTTGCATTGCATGGATTGTGATGTCATACTTTTGCATTAAATGATGCTTTGCATGGATTATGATGTCATAATTTTGCATTGCATACCTCATTGCATGGATTGTGATGTCATAATTTTGCATTGCATACTGCATTGCATGGATTGTGATGTCATAATTTTGCATTGCATACTGCATTGCATGGATTGTGATGTCATAATTTTGCATTGCATACTGCATTGCATGGATTGTGATGTCATAATGTTGCATTAAATGATGCTTTGCATGGATTGTGATGTCATATTTTTGCATTAAATGATGCTTTGCATGGATTGTGATGTCATAATTTTGCATTGTATACTGCATTGCATGGATTGTGATGTCATAATTTTGCATTGCATACTGCATTGCATGGATTGTGATGTCATAATTTTGCATTGCATACTGCATTGCATGGATTGTGATGTCATAATTTTGCATTAAATGATGCTTTGCATGGATTATGATGTCATAATTTTGCATTGCATACTGCATTGTATGGATTGTGATGTCATAATTTTGCATTAAAAGATGCTTTGCATGGATTATTATGTCATAATTTTGCATTGCATACTGCATTGCATGGATTGTGATGTCATAATTTTGCATTGCATACTGCATTGCATGGATTGTGAAGTCATAATGTTGCATTACATGATGCTTTGCATGGATTGTGATGTCATAATTTTGCATTGCATACTGCATTGCATGGATTGTGATGTCATAATTTTGCATTAAATGATGCTTTGCATGAATTATGATGTCATAATTTTGCATTGCATACTGCATTGCATGGATTGTGATGTCATAATTTTGCATTAAATGATGCTTTGCATGGATTATGATGTCATAATTTTGCATTGCATACTGCATTGCAATGATTGTGATGTCATAATGTTGCATTGCATGGATTGTGATGTCATACTTTTGCATTAAATGATGCTTTGCATGGATTGTGATGTCATAATTTTGCATTAAATGATGCTTTGCATGGATTATGATGTCATAATTTTGCATTGCATACTGCATTGCATGGATTGTGATGTCATAATTTTGCATTGCATACTGCATTGCATGGATTGTGATGTCATAATTTTGCATTGCATACTGCATTGCATGGATTGTGATGTCATAATGTTGCATTACATGATCCTTTGCATGGGTTGTGATGTCATAATTTTGCATTGCATACTGCATTGCATGGATTGTGATGTCATAATGTTGCATTAAATGATGCTTTGCATGGATTGTGATGTCATAATTTTGCATTGCATGGATTGTGATGTCATAATTTTGCATTAAATGATGCTTTGCATGGATTATGATGTCATAATTTTGCATTGCATACTGCATTGCATGGATTGTGATGTCATAATTTTGCATTGCATACTGCATTGCATGGATTGTGATGTCATAATGTTGCATTACATGATGCTTTGCATGGATTATGATGTCATTATTTTGCATTGCATACTGCATTGCATGGATTGTGATGTCATAATTTTGCATTAAATGATGCTTTGCATGGATTATGATGTCATAATTTTGCATTGCATACTGCATTGCATGGATTATGATGTCATAATTTTGCATTGTATACTGCATTGCATGGATTGTGATGTCATAATGTTGCATTAAATGATGCTTTGCATGGATTGTGATGTCATAATTTTGCATTGCATACTGCATTGCATGGACTGTGATGTCATACTTTTGCATTGCATACTGCATTGCATGGATTGTGATGTCATAATTTTGCATTGCATACTGCATTGCATGGATTGTGATGTCATAATGTTGCATTAAATGATGCTTTGCATGGATTGTGATGTCATAATTTTGCATTGCATACTGCATTGCATGGATTATGATGTCATAATTTTGCATTGCATACTGCATTGCATGGATTGTGATGTCATAATTTTGCATTAAATGATGCTTTGCATGGATTATGATGTCATAATTTTGCATTGCATACTGCATTGCAATGATTGTGATGTCATAATTTTGCATTGCATGGATTGTGATGTCATATTTTTGCATTAAATGATGCTTTGCATGGATTGTGATGTCATAATTTTGCATTAAATGATGCTTTGCATGGATTATGATGTCATAATTTTGCATTGCATATTGCATTGCATGGATTGTGATGTCATAATTTTGCATTGCATACTGCATTGCATGGATTGTGATGTCTTACTTTAGCATTAATGATGCTTTGCATGGATTATGATGTCATAATTTTGCATTGCATACTGCATTGCATGGATTGTGATGTCATAATTTTGCATTGCATACTGCATTGCATGGATTGTGATGTCATAATGTTGCATTAAATGATGCTTTGCATGGATTGTGATGTCATAATTTTGCATTGCATACTGCATTGCATGGATTGTGATGTCATAATTTCGCATTGCATACTGCATTGCATGGATTGTGATGTCATAATGTTGCATTAAATGATGCTTTGCATGGATTGTGATGTCATAATTTTGCATTGCATGGATTGTGATGTCATAATTTTGCATTAAATGATGCTTTGCATGGATTATGAAGTCATAATTTTGCATTGCATACTGCATTGCATGGATTGTGATGTCATAATTTTGCATTGCATACTGCATTGCATGGATTGTGATGTCATAATTTTGCATTGCATACTGCATTGCATGGATTGTGATGTCATAATGTTGCATTAAATGATGCTTTGCATGGGTTGTGATGTCATAATTTTGCATTGCATACTGCATTGCATGGATTGTGATTTCATAATTTTGCATTAAATGATGCTTTGCATGGATTATGATGTCATAATTTTGCATTGCATACTGCATTGCATGGATTGTGATGTCATAATTTTGCATTGCATACTGCATTGCATGGATTGTGATGTCATAATGTTGCATTAAATGATGCTTTGCATGGATTGTGATGTCATAATTTCGCATTGCATACTGCATTGCATGGATTATGATGTCATAATTTTGCATTGCATACTGCATTGCATGGAATGTGATGTCATAATGTTGCATTAAATGATGCTTTGCATGGATTGTGATGTCATAATTTTGCATTGCATACTGCATTGCATGGATTGTGATGTCATAATTTTGCATTAAATGATGCATTGCATGGATTGTGATGTCATAATTTTGCATTGCATACTGCATTGCATGGATTGTGATGTCATAATGTTGCATTACATGATGCTTTGCATGGATTGTGATGTCATAATTTTGCATCGCATACTGCATTGCATGGATTGTGATGTCATAATTTTGCATTAAATGATGCTTTGCATGGATTATGATGTCATTATTTTGCATTGCATACTGCATTGCATGGATTGTGATGTCATAATTTTGCATTAAATGATGCTTTGCATGGATTATGATGTCATAATTTTGCATTGCATACTGCATTGCATGGATTGTGATGTCATAATTTTGCATTCCATGGATTGTGATGTCATACTTTTGCATTAAATGATGCTTTGCATGGATTATGATGTCATAATTTTGCATTGCATACCTCATTGCATGGATTGTGATGTCATAATTTTGCATTGCATACTGCATTGCATGGATTGTGATGTCATAATTTTGCATTGCATACTGCATTGCATGGATTGTGATGTCATAATTTTGCATTGCATACTGCATTGCATGGATTGTGATGTCATAATGTTGCATTAAATGATGCTTTGCATGGATTGTGATGTCATAATTTTGCATTGTATACTGCATTGCATGGATTGTGATGTCATAATTTTGCATTGCATACTGCATTGCATGGATTGTGATGTCATAATTTTGCATTGCATACTGCATTGCATGGATTGTGAAGTCATAATGTTGCATTACATGATGCTTTGCATGGATTGTGATGTCATAATTTTGCATTGCATACTGCATTGCATGGATTGTGATGTCATAATTTTGCATTGCATACTGCATTGCATGGATTGTGATGTCATAATTTTGCATTGCATACTGCATTGCATGGATTGTGATGTCATAATGTTGCATTAAATGATGCTTTGCATGGATTGTGATGTCATAATTTTGCATTGCATACTGCATTGCATGGACTGTGATGTCATACTTTTGCATTGCATACTGCATTGCATGGATTGTGATGTCATAATTTTGCATTGCATACTGCATTGCATGGATTGTGATGTCATAATGTTGCATTAAATGATGCTTTGCATGGATTGTGATGTCATAATTTTGCATTGCATACTGCATTGCATGGATTATGATGTCATAATTTTGCATTGCATACTGCATTGCATGGATTGTGATGTCATAATTTTGCATTAAATGATGCTTTGCATGGATTATGATGTCATAATTTTGCATTGCATACTGCACTGCAATGATTGTGATGTCATAATTTTGCATTGCATGGATTGTGATGTCATACTTTTGCATTAAATGATGCTTTGCATGGATTGTGATGTCATAATTTTGCATTGCATACTGCATTGCATGGATTGTGATGTCTTACTTTAGCATTAAATGATGCTTTGCATGGATTATGATGTCATAATTTTGCATTGCATACTGCATTGCATGGATTGTGATGTCATAATTTTGCATTGCATACTGCATTGCATGGATTGTGATGTCATAATGTTGCATTAAATGATGCTTTGCATGGATTGTGATGTCATAATTTTGCATTGCATACTGCATTGCATGGATTGTGATGTCATAATTTCGCATTGCATACTGCATTGCATGGATTGTGATGTCATAATGTTGCATTAAATGATGCTTTGCATGGATTGTGATGTCATAATTTTGCATTGCATGGATTGTGATGTCATAATTTTGCATTAAATGATGCTTTGCATGGATTATGATGTCATAATTTTGCATTGCATACTGCATTGCATGGATTGTGATGTCATAATTTTGCATTGCATACTGCATTGCATGGATTGTGATGTCATAATGTTGCATTAAATGATGCTTTGCATGGGTTGTGATGTCATAATTTTGCATTGCATACTGCATTGCATGGATTGTGATGTCATAATGTTGCATTACATGATGCTTTGCATGGATTGTGATGTCATAATTTTGCATCGCATACTGCATTGCATGGATTGTGATGTCATAATTTTGCATTAAATGATGCTTTGCATGGATTATGATGTCATTATTTTGCATTGCATACTGCATTGCATGGATTGTGATGTCATAATTTTGCATTAAATGATGCTTTGCATGGATTATGATGTCATAATTTTGCATTGCATACTGCATTGCATGGATTGTGATGTCATAATTTTGCATTGCATACTGCATTGCATGGAATGTGATGTCATAATGTTGCATTAAATGATGCATTGCATGGATTGTGATGTCATAATTTTGCATTGCATACTGCATTGCATGGATTGTGATGTCATAATGTTGCATTACATGATGCTTTGCATGGATTGTGATGTCATAATTTTGCATCGCATACTGCATTGCATGGATTGTGATGTCATAATTTTGCATTAAATGATGCTTTGCATGGATTATGATGTCATTATTTTGCATTGCATACTGCATTGCATGGATTGTGATGTCATAATTTTGCATTAAATGATGCTTTGCATGGATTATGATGTCATAATTTTGCATTGCATACTGCATTGCATGGATTGTGATGTCATAATTTTGCATTCCATGGATTGTGATGTCATACTTTTGCATTAAATGATGCTTTGCATGGATTATGATGTCATAATTTTGCATTGCATACCTCATTGCATGGATTGTGATGTCATAATTTTGCATTGCATACTGCATTGCATGGATTGTGATGTCATAATTTTGCATTGCATACTGCATTGCATGGATTGTGATGTCATAATTTTGCATTGCATACTGCATTGCATGGATTGTGATGTCATAATGTTGCATTAAATGATGCTTTGCATGGATTGTGATGTCATAATTTTGCATTGTATACTGCATTGCATGGATTGTGATGTCATAATTTTGCATTGCATACTGCATTGCATGGATTGTGATGTCATAATTTTGCATTGCATACTGCATTGCATGGATTGTGAAGTCATAATGTTGCATTACATGATGCTTTGCATGGATTGTGATGTCATAATTTTGCATTGCATACTGCATTGCATGGATTGTGATGTCATAATTTTGCATTGCATACTGCATTGCATGGATTGTGATGTCATAATTTTGCATTGCATACTGCATTGCATGGATTGTGATGTCATAATGTTGCATTAAATGATGCTTTGCATGGATTGTGATGTCATAATTTTGCATTGCATACTGCATTGCATGGACTGTGATGTCATACTTTTGCATTGCATACTGCATTGCATGGATTGTGATGTCATAATTTTGCATTGCATACTGCATTGCATGGATTGTGATGTCATAATGTTGCATTAAATGATGCTTTGCATGGATTGTGATGTCATAATTTTGCATTGCATACTGCATTGCATGGATTATGATGTCATAATTTTGCATTGCATACTGCATTGCATGGATTGTGATGTCATAATTTTGCATTAAATGATGCTTTGCATGGATTATGATGTCATAATTTTGCATTGCATACTGCACTGCAATGATTGTGATGTCATAATTTTGCATTGCATGGATTGTGATGTCATACTTTTGCATTAAATGATGCTTTGCATGGATTGTGATGTCATAATTTTGCATTGCATACTGCATTGCATGGATTGTGATGTCTTACTTTAGCATTAAATGATGCTTTGCATGGATTATGATGTCATAATTTTGCATTGCATACTGCATTGCATGGATTGTGATGTCATAATTTTGCATTGCATACTGCATTGCATGGATTGTGATGTCATAATGTTGCATTAAATGATGCTTTGCATGGATTGTGATGTCATAATTTTGCATTGCATACTGCATTGCATGGATTGTGATGTCATAATTTCGCATTGCATACTGCATTGCATGGATTGTGATGTCATAATGTTGCATTAAATGATGCTTTGCATGGATTGTGATGTCATAATTTTGCATTGCATGGATTGTGATGTCATAATTTTGCATTAAATGATGCTTTGCATGGATTATGATGTCATAATTTTGCATTGCATACTGCATTGCATGGATTGTGATGTCATAATTTTGCATTGCATACTGCATTGCATGGATTGTGATGTCATAATGTTGCATTAAATGATGCTTTGCATGGGTTGTGATGTCATAATTTTGCATTGCATACTGCATTGCATGGATTGTGATGTCATAATTTTGCATTAAATGATGCTTTGCATGGATTATGATGTCATAATTTTGCATTGCATACTGCATTGCATGGATTGTGATGTCATAATTTTGCATTGCATACTGCATTGCATGGATTGTGATGTCATAATGTTGCATTAAATGATGCTTTGCATGGATTGTGATGTCATCATTTTGCATTGCATACTGAATTGCATGGATTGTGATGTCATAATTTCGCATTGCATACTGCATTGCATGGATTGTGATGTCATAATTTTGCATTAAATGATGCTTTGCATGGATTATGATGTCACAATTTTGCATTGCATACTGCATTGCATGGATTGTGATGTCATAATTTTGCATTGCATACTGCATTGCATGGATTGTGATGTCATACTTTAGCATTAAATGATGCTTTGCATGGATTATGATGTCATAATTTTGCATTGCATACTGCATTGCATGGATTGTGATGTCATAATTTTGCATTGCATACTGCATTGAATGGATTGTGATGTCATAATGTTGCATTAAATGAAGCTTTGCATGGATTGTGATGTCATAATTTTGCATTGCATACTGCATTGCATGGATTGTGATGTCATAATTTTGCATTGCATACTGTATTGCATGGATTGTGATGTCATAATTTTGCATTGCATATTGCATTGCATGGATTGTGATGTCATAATTTTGCATTGCATGGATTGTGATGTCATACTTTTGCATTAAATGATGCTTTGCATGGATTGTGATGTCATAATTTTGCATTGCATACTGCATTGCATGGATTGTGATGTCATAATTTTGCATTAAATGATGCTTTGCATGGATTATGATGTCATTATTTTGCATTGCATACTGCATTGCATGGATTGTGATGTCATAATTTTGCATTAAATGATGCTTTGCATGGATTATGATGTCATAATTTTGCATTGCATACTGCATTGCATGGATTGTGATGTCATAATTTTGCATTGCATGGATTGTGATGTCATACTTTTGCATTAAATGATGCTTTGCATGGATTATGATGTCATAATTTTGCATTGCATACCTCATTGCATCGATTGTGATGTCATAATTTTGCATTGCATACTGCATTGCATGGATTGTGATGTCATAATTTTGCATTGCATACTGCATTGCATGGATTGTGATGTCATAATGTTGCATTCAATGATGCTTTGCATGGATTGTGATGTCATAATTTTGCATTGCATACTGCATTGCATGGATTGTGATGTCATAATTTTGCATTGCATACTGCATTGCATGGATTGTTATGTCATAATTTTGCATTGCATACTGCATTGCATGGATTGTGATGTCATAATGTTGCATTACATGATGCTTTGCATGGATAGTGATGTCATAATTTTGCATTAAATGATGCTTTGCATGGATTATGATGTCATAATTTTGCATTGCATACTGCATTGCATGGATTGTGATGTCATAATTTTGCATTAAATGATGCTTTGCATGGATTATGATGTCATAATTTTGCATTGCATACTGCATTGCATGGATTGTGATGTCATAATTTTGCATTGCATACTGCATTGCATGGATTGTGATGTCATACTTTAGCATTACATGATGCTTTGCATGGATTATGATGTCATAATTTTGCATTGCATACTGCATTGCATGGATTGTGATGTCATAATTTTGCATTGCATACTGCATTGCATGGATTGTGATGTCAAAATGTTGCATTAAATGATGCTTTGCATGGATTGTGATGTCATAATTTTGCATTGCATACTGCATTGCATGGATTGTGATGTCAAAATGTTGCATTAAATGATGCTTTGCATGGATTGTGATGTCATAATTTTGCATTGCATACTGCATTGCATGGATTGTGATGTCATAATTTTGCATTAAAAGATGCTTTGCATGGATTATGATGTCATAATTTTGCATTGCATACTGCATTGCATGGATTGTGATGTCATAATTTTGCATTGCATACTGCATTGCATGGATTGTGATGTCATAATTTTGCATTAAATGATGCTTTGCATGGATTATGATGTCATAATTTTGCATTGCATACTGCATTGCATGGATTGTGATGTCATAATTTTGCATTAAAAGATGCTTTGCATGGATTATGATGTCATAATTTTGCATTGCATACTGCATTGCATGGATTGTGATGTCATAATTTTGCATCGCATACTGCATTGCATGGATTGTGATGTCATAATTTTGCATTAAATGATGCTTTGCATGGATTATGATGTCATTATTTTGCATTGCATACTGCATTGCATGGATTGTGATGTCATAATTTTGCATTAAATGATGCTTTGCATGGATTATGATGTCATAATTTTGCATTGCATACTGCATTGCATGGATTGTGATGTCATAATTTTGCATTGCATGGATTGTGATGTCATACTTTTGCATTAAATGATGCTTTGCATGGATTATGATGTCATAATTTTGCATTGCATACCTCATTGCATGGATTGTGATGTCATAATTTTGCATTGCATACTGCATTGCATGGATTGTGATGTCATAATTTTGCATTGCATACTGCATTGCATGGATTGTGATGTCATAATTTTGCATTGCATACTGCATTGCATGGATTGTGATGTCATAATGTTGCATTAAATGATGCTTTGCATGGATTGTGATGTCATAATTTTGCATTGCATACTGCATTGCATGGATTGTGATGTCATAATTTCGCATTGCATACTGCATTGCATGGATTGTGATGTCATAATGTTGCATTAAATGATGCTTTGCATGGATTGTGATGTCATAATTTTGCATTGCATGGATTGTGATGTCATAATTTAGCATTAAATGATGCTTTGCATGGATTGTGATGTCATAATTTTGCATTGCATACTGCATTGCATGGATTGCGATGTCATAATTTTGCATTAAATGATGCTTTGCATGGATTATGATGTCATAATTTTGCATTGCATACTGCATTGCATGGATTGTGATGTCATAATTTTGCATTGCATGGATTGTGATGTCATACTTTTGCATTAAATGATGCTTTGCATGGATTATGATGTCATAATTTTGCATTGCATACTGCATTGCATGGATTGTGATGTCATAATTTTGCATTGCATACTGCATTGCATGGATTGTGATGTCATAATTTTGCATTAAATGATGATTTGCATGGATTATGATGTCATAATTTTGCATTGCATACTGCATTGCATGGATTGTGATGTCATAATTTTGCATTAAAAGATGCTTTGCATGGATTATGATGTCATAATTTTGCATTGCATACTGCATTGCATGGATTGTGATGTCATAATTTTGCATCGCATACTGCATTGCATGGATTGTGATGTCATAATTTTGCATTAAATGATGCTTTGCATGGATTATGATGTCATAATTTTGCATTGCATACTGCATTGCATGGATTGTGATGTCATAATTTTGCATTAAAAGATGCTTTGCATGGATTATGATGTCATTATTTTGCATTGCATACTGCATTGCATGGATTGTGATGTCATAATTTTGCATTGCATGGATTGTGATGTCATACTTTTGCATTAAATGATGCTTTGCATGGATTATGATGTCATAATTTTGCATTGCATACCTCATTGCATGGATTGTGATGTCATAATTTTGCATTGCATACTGCATTGCATGGATTGTGATGTCATAATTTTGCATTAAATGATGCTTTGCATGGATTATGATGTCATAATTTTGCATTGCATACCTCATTGCATGGATTATGATGTCATAATTTTGCATTGCATACCTCATTGCATGGATTGTGATGTCATAATTTTGCATTGCATACTGCATTGCATGGATTGTGATGTCATAATTTTGCATTGCATACTGCATTGCATGGATTGTGATGTCATAATTTTGCATTGCATACTGCATTGCATGGATTGTGATGTCATAATGTTGCATTAAATGATGCTTTGCATGGATTGTGATGTCATAATTTTGCATTGTATACTGCATTGCATGGATTGTGATGTCATAATTTTGCATTGCATACTGCATTGCATGGATTGTGATGTCATAATTTTGCATTAAATGATGCTTTGCATGGATTATGATGTCATAATTGTGCATTGCATACTGCATTGCATGGATTGTGAAGTCATAATTTTGCATTCAATGATGCTTTGCATGGATTGTGATGTCATAATTTTTCATTGCATACTGCATTGCATGGATTGTGATGTCATAATTTTGCATTGCATACTGCATTGCATGGATTGTTATGTCATAATTTTGCATTGCATACTGCATTGCATGGATTGTGATGTCATAATGTTGCATTACATGATGATTTGCATGGATTGTGATGTCATAATTTTGCATTAAATGATGCTTTGCATGGATTATGATGTCATAATTTTGCATTGCATACTGCATTGCATGGATTGTGATGTCATAATTTTGCATTGCATACTGCATTGCATTGATTGTGATGTCATAATTTTGCATTGCATACTGCATTGCATGGATTGTGATGTCATAATGTTGCATTAAATGATGCTTTGCATGGATTGTGATGCCATAATTTTGCATTGCATACTGCATTGCATGGATTGTGATGTCATAATTTTGCATTGCATACTGCATTGCATGGATTGTGATGTCATACTTTTGCATTAAATGATGCTTTGCATGGATTATGATGTCATAATTTTGCATTGCATACTGCATTGCATGGATTGTGATGTCATAATTTTGCATTGCATGGATTGTGATGTCATACTTTTGCATTAAATGATGCTTTGCATGGATTGTGATGTCATAATTTTGCATTGTATACTGCATTGCATGGATTGTTATGTCATAATTTTGCATTGCATACTGCATTGCATGGATTGTGATGTCATAATGTTGCATTACATGATGATTTGCATGGATTGTGATGTCATAATTTTGCATTAAATGATGCTTTGCATGGATTATGATGTCATAATTTTGCATTGCATACTGCATTGCATGGATTGTGATGTCATAATTTTGCATTGCATACTGCATTGCATTGATTGTGATGTCATAATTTTGCATTGCATACTGCATTGCATGGATTGTGATGTCATAATGTTGCATTAAATGATGCTTTGCATGGATTGTGATGCCATAATTTTGCATTGCATACTGCATTGCATGGATTGTGATGTCATAATTTTGCATTGCATACTGCATTGCATGGATTGTGATGTCATACTTTTGCATTAAATGATGCTTTGCATGGATTATGATGTCATAATTTTGCATTGCATACTGCATTGCATGGATTGTGATGTCATAATTTTGCATTGCATGGATTGTGATGTCATACTTTTGCATTAAATGATGCTTTGCATGGATTGTGATGTCATAATTTTGCATTGTATACTGCATTGCATGGATTGTGATGTCATAATTTTGCATTGCATACTGCATTGCATGGATTGTGATGTCATAATTTTGCATTAAATGATGCTTTGCATGGATTATGATGTCATAATTGTGCATTGCATACTGCATTGCATGGATTGTGAAGTCATAATTTTGCATTGCATGGATTGTGATGTCATACTTTTGCATTAAATGATGCTTTGCATGGATTATGATGTCATAATTTTGCATTGCATACCTCATTGCATGGATTGTGATGTCATAATTTTGCATTGTATACTGCATTGCATGGATTGTGATGTCATAATTTTGCATTGCATACTGCATTGCATGGATTGTGATGTCATAATTTTGCATTGCATACTGCATTGCATGGATTGTGATGTCATAATGTTGCATTAAATGATGCTTTGCATGTATTGTGATGTCATAATTTTGCATTGCATACTGCATTGCATGGATTGTGATGTCATACTTTTGCATTAAATGATGCTTTGCATGGATTGTGATGTCATACTTTTGCAATAAATGATGCTTTGCATGAATTATGATGTCATAATTTTGCATTGCATACCTCATTGCATGGATTGTGATGTCATAATTTTGCATTGCATACTGCATTGCATGGATTGTGATGTCATAATTTTGCATTGCATACTGCATTGCATGGATTGTGATGTCATAATTTTGCATTGCATACTGCATTGCATGGATTGTGATGTCATAATGTTGCATTAAATGATGCTTTGCATGGATTGTGATGTCATCATTTTGCATTGTATACTGCATTGCATGGATTGTGATGTCATAATTTTGCATTGCATACTGCATTGCATGGATTGTGAAGTCATAATGTTGCATTACATGATGCTTTGCATGGATTGTGATGTCATAATTTTGCATTGCATACTGCATTGCATGGATTGTGATGTCATAATTTTGCATTGCATACTGCATTGCATGGATTGTGATGTCATCATTTTGCATTGCATACTGCATTGCATGGATTGTGAAGTCATAATGTTGCATTAAATGATGCTTTGCATGGATTGTGATGTCATCATTTTGCATTGCATACTGCATTGCATGGATTGTGATGTCATAATTTCGCATTGCATACTGCATTGCATGGATTGTGATGTCATAATTTTGCATTGCATACTGCATTGCATGGATTGTGATGTCATAATGTTGCATTGAATGATGCTTTGCATGGATTGTGATGTCATAATTTTGCATTGCATACTGCATTGCATGGATTGTGATGTCATAATTTTGCATTAAATGATGCTTTGCATGGATTATGATGTCATAATTTTGCATTGCATACTGCATTGCATGGATTGTGATGTCATAATTTTGCATTGCATACTGCATTGCATGGATTGTGATGTCATAATTTTGCATTGCATACTGCATTGCATGGATTGTGATGTCATAATGTTGCATTAAATGATGCTTTGCATGGATTGTGATGTCATAATTTTGCATTGCATGGATTGTGATGTCATAATTTTGCATTAAATGATGCTTTGCATGGATTATGATGTCATAATTTTGCATTGCATACTGCATTGCATGGATTGTGATGTCAGAATTTTGCATTGCATACTGCATTGCATGGATTGTGATGTCATAATGTTGCATTACATGATGCTTTGCATGGGTTGTGATGTCATAATTTTGCATTGCATACTGCATTGCATGGATTGTGATGTCATAATGTTGCATTAAATGATGCTTTGCATGAATTATGATGTCATAATTTTGCATTGCATACTGCATTGCATGGATTGTGATGTCATAATTTTGCATTGCATACTGCATTGCATGGATTGTGATGTCATAATGTTGCATTAAATGATGCTTTGCATGGATTGTGATGTCATCATTTTGCATTGCATACTGCATTGCATGGATTGTGATGTCATAATTTCGCATTGCATACTGCATTGCATGGATTGTGATGTCATAATTTTGCATTGCATACTGCATTGCATGGATTGTGATGTCATAATGTTGCATTACATGATGCTTTGCATGGGTTGTGATGTCATAATTTTGCATTGCATACTGCATTGCATGGATTGTGATGTCATAATTTTGCATTAAATGATGCTTTGCATGAATTATGATGTCATAATTTTGCATTGCATACTGCATTGCATGGATTGTGATGTCATAATTTTGCATTGCATACTGCATTGCATGGATTGTGATGTCATAATGTTGCATTAAATGATGCTTTGCATGGATTGTGATGTCATCATTTTGCATTGCATACTGCATTGCATGGATTGTGATGTCATAATTTTGCATTGCATACTGCATTTCATGGATTGCGATGTCATAATTTTGCATTAAATGATGCTTTGCATGGATTATGATGTCATAATTTTGCATTGCATACTGCATTGCATGGATTGTGATGTCATAATTTTGCATTGCATGGATTGTGATGTCATACTTTTGCATTAAATGATGCTTTGCATGGATTATGATGTCATAATTTTGCATTGCATACTGCATTGCATGGATTGTGATGTCATAATTTTGCATTGCATACTGCATTGCATGGATTGTGATGTCATAATTTTGCATTAAATGATGCTTTGCATGGATTATGATGTCATAATTTTGCATTGCATACTGCATTGCATGGATTGTGATGTCATAATTTTGCATTAAAAGATGCTTTGCATGGATTATGATGTCATAATTTTGCATTGCATACTGCATTGCATGGATTGTGATGTCATAATTTTGCATCGCATACTGCATTGCATGGATTGTGATGTCATAATTTTGCATTAAATGATGCTTTGCATGGATTATGATGTCATTATTTTGCATTGCATACTGCATTGCATGGATTGTGATGTCATACTTTTGCATTAAATGATGCTTTGCATGGATTGTGATGTCATAATTTTGCATTGCATACTGCATTGCATGGATTGCAATGTCATAATTTTGCATTAAATGATGCTTTGCATGGATTATGATGTCATAATTTTGCATTGCATACTGCATTGCATGGATTGTGATGTCATAATTTTGCATTGCATGGATTGTGATGTCATACTTTTGCATTAAATGATGCTTTGCATGGATTATGATGTCATAATTTTGCATTGCATACTGCATTGCATGGATTGTGATGTCATAATTTTGCATTGCATACTGCATTGCATGGATTGTGATGTCATAATTTTGCATTAAATGATGCTTTGCATGGATTATGATGTCATAATTTTGCATTGCATACTGCATTGCATGGATTGTGATGTCATAATTTTGCATTAAAAGATGCTTTGCATGGATTATGATGTCATAATTTTGCATTGCATACTGCATTGCATGGATTGTGATGTCATAATTTTGCATCGCATACTGCATTGCATGGATTGTGATGTCATAATTTTGCATTAAATGATGCTTTGCATGGATTATGATGTCATTATTTTGCATTGCATACTGCATTGCATGGATTGTGATGTCATACTTTTGCATTAAATGATGCTTTGCATGGATTATGATGTCATAATTTTGCATTGCATACCTCATTGCATGGATTGTGATGTCATAATTTTGCATTGCATACTGCATTGCATGGATTGTGATGTCATAATTTTGCATTGCATACTGCATTGCATGGATTGTGATGTCATAATGTTGCATTAAATGATGCTTTGCATGGATTGTGATGTCATAATTTTGCATTGTATACTGCATTGCATGGATTGTGATGTCATAATTTTGCATTGCATACTGCATTGCATGGATTGTGATGTCATAATTTTGCATTAAATGATGCTTTGCATGGATTATGATGTCATAATTTTGCATTGCATACTGCATTGCATGGATTGTGAAGTCATAATTTTGCATTGCATGGATTGTGATGTCATACTTTTGCATTAAATTATGCTTTGCATGGATTGTGATGTCATAATTTTGCATTGCATACTGCATTGCATGGATTGCGATGTCATAATTTTGCATTAAATGATGCTTTCATGGATTATGATGTCATAATTTTGCATTGCATACTGCATTGCATGGATTGTGATGTCATAATTTTGCATTGCATGGATTGTGATGTCATACTTTTGCATTAAATGATGCTTTGCATGGATTATGATGTCATAATTTTGCATTGCATACTGCATTGCATGGATTGTGATGTCAAAATTTTGCATTGCATACTGCATTGCATGGATTGTGATGTCATAATTTTGCATTAAAAGATGCTTTGCATGGATTATGATGTCATAATTTTGCATTGCATACTGCATTGCATGGATTGTGATGTCATAATTTTGCATCGCATACTGCATTGCATGGATTGTGATGTCATAATTTTGCATTAAATGATGCTTTGCATGGATTATGATGTCATTATTTTGCATTGCATACTGCATTGCATGGATTGTGATGTCATAATTTTGCATTGCATGGATTGTGATGTCATACTTTTGCATTAAATGATGCTTTGCATGGATTATGATGTCATAATTTTGCATTGCATACCTCATTGCATGGATTGTGATGTCATAATTTTGCATTGCATACTGCATTGCATGGATTGTGATGTCATAATTTTGCATTAAATGATGCTTTGCATGGATTATGATGTCATAATTTTGCATTGCATACCTCATTGCATGGATTATGATGTCATAATTTTGCATTGCATACCTCATTGCATGGATTGTGATGTCATAATTTTGCATTGCATACTGCATTGCATGGATTGTGATGTCATAATTTTGCATTGCATACTGCATTGCATGGATTGTGATGTCATAATTTTGCATTGCATACTGCATCGCATGGATTGTGATGTCATAATGTTGCATTAAATGATGCTTTGCATGGATTGTGATGTCATAATTTTGCATTGTATACTGCATTGCATGGATTGTGATGTCATAATTTTGCATTGCATACTGCATTGCATGGATTGTGATGTCATAATTTTGCATTAAATGATGCTTTGCATGGATTGTGATGTCATAATTTTGCATTGCATACTGCATTGCATGGATTGTGAAGTCATAATTTTGCATTGCATGGATTGTGATGTCATACTTCTGCATTAAATGATGCTTTGCATGGATTATGATGTCATAATTTTGCATTGCATACCTCATTGCATGGATTGTGATGTCATAATTTTGCATTGCATACTGCATTGCATGGATTGTGATGTCATAATTTTGCATTGCATACTGCATTGCATGGATTGTGATGTCATAATTTTGCATTGCATACTGCATTGCATGGATTGTGATGTCATAATTTTGCATTGCATACTGCATTGCATGGATTGTGATGTCATAATGTTGCATTAAATGATGCTTTGCATGGATTGTGATGTCATAATTTTGCATTGTATACTGCATTGCATGGATTGTGATGTCATAATTTTGCATTGCATACTGCATTGCATGGATTGTGAAGTCATAATGGTGCATTACATGATGCTTTGCATGGATTGTGATGTCATAATTTTGCATTGCATACTGCATTGCATGGATTGTGATGTCATAATTTTGCATTGCATACTGCATTGCATGGATTGTGATGTCATAATTTTGCATTGCATACTGCATTGCATGGATTGTGAAGTCATAATGTTGCATTAAATGATGCTTTGCATGGATTGTGATGTCATCATTTTGCATTGCATACTGCATTGCATGGATTGTGATGTCATAATTTCGCATTGCATACTGCATTGCATGGATTGTGATGTCATAATTTTGCATTGCATGGATTGTGATGTCATAATGTTGCATTGAATGATGCTTTGCATGGATTGTGATGTCATAATTTTGCATTGCATACTGCATTGCATGGATTGTGATGTCATAATTTTGCATTAAATGATGCTTTGCATGGATTATGATGTCATAATTTTGCATTGCATACTGCATTGCATGGATTGTGATGTCATAATTTTGCATTGCATACTACATTGCATGGATTGTGATGTCATAATTTTGCATTGCATACTGCATTGCATGGATTGTGATGTCATAATGTTGCATTAAATGATGCTTTGCATGGATTGTGATGTCATAATTTTGCATTGCATGGATTGTGATGTCATAATTTTGCATTAAATGATGCTTTGCATGGATTATGATGTCATAATTTTGCATTGCATACTGCATTGCATGGATTGTGATGTCAGAATTTTGCATTGCATACTGCATTGCATGGATTGTGATGTCATAATGTTGCATTACATGATGCTTTGCATGGGTTGTGATGTCATAATTTTGCATTGCATACTGCATTGCATGGATTGTGATGTCATAATTTTGCATTAAATGATGCTTTGCATGAATTGTGATGTCATAATTTTGCATTGCATACTGCATTGCATGGATTGTTATGTCATAATTTTGCATTGCATACTGCATTGCATGGATTGTGATGTCATAATGTTGCATTAAATGATGCTTTGCATGGATTGTGATGTCATCATTTTGCATTGCATACTGCATTGCATGGATTGTGATGTCATAATTTCGCATTGCATACTGCATTGCATGGATTGTGATGTCATAATTTTGCATTACATACTGCATTGCATGGATTGTGATGTCATAATTTTGCATTAAATGATGCTTTGCATGGATTATGATGTCATAATTTTGCATTGCATACCTCATTGCATGGATTATGATGTCATAATTTTGCATTGCATACCTCATTGCATGGATTGTGATGTCATAATTTTGCATTGCATACTGCATTGCATGGATTGTGATGTCATAATTTTGCATTGCATACTGCATTGCATGGATTGTGATGTCATAATTTTGCATTGCATACTGCATTGCATGGATTGTGATGTCATACTGTTGCATTAAATGATGCTTTGCATGGATTGTGATGTCATAATTTTGCATTGTATACTGCATTGCATGGATTGTGATGTCATAATTTTGCATTGCATACTGCATTGCATGGATTGTGATGTCATAATTTTGCATTAAATGATGCTTTGCATGGATTATGATGTCATAATTTTGCATTGCATACTGCATTGCATGGATTGTGAAGTCATAATTTTGCATTGCATGGATTGTGATGTCATACTTTTGCATTAAATGATGCTTTGCATGGATTATGATGTCATAATTTTGCATTGCATACCTCATTGCATGGATTGTGATGTCATAATTTTGCATTGCATACTGCATTGCATGGATTGTGATGTCATAATTTCGCATTGCATACTGCATTGCATGGATTGTGATGTCATAATTTTGCATTGCATACTGCATTGCATGGATTGTGATGTCATAATTTTGCATTAAATGATGCTTTGCATGGATTATGATGTCATAATTTTGCATTGCATACCTCATTGCATGGATTATGATGTCATAATTTTGCATTGCATACCTCATTGCATGGATTGTGATGTCATAATTTTGCATTGCATACTGCATTGCATGGATTGTGATGTCATAATTTTGCATTGCATACTGCATTGCATGGATTGTGATGTCATAATTTTGCATTGCATACTGCATTGCATGGATTGTGATGTCATAATGTTGCATTAAATGATGCTTTGCATGGATTGTGATGTCATAATTTTGCATTGTATACTGCATTGCATGGATTGTGATGTCATAATTTTGCATTGCATACTGCATTGCATGGATTGTGATGTCATCATTTTGCATTAAATGATGCTTTGCATGGATTATGATGTCATAATTTTGCATTGCATACTGCATTGCATGGATTGTGAAGTCATAATTTTGCATTGCATGGATTGTGATGTCATACTTTTGCATTAAATGATGCTTTGCATGGATTATGATGTCATAATTTTGCATTGCATACCTCATTGCATGGATTGTGATGTCATAATTTTGCATTGCATACTGCATTGCATGGATTGTGATGTTATACTTTTGCATTAAATGATGCTTTGCATGGATTGTGATGTCATACTTTTGCAATAAATGATGCTTTGCATGGATTATGATGTCATAATTTTGCATTGCATACCTCATTGCATGGATTGTGATGTCATAATTTTGCATTGCATACTGCATTGCATGGATTGTGAAGTCATAATTTTGCATTGCATGGATTGTGATGTCATACTTTTGCATTAAATGATGCTTTGCATGGATTATGATGTCATAATTTTGCATTGCATACCTCATTGCATGGATTGTGATGTCATAATTTTGCATTGCATACTGCATTGCATGGATTGTGATGTCATAATTTTGCATTGCATACTGCATTGCATGGATTGTGATGTCATAATTTTGCATTGCATACTGCATTGCATGGATTGTGATGTCATAATGTTGCCTTAAATGATGCTTTGCATGTATTGTGATGTCATAATTTTGCATTGCATACTGCATTGCATGGATTGTGATGTCATAATTTTGCATTGCATACTGCATTGCATGGATTGTGATGTCATAATTTTGCATTGCATACTGCATTGCATGGATTGTGATGTCATAATGTTGCATTAAATGATGCTTTGCATGGATTGTGATGTCATAATTTTGCATTGTATACTGCATTGCATGGATTGTGATGTCATAATTTTGCATTGCATACTGCATTGCATGGATTGTGAAGTCATAATGGTGCATTACATGATGCTTTGCATGGATTGTGATGTCATAATTTTGCATTGCATACTGCATTGCATGGATTGTGATGTCATAATTTTGCATTGCATACTGCATTGCATGGATTGTGATGTCATAATTTTGCATTGCATACTGCATTGCATGGATTGTGAAGTCATAATGTTGCATTAAATGATGCTTTGCATGGATTGTGATGTCATCATTTTGCATTGCATACTGCATTGCATGGATTGTGATGTCATAATTTCGCATTGCATACTGCATTGCATGGATTGTGATGTCATAATTTTGCATTGCATGGATTGTGATGTCATAATGTTGCATTGAATGATGCTTTGCATGGATTGTGATGTCATAATTTTGCATTGCATACTGCATTGCATGGATTGTGATGTCATAATTTTGCATTAAATGATGCTTTGCATGGATTATGATGTCATAATTTTGCATTGCATACTGCATTGCATGGATTGTGATGTCATAATTTTGCATTGCATACTGCATTGCATGGATTGTGATGTCATAATTTTGCATTGCATACTGCATTGCATGGATTGTGATGTCATAATGTTGCATTAAATGATGCTTTGCATGGATTGTGATGTCATAATTTTGCATTGCATGGATTGTGATGTCATAATTTTGCATTAAATGATGCTTTGCATGGATTATGATGTCATAATTTTGCATTGCATACTGCATTGCATGGATTGTGATGTCAGAATTTTGCATTGCATACTGCATTGCATGGATTGTGATGTCATAATGTTGCATTACATGATGCTTTGCATGGGTTGTGATGTCATAATTTTGCATTGCATACTGCATTGCATGGATTGTGATGTCATAATTTTGCATTAAATGATGCTTTGCATGAATTATGATGTCATAATTTTGCATTGCATACTGCATTGCATGGATTGTGATGTCATAATTTTGCATTGCATACTGCATTGCATGGATTGTGATGTCATAATGTTGCATTAAATGATGCTTTGCATGGATTGTGATGTCATCATTTTGCATTGCATACTGCATTGCATGGATTGTGATGTCATAATTTTGCATTGCATACTGCATTGCATGGATTGTGATGTCATAATTTTGCATTAAATGATGCTTTGCATGGATTATGATGTCATAATTTTGCATTGCATACCTCATTGCATGGATTATGATGTCATAATTTTGCATTGCATACCTCATTGCATGGATTGTGATGTCATAATTTTGCATTGCATACTGCATTGCATGGATTGTGATGTCATAATTTTGCATTGCATACTGCATTGCATGGATTGTGATGTCATAATTTTGCATTGCATACTGCATTGCATGGATTGTGATGTCATAATGTTGCATTAAATGATGCTTTGCATGGATTGTGATGTCATAATTTTGCATTGTATACTGCATTGCATGGATTGTGATGTCATAATTTTGCATTGCATACTGCATTGCATGGATTGTGATGTCATAATTTTGCATTAAATGATGCTTTGCATGGATTATGATGTCATAATTTTGCATTGCATACTGCATTGCATGGATTGTGAAGTCATAATTTTGCATTGCATGGATTGTGATGTCATACTTTTGCATTAAATGATGCTTTGCATGGATTATGATGTCATAATTTTGCATTGCATACCTCATTGCATGGATTGTGATGTCATAATTTTGCATTGCATACTGCATTGCATGGATTGTGATGTCATAATTTCGCATTGCATACTGCATTGCATGGATTGTGATGTCATAATTTTGCATTGCATACTGCATTGCATGGATTGTGATGTCATAATTTTGCATTAAATGATGCTTTGCATGGATTATGATGTCATAATTTTGCATTGCATACCTCATTGCATGGATTATGATGTCATAATTTTGCATTGCATACCTCATTGCATGGATTGTGATGTCATAATTTTGCATTGCATACTGCATTGCATGGATTGTGATGTCATAATTTTGCATTGCATACTGCATTGCATGGATTGTGATGTCATAATTTTGCATTGCATACTGCATTGCATGGATTGTGATGTCATAATGTTGCATTAAATGATGCTTTGCATGGATTGTGATGTCATAATTTTGCATTGTATACTGCATTGCATGGATTGTGATGTCATAATTTTGCATTGCATACTGCATTGCATGGATTGTGATGTCATCATTTTGCATTAAATGATGCTTTGCATGGATTATGATGTCATAATTTTGCATTGCATACTGCATTGCATGGATTGTGAAGTCATAATTTTGCATTGCATGGATTGTGATGTCATACTTTTGCATTAAATGATGCTTTGCATGGATTATGATGTCATAATTTTGCATTGCATACCTCATTGCATGGATTGTGATGTCATAATTTTGCATTGCATACTGCATTGCATGGATTGTGATGTCATAATTTTGCATTGCATACTGCATTGCATGGATTGTGATGTCATAATTTTGCATTGCATACTGCATTGCATGGATTGTGATGTCATAATGTTGCATTAAATGATGCTTTGCATGTATTGTGATGTCATAATTTTGCATTGCATACTGCATTGCATGGATTGTGATGTCATACTTTTGCATTAAATGATGCTTTGCATGGATTGTGATGTCATACTTTTGCAATAAATGATGCTTTGCATGGATTATGATGTCATAATTTTGCATTGCATACCTCATTGCATGGATTGTGATGTCATAATTTTGCATTGCATACTGCATTGCATGGATTGTGATGTCATAATTTTGCATTGTATACTGCATTGCATGGATTGTGATGTCATAATTTTGCATTGCATACTGCATTGCATGGATTGTGAAGTCATAATGTTGCATTACATGATGCTTTGCATGGATTGTGATGTCATAATTTTGCATTGCATACTGCATTGCATGGATTGTGATGTCATAATTTCGCATTGCATACTGCATTGCATGGATTGTGATGTCATCATTTTGCATTGCATACTGCATTGCATGGATTGTGATGTCATAATGTTGCATTGAATGATGCTTTGCATGGATTGTGATGTCATAATTTTGCATTGCATACTGCATTGCATGGATTGTGATGTCATAATTTTGCATTAAATGATGCTTTGCATGGATTATGATGTCATAATTTTGCATTGCATACTGCATTGCATGGATTGTGATGTCATAATTTTGCATTGCATACTGCATTGCATGGATTGTGATGTCATAATTTTGCATTGCATACTGCATTGCATGGATTGTGATGTCATAATGTTGCATTAAATGATGCTTTGCATGGATTGTGATGTCATAATTTTGCATTGCATGGATTGTGATGTCATAATTTTGCATTAAATGATGCTTTGCATGGATTATGATGTCATAATTTTGCATTGCATACTGCATTGCATGGATTGTGATGTCAGAATTTTGCATTGCATACTGCATTGCATGGATTGTGATGTCATAATGTTGCATTACATGATGCTTTGCATGGGTTGTGATGTCATAATTTTGCATTGCATACTGCATTGCATGGATTGTGATGTCATAATTTTGCATTAAATGATGCTTTGCATGAATTATGATGTCATAATTTTGCATTGCATACTGCATTGCATGGATTGTGATGTCATAATTTTGCATTGCATACTGCATTGCATGGATTGTGATGTCATAATGTTGCATTAAATGATGCTTTGCATGGATTGTGATGTCATCATTTTGCATTGCATACTGCATTGCATGGATTGTGATGTCATAATTTTGCATTGCATACTGCATTGCATGGATTGTGATGTCATAATTTTGCATTGCATACTGCATTGCATGGATTGTGATGTCATAATGTTGCATTAAATGATGCTTTGCATGGATTGTGATGTCATCATTTTGCATTGCATACTGCATTGCATGGATTGTGATGTCATAATTTTGCATTGCATACTGCATTGCATGGATTGTGATGTCATAATTTTGCATTGCATACTGCATTGCATGGATTGTGAAGTCATAATGTTGCATTAAATGATGCTTTGCATGGATTGTGATGTCATCATTTTGCATTGCATACTGCATTGCATGGATTGTGATGTCATAATTTCGCATTGCATACTGCATTGCATGGATTGTGATGTCATAATTTTGCATTGCATACTGCATTGCATGGATTGTGATGTCATAATTTCGCATTGCATACTGCATTGCATGGATTGTGATGTCATAATTTTGCATTGCATACTGCATTGCATGGATTGTGATGTCATAATGTTGCATTGAATGATGCTTTGCATGGATTGTGATGTCATAATTTTGCATTGCATACTGCATTGCATGGATTGTGATGTCATAATTTTGCATTAAATGATGCTTTGCATGGATTATGATGTCATAATTTTGCATTGCATACTGCATTGCATGGATTGTGATGTCATAATTTTGCATTGCATACTGCATTGCATGGATTGTGATGTCATAATTTTGCATTGCATACTGCATTGCATGGATTGTGATGTCATAATGTTGCATTAAATGATGCTTTGCAAGGATTGTGATGTCATAATTTTGCATTGCATGGATTGTGATGTCATAATTTCGCATTAAATGATGCTTTGCATGGATTATGATGTCATAATTTTGCATTGCATACTGCATTGCATGGATTGTGATGTCAGAATTTTGCATTGCATACTGCATTGCATGGATTGTGATGTCATAATGTTGCATTACATGATGCTTTGCATGGGTTGTGATGTCATAATTTTGCATTGCATACTGCATTGCATGGATTGTGATGTCATAATTTTGCATTAAATGATGCTTTGCATGAATTATGATGTCATAATTTTGCATTGCATACTGCATTGCATGGATTGTGATGTCATAATTTTGCATTGCATACTGCATTGCATGGATTGTGATGTCATAATGTTGCATTAAATGATGCTTTGCATGGATTGTGATGTCATCATTTTGCATTGCATACTGCATTGCATGGATTGTGATGTCATAATTTTGCATTGCATACTGCATTGCATGGATTGTGATGTCATAATTTTGCATTGCATACTGCATTGCATGGATTGTGATGTCATAATTTTGCATTAAATGATGCTTTGCATGGATTATGATGTCATAATTTTGCATTGCATACCTCATTGCATGGATTATGATGTCATAATTTTGCATTGCATACCTCATTGCATGGATTGTGATGTCATAATTTTGCATTGCATACTGCATTGCATGGATTGTGATGTCATAATTTTGCATTGCATACTGCATTGCATGGATTGTGATGTCATAATTTTGCATTGCATACTGCATTGCATGGATTGTGATGTCATAATGTTGCATTAAATGATGCTTTGCATGGATTGTGATGTCATAATTTTGCATTGTATACTGCATTGCATGGATTGTGATGTCATAATTTTGCATTGCATACTGCATTGCATGGATTGTGATGTCATCATTTTGCATTAAATGATGCTTTGCATGGATTATGATGTCATAATTTTGCATTGCATACTGCATTGCATGGATTGTGAAGTCATAATTTTGCATTGCATGGATTGTGATGTCATACTTTTGCATTAAATGATGCTTTGCATGGATTATGATGTCATAATTTTGCATTGCATACCTCATTGCATGGATTGTGATGTCATAATTTTGCATTGCATACTGCATTGCATGGATTGTGATGTCATAATTTTGCATTGCATACTGCATTGCATGGATTGTGATGTCATAATTTTGCATTGCATACTGCATTGCATGGATTGTGATGTCATAATGTTGCATTAAATGATGCTTTGCATGTATTGTGATGTCATAATTTTGCATTGCATACTGCATTGCATGGATTGTGATGTCATACTTTTGCATTAAATGATGCTTTGCATGGATTGTGATGTCATACTTTTGCAATAAATGATGCTTTGCATGGATTATGATGTCATAATTTTGCATTGCATACCTCATTGCATGGATTGTGATGTCATAATTTTGCATTGCATACTGCATTGCATGGATTGTGATGTCATAATTTTGCATTGCATACTGCATTGCATGGATTGTGATGTCATAATTTTGCATTGCATACTGCATTGCATGGATTGTGATGTCATAATGTTGCATTAAATGATGCTTTGCATGGATTGTGATGTCATAATTTTGCATTGTATACTGCATTGCATGGATTGTGATGTCATAATTTTGCATTGCATACTGCATTGCATGGATTGTGAAGTCATAATGTTGCATTACATGATGCTTTGCATGGATTGTGATGTCATAATTTTGCATTGCATACTGCATTGCATGGATTGTGATGTCATAATTTTGCATTGCATACTGCATTGCATGGATTGTGATGTCATAATTTTGCATTGCATACTGCATTGCATGGATTGTGAAGTCATAATGTTGCATTAAATGATGCTTTGCATGGATTGTGATGTCATCATTTTGCATTGCATACTGCATTGCATGGATTGTGATGTCATAATTTCGCATTGCATACTGCATTGCATGGATTGTGATGTCATAATTTTGCATTGCATACTGCATTGCATGGATTGTGATGTCATAATGTTGCATTGAATGATGCTTTGCATGGATTGTGATGTCATAATTTTGCATTGCATACTGCATTGCATGGATTGTGATGTCATAATTTTGCATTAAATGATGCTTTGCATGGATTATGATGTCATAATTTTGCATTGCATACTGCATTGCATGGATTGTGATGTCATAATTTTGCATTGCATACTGCATTGCATGGATTGTGATGTCATAATTTTGCATTGCATACTGCATTGCATGGATTGTGATGTCATAATGTTGCATTAAATGATGCTTTGCATGGATTGTGATGTCATAATTTTGCATTGCATGGATTGTGATGTCATAATTTTGCATTAAATGATGCTTTGCATGGATTATGATGTCATAATTTTGCATTGCATACTGCATTGCATGGATTGTGATGTCAGAATTTTGCATTGCATACTGCATTGCATGGATTGTGATGTCATAATGTTGCATTACATGATGCTTTGCATGGGTTGTGATGTCATAATTTTGCATTGCATACTGCATTGCATGGATTGTGATGTCATAATTTTGCATTAAATGATGCTTTGCATGAATTATGATGTCATAATTTTGCATTGCATACTGCATTGCATGGATTGTGATGTCATAATTTTGCATTGCATACTGCATTGCATGGATTGTGATGTCATAATGTTGCATTAAATGATGCTTTGCATGGATTGTGATGTCATCATTTTGCATTGCATACTGCATTGCATGGATTGTGATGTCATAATTTTGCATTGCATACTGCATTGCATGGATTGTGATGTCATAATTTTGCATTGCATACTGCATTGCATGGATTGTGATGTCATAATGTTGCATTAAATGATGCTTTGCATGGATTGTGATGTCATAATTTTGCATTGCACGGATTGTGATGTCATACTTTTGCATTAAATGATGCTTTGCATGGATTATGATGTCATAATTTTGCATTGCATACTGCATTGCATGGATTGTGATGTCATAATTTTGCATTGCATACTGCATTGCATGGATTGTGATGTCATAATTTTGCATTAAATGATGCTTTGCATGGATTATGATGTCACAATTTTGCATTGCATACTGCATTGCATGGATTGTGATGTCATAATTTTGCATTGCATACTGCATTGCATGGATTGTGATGTCATACTTTAGCATTAAATGATGCTTTGCATGGATTATGATGTCATAATTTTGCATTGCATACTGCATTGCATGGATTGTGATGTCATAATCTTGCATTGCATACTGCATTGCATGGATTGTGATGTCATAATTTTGCATTGCATACTGCATTGCATGGATTGTGATGTCATAATGTTGCATTAAATGATGCTTTGCATGGATTGTGATGTCATAATTTTGCATTGCATACTGCATTGCATGGATTGTGATGTCATAATTTTGCATTGCATACTGCATTGCATGGATTGTGATGTCATAATTTTGCATTGCATACTGCATTGCATGGATTGTGATGTCATAATGTTGCATTAAATGATGCTTTGCATGGATTGTGATGTCATAATTTTGCATTGCAAACTGCATTGCATGGATTGTGATGTCATAATTTTGCATTAAATGATGCTTTGCATGGATTATGATGTCATAATTTTGCATTGCATATTGCATTGCATGGATTGTGATGTCATAATTTTGCATTGCATGGATTGTGATGTCATACTTTTGCATTAAATGATGCTTTGCATGGATTATGATGTCATAATTTTGCATTGCATACTGCATTGCATGGATTGTGATGTCATAATTTTGCATTGCATACGGCATTGCATGGATTGTGATGTCATAATTTTGCATTAAATGATGCTTTGCATGGATTATGATGTCATAATTTTGCATTGCATACTGCATTGCATGGATTGTGATGTCATAATTTTGCATTAAATGATGCTTTGCATGGATTATGATGTCATTATTTTGCATTGCATACTGCATTGCATGGATTGTGATGTCATAATTTTGCATTAAATGATGCTTTGCATGGATTATGATGTCATAATTTTGCATTGCATACTGCATTGCATGGATTGTGATGTCATAATTTTGCATTGCATGGATTGTGATGTCATACTTTTGCATTAAATGATGCTTTGCATGGATTATGATGTCATAATTTTGCATTGCATACCTCATTGCATCGATTGTGATGTCATAATTTTGCATTGCATACTGCATTGCATGGATTGTGATGTCATAATTTTGCATTGCATACTGCATTGCATGGATTGTGATGTCATAATTTTGCATTGCATACTGCATTGCATGGATTGTGATGTCATAATGTTGCATTCAATGATGCTTTGCATGGATTGTGATGTCATAATTTTGCATTGCATACTGCATTGCATGGATTGTGATTTCATAATTTTGCATTGCATACTGCATTGCATGGATTGTGATGTCATAATTTTGCATTGCATACTGCATTGCATGGATTGTTATGTCATAATTTTGCATTGCATACTGCATTGCATGGATTGTGATGTCATAATGTTGCATTACATGATGCTTTGCATGGATTATGATGTCATAATTTTGCATTGCATACTGCATTGCATGGATTGTGATGTCATAATTTTGCATTAAATGATGCTTTGCATGGATTATGATGTCATAATTTTGCATTGCATACTGCATTGCATGGATTGTGATGTCATAATGTTGCATTAAATGATGCTTTGCATGGATTGTGATGTCATCATTTTGCATTGCATACTGCATTGCATGGATTGTGATGTCATAATTTCGCATTGCATACTGCATTGCATGGATTGTGATGTCATAATTTTGCATTACATACTGCATTGCATGGATTGTGATGTCATAATTTTGCATTAAATGATGCTTTGCATGGATTATGATGTCATAATTTTGCATTGCATACCTCATTGCATGGATTATGATGTCATAATTTTGCATTGCATACCTCATTGCATGGATTGTGATGTCATAATTTTGCATTGCATACTGCATTGCATGGATTGTGATGTCATAATTTTGCATTGCATACTGCATTGCATGGATTGTGATGTCATAATTTTGCATTGCATACTGCATTGCATGGATTGTGATGTCATACTGTTGCATTAAATGATGCTTTGCATGGATTGTGATGTCATAATTTTGCATTGTATACTGCATTGCATGGATTGTGATGTCATAATTTTGCATTGCATACTGCATTGCATGGATTGTGATGTCATAATTTTGCATTAAATGATGCTTTGCATGGATTATGATGTCATAATTTTGCATTGCATACTGCATTGCATGGATTGTGAAGTCATAATTTTGCATTGCATGGATTGTGATGTCATACTTTTGCATTAAATGATGCTTTGCATGGATTATGATGTCATAATTTTGCATTGCATACCTCATTGCATGGATTGTGATGTCATAATTTTGCATTGCATACTGCATTGCATGGATTGTGATGTCATAATTTTGCATTGCATACTGCATTGCATGGATTGTGATGTCATAATTTTGCATTGCATACTGCATTGCATGGATTGTGATGTCATAATGTTGCATTAAATGATGCTTTGCATGTATTGTGATGTCATAATTTTGCATTGCATACTGCATTGCATGGATTGTGATGTCATACTTTTGCATTAAATGATGCTTTGCATGGATTGTGATGTCATACTTTTGCAATAAATGATGCTTTGCATGGATTATGATGTCATAATTTTGCATTGCATACCTCATTGCATGGATTGTGATGTCATAATTTTGCATTGCATACTGCATTGCATGGATTGTGAAGTCATAATTTTGCATTGCATGGATTGTGATGTCATACTTTTGCATTAAATGATGCTTTGCATGGATTATGATGTCATAATTTTGCATTGCATACCTCATTGCATGGATTGTGATGTCATAATTTTGCATTGCATACTGCATTGCATGGATTGTGATGTCATAATTTTGCATTGCATACTGCATTGCATGGATTGTGATGTCATAATTTTGCATTGCATACTGCATTGCATGGATTGTGATGTCATAATGTTGCCTTAAATGATGCTTTGCATGTATTGTGATGTCATAATTTTGCATTGCATACCTCATTGCATGGATTGTGATGTCATAATTTTGCATTGCATACTGCATTGCATGGATTGTGATGTCATAATTTTGCATTGCATACTGCATTGCATGGATTGTGATGTCATAATTTTGCATTGCATACTGCATTGCATGGATTGTGAAGTCATAATGTTGCATTAAATGATGCTTTGCATGGATTGTGATGTCATCATTTTGCATTGCATACTGCATTGCATGGATTGTGATGTCATAATTTCGCATTGCATACTGCATTGCATGGATTGTGATGTCATAATTTTGCATTGCATGGATTGTGATGTCATAATGTTGCATTGAATGATGCTTTGCATGGATTGTGATGTCATAATTTTGCATTGCATACTGCATTGCATGGATTGTGATGTCATAATTTTGCATTAAATGATGCTTTGCATGGATTATGATGTCATAATTTTGCATTGCATACTGCATTGCATGGATTGTGATGTCATAATTTTGCATTGCATACTGCATTGCATGGATTGTGATGTCATAATTTTGCATTGCATACTGCATTGCATGGATTGTGATGTCATAATGTTGCATTAAATGATGCTTTGCATGGATTATGATGTCATAATTTTGCATTGCATACTGCATTGCATGGATTGTGATGTCAGAATTTTGCATTGCATACTGCATTGCATGGATTGTGATGTCATAATGTTGCATTACATGATGCTTTGCATGGGTTGTGATGTCATAATTTTGCATTGCATACTGCATTGCATGGATTGTGATGTCATAATTTTGCATTAAATGATGCTTTGCATGAATTATGATGTCATAATTTTGCATTGCATACTGCATTGCATGGATTGTGATGTCATAATTTTGCATTGCATACTGCATTGCATGGATTGTGATGTCATAATGTTGCATTAAATGATGCTTTGCATGGATTGTGATGTCATCATTTTGCATTGCATACTGCATTGCATGGATTGTGATGTCATAATTTCGCATTGCATACTGCATTGCATGGATTGTGATGTCATAATTTTGCATTGCATACTGCATTGCATGGATTGTGATGTCATAATTTTGCATTAAATGATGCTTTGCATGGATTATGATGTCATAATTTTGCATTGCATACCTCATTGCATGGATTATGATGTCATAATTTTGCATTGCATACCTCATTGCATGGATTGTGATGTCATAATTTTGCATTGCATACTGCATTGCATGGATTGTGATGTCATAATTTTGCATTGCATACTGCATTGCATGGATTGTGATGTCATAATTTTGCATTGCATACTGCATTGCATGGATTGTGATGTCATAATGTTGCATTAAATGATGCTTTGCATGGATTGTGATGTCATAATTTTGCATTGTATACTGCATTGCATGGATTGTGATGTCATAATTTTGCATTGCATACTGCATTGCATGGATTGTGATGTCATCATTTTGCATTAAATGATGCTTTGCATGGATTATGATGTCATAATTTTGCATTGCATACTGCATTGCATGGATTGTGAAGTCATAATTTTGCATTGCATGGATTGTGATGTCATACTTTTGCATTAAATGATGCTTTGCATGGATTATGATGTCATAATTTTGCATTGCATACCTCATTGCATGGATTGTGATGTCATAATTTTGCATTGCATACTGCATTGCATGGATTGTGATGTCATAATGTTGCATTAAATGATGCTTTGCATGTATTGTGATGTCATAATTTTGCATTGCATACTGCATTGCATGGATTGTGATGTCATAATGTTGCATTAAATGATGCTTTGCATGTATTGTGATGTCATAATTTTGCATTGCATACTGCATTGCATGGATTGTGATGTCATACTTTTGCATTAAATGATGCTTTGCATGGATTGTGATGTCATACTTTTGCAATAAATGATGCTTTGCATGGATTATGATGTCATAATTTTGCATTGCATACCTCATTGCATGGATTGTGATGTCATAATTTTGCATTGCATACTGCATTGCATGGATTGTGAAGTCATAATGGTGCATTACATGATGCTTTGCATGGATTGTGATGTCATAATTTTGCATTGCATACTGCATTGCATGGATTGTGATGTCATAATTTTGCATTGCATACTGCATTGCATGGATTGTGATGTCATAATTTTGCATTGCATACTGCATTGCATGGATTGTGAAGTCATAATGTTGCATTAAATGATGCTTTGCATGGATTGTGATGTCATCATTTTGCATTGCATACTGCATTGCATGGATTGTGATGTCATAATTTCGCATTGCATACTGCATTGCATGGATTGTGATGTCATAATTTTGCATTGCATGGATTGTGATGTCATAATGTTGCATTGAATGATGCTTTGCATGGATTGTGATGTCATAATTTTGCATTGCATACTGCATTGCATGGATTGTGATGTCATAATTTTGCATTAAATGATGCTTTGCATGGATTATGATGTCATAATTTTGCATTGCATACTGCATTGCATGGATTGTGATGTCATAATTTTGCATTGCATACTGCATTGCATGGATTGTGATGTCATAATTTTGCATTGCATACTGCATTGCATGGATTGTGATGTCATAATGTTGCATTAAATGATGCTTTGCATGGATTGTGATGTCATAATTTTGCATTGCATGGATTGTGATGTCATAATTTTGCATTAAATGATGCTTTGCATGGATTATGATGTCATAATTTTGCATTGCATACTGCATTGCATGGATTGTGATGTCAGAATTTTGCATTGCATACTGCATTGCATGGATTGTGATGTCATAATGTTGCATTACATGATGCTTTGCATGGGTTGTGATGTCATAATTTTGCATTGCATACTGCATTGCATGGATTGTGATGTCATAATTTTGCATTAAATGATGCTTTGCATGAATTATGATGTCATAATTTTGCATTGCATACTGCATTGCATGGATTGTGATGTCATAATTTTGCATTGCATACTGCATTGCATGGATTGTGATGTCATAATGTTGCATTAAATGATGCTTTGCATGGATTGTGATGTCATCATTTTGCATTGCATACTGCATTGCATGGATTGTGATGTCATAATTTTGCATTGCATACTGCATTGCATGGATTGTGATGTCATAATTTTGCATTAAATGATGCTTTGCATGGATTATGATGTCATAATTTTGCATTGCATACCTCATTGCATGGATTATGATGTCATAATTTTGCATTGCATACCTCATTGCATGGATTGTGATGTCATAATTTTGCATTGCATACTGCATTGCATGGATTGTGATGTCATAATTTTGCATTGCATACTGCATTGCATGGATTGTGATGTCATAATTTTGCATTGCATACTGCATTGCATGGATTGTGATGTCATAATGTTGCATTAAATGATGCTTTGCATGGATTGTGATGTCATAATTTTGCATTGTATACTGCATTGCATGGATTGTGATGTCATAATTTTGCATTGCATACTGCATTGCATGGATTGTGATGTCATAATTTTGCATTAAATGATGCTTTGCATGGATTATGATGTCATAATTTTGCATTGCATACTGCATTGCATGGATTGTGAAGTCATAATTTTGCATTGCATGGATTGTGATGTCATACTTTTGCATTAAATGATGCTTTGCATGGATTATGATGTCATAATTTTGCATTGCATACCTCATTGCATGGATTGTGATGTCATAATTTTGCATTGCATACTGCATTGCATGGATTGTGATGTCATAATTTCGCATTGCATACTGCATTGCATGGATTGTGATGTCATAATTTTGCATTGCATACTGCATTGCATGGATTGTGATGTCATAATTTTGCATTAAATGATGCTTTGCATGGATTATGATGTCATAATTTTGCATTGCATACCTCATTGCATGGATTATGATGTCATAATTTTGCATTGCATACCTCATTGCATGGATTGTGATGTCATAATTTTGCATTGCATACTGCATTGCATGGATTGTGATGTCATAATTTTGCATTGCATACTGCATTGCATGGATTGTGATGTCATAATTTTGCATTGCATACTGCATTGCATGGATTGTGATGTCATAATGTTGCATTAAATGATGCTTTGCATGGATTGTGATGTCATAATTTTGCATTGTATACTGCATTGCATGGATTGTGATGTCATAATTTTGCATTGCATACTGCATCGCATGGATTGTGATGTCATCATTTTGCATTAAATGATGCTTTGCATGGATTATGATGTCATAATTTTGCATTGCATACTGCATTGCATGGATTGTGAAGTCATAATTTTGCATTGCATGGATTGTGATGTCATACTTTTGCATTAAATGATGCTTTGCATGGATTATGATGTCATAATTTTGCATTGCATACCTCATTGCATGGATTGTGATGTCATAATTTTGCATTGCATACTGCATTGCATGGATTGTGATGTCATAATTTTGCATTGCATACTGCATTGCATGGATTGTGATGTCATAATTTTGCATTGCATACTGCATTGCATGGATTGTGATGTCATAATGTTGCATTAAATGATGCTTTGCATGTATTGTGATGTCATAATTTTGCATTGCATACTGCATTGCATGGATTGTGATGTCATACTTTTGCATTAAATGATGCTTTGCATGGATTGTGATGTCATACTTTTGCAATAAATGATGCTTTGCATGGATTATGATGTCATAATTTTGCATTGCATACCTCATTGCATGGATTGTGATGTCATAATTTTGCATTGCATACTGCATTGCATGGATTGTGATGTCATAATTTTGCATTGTATACTGCATTGCATGGATTGTGATGTCATAATTTTGCATTGCATACTGCATTGCATGGATTGTGAAGTCATAATGTTGCATTACATGATGCTTTGCATGGATTGTGATGTCATAATTTTGCATTGCATACTGCATTGCATGGATTGTGATGTCATAATTTCGCATTGCATACTGCATTGCATGGATTGTGATGTCATCATTTTGCATTGCATACTGCATTGCATGGATTGTGATGTCATAATGTTGCATTGAATGATGCTTTGCATGGATTGTGATGTCATAATTTTGCATTGCATACTGCATTGCATGGATTGTGATGTCATAATTTTGCATTAAATGATGCTTTGCATGGATTATGATGTCATAATTTTGCATTGCATACTGCATTGCATGGATTGTGATGTCATAATTTTGCATTGCATACTGCATTGCATGGATTGTGATGTCATAATTTTGCATTGCATACTGCATTGCATGGATTGTGATGTCATAATGTTGCATTAAATGATGCTTTGCATGGATTGTGATGTCATAATTTTGCATTGCATGGATTGTGATGTCATAATTTTGCATTAAATGATGCTTTGCATGAATTATGATGTCATAATTTTGCATTGCATACTGCATTGCATGGATTGTGATGTCATAATTTTGCATTGCATACTGCATTGCATGGATTGTGATGTCATAATGTTGCATTAAATGATGCTTTGCATGGATTGTGATGTCATCATTTTGCATTGCATACTGCATTGCATGGATTGTGATGTCATAATTTTGCATTGCATACTGCATTGCATGGATTGTGATGTCATAATTTTGCATTGCATACTGCATTGCATGGATTGTGATGTCATAATGTTGCATTAAATGATGCTTTGCATGGATTGTGATGTCATCATTTTGCATTGCATACTGCATTGCATGGATTGTGATGTCATAATTTTGCATTGCATACTGCATTGCATGGATTGTGATGTCATAATTTTGCATTGCATACTGCATTGCATGGATTGTGAAGTCATAATGTTGCATTAAATGATGCTTTGCATGGATTGTGATGTCATCATTTTGCATTGCATACTGCATTGCATGGATTGTGATGTCATAATTTCGCATTGCATACTGCATTGCATGGATTGTGATGTCATAATTTTGCATTGCATACTGCATTGCATGGATTGTGATGTCATAATTTCGCATTGCATACTGCATTGCATGGATTGTGATGTCATAATTTTGCATTGCATACTGCATTGCATGGATTGTGATGTCATAATGTTGCATTGAATGATGCTTTGCATGGATTGTGATGTCATAATTTTGCATTGCATACTGCATTGCATGGATTGTGATGTCATAATTTTGCATTAAATGATGCTTTGCATGGATTATGATGTCATAATTTTGCATTGCATACTGCATTGCATGGATTGTGATGTCATAATTTTGCATTGCATACTGCATTGCATGGATTGTGATGTCATAATTTTGCATTGCATACTGCATTGCATGGATTGTGATGTCATAATGTTGCATTAAATGATGCTTTGCAAGGATTGTGATGTCATAATTTTGCATTGCATGGATTGTGATGTCATAATTTCGCATTAAATGATGCTTTGCATGGATTATGATGTCATAATTTTGCATTGCATACTGCATTGCATGGATTGTGATGTCAGAATTTTGCATTGCATACTGCATTGCATGGATTGTGATGTCATAATGTTGCATTACATGATGCTTTGCATGGGTTGTGATGTCATAATTTTGCATTGCATACTGCATTGCATGGATTGTGATGTCATAATTTTGCATTAAATGATGCTTTGCATGAATTATGATGTCATAATTTTGCATTGCATACTGCATTGCATGGATTGTGATGTCATAATTTTGCATTGCATACTGCATTGCATGGATTGTGATGTCATAATGTTGCATTAAATGATGCTTTGCATGGATTGTGATGTCATCATTTTGCATTGCATACTGCATTGCATGGATTGTGATGTCATAATTTCGCATTGCATACTGCATTGCATGGATTGTGATGTCATAATTTTGCATTGCATACTGCATTGCATGGATTGTGATGTCATAATTTTGCATTAAATGATGCTTTGCATGGATTATGATGTCATAATTTTGCATTGCATACCTCATTGCATGGATTATGATGTCATAATTTTGCATTGCATACCTCATTGCATGGATTGTGATGTCATAATTTTGCATTGCATACTGCATTGCATGGATTGTGATGTCATAATTTTGCATTGCATACTGCATTGCATGGATTGTGATGTCATAATTTTGCATTGCATACTGCATTGCATGGATTGTGATGTCATAATGTTGCATTAAATGATGCTTTGCATGGATTGTGATGTCATAATTTTGCATTGTATACTGCATTGCATGGATTGTGATGTCATAATTTTGCATTGCATACTGCATTGCATGGATTGTGATGTCATCATTTTGCATTAAATGATGCTTTGCATGGATTATGATGTCATAATTTTGCATTGCATACTGCATTGCATGGATTGTGAAGTCATAATTTTGCATTGCATGGATTGTGATGTCATACTTTTGCATTAAATGATGCTTTGCATGGATTATGATGTCATAATTTTGCATTGCATACCTCATTGCATGGATTGTGATGTCATAATTTTGCATTGCATACTGCATTGCATGGATTGTGATGTCATAATTTTGCATTGCATACTGCATTGCATGGATTGTGATGTCATAATTTTGCATTGCATACTGCATTGCATGGATTGTGATGTCATAATGTTGCATTAAATGATGCTTTGCATGTATTGTGATGTCATAATTTTGCATTGCATACTGCATTGCATGGATTGTGATGTCATAATTTTGCATTGCATACTGCATTGCATGGATTGTGATGTCATAATTTTGCATTGCATACTGCATTGCATGGATTGTGATGTCATAATGTTGCATTAAATGATGCTTTGCATGGATTGTGATGTCATAATTTTGCATTGTATACTGCATTGCATGGATTGTGATGTCATAATTTTGCATTGCATACTGCATTGCATGGATTGTGAAGTCATAATGTTGCATTACATGATGCTTTGCATGGATTGTGATGTCATAATTTTGCATTGCATACTGCATTGCATGGATTGTGATGTCATAATTTTGCATTGCATACTGCATTGCATGGATTGTGATGTCATAATTTTGCATTGCATACTGCATTGCATGGATTGTGAAGTCATAATGTTGCATTAAATGATGCTTTGCATGGATTGTGATGTCATCATTTTGCATTGCATACTGCATTGCATGGATTGTGATGTCATAATTTCGCATTGCATACTGCATTGCATGGATTGTGATGTCATAATTTTGCATTGCATACTGCATTGCATGGATTGTGATGTCATAATGTTGCATTGAATGATGCTTTGCATGGATTGTGATGTCATAATTTTGCATTGCATACTGCATTGCATGGATTGTGATGTCATAATTTTGCATTAAATGATGCTTTGCATGGATTATGATGTCATAATTTTGCATTGCATACTGCATTGCATGGATTGTGATGTCATAATTTTGCATTGCATACTGCATTGCATGGATTGTGATGTCATAATTTTGCATTGCATACTGCATTGCATGGATTGTGATGTCATAATGTTGCATTAAATGATGCTTTGCATGGATTGTGATGTCATAATTTTGCATTGCATGGATTGTGATGTCATAATTTTGCATTAAATGATGCTTTGCATGGATTATGATGTCATAATTTTGCATTGCATACTGCATTGCATGGATTGTGATGTCAGAATTTTGCATTGCATACTGCATTGCATGGATTGTGATGTCATAATGTTGCATTACATGATGCTTTGCATGGGTTGTGATGTCATAATTTTGCATTGCATACTGCATTGCATGGATTGTGATGTCATAATTTTGCATTAAATGATGCTTTGCATGAATTATGATGTCATAATTTTGCATTGCATACTGCATTGCATGGATTGTGATGTCATAATTTTGCATTGCATACTGCATTGCATGGATTGTGATGTCATAATGTTGCATTAAATGATGCTTTGCATGGATTGTGATGTCATCATTTTGCATTGCATACTGCATTGCATGGATTGTGATGTCATAATTTTGCATTGCATACTGCATTGCATGGATTGTGATGTCATAATTTTGCATTGCATACTGCATTGCATGGATTGTGATGTCATAATGTTGCATTAAATGATGCTTTGCATGGATTGTGATGTCATAATTTTGCATTGCACGGATTGTGATGTCATACTTTTGCATTAAATGATGCTTTGCATGGATTATGATGTCATAATTTTGCATTGCATACTGCATTGCATGGATTGTGATGTCATAATTTTGCATTGCATACTGCATTGCATGGATTGTGATGTCATAATTTTGCATTAAATGATGCTTTGCATGGATTATGATGTCACAATTTTGCATTGCATACTGCATTGCATGGATTGTGATGTCATAATTTTGCATTGCATACTGCATTGCATGGATTGTGATGTCATACTTTAGCATTAAATGATGCTTTGCATGGATTATGATGTCATAATTTTGCATTGCATACTGCATTGCATGGATTGTGATGTCATAATCTTGCATTGCATACTGCATTGCATGGATTGTGATGTCATAATTTTGCATTGCATACTGCATTGCATGGATTGTGATGTCATAATGTTGCATTAAATGATGCTTTGCATGGATTGTGATGTCATAATTTTGCATTGCATACTGCATTGCATGGATTGTGATGTCATAATTTTGCATTGCATACTGCATTGCATGGATTGTGATGTCATAATTTTGCATTGCATACTGCATTGCATGGATTGTGATGTCATAATGTTGCATTAAATGATGCTTTGCATGGATTGTGATGTCATAATTTTGCATTGCAAACTGCATTGCATGGATTGTGATGTCATAATTTTGCATTAAATGATGCTTTGCATGGATTATGATGTCATAATTTTGCATTGCATATTGCATTGCATGGATTGTGATGTCATAATTTTGCATTGCATGGATTGTGATGTCATACTTTTGCATTAAATGATGCTTTGCATGGATTATGATGTCATAATTTTGCATTGCATACTGCATTGCATGGATTGTGATGTCATAATTTTGCATTGCATACTGCATTGCATGGATTGTGATGTCATAATTTTGCATTAAATGATGCTTTGCATGGATTATGATGTCATAATTTTGCATTGCATACTGCATTGCATGGATTGTGATGTCATAATTTTGCATTAAATGATGCTTTGCATGGATTATGATGTCATTATTTTGCATTGCATACTGCATTGCATGGATTGTGATGTCATAATTTTGCATTAAATGATGCTTTGCATGGATTATGATGTCATAATTTTGCATTGCATGGATTGTGATGTCATAATTTTGCATTGCATGGATTGTGATGTCATACTTTTGCATTAAATGATGCTTTGCATGGATTATGATGTCATAATTTTGCATTGCATACCTCATTGCATCGATTGTGATGTCATAATTTTGCATTGCATACTGCATTGCATGGATTGTGATGTCATAATTTTGCATTGCATACTGCATTGCATGGATTGTGATGTCATAATTTTGCATTGCATACTGCATTGCATGGATTGTGATGTCATAATGTTGCATTCAATGATGCTTTGCATGGATTGTGATGTCATAATTTTGCATTGCATACTGCATTGCATGGATTGTGATTTCATAATTTTGCATTGCATACTGCATTGCATGGATTGTGATGTCATAATTTTGCATTGCATACTGCATTGCATGGATTGTTATGTCATAATTTTGCATTGCATACTGCATTGCATGGATTGTGATGTCATAATGTTGCATTACATGATGCTTTGCATGGATTATGATGTCATAATTTTGCATTGCATACTGCATTGCATGGATTGTGATGTCATAATTTTGCATTAAATGATGCTTTGCATGGATTATGATGTCATAATTTTGCATTGCATACTGCATTGCATGGATTGTGATGTCATAATGTTGCATTAAATGATGCTTTGCATGGATTGTGATGTCATCATTTTGCATTGCATACTGCATTGCATGGATTGTGATGTCATAATTTCGCATTGCATACTGCATTGCATGGATTGTGATGTCATAATTTTGCATTACATACTGCATTGCATGGATTGTGATGTCATAATTTTGCATTAAATGATGCTTTGCATGGATTATGATGTCATAATTTTGCATTGCATACCTCATTGCATGGATTATGATGTCATAATTTTGCATTGCATACCTCATTGCATGGATTGTGATGTCATAATTTTGCATTGCATACTGCATTGCATGGATTGTGATGTCATAATTTTGCATTGCATACTGCATTGCATGGATTGTGATGTCATAATTTTGCATTGCATACTGCATTGCATGGATTGTGATGTCATACTGTTGCATTAAATGATGCTTTGCATGGATTGTGATGTCATAATTTTGCATTGTATACTGCATTGCATGGATTGTGATGTCATAATTTTGCATTGCATACTGCATTGCATGGATTGTGATGTCATAATTTTGCATTAAATGATGCTTTGCATGGATTATGATGTCATAATTTTGCATTGCATACTGCATTGCATGGATTGTGAAGTCATAATTTTGCATTGCATGGATTGTGATGTCATACTTTTGCATTAAATGATGCTTTGCATGGATTATGATGTCATAATTTTGCATTGCATACCTCATTGCATGGATTGTGATGTCATAATTTTGCATTGCATACTGCATTGCATGGATTGTGATGTCATAATTTCGCATTGCATACTGCATTGCATGGATTGTGATGTCATAATTTTGCATTGCATACTGCATTGCATGGATTGTGATGTCATAATTTTGCATTAAATGATGCTTTGCATGGATTATGATGTCATAATTTTGCATTGCATACTGCATTGCATGGATTGTGAAGTCATAATTTTGCATTGCATGGATTGTGATGTCATACTTTTGCATTAAATGATGCTTTGCATGGATTATGATGTCATAATTTTGCATTGCATACCTCATTGCATGGATTGTGATGTCATAATTTTGCATTGCATACTGCATTGCATGGATTGTGATGTCATAATTTTGCATTGCATACTGCATTGCATGGATTGTGATGTCATAATTTTGCATTGCATACTGCATTGCATGGATTGTGATGTCATAATGTTGCATTAAATGATGCTTTGCATGTATTGTGATGTCATAATTTTGCATTGCATACTGCATTGCATGGATTGTGATGTCATACTTTTGCATTAAATGATGCTTTGCATGGATTGTGATGTCATACTTTTGCAATAAATGATGCTTTGCATGGATTATGATGTCATAATTTTGCATTGCATACCTCATTGCATGGATTGTGATGTCATAATTTTGCATTGCATACTGCATTGCATGGATTGTGAAGTCATAATTTTGCATTGCATGGATTGTGATGTCATACTTTTGCATTAAATGATGCTTTGCATGGATTATGATGTCATAATTTTGCATTGCATACCTCATTGCATGGATTGTGATGTCATAATTTTGCATTGCATACTGCATTGCATGGATTGTGATGTCATAATTTTGCATTGCATACTGCATTGCATGGATTGTGATGTCATAATTTTGCATTGCATACTGCATTGCATGGATTGTGATGTCATAATGTTGCCTTAAATGATGCTTTGCATGTATTGTGATGTCATAATTTTGCATTGCATACCTCATTGCATGGATTGTGATGTCATAATTTTGCATTGCATACTGCATTGCATGGATTGTGATGTCATAATTTCGCATTGCATACTGCATTGCATGGATTGTGATGTCATAATTTTGCATTGCATGGATTGTGATGTCATAATGTTGCATTGAATGATGCTTTGCATGGATTGTGATGTCATAATTTTGCATTGCATACTGCATTGCATGGATTGTGATGTCATAATTTTGCATTAAATGATGCTTTGCATGGATTATGATGTCATAATTTTGCATTGCATACTGCATTGCATGGATTGTGATGTCATAATTTTGCATTGCATACTGCATTGCATGGATTGTGATGTCATAATTTTGCATTGCATACTGCATTGCATGGATTGTGATGTCATAATGTTGCATTAAATGATGCTTTGCATGGATTATGATGTCATAATTTTGCATTGCATACTGCATTGCATGGATTGTGATGTCAGAATTTTGCATTGCATACTGCATTGCATGGATTGTGATGTCATAATGTTGCATTACATGATGCTTTGCATGGGTTGTGATGTCATAATTTTGCATTGCATACTGCATTGCATGGATTGTGATGTCATAATTTTGCATTAAATGATGCTTTGCATGAATTATGATGTCATAATTTTGCATTGCATACTGCATTGCATGGATTGTGATGTCATAATTTTGCATTGCATACTGCATTGCATGGATTGTGATGTCATAATGTTGCATTAAATGATGCTTTGCATGGATTGTGATGTCATCATTTTGCATTGCATACTGCATTGCATGGATTGTGATGTCATAATTTCGCATTGCATACTGCATTGCATGGATTGTGATGTCATAATTTTGCATTGCATACTGCATTGCATGGATTGTGATGTCATAATTTTGCATTAAATGATGCTTTGCATGGATTATGATGTCATAATTTTGCATTGCATACCTCATTGCATGGATTATGATGTCATAATTTTGCATTGCATACCTCATTGCATGGATTGTGATGTCATAATTTTGCATTGCATACTGCATTGCATGGATTGTGATGTCATAATTTTGCATTGCATACTGCATTGCATGGATTGTGATGTCATAATTTTGCATTGCATACTGCATTGCATGGATTGTGATGTCATAATGTTGCATTAAATGATGCTTTGCATGGATTGTGATGTCATAATTTTGCATTGTATACTGCATTGCATGGATTGTGATGTCATAATTTTGCATTGCATACTGCATTGCATGGATTGTGATGTCATCATTTTGCATTAAATGATGCTTTGCATGGATTATGATGTCATAATTTTGCATTGCATACTGCATTGCATGGATTGTGAAGTCATAATTTTGCATTGCATGGATTGTGATGTCATACTTTTGCATTAAATGATGCTTTGCATGGATTATGATGTCATAATTTTGCATTGCATACCTCATTGCATGGATTGTGATGTCATAATTTTGCATTGCATACTGCATTGCATGGATTGTGATGTCATAATGTTGCATTAAATGATGCTTTGCATGTATTGTGATGTCATAATTTTGCATTGCATACTGCATTGCATGGATTGTGATGTCATAATGTTGCATTAAATGATGCTTTGCATGTATTGTGATGTCATAATTTTGCATTGCATACTGCATTGCATGGATTGTGATGTCATACTTTTGCATTAAATGATGCTTTGCATGGATTGTGATGTCATACTTTTGCAATAAATGATGCTTTGCATGGATTATGATGTCATAATTTTGCATTGCATACCTCATTGCATGGATTGTGATGTCATAATTTTGCATTGCATACTGCATTGCATGGATTGTGATGTCATAATTTTGCATTGCATACTGCATTGCATGGATTGTGATGTCATAATTTTGCATTGCATACTGCATTGCATGGATTGTGATGTCATAATGTTGCATTAAATGATGCTTTGCATGGATTGTGATGTCATAATTTTGCATTGTATACTGCATTGCATGGATTGTGATGTCATAATTTTGCATTGCATACTGCATTGCATGGATTGTGAAGTCATAATGTTGCATTACATGATGCTTTGCATGGATTGTGATGTCATAATTTTGCATTGCATACTGCATTGCATGGATTGTGATGTCATAATTTTGCATTGCATACTGCATTGCATGGATTGTGATGTCATAATTTTGCATTGCATACTGCATTGCATGGATTGTGAAGTCATAATGTTGCATTAAATGATGCTTTGCATGGATTGTGATGTCATCATTTTGCATTGCATACTGCATTGCATGGATTGTGATGTCATAATTTCGCATTGCATACTGCATTGCATGGATTGTGATGTCATAATTTTGCATTGCATACTGCATTGCATGGATTGTGATGTCATAATGTTGCATTGAATGATGCTTTGCATGGATTGTGATGTCATAATTTTGCATTGCATACTGCATTGCATGGATTGTGATGTCATAATTTTGCATTAAATGATGCTTTGCATGGATTATGATGTCATAATTTTGCATTGCATACTGCATTGCATGGATTGTGATGTCATAATTTTGCATTGCATACTGCATTGCATGGATTGTGATGTCATAATTTTGCATTGCATACTGCATTGCATGGATTGTGATGTCATAATGTTGCATTAAATGATGCTTTGCATGGATTGTGATGTCATAATTTTGCATTGCATGGATTGTGATGTCATAATTTTGCATTAAATGATGCTTTGCATGGATTATGATGTCATAATTTTGCATTGCATACTGCATTGCATGGATTGTGATGTCAGAATTTTGCATTGCATACTGCATTGCATGGATTGTGATGTCATAATGTTGCATTACATGATGCTTTGCATGGGTTGTGATGTCATAATTTTGCATTGCATACTGCATTGCATGGATTGTGATGTCATAATTTTGCATTAAATGATGCTTTGCATGAATTATGATGTCATAATTTTGCATTGCATACTGCATTGCATGGATTGTGATGTCATATTTTGCATTGCATACTGCATTGCATGGATTGTGATGTCATAATGTTGCATTAAATGATGCTTTGCATGGATTGTGATGTCATCATTTTGCATTGCATACTGCATTGCATGGATTGTGATGTCATAATTTTGCATTGCATACTGCATTGCATGGATTGTGATGTCATAATTTTGCATTGCATACTGCATTGCATGGATTGTGATGTCATAATGTTGCATTGAATGATGCTTTGCATGGATTGTGATGTCATAATTTTGCATTAAATGATGCTTTGCATGGATTATGATGTCATAATTTTGCATTGCATACTGCATTGCATGGATTGTGATGTCATAATTTTGCATTGCATACTGCATTGCATGGATTGTGATGTCATACTTTTGCATTAAATGATGCTTTGCATGGATTATAATGTCATAATTTTGTATTGCATACTGCATTGCATGGATTGTGATGTCATAATTTTGCATTGCATACTGCATTGCATGGATTGTGATGTCATAATTTTGCATTGCATACTGCATTGCAAGGATTGTGATGTCATAATTTTGCATTAAATGATGCTTTGCATGGATTATGATGTCATAATTTTGCATTGCATACTGCATTGCATGGATTGTGATGTCATAATTTTGCATTGCATACTGCATTGCATGGATTGTGATGACATAATGTTGCATCAAATGATGCTTTGCATGGATTGTGATGTCATAATTTTGCATTGCATACTGCATTGCATGGATTGTGATGTCATAATTTTGCATTGCATACTGCATTGCATGGATTGTGATGTCATAATTTTGCATTGCATACTGCATTGCATGGATTGTGATGTCATAATGTTGCATTAAATGATGCTTTGCATGGATTGTGATGTCATAATTTTGCATTGCACGGATTGTGATGTCATACTTTTGCATTAAATGATGCTTTGCATGGATTATGATGTCATAATTTTGCATTGCATACTGCATTGCATGGATTGTGATGTCATAATTTTGCATTGCATACTGCATTGCATGGATTGTGATGTCATAATTTTGCATTAAATGATGCTTTGCATGGATTATGATGTCATAATTTTGCATTGCATACTGCATTGCATGGATTGTGATGTCATAATTTTGCATTGCAAACTGCATTGCATGGATTGTGATGTCATAATTTTGCATTAAATGATGCTTTGCATGGATTATGATGTCATAATTTTGCATTGCATATTGCATTGCATGGATTGTGATGTCATAATTTTGCATTGCATGGATTGTGATGTCATACTTTTGCATTAAATGATGCTTTGCATGGATTATGATGTCATAATTTTGCATTGCATACTGCATTGCATGGATTGTGATGTCATAATTTTGCATTGCATACTGCATTGCATGGATTGTGATGTCATAATTTTGCATTAAATGATGCTTTGCATGGATTATGATGTCATAATTTTGCATTGCATACTGCATTGCATGGATTGTGATGTCATAATTTTGCATTAAATGATGCTTTGCATGGATTATGATGTCATTATTTTGCATTGCATACTGCATTGCATGGATTGTGATGTCATAATTTTGCATTAAATGATGCTTTGCATGGATTATGATGTCATAATTTTGCATTGCATACTGCATTGCATGGATTGTGATGTCATAATTTTGCATTGCATGGATTGTGATGTCATACTTTTGCATTAAATGATGCTTTGCATGGATTATGATGTCATAATTTTGCATTGCATACCTCATTGCATCGATTGTGATGTCATAATTTTGCATTGCATACAGCATTGCATGGATTGTGATGTCATAATTTTGCATTGCATACTGCATTGCATGGATTGTGATGTCATAATTTTGCATTGCATACTGCATTGCATGGATTGTGATGTCATAATGTTACATTCAATGATGCTTTGCATGGATTGTGATGTCATAATTTTGCATTGCATACTGCATTGCATGGATTGTGATGTCATAATTTTGCATTGCATACTGCATTGCATGGATTGTTATGTCATAATTTTGCATTGCATACTGCATTGCATGGATTGTGATGTCATAATGTTGCATTACATGATGCTTTGCATGGATTGTGATGTCATAATTTTGCATTAAATGATGCTTTGCATGGATTATGATGTCATAATTTTGCATTGCATACTGCATTGCATGGATTGTGATGTCATAATGTTGCATTAAATGATGCTTTGCATGGATTGTGATGTCATCATTTTGCATTGCATACTGCATTGCATGGATTGTGATGTCATAATTTCGCATTGCATACTGCATTGCATGGATTGTGATGTCATAATTTTGCATTACATACTGCATTGCATGGATTGTGATGTCATAATTTTGCATTAAATGATGCTTTGCATGGATTATGATGTCATAATTTTGCATTGCATACCTCATTGCATGGATTATGATGTCATAATTTTGCATTGCATACCTCATTGCATGGATTGTGATGTCATAATTTTGCATTGCATACTGCATTGCATGGATTGTGATGTCATAATTTTGCATTGCATACTGCATTGCATGGATTGTGATGTCATAATTTTGCATTGCATACTGCATTGCATGGATTGTGATGTCATAATTTTGCATTAAATGATGCTTTGCATGGATTATGATGTCATAATTTTGCATTGCATACTGCATTGCATGGATTGTGAAGTCATAATTTTGCATTGCATGGATTGTGATGTCATACTTTTGCATTAAATGATGCTTTGCATGGATTATGATGTCATAATTTTGCATTGCATACCTCATTGCATGGATTGTGATGTCATAATTTTGCATTGCATACTGCATTGCATGGATTGTGATGTCATCATTTTGCATTAAATGATGCTTTGCATGGATTATGATGTCATAATTTTGCATTGCATACTGCATTGCATGGATTGTGAAGTCATAATTTTGCATTGCATGGATTGTGATGTCATACTTTTGCATTAAATGATGCTTTGCATGGATTATGATGTCATAATTTTGCATTGCATACCTCATTGCATGGATTGTGATGTCATAATTTTGCATTGCATACTGCATTGCATGGATTGTGATGTCATAATTTTGCATTGCATACTGCATTGCATGGATTGTGATGTCATAATTTTGCATTGCATACTGCATTGCATGGATTGTGATGTCATAATGTTGCATTAAATGATGCTTTGCATGTATTGTGATGTCATAATTTTGCATTGCATACTGCATTGCATGGATTGTGATGTCATACTTTTGCATTAAATGATGCTTTGCATGGATTGTGATGTCATACTTTTGCAATAAATGATGCTTTGCATGGATTATGATGTCATAATTTTGCATTGCATACCTCATTGCATGGATTGTGATGTCATAATTTTGCATTGCATACTGCATTGCATGGATTGTGAAGTCATAATTTTGCATTGCATGGATTGTGATGTCATACTTTTGCATTAAATGATGCTTTGCATGGATTATGATGTCATAATTTTGCATTGCATACCTCATTGCATGGATTGTGATGTCATAATTTTGCATTGCATACTGCATTGCATGGATTGTGATGTCATAATTTTGCATTGCATACTGCATTGCATGGATTGTGATGTCATAATTTTGCATTGCATACTGCATTGCATGGATTGTGATGTCATAATGTTGCCTTAAATGATGCTTTGCATGTATTGTGATGTCATAATTTTGCATTGCATACTGCATTGCATGGATTGTGATGTCATAATTTTGCATTGCATACTGCATTGCATGGATTGTGATGTCATAATTTTGCATTGCATACTGCATTGCATGGATTGTGATGTCATAATTTTGCATTGCATACTGCATTGCATGGATTGTGATGTCATAATGTTGCATTAAATGATGCTTTGCATGGATTGTGATGTCATAATTTTGCATTGTATACTGCATTGCATGGATTGTGATGTCATAATTTTGCATTGCATACTGCATTGCATGGATTGTGAAGTCATAATGGTGCATTACATGATGCTTTGCATGGATTGTGATGTCATAATTTTGCATTGCATACTGCATTGCATGGATTGTGATGTCATAATTTTGCATTGCATACTGCATTGCATGGATTGTGATGTCATAATTTTGCATTGCATACTGCATTGCATGGATTGTGAAGTCATAATGTTGCATTAAATGATGCTTTGCATGGATTGCGAGGTCATCATTTTGCATTGCATACTGCATTGCATGGATTGTGATGTCATAATTTCGCATTGCATACTGCATTGCATGGATTGTGATGTCATAATTTTGCATTGCATGGATTGTGATGTCATAATGTTGCATTGAATGATGCTTTGCATGGATTGTGATGTCATAATTTTGCATTGCATACTGCATTGCATGGATTGTGATGTCATAATTTTGCATTAAATGATGCTTTGCATGGATTATGATGTCATAATTTTGCATTGCATACTGCATTGCATGGATTGTGATGTCATAATTTTGCATTGCATACTGCATTGCATGGATTGTGATGTCATAATTTTGCATTGCATACTGCATTGCATGGATTGTGATGTCATAATGTTGCATTAAATGATGCTTTGCATGGATTGTGATGTCATAATTTTGCATTGCATGGATTGTGATGTCATAATTTTGCATTAAATGATGCTTTGCATGGATTATGATGTCATAATTTTGCATTGCATACTGCATTGCATGGATTGTGATGTCAGAATTTTGCATTGCATACTGCATTGCATGGATTGTGATGTCATAATGTTGCATTACATGATGCTTTGCATGGGTTGTGATGTCATAATTTTGCATTGCATACTGCATTGCATGGATTGTGATGTCATAATTTTGCATTAAATGATGCTTTGCATGAATTATGATGTCATAATTTTGCATTGCATACTGCATTGCATGGATTGTGATGTCATAATTTTGCATTGCATACTGCATTGCATGGATTGTGATGTCATAATGTTGCATTAAATGATGCTTTGCATGGATTGTGATGTCATCATTTTGCATTGCATACTGCATTGCATGGATTGTGATGTCATAATTTCGCATTGCATACTGCATTGCATGGATTGTGATGTCATAATTTTGCATTACATACTGCATTGCATGGATTGTGATGTCATAATTTTGCATTGCATACTGCATTGCATGGATTGTGATGTCATAATTTTGCATTGCATACTGCATTGCATGGATTGTGATGTCATAATTTTGCATTGCATACTGCATTGCATGGATTGTGATGTCATAATTTTGCATTAAATGATGCTTTGCATGGATTATGATGTCATAATTTTGCATTGCATACCTCATTGCATGGATTATGATGTCATAATTTTGCATTGCATACCTCATTGCATGGATTGTGATGTCATAATTTTGCATTGCATACTGCATTGCATGGATTGTGATGTCATAATTTTGCATTGCATACTGCATTGCATGGATTGTGATGTCATAATTTTGCATTGCATACTGCATTGCATGGATTGTGATGTCATAATGTTGCATTAAATGATGCTTTGCATGGATTGTGATGTCATAATTTTGCATTGTATACTGCATTGCATGGATTGTGATGTCATAATTTTGCATTGCATACTGCATTGCATGGATTGTGATGTCATCATTTTGCATTAAATGATGCTTTGCATGGATTATGATGTCATAATTTTGCATTGCATACTGCATTGCATGGATTGTGAAGTCATAATTTTGCATTGCATGGATTGTGATGTCATACTTTTGCATTAAATGATGCTTTGCATGGATTATGATGTCATAATTTTGCATTGCATACCTCATTGCATGGATTGTGATGTCATAATTTTGCATTGCATACTGCATTGCATGGATTGTGATGTCATAATTTTGCATTGCATACTGCATTGCATGGATTGTGATGTCATAATTTTGCATTGCATACTGCATTGCATGGATTGTGATGTCATAATGTTGCATTAAATGATGCTTTGCATGTATTGTGATGTCATAATTTTGCATTGCATACTGCATTGCATGGATTGTGATGTCATACTTTTGCATTAAATGATGCTTTGCATGGATTGTGATGTCATACTTTTGCAATAAATGATGCTTTGCATGGATTATGATGTCATAATTTTGCATTGCATACCTCATTGCATGGATTGTGATGTCATAATTTTGCATTGCATACTGCATTGCATGGATTGTGATGTCATAATTTTGCATTGTATACTGCATTGCATGGATTGTGATGTCATAATTTTGCATTGCATACTGCATTGCATGGATTGTGAAGTCATAATGTTGCATTACATGATGCTTTGCATGGATTGTGATGTCATAATTTTGCATTGCATACTGCATTGCATGGATTGTGATGTCATAATTTTGCATTGCATACTGCATTGCATGGATTGTGATGTCATAATTTTGCATTGCATACTGCATTGCATGGATTGTGAAGTCATAATGTTGCATTAAATGATGCTTTGCATGGATTGTGATGTCATCATTTTGCATTGCATACTGCATTGCATGGATTGTGATGTCATAATTTCGCATTGCATACTGCATTGCATGGATTGTGATGTCATCATTTTGCATTGCATACTGCATTGCATGGATTGTGATGTCATAATGTTGCATTGAATGATGCTTTGCATGGATTGTGATGTCATAATTTTGCATTGCATACTGCATTGCATGGATTGTGATGTCATAATTTTGCATTAAATGATGCTTTGCATGGATTATGATGTCATAATTTTGCATTGCATACTGCATTGCATGGATTGTGATGTCATAATTTTGCATTGCATACTGCATTGCATGGATTGTGATGTCATAATTTTGCATTGCATACTGCATTGCATGGATTGTGATGTCATAATGTTGCATTAAATGATGCTTTGCATGGATTGTGATGTCATAATTTTGCATTGCATGGATTGTGATGTCATAATTTTGCATTAAATGATGCTTTGCATGGATTATGATGTCATAATTTTGCATTGCATACTGCATTGCATGGATTGTGATGTCAGAATTTTGCATTGCATACTGCATTGCATGGATTGTGATGTCATAATGTTGCATTACATGATGCTTTGCATGGGTTGTGATGTCATAATTTTGCATTGCATACTGCATTGCATGGATTGTGATGTCATAATTTTGCATTAAATGATGCTTTGCATGAATTATGATGTCATAATTTTGCATTGCATACTGCATTGCATGGATTGTGATGTCATAATTTTGCATTGCATACTGCATTGCTTGGATTGTGATGTCATAATTTTGCATTGCATACTGCATTGCATGGATTGTGATGTCATAATTTTGCATTGCATACTGCATTGCATGGATTGTGAAGTCATAATGTTGCATTAAATGATGCTTTGCATGGATTGTGATGTCATCATTTTGCATTGCATACTGCATTGCATGGATTGTGATGTCATAATTTCGCATTGCATACTGCATTGCATGGATTGTGATGTCATAATTTTGCATTGCATACTGCATTGCATGGATTGTGATGTCATAATTTCGCATTGCATACTGCATTGCATGGATTGTGATGTCATAATTTTGCATTGCATACTGCATTGCATGGATTGTGATGTCATAATGTTGCATTGAATGATGCTTTGCATGGATTGTGATGTCATAATTTTGCATTGCATACTGCATTGCATGGATTGTGATGTCATAATTTTGCATTAAATGATGCTTTGCATGGATTATGATGTCATAATTTTGCATTGCATACTGCATTGCATGGATTGTGATGTCATAATTTTGCATTGCATACTGCATTGCATGGATTGTGATGTCATAATTTTGCATTGCATACTGCATTGCATGGATTGTGATGTCATAATGTTGCATTAAATGATGCTTTGCATGGATTGTGATGTCATAATTTTGCATTGCATGGATTGTGATGTCATAATTTTGCATTAAATGATGCTTTGCATGGATTATGATGTCATAATTTTGCATTGCATACTGCATTGCATGGATTGTGATGTCAGAATTTTGCATTGCATACTGCATTGCATGGATTGTGATGTCATAATGTTGCATTACATGATGCTTTGCATGGGTTGTGATGTCATAATTTTGCATTGCATACTGCATTGCATGGATTGTGATGTCATAATTTTGCATTAAATGATGCTTTGCATGAATTATGATGTCATAATTTTGCATTGCATACTGCATTGCATGGATTGTGATGTCATAATTTTGCATTGCATACTGCATTGCATGGATTGTGATGTCATAATGTTGCATTAAATGATGCTTTGCATGGATTGTGATGTCATCATTTTGCATTGCATACTGCATTGCATGGATTGTGATGTCATAATTTCGCATTGCATACTGCATTGCATGGATTGTGATGTCATAATTTTGCATTGCATACTGCATTGCATGGATTGTGATGTCATAATGTTGCATTAAATGATGCTTTGCATGTATTGTGATGTCATAATTTTGCATTGCATACTGCATTGCATGGATTGTGATGTCATACTTTTGCATTAAATGATGCTTTGCATGGATTGTGATGTCATACTTTTGCAATAAATGATGCTTTGCATGGATTATGATGTCATAATTTTGCATTGCATACCTCATTGCATGGATTGTGATGTCATAATTTTGCATTGCATACTGCATTGCATGGATTGTGATGTCATAATTTTGCATTGCATACTGCATTGCATGGATTGTGATGTCATAATTTTGCATTGCATACTGCATTGCATGGATTGTGATGTCATAATGTTGCATTAAATGATGCTTTGCATGGATTGTGATGTCATAATTTTGCATTGTATACTGCATTGCATGGATTGTGATGTCATAATTTTGCATTGCATACTGCATTGCATGGATTGTGAAGTCATAATGTTGCATTACATGATGCTTTGCATGGATTGTGATGTCATAATTTTGCATTGCATACTGCATTGCATGGATTGTGATGTCATAATTTTGCATTGCATACTGCATTGCATGGATTGTGATGTCATAATTTTGCATTGCATACTGCATTGCATGGATTGTGAAGTCATAATGTTGCATTAAATGATGCTTTGCATGGATTGTGATGTCATCATTTTGCATTGCATACTGCATTGCATGGATTGTGATGTCATAATTTCGCATTGCATACTGCATTGCATGGATTGTGATGTCATAATTTTGCATTGCATACTGCATTGCATGGATTGTGATGTCATAATGTTGCATTGAATGATGCTTTGCATGGATTGTGATGTCATAATTTTGCATTGCATACTGCATTGCATGGATTGTGATGTCATAATTTTGCATTAAATGATGCTTTGCATGGATTATGATGTCATAATTTTGCATTGCATACTGCATTGCATGGATTGTGATGTCATAATTTTGCATTGCATACTGCATTGCATGGATTGTGATGTCATAATTTTGCATTGCATACTGCATTGCATGGATTGTGATGTCATAATGTTGCATTAAATGATGCTTTGCATGGATTGTGATGTCATAATTTTGCATTGCATGGATTGTGATGTCATAATTTTGCATTAAATGATGCTTTGCATGGATTATGATGTCATAATTTTGCATTGCATACTGCATTGCATGGATTGTGATGTCAGAATTTTGCATTGCATACTGCATTGCATGGATTGTGATGTCATAATGTTGCATTACATGATGCTTTGCATGGGTTGTGATGTCATAATTTTGCATTGCATACTGCATTGCATGGATTGTGATGTCATAATTTTGCATTGCATACTGCATTGCAAGGATTGTGATGTCATAATTTTGCATTAAATGATGCTTTGCATGGATTATGATGTCATAATTTTGCATTGCATACTGCATTGCATGGATTGTGATGTCATAATTTTGCATTGCATACTGCATTGCATGGATTGTGATGACATAATGTTGCATCAAATGATGCTTTGCATGGATTGTGATGTCATAATTTTGCATTGCATACTGCATTGCATGGATTGTGATGTCATAATTTTGCATTGCATACTGCATTGCATGGATTGTGATGTCATAATTTTGCATTGCATACTGCATTGCATGGATTGTGATGTCATAATGTTGCATTAAATGATGCTTTGCATGGATTGTGATGTCATAATTTTGCATTGCACGGATTGTGATGTCATACTTTTGCATTAAATGATGCTTTGCATGGATTATGATGTCATAATTTTGCATTGCATACTGCATTGCATGGATTGTGATGTCATAATTTTGCATTAAATGATGCTTTGCATGGATTATGATGTCACAATTTTGCATTGCATACTGCATTGCATGGATTGTGATGTCATAATTTTGCATTGCATACTGCATTGCATGGATTGTGATGTCATACTTTAGCATTAAATGATGCTTTGCATGGATTATGATGTCATAATTTTGCATTGCATACTGCATTGCATGGATTGTGATGTCATAATCTTGCATTGCATACTGCATTGCATGGATTGTGATGTCATAATTTTGCATTGCATACTGCATTGCATGGATTGTGATGTCATAATGTTGCATTAAATGATGCTTTGCATGGATTGTGATGTCATAATTTTGCATTGCATACTGCATTGCATGGATTGTGATGTCATAATTTTGCATTGCATACTGCATTGCATGGATTGTGATGTCATAATTTTGCATTGCATACTGCATTGCATGGATTGTGATGTCATAATGTTGCATTAAATGATGCTTTGCATGGATTGTGATGTCATAATTTTGCATTGCAAACTGCATTGCATGGATTGTGATGTCATAATTTTGCATTAAATGATGCTTTGCATGGATTATGATGTCATAATTTTGCATTGCATATTGCATTGCATGGATTGTGATGTCATAATTTTGCATTGCATGGATTGTGATGTCATACTTTTGCATTAAATGATGCTTTGCATGGATTATGATGTCATAATTTTGCATTGCATACTGCATTGCATGGATTGTGATGTCATAATTTTGCATTGCATACTGCATTGCATGGATTGTGATGTCATAATTTTGCATTAAATGATGCTTTGCATGGATTATGATGTCATAATTTTGCATTGCATACTGCATTGCATGGATTGTGATGTCATAATTTTGCATTAAATGATGCTTTGCATGGATTATGATGTCATTATTTTGCATTGCATACTGCATTGCATGGATTGTGATGTCATAATTTTGCATTAAATGATGCTTTGCATGGATTATGATGTCATAATTTTGCATTGCATACTGCATTGCATGGATTGTGATGTCATAATTTTGCATTGCATGGATTGTGATGTCATACTTTTGCATTAAATGATGCTTTGCATGGATTATGATGTCATAATTTTGCATTGCATACCTCATTGCATCGATTGTGATGTCATAATTTTGCATTGCATACTGCATTGCATGGATTGTGATGTCATAATTTTGCATTGCATACTGCATTGCATGGATTGTGATGTCATAATTTTGCATTGCATACTGCATTGCATGGATTGTGATGTCATAATGTTGCATTCAATGATGCTTTGCATGGATTGTGATGTCATAATTTTGCATTGCATACTGCATTGCATGGATTGTGATGTCATAATTTTGCATTGCATACTGCATTGCATGGATTGTTATGTCATAATTTTGCATTGCATACTGCATTGCATGGATTGTGATGTCATAATGTTGCATTACATGATGCTTTGCATGGATTGTGATGTCATAATTTTGCATTAAATGATGCTTTGCATGGATTATGATGTCATAATTTTGCATTGCATACTGCATTGCATGGATTGTGATGTCATAATTTTGCATTAAATGATGCTTTGCATGGATTATGATGTCATAATTTTGCATTGCATACTGCATTGCATGGATTGTGATGTCATAATTTTGCATTGCATACTGCATTGCATGTATTGTGATGTCATACTTTAGCATTACATGATGCTTTGCATGGATTATGATGTCATAATTTTGCATTGCATACTGCATTGCATGGATTGTGATGTCATAATTTTGCATTGCATTCTGCATTGCATAGATTGTGATGTCAAAATGTTGCATTAAATGATGCTTTGCATGGATTGTGATGTCATAATTTTGCATTGCATACTGCGTTGCATGGATTGTGATGTCAAAATGTTGCATTAAATGATGCTTTGCATGGATTGTGATGTCATAATTTTGCATTGCATACTGCATTGCATGGACTGTGATGTCATACTTTTGCATTGCATACTGCATTGCATGGATTGTGATGTCATAATTTTGCATTGCATACTGCATTGCATGGATTGTGATGTCATAATGTTGCATTAAATGATGCTTTGCATGGATTGTGATGTCATAATTTTGCATTGCATACTGCATTGCATGGATTGCGATGTCATAATTGTGCATTAAATGATGCTTTGCATGGATTATGATGTCATAATTTTGCATTGCATACTGCATTGCATGGATTGTGATGTCATCATTTTGCATTGCATGGATTGTGATGTCATACTTTTGCATTAAATGATGCTTTGCATGGATTATGATGTCATAATTTTGCATTGCATACTGCATTGCATGGATTGTGATGTCATAATTTTGCATTGCATACTGCATTGCATGGATTGTGATGTCATAATTTTGCATTAAATGATGCTTTGCATGGATTATGATGTCATAATTTTGCATTGCATACTGCATTGCATGGATTGTGATGTCATAATTTTGCATTAAAAGATGCTTTGCATGGATTATGATGTCATAATTTTGCATTGCATACTGCATTGCATGGATTGTGATGTCATAATTTTGCATCGCATACTGCATTGCATGGATTGTGATGTCATAATTTTGCATTAAATGATGCTTTGCATGGATTATGATGTCATTTTTTTGCATTGCATACTGCATTGCATGGATTGTGATGTCATACTTTTGCATTAAATGATGCTTTGCATGGATTATGATGTCATAATTTTGCATTGCATACTGCATTGCATGGATTGTGATGTCATAATTTTGCATTGCATGGATTGTGATGTCATACTTTTGCATTAAATGATGCTTTGCATGGATTATGATGTCATAATTTTGCATTGCATACCTCATTGCATGGATTGTGATGTCATAATTTTGCATTGCATACTGCATTGCATGGATTGTGATGTCATAATTTTGCATTGCATACTGCATTGCATGGATTGTGATGTCATAATTTTGCATTGCATACTGCATTGCATGGATTGTGATGTCATAATGTTGCATTAAATGATGCTTTGCATGGATTGTGATGTCATAATTTTGCATTGTATACTGCATTGCATGGATTGTGATGTCATAATTTTGCATTGCATACTGCATTGCATGGATTGTGATGTCATAATTTTGCATTGCATACTGCATTGCATGGATTGTGAAGTCATAATGTTGCATTACATGATGCTTTGCATGGATTGTGATGTCATAATTTTGCATTGCATACTGCATTGCATGGATTGTGATGTCATAATTTTGCATTGCATACTGCATTGCATGGATTGTGATGTCATAATTTTGCATTGCATACTGCATTGCATGGATTGTGATGTCATAATGTTGCATTAAATGATGCTTTGCATGGATTGTGATGTCATAATTTTGCATTGCATACTGCATTGCATGGACTGTGATGTCATACTTTTGCATTGCATACTGCATTGCATGGATTGTGATGTCATAATTTTGCATTGCATACTGCATTGCATGGATTGTGATGTCATAATGTTGCATTAAATGATGCTTTGCATGGATTGTGATGTCATAATTTTGCATTGCATACTGCATTGCATGGATTATGATGTCATAATTTTGCATTGCATACTGCATTGCATGGATTGTGATGTCATAATTTTGCATTAAATGATGCTTTGCATGGATTATGATGTCATAATTTTGCATTGCATACTGCATTGCAATGATTGTGATGTCATAATTTTGCATTGCATGGATTGTGATGTCATATTTTTGCATTAAATGATGCTTTGCATGGATTATGATGTCATAATTTTGCATTGCATACTGCATTGCATGGATTGTGATGTCATAATTTTGCATTGCATACTGCATTGCATGGATTGTGATGTCATAATGTTGCATTAAATGATGCTTTGCATGGATTGTGATGTCATAATTTTGCATTGCATACTGCATTGCATGGATTGTGATGTCATAATTTCGCATTGCATACTGCATTGCATGGATTGTGATGTCATAATGTTGCATTAAATGATGCTTTGCATGGATTGTGATGTCATAATTTTGCATTGCATGGATTGTGATGTCATAATTTTGCATTAAATGATGCTTTGCATGGATTGTGATGTCATAATTTTGCATTGCATACTGCATTGCATGGATTGTGATGTCATAATTTTGCATTGCATGGATTGTGATGTCATACTTTTGCATTAAATGATGCTTTGCATGGATTATGATGTCATAATTTTGCATTGCATACTGCATTGCATGGATTGTGATGTCATAATTTTGCATTGCATACTGCATTGCATGGATTGTGATGTCATAATTTTGCATTAAATGATGCTTTGCATGGATTATGATGTCATAATTTTGCATTGCATACTGCATTGCATGGATTGTGATGTCATAATTTTGCATTAAAAGATGCTTTGCATGGATTATGATGTCATAATTTTGCATTGCATACTGCATTGCATGGATTGTGATGTCATAATTTTGCATCACATACTGCATTGCATGGATTGTGATGTCATAATTTTGCATTAAATGATGCTTTGCATGGATTATGATGTCATTATTTTGCATTGCATACTGCATTGCATGGATTGTGATGTCATACTTTTGCATTAAATGATGCTTTGCATGGATTATGATGTCATAATTTTGCATTGCATACCTCATTGCATGGATTGTGATGTCATAATTTTGCATTGCATACTGCATTGCATGGATTGTGATGTCATAATTTTGCATTGCATACTGCATTGCATGGATTGTGATGTCATAATTTTGCATTGCATACTGCATTGCATGGATTGTGATGTCATAATTTTGCATTGTATACTGCATTGCATGGATTGTGATGTCATAATTTTGCATTGCATACTGCATTGCATGGATTGTGATGTCATAATTTTGCATTGCATACTGCATTGTATGGATTGTGAAGTCATAATGTTGCATTACATGATGCTTTGCATGGATTGTGATGTCATAATTTTGCATTGCATACTGCATTGCATGGATTGTGATGTCATAATTTTGCATTGCATACTGCATTGCATGGATTGTGATGTCATAATTTTGCATTGCATACTGCATTGCATGGATTGTGATGTCATAATGTTGCATTAAATGATGCTTTGCATGGATTGTGATGTCATAATTTTGCATTGCATACTGCATTGCATGGACTGTGATGTCATACTTTTGCATTGCATACTGCATTGCATGGATTGTGATGTCATAATTTTGCATTGCATACTGCATTGCATGGATTGTGATGTCATAATGTTGCATTAAATGATGCTTTGCATGGATTGTGATGTCATAATCTTGCATTGCATACTGCATTGCATGGATTATGATGTCATAATTTTGCATTGCATACTGCATTGCATAGATTGTGATGTCATAATTTTGCATTAAATGATGCTTTGCATGGATTATGATGTCATAATTTTGCATTGCATACTGCATTGCAATGATTGTGATGTCATAATTTTGCATTGCATGGATTGTGATGTCATATTTTTGCATTAAATGATGCTTTGCATGGATTGTGATGTCATAATTTTGCATTAAATGATGCTTTGCATGGATTATGATGTCATAATTTTGCATTGCATACTGCATTGCATGGATTGTGATGTCATAATTTTGCATTGCATACTGCATTGCATGGATTGTGATGTCTTACTTTAGCATTAAATGATGCTTTGCATGGATTATGATGTCATAATTTTGCATTGCATACTACATTGCATGGATTGTGATGTCATAATGTTGCATTAAATGATGCTTTGCATGGATTGTGATGTCATAATTTTGCATTGCATGGATTGTGATGTCATAATTTTGCATTAAATGATGCTTTGCATGGATTATGATGTCATAATTTTGCATTGCATACTGCATTGCATGGATTGTGATGTCATAATTTTGCATTGCATGGATTGTGATGTCATACTTTTGCATTAAATGATGCTTTGCATGGATTATGATGTCATAATTTTGCATTGCATACCTCATTGCATGGATTGTGATGTCATAATTTTGCATTGCATACTGCATTGCATGGATTGTGATGTCATAATTTTGCATTGCATACTGCATTGCATGGATTGTGATGTCATAATTTTGCATTGCATACTGCATTGCATGGATTGTGATGTCATAATGTTGCATTAAATGATGCTTTGCATGGATTGTGATGTCATAATTTTGCATTGCATACTGCATTGCATGGATTATGATGTCATAATTTTGCATTGCATACTGCATTGCATGGATTGTGATGTCATAATTTTGCATTGCATGGATTGTGATGTCATACTTTTGCATTAAATGATGCTTTGCATGGATTATGATGTCATAATTTTGCATTGCATACTGCATTGCATGGATTGTGATGTCATAATTTTGCATTGCATACTGCATTGCATGGATTGTGATGTCATAATTTTGCATTAAATGATGCTTTGCATGGATTATGATGTCATAATTTTGCATTGCATACTGCATTGCATGGATTGTGATGTCATCATTTTGCATTAAATGATGCTTTGCATGGATTATGATGTCACAATTTTGCATTGCATACTGCATTGCATGGATTGTGATGTCATAATTTTGCATTGCATACTGCATTGCATGGATTGTGATGTCATAATTTTGCATTAAATGATGCTTTGCATGGATTATGATGTCATAATTTTGCATTGCATACTGCATTGCATGGATTGTGATGTCATAATTTTGCATTAAATGATGCTTTGCATGGATTATGATGTCACAATTTTGCATTGCATACTGCATTGCATGGATTGTGATGTCATAATTTTGCATTGCATACTGCATTGCATGGATTGTGATGTCATACTTTAGCATTAAATGATGCTTTGCATGGATTATGATGTCATAATTTTGCATTGCATACTGCATTGCATGGATTGTGATGTCATAATTTTGCATTGTATACTGCATTGCATGGATTGTGATGTCATAATTTTGCATTGCATACTGCATTGCATGGATTGCGATGTCATAATGTTGCATTAAATGATGCTTTGCATGGATTGTGATGTCATAATTTTGCATTGCATACTGCATTGCATGGATTGTGATGTCATAATTTTGCATTGCATACTGCATTGCATGGATTGTGATGTCATAATTTTGCATTGCATACTGCATTGCATGGATTGTGATGTCATAATGTTGCATTAAATGATGCTTTGCATGGATTGTGATGTCATCATTTTGCATTGCAAACTGCATTGCATGGATTGTGATGTCATAATTTTGCATTAAATGATGCTTTGCATGGATTATGATGTCATAATTTTGCATTGCATATTGCATTGCATGGATTGTGATGTCATAATTTTGCATTGCATGGATTGTGATGTCATACTTTTGCATTAAATGATGCTTTGCATGGATTATGATGTCATAATTTTGCATTGCATACTGCATTGCATGGATTGTGATGTCATAATTTTGCATTGCATACTGCATTGCATGGATTGTGATGTCATAATTTTGCATTAAATGATGCTTTGCATGGATTATGATGTCATAATTTTGCATTGCATACTGCATTGCATGGATTGTGATGTCATAATTTTGCATTAAATGATGCTTTGCATGGATTATAATGTCATAATTTTGCATTGCTTACTGCATTGCATGGATTGTGATGTCATAATTTTGCATTAAATGATGCTTTGCATGGATTATGATGTCATTATTTTGCATTGCATACTGCATTGCATGGATTGTGATGTCATAATTTTGCATTAAATGATGCTTTGCATGGATTATGATGTCATAATTTTGCATTGCATAATGCATTGCATTAATTGTGATGTCATAATTTTGCATTGCATGGATTGTGATGTCATACTTTTGCATTAAATGATGCTTTGCATGGATTATGATGTCATAATTTTGCATTGCATACCTCATTGCATGGATTGTGATGTCATAATTTTGCATTGCATACTGCATTGCATGGATTGTGATGTCATAATTTTGCATTGCATACTGCATTGCATGGATTGTGATGTCATAATTTTGCATTGCATACTGCATTGCATGGATTGTGATGTCATAATGTTGCATTAAATGATGCTTTGCATGGATTGTGATGTCATAATTTTGCATTGCATACTGCATTGCATGGATTATGATGTCATAATTTTGCATTGCATACTGCATTGCATGGATTGTGATGTCATAATTTTGCATTGCATGGATTGTGATGTCATACTTTTGCATTAAATGATGCTTTGCATGGATTATGATGTCATAATTTTGCATTGCATACTGCATTGCATGGATTGTGATGTCATAATTTTGCATTGCATACTGCATTGCATGGATTGTGATGTCATAATTTTGCATTAAATGATGCTTTGCATGGATTATGATGTCATAATTTTGCATTGCATACTGCATTGCATGGATTGTGATGTCATAATTTTGCATTAAATGATGCTTTGCATGGATTATGATGTCACAATTTTGCATTGCATACTGCATTGCATGGGTTGTGATGTCATAATTTTGCATTGCATACTGCATTGCATGGATTGTGATGTCATAATTTTGCATTAAATGATGCTTTGCATGGATTATGATGTCATAATTTTGCATTGCATACTGCATTGCATGGATTGTGATGTCATAATTTTGCATTAAATGATGCTTTGCATGGATTATGATGTCATAATTTTGCATTGCATACTGCATTGCAATGATTGTGATGTCATAATTTTGCATTGCATACTGCATTGCATGGATTGTGATGTCATAATTTTGCATCGCATACTGCATTGCATGGATTGTGATGTCATACTTTAGCATTAAATGATGCTTTGCATGGATTAAGATGTCATAATTTTGCTTTGCATACTGCATTGCATGGATTGTGATGTCATAATTTTGCATTGCATACTGCATTGCATGGATTGTGATGTCATAATTTTGCATTGCATACTGCATTGCATGGATTGTGATGTCATAATGTTGCATTAAATGATGTTTTGAATGGATTGTGATGTCATAATATTGCATTGCATACTGCATTGCATGGATTGTGATGTCATACTTTAGCATTAAATGATGCTTTGCATGGATTATGATGTCATAATTTTGCATTGCATACTGCATTGCATCGATTGTGATGTCATAATTTTGCATTGCATACTGCATTGCATGGATTGTGATGTCATAATTTTGCATTGCATGGATTGTGATGTCATACTTTTGCATTAAATGATGCTTTGCATGGATTATGATGTCATAATTTTGCATTGCATACTGCATTGCATGGATTGTGATGTCATAATTTTGCATTGCATACTGCATTGCATGGATTGTGATGTCATAATTTTGCATTGCATACTGCATTGCATGGATTGTGATGTCATAATGTTGCATTAAATGATGCTTTGCATGGATTGTGATGTCATAATTTTGCATTGCATACTGCATTGCATGGATTGTGATGTCATAATTTTGCATTGCATGGATTGTGATGTCATACTTTTGCATTAAATGATGCTTTGCATGGATTATGATGTCATAATTTTGCATTGCATACTGCATTGCATGGATTGTGATGTAATAATTTTGCATTGCATACTGCATTGCATGGATTGTGATGTCATAATGTTGCATTAAATGATGCTTTGCATGGATTGTGATGTCATAATTTTGCATTGCATACTGCATTGCATGGATTGTGATGTCATAATTTTGCATTGCATACTGCATTGCATGGATTGTGATGTCATAATGTTGCATTAAATGATGCTATGCATGGATTGTGATGTCATAATTTTGCATTGCATACTGCATTGCATGGATTGTGATGTCATAATTTTGCATTGCATACTGCATTGCATGGATTGTGATGTCATAATGTTGCATTAAATGATGCTTTGCATGGATTGTGATGTCATAATTTTGCATTGCATACTGCATTGCATGGATTGTGATGTCATAATTTTGCATTGCATACTGCATTGCATGGATTGTGATGTCATAATGTTGCATTAAATGATGCTATGCATGGATTGTGATGTCATAATTTTGCATTGCATACTGCATTTCATGGATTGTGATGTCATAATTTTGCATTGCATACTGCATTGCATGGATTGTGATTTCATAATTTTGCATTGCATACTGCATTGCATGGATTGTGATGTCATCATTTTGCATTGCACACTGCATTGCATGGATTGTGATGTCATAATTTTGCATTGCATACTGCATTGCATGGATTGTGATGTCATACTTTTGCATCGCATACTGCATTGCATGGATTGTGATGTCATACTTTAGCATTAAATGATGCTTTGCATGGATTATGATGTCATAATTTTGCATTGCATACTGCATTGCATGGATTGTGATGTCATAATTTTGCATTGCATACTGCATTGCATGGATTGTGATGTCATAATTTTGCATTGCATACTGCATTGCATGGATTGTGATGTCATAATGTTGCATTAAATGATGCTTTGAATGGATTGTGATGTCATAATTTTGCATTGCATACTGCATTGCATGGATTGTGATGTCATAATTTTGCATTGCATACTGCATTGCATGGATTGTGATGTCATAATGTTGCATTAAATGATGCTTTGCATGGATTGTGATGTCATAATTTTGCATTGCATACTGCATTGCATGGATTGTGATGTCATCATTTTGCATTGCATGGATTGTGATGTCATACTTTTGCATTAAATGATGCTTTGCATGGATTATGATGTCATAATTTTGCATTGCATACTGCATTGCATGGATTGTGATGTAATAATTTTGCATTGCATACTGCATTGCATGGATTGTGATGTCATAATGTTGCATTAAATGATGCTTTGCATGGATTGTGATGTCATAATTTTGCATTGCATACTGCATTGCATGGATTGTGATGTCATACTTTAGCATTAAATGATGCTTTGAATGGATTGTGATGTCATAATGTTGCATTAAATGATGCTATGCATGGATTGTGATGTCATAATTTTGCATTAAATGATGCTTTGAATGGATTGTGATGTCATAATTTTGCATTGCATACTGCATTGCATGGATTGTGATGTCATAATTTTGCATTGCATACTGCATTGCATGGATTGTGATGTCATAATGTTGCATTAAATGATGCTTTGAATGGATTGTGATGTCATAATTTTGCATTGCATACTGCATTGCATGGATTGTGATGTCATAATTTTGCATTGCATACTGCATTGCATGGATTGTGATGTCATAATGTTGCATTAAATGATGCTTTGCATGGATTGTGAAGTCATAATTTTGCATTGCATACTGCATTGCATGGATTGTGATGTCATAATTTTGCATTGCATGGATTGTGATGTCATACTTTTGCATTAAATGATGCTTTGCATGGATTATGATGTCATAATTTTGCATTGCATACTGCATTGCATGGATTGTGATGTAATAATTTTGCATTGTATACTGCATTGCATGGATTGTGATGTCATAATGTTGCATTAAATGATGCTTTGCATGGATTGTGATGTCATAATTTTGCATTGCATACTGCATTGCATGGATTGTGATGTCATAATGTTGCATTGCATGGATTGTGATGTCATACTTTTGCATTAAATGATGCTTTGCATGGATTATGATGTCATAATTTTGCATTGCATACTGCATTGCATGGATTGTGATGTCATCATTTTGCATTGCACACTGCATTGCATGGATTGTGATGTCATAATTTTGCATTGCATACTGCATTGCATGGATTGTGATGTCATAATGTTGCATTAAATGATGCTTTGCATGGATTGTGATGTCATAATTTTGCATTGCATACTGCATTGCATGGATTGTGATGTCATACTTTAGCATTAAATGATGCTTTGCATGGATTATGATGTCATAATTTTGCATTGCATACTGCATTGCATGGATTGTGATGTCATAATTTTGCATTGCATGGATTGTGATGTCATACTTTTGCATTAAATGATGCTTTGCATGGATTATGATGTCATAATTTTGCATTGCATACTGCATTGCATGGATTGTTATGTCATAATTTTGCATTGCATACTGCATTGCATGGATTGTGATGTCATAATTTTGCATTAAATGATGCTTTGCATGGATTATGATGTCATAATTTTGCATTGCATACTGCATTGCATGGATTGTGATGTCATAATTTTGCATCGCATACTGCATTGCATGGATTGTGATGTCATACTTTAGCATTAAATGATGCTTTGCATGGATTATGATGTCATAATTTTGCATTGCATACTGCATTGCATGGATTGTGATGTCATAATTTTGCATTGCATACTGCATTGCATGGATTGTGATGTCATAATTTTGCATTGCATACTGCATTGCATGGATTGTGATGTCATAATGTTGCATTAAATGATGCTTTGAATGGATTGTGATGTCATAATTTTGCATTGCATACTGCATTGCATGGATTGTGATGTCATAATTTTGCATTGCATACTGCATTGCATGGATTGTGATGTCATAATGTTGCATTAAATGATGCTTTGCATGGATTGTGATGTCATAATTTTGCATTGCATACTGCATTGCATGGATTGTGATGTCATCATTTTGCATTGCATGGATTGTGATGTCATACTTTTGCATTAAATGATGCTTTGCATGGATTATGATGTCATAATTTTGCATTGCATACTGCATTGCATGGATTGTGATGTAATAATTTTGCATTGCATACTGCATTGCATGGATTGTGATGTCATAATGTTGCATTAAATGATGCTTTGCATGGATTGTGATGTCATAATTTTGCATTGCATACTGCATTGCATGGATTGTGATGTCATAATTTTGCATTGCATACTGCATTGCATGGATTGTGATGTCATAATTTTGCATTGCATACTGCATTGCATGGATTGTGATGTCATAATGTTGCATTAAATGATGCTTTGCATGTATTGTGATGTCATAATTTTGCATTGCATACTGCATTGCATGGATTGTGATGTCATACTTTTGCATTAAATGATGCTTTGCATGGATTGTGATGTCATACTTTTGCAATAAATGATGCTTTGCATGGATTATGATGTCATAATTTTGCATTGCATACCTCATTGCATGGATTGTGATGTCATAATTTTGCATTGCATACTGCATTGCATGGATTGTGATGTCATAATTTTGCATTGCATACTGCATTGCATGGATTGTGATGTCATAATTTTGCATTGCATACTGCATTGCATGGATTGTGATGTCATAATGTTGCATTAAATGATGCTTTGCATGGATTGTGATGTCATAATTTTGCATTGTATACTGCATTGCATGGATTGTGATGTCATAATTTTGCATTGCATACTGCATTGCATGGATTGTGAAGTCATAATGTTGCATGACATGATGCTTTGCATGGATTGTGATGTCATAATTTTGCATTGCATACTGCATTGCATGGATTGTGATGTCATAATTTTGCATTGCATACTGCATTGCATGGATTGTGATGTCATAATTTTGCATTGCATACTGCATTGCATGGATTGTGAAGTCATAATGTTGCATTAAATGATGCTTTGCATGGATTGTGATGTCATCATTTTGCATTGCATACTGCATTGCATGGATTGTGATGTCATAATTTCGCATTGCATACTGCATTGCATGGATTGTGATGTCATAATTTTGCATTGCATACTGCATTGCATGGATTGTGATGTCATAATGTTGCATTGAATGATGCTTTGCATGGATTGTGATGTCATAATTTTGCATTGCATACTGCATTGCATGGATTGTGATGTCATAATTTTGCATTAAATGATGCTTTGCATGGATTATGATGTCATAATTTTGCATTGCATACTGCATTGCATGGATTGTGATGTCATAATTTTGCATTGCATACTGCATTGCATGGATTGTGATGTCATAATGTTGCATTAAATGATGCTTTGCATGGATTGTGATGTCATCATTTTGCATTGCATACTGCATTGCATGGATTGTGATGTCATAATGTTGCATTAAATGATGCTTTGCATGGATTGTGATGTCATAATTTTGCATTGCATGGATTGTGATGTCATAATTTTGCATTAAATGATGCTTTGCATGGATTATGATGTCATAATTTTGCATTGCATACTGCATTGCATGGATTGTGATGTCAGAATTTTGCATTGCATACTGCATTGCATGGATTGTGATGTCATAATGTTGCATTACATGATGCTTTGCATGGGTTGTGATGTCATAATTTTGCATTGCATACTGCATTGCATGGATTGTGATGTCATAATTTTGCATTAAATGATGCTTTGCATGAATTATGATGTCATAATTTTGCATTGCATACTGCATTGCATGGATTGTGATGTCATAATTTTGCATTGCATACTGCATTGCATGGATTGTGATGTCATAATGTTGCATTAAATGATGCTTTGCATGGATTGTGATGTCATCATTTTGCATTGCATACTGCATTGCATGGATTGTGATGTCATAATTTCGCATTGCATACTGCATTGCATGGATTGTGATGTCATAATTTTGCATTGCATACTGCATTGCATGGATTGTGATGTCATAATTTTGCATTAAATGATGCTTTGCATGGATTATGATGTCATAATTTTGCATTGCATACCTCATTGCATGGATTATGATGTCATAATTTTGCATTGCATACCTCATTGCATGGATTGTGATGTCATAATTTTGCATTGCATACTGCATTGCATGGATTGTGATGTCATAATTTTGCATTGCATACTGCATTGCATGGATTGTGATGTCATAATTTTGCATTGCATACTGCATTGCATGGATTGTGATGTCATAATGTTGCATTAAATGATGCTTTGCATGTATTGTGATGTCATAATTTTGCATTGCATACTGCATTGCATGGATTGTGATGTCATACTTTTGCATTAAATGATGCTTTGCATGGATTGTGATGTCATACTTTTGCAATAAATGATGCTTTGCATGGATTATGATGTCATAATTTTGCATTGCATACCTCATTGCATGGATTGTGATGTCATAATTTTGCATTGCATACTGCATTGCATGGATTGTGATGTCATACTTTTGCATTAAATGATGCTTTGCATGGATTATAATGTCATAATTTTGCATTGCTTACTGCATTGCATGGATTGTGATGTCATAATTTTGCATTAAATGATGCTTTGCATGGATTATGATGTCATAATTTTGCATTGCATACTGCATTGCATGGATTGTGATGTCATAATTTTGCATTGCATACTGCATTGCATGGATTGTGATGTCATAATTTTGCATTGCATACTGCATTGCATGGATTGTGATGTCATAATGTTGCATTAAATGATGCTTTGCATGGATTGTGATGTCATAATTTTGCATTGCATGGATTGTGATGTCATAATTTTGCATTAAATGATGCTTTGCATGGATTATGATGTCATAATTTTGCATTGCATACTGCATTGCATGGATTGTGATGTCAGAATTTTGCATTGCATACTGCATTGCATGGATTGTGATGTCATAATGTTGCATTACATGATGCTTTGCATGGGTTGTGATGTCATAATTTTGCATTGCATACTGCATTGCATGGATTGTGATGTCATAATTTTGCATTAAATGATGCTTTGCATGAATTATGATGTCATAATTTTGCATTGCATACTGCATTGCATGGATTGTGATGTCATAATTTTGCATTGCATACTGCATTGCATGGATTGTGATGTCATAATGTTGCATTAAATGATGCTTTGCATGGATTGTGATGTCATCATTTTGCATTGCATACTGCATTGCATGGATTGTGATGTCATAATTTCGCATTGCATACTGCATTGCATGGATTGTGATGTCATAATTTTGCATTGCATACTGCATTGCATGGATTGTGATGTCATAATTTTGCATTAAATGATGCTTTGCATGGATTATGATGTCATAATTTTGCATTGCATACCTCATTGCATGGATTATGATGTCATAATTTTGCATTGCATACCTCATTGCATGGATTGTGATGTCATAATTTTGCATTGCATACTGCATTGCATGGATTGTGATGTCATAATTTTGCATTGCATACTGCATTGCATGGATTGTGATGTCATAATTTTGCATTGCATACTGCATTGCATGGATTGTGATGTCATAATGTTGCATTAAATGATGCTTTGCATGGATTGTGATGTCATAATTTTGCATTGTATACTGCATTGCATGGATTGTGATGTCATAATTTTGCATTGCATACTGCATTGCATGGATTGTGATGTCATAATTTTGCATTAAATGATGCTTTGCATGGATTATGATGTCATAATTTTGCATTGCATACTGCATTGCATGGATTGTGAAGTCATAATTTTGCATTGCATGGATTGTGATGTCATACTTTTGCATTAAATGATGCTTTGCATGGATTATGATGTCATAATTTTGCATTGCATACCTCATTGCATGGATTGTGATGTCATAATTTTGCATTGCATACTGCATTGCATGGATTGTGATGTCATAATTTTGCATTGCATACTGCATTGCATGGATTGTGATGTCATAATGTTGCATTAAATGATGCTTTGCATGTATTGTGATGTCATAATTTTGCATTGCATACTGCATTGCATGGATTGTGATGTCATACTTTTGCATTAAATGATGCTTTGCATGGATTGTGATGTCATACTTTTGCAATAAATGATGCTTTGCATGGATTATGATGTCATAATTTTGCATTGCATACCTCATTGCATGGATTGTGATGTCATAATTTTGCATTGCATACTGCATTGCATGGATTGTGATGTCATACTTTTGCATTAAATGATGCTTTGCATGGATTATAATGTCATAATTTTGCATTGCTTACTGCATTGCATGGATTGTGATGTCATAATTTTGCATTAAATGATGCTATGCATGGATTGTGATGTCATAATTTTGCATTGCATACTGCATTTCATGGATTGTGATGTCATAATTTTGCATTGCATACTGCATTGCATGGATTGTGATTTCATAATTTTGCATTGCATACTGCATTGCATGGATTGTGATGTCATCATTTTGCATTGCACACTGCATTGCATGGATTGTGATGTCATAATTTTGCATTGCATACTGCATTGCATGGATTGTGATGTCATACTTTTGCATTGCATACTGCATTGCATGGATTGTGATGTCATACTTTAGCATTAAATGATGCTTTGCATGGATTATGATGTCATAATTTTGCATTGCATACTGCATTGCATGGATTGTGATGTCATAATTTTGCATTGCATACTGCATTGCATGGATTGTGATGTCATAATTTTGCATTGCATACTGCATTGCATGGATTGTGATGTCATAATGTTGCATTAAATGATGCTTTGAATGGATTGTGATGTCATAATTTTGCATTGCATACTGCATTGCATGGATTGTGATGTCATAATTTTGCATTGCATACTGCATTGCATGGATTGTGATGTCATAATTTTGCATTAAATGATGCTTTGCATGGATTATAATGTCATAATTTTGCATTGCTTACTGCATTGCATGGATTGTGATGTCATAATTTTGCATTAAATGATGCTTTGCATGGATTATGATGTCATTATTTTGCATTGCATACTGCATTGCATGGATTGTGATGTCATAATTTTGCATTAAATGATGCTTTGCATGGATTATGATGTCATAATTTTGCATTGCATACTGCATTGCATGGATTGTGATGTCATAATTTTGCATTGCATGGATTGTGATGTCATACTTTTGCATTAAATGATGCTTTGCATGGATTATGATGTCATAATTTTGCATTGCATACCTCATTGCATGGATTGTGATGTCATAATTTTGCATTGCATACTGCATTGCATGGATTGTGATGTCATAATTTTGCATTGCATACTGCATTGCATGGATTGTGATGTCATAATTTTGCATTGCATACTGCATTGCATGGATTGTGATGTCATAATGTTGCATTAAATGATGCTTTGCATGGATTGTGATGTCATAATTTTGCATTGCATACTGCATTGCATGGATTGTGATGTCATAATTTTGCATTAAATGATGCTTTGCATGGATTATGATGTCATAATTTTGCATTGCATACTGCATTGCATGGATTGTGATGTCATAATTTTGCATTAAATGATGCTTTGCATGGATTATGATGTCACAATTTTGCATTGCATACTGCATTGCATGGGTTGTGATGTCATAATTTTGCATTGCATACTGCATTGCATGGATTGTGATGTCATAATTTTGCATTAAATGATGCTTTGCATGGATTATGATGTCATAATTTTGCATTGCATACTGCATTGCATGGATTGTGATGTCATAATTTTGCATTAAATGATGCTTTGCATGGATTATGATGTCATAATTTTGCATTGCATACTGCATTGCAATGATTGTGATGTCATAATTTTGCATTGCATACTGCATTGCATGGATTGTGATGTCATAATTTTGCATCGCATACTGCATTGCATGGATTGTGATGTCATACTTTAGCATTAAATGATGCTTTGCATGGATTAAGATGTCATAATTTTGCTTTGCATACTGCATTGCATGGATTGTGATGTCATAATTTTGCATTGCATACTGCATTGCATGGATTGTGATGTCATAATTTTGCATTAAATGATGCTTTGCATGGATTATGATGTCATAATTTTGCATTGCATACTGCATTGCATGGATTGTGATGTCATAATTTTGCATTAAATGATGCTTTGCATGGATTATGATGTCACAATTTTGCATTGCATACTGCATTGCATGGGTTGTGATGTCATAATTTTGCATTGCATACTGCATTGCATGGATTGTGATGTCATAATTTTGCATTAAATGATGCTTTGCATGGATTATGATGTCATAATTTTGCATTGCATACTGCATTGCATGGATTGTGATGTCATAATTTTGCATTAAATGATGCTTTGCATGGATTATGATGTCATAATTTTGCATTGCATACTGCATTGCAATGATTGTGATGTCATAATTTTGCATTGCATACTGCATTGCATGGATTGTGATGTCATAATTTTGCATCGCATACTGCATTGCATGGATTGTGATGTCATACTTTAGCATTAAATGATGCTTTGCATGGATTAAGATGTCATAATTTTGCTTTGCATACTGCATTGCATGGATTGTGATGTCATAATTTTGCATTGCATACTGCATTGCATGGATTGTGATGTCATAATTTTGCATTGCATACTGCATTGCATGGATTGTGATGTCATAATGTTGCATTAAATGATGCTTTGAATGGATTGTGATGTCATAATATTGCATTGCATACTGCATTGCATGGATTGTGATGTCATACTTTAGCATTAAATGATGCTTTGCATGGATTATGATGTCATAATTTTGCATTGCATACTGCATTGCATCGATTGTGATGTCATAATTTTGCATTGCATACTGCATTGCATGGATTGTGATGTCATAATTTTGCATTGCATGGATTGTGATGTCATACTTTTGCATTAAATGATGCTTTGCATGGATTATGATGTCATAATTTTGCATTGCATACTGCATTGCATGGATTGTGATGTCATAATTTTGCATTGCATACTGCATTGCATGGATTGTGATGTCATAATTTTGCATTGCATACTGCATTGCATGGATTGTGATGTCATAATGTTGCATTAAATGATGCTTTGCATGGATTGTGATGTCATAATTTTGCATTGCATACTGCATTGCATGGATTGTGATGTCATAATTTTGCATTGCATGGATTGTGATGTCATACTTTTGCATTAAATGATGCTTTGCATGGATTATGATGTCATAATTTTGCATTGCATACTGCATTGCATGGATTGTGATGTAATAATTTTGCATTGCATACTGCATTGCATGGATTGTGATGTCATAATGTTGCATTAAATGATGCTTTGCATGGATTGTGATGTCATAATTTTGCATTGCATACTGCATTGCATGGATTGTGATGTCATAATTTTGCATTGCATACTGCATTGCATGGATTGTGATGTCATAATGTTGCATTAAATGATGCTATGCATGGATTGTGATGTCATAATTTTGCATTGCATACTGCATTGCATGGATTGTGATGTCATAATTTTGCATTGCATACTGCATTGCATGGATTGTGATGTCATAATGTTGCATTAAATGATGCTTTGCATGGATTGTGATGTCATAATTTTGCATTGCATACTGCATTGCATGGATTGTGATGTCATAATTTTGCATTGCATACTGCATTGCATGGATTGTGATGTCATAATGTTGCATTAAATGATGCTATGCATGGATTGTGATGTCATAATTTTGCATTGCATACTGCATTTCATGGATTGTGATGTCATAATTTTGCATTGCATACTGCATTTCATGGATTGTGATGTCATACTTTTGCATCGCATACTGCATTGCATGGATTGTGATGTCATACTTTAGCATTAAATGATGCTTTGCATGGATTATGATGTCATAATTTTGCATTGCATACTGCATTGCATGGATTGTGATGTCATAATTTTGCATTGCATACTGCATTGCATGGATTGTGATGTCATAATTTTGCATTGCATACTGCATTGCATGGATTGTGATGTCATAATGTTGCATTAAATGATGCTTTGAATGGATTGTGATGTCATAATTTTGCATTGCATACTGCATTGCATGGATTGTGATGTCATAATTTTGCATTGCATACTGCATTGCATGGATTGTGATGTCATAATGTTGCATTAAATGATGCTTTGCATGGATTGTGATGTCATAATTTTGCATTGCATACTGCATTGCATGGATTGTGATGTCATCATTTTGCATTGCATGGATTGTGATGTCATACTTTTGCATTAAATGATGCTTTGCATGGATTATGATGTCATAATTTTGCATTGCATACTGCATTGCATGGATTGTGATGTAATAATTTTGCATTGCATTCTGCATTGCATGGATTGTGATGTCATAATGTTGCATTAAATGATGCTTTGCATGGATTGTGATGTCATAATTTTGCATTGCATACTGCATTGCATGGATTGTGATGTCATACTTTAGCATTAAATGATGCTTTGCATGGATTGTGATGTCATAATGTTGCATTAAATGATGCTATGCATAAATTGTGATGTCATAATTTTGCATTAAATGATGCTTTGAATGGATTGTGATGTCATAATTTTGCATTGCATACTGCATTGCATGGATTGTGATGTCATAATTTTGCATTGCATACTGCATTGCATGGATTGTGATGTCATAATGTTGCATTAAATGATGCTTTGCATGGATTGTGATGTCATAATTTTGCATTGCATACTGCATTGCATGGATTGTGATGTCATACTTTAGCATTAAATGATGCTTTGCATGGATTATGATGTCATAATTTTGCATTGCATACTGCATTGCATGGATTGTGATGTCATAATTTTGCATTGCATACTGCATTGCATGGATTGTGATGTCATAATTTTGCATTGCATACTGCATTGCATGGATTGTGATGTCATAATGTTGCATTAAATGATGCTTTGAATGGATTGTGATGTCATAATTTTGCATTGCATACTGCATTGCATGGATTGTGATGTCATAATTTTGCATTGCATACTGCATTGCATGGATTGTGATGTCATAATGTTGCATTAAATGATGCTTTGCATGGATTGTGAAGTCATAATTTTGCATTGCATACTGCATTGCATGGATTGTGATGTCATAATTTTGCATTGCATGGATTGTGATGTCATACTTTTGCATTAAATGATGCTTTGCATGGATTATGATGTCATAATTTTGCATTGCATACTGCATTGCATGGATTGTGATGTAATAATTTTGCATTGTATACTGCATTGCATGGATTGTGATGTCATAATGTTGCATTAAATGATGCTTTGCATGGATTGTGATGTCATAATTTTGCATTGCATACTGCATTGCATGGACTGTGATGTCATAATGTTGCATTGCATGGATTGTGATGTCATACTTTTGCATTAAATGATGCTTTGCATGGATTATGATGTCATAATTTTGCATTGCATACTGCATTGCATGGATTGTGATGTCATCATTTTGCATTGCACACTGCATTGCATGGATTGTGATGTCATAATTTTGCATTGCATACTGCATTGCATGGATTGTGATGTCATAATGTTGCATTAAATGATGCTTTGCATGGATTGTGATGTCATAATTTTGCATTGCATACTGCATTGCATGGATTGTGATGTCATACTTTAGCATTAAATGATGCTTTGCATGGATTATGATGTCATAATTTTGCATTGCATACTGCATTGCATGGATTGTGATGTCATAATTTTGCATTGCATGGATTGTGATGTCATACTTTTGCATTAAATGATGCTTTGCATGGATTATGATGTCATAATTTTGCATTGCATACTGCATTGCATGGATTGTTATGTCATAATTTTGCATTGCATACTGCATTGCATGGATTGTGATGTCATAATTTTGCATTAAATGATGCTTTGCATGGATTATGATGTCATAATTTTGCATTGCATACTGCATTGCATGGATTGTGATGTCATACTTTTGCATTAAATGATGCTTTGCATGGATTGTGATGTCATACTTTTGCAATAAATGATGCTTTGCATGGATTATGATGTCATAATTTTGCATTGCATACCTCATTGCATGGATTGTGATGTCATAATTTTGCATTGCATACTGCATTGCATGGATTGTGATGTCATAATTTTGCATTGCATACTGCATTGCATGGATTGTGATGTCATAATTTTGCATTGCATACTGCATTGCATGGATTGTGATGTCATAATGTTGCATTAAATGATGCTTTGCATGGATTGTGATGTCATAATTTTGCATTGTATACTGCATTGCATGGATTGTGATGTCATAATTTTGCATTGCATACTGCATTGCATGGATTGTGAAGTCATAATGTTGCATGACATGATGCTTTGCATGGATTGTGATGTCATAATTTTGCATTGCATACTGCATTGCATGGATTGTGATGTCATAATTTTGCATTGCATACTGCATTGCATGGATTGTGATGTCATAATGTTGCATTAAATGATGCTTTGCATGGATTGTGATGTCATCATTTTGCATTGCATACTGCATTGCATGGATTGTGATGTCATAATTTCGCATTGCATACTGCATTGCATGGATTGTGATGTCATAATTTTGCATTGCATACTGCATTGCATGGATTGTGATGTCATAATGTTGCATTGAATGATGCTTTGCATGGATTGTGATGTCATAATTTTGCATTGCATACTGCATTGCATGGATTGTGATGTCATAATTTTGCATTAAATGATGCTTTGCATGGATTATGATGTCATAATTTTGCATTGCATACTGCATTGCATGGATTGTGATGTCATAATTTTGCATTGCATACTGCATTGCATGGATTGTGATGTCATAATTTTGCATTGCATACTGCATTGCATGGATTGTGATGTCATAATGTTGCATTAAATGATGCTTTGCATGGATTGTGATGTCATAATTTTGCATTGCATGGATTGTGATGTCATAATTTTGCATTAAATGATGCTTTGCATGGATTATGATGTCATAATTTTGCATTGCATACTGCATTGCATGGATTGTGATGTCAGAATTTTGCATTGCATACTGCATTGCATGGATTGTGATGTCATAATGTTGCATTACATGATGCTTTGCATGGGTTGTGATGTCATAATTTTGCATTGCATACTGCATTGCATGGATTGTGATGTCATAATTTTGCATTAAATGATGCTTTGCATGAATTATGATGTCATAATTTTGCATTGCATACTGCATTGCATGGATTGTGATGTCATAATTTTGCATTGCATACTGCATTGCATGGATTGTGATGTCATAATGTTGCATTAAATGATGCTTTGCATGGATTGTGATGTCATCATTTTGCATTGCATACTGCATTGCATGGATTGTGATGTCATAATTTCGCATTGCATACTGCATTGCATGGATTGTGATGTCATAATTTTGCATTGCATACTGCATTGCATGGATTGTGATGTCATAATTTTGCATTAAATGATGCTTTGCATGGATTATGATGTCATAATTTTGCATTGCATACCTCATTGCATGGATTATGATGTCATAATTTTGCATTGCATACCTCATTGCATGGATTGTGATGTCATAATTTTGCATTGCATACTGCATTGCATGGATTGTGATGTCATAATTTTGCATTGCATACTGCATTGCATGGATTGTGATGTCATAATTTTGCATTGCATACTGCATTGCATGGATTGTGATGTCATAATGTTGCATTAAATGATGCTTTGCATGGATTGTGATGTCATAATTTTGCATTGTATACTGCATTGCATGGATTGTGATGTCATAATTTTGCATTGCATACTGCATTGCATGGATTGTGATGTCATAATTTTGCATTAAATGATGCTTTGCATGGATTATGATGTCATAATTTTGCATTGCATACTGCATTGCATGGATTGTGAAGTCATAATTTTGCATTGCATGGATTGTGATGTCATACTTTTGCATTAAATGATGCTTTGCATGGATTATGATGTCATAATTTTGCATTGCATACCTCATTGCATGGATTGTGATGTCATAATTTTGCATTGCATACTGCATTGCATGGATTGTGATGTCATAATTTTGCATTGCATACTGCATTGCATGGATTGTGATGTCATAATTTTGCATTGCATACTGCATTGCATGGATTGTGATGTCATAATGTTGCATTAAATGATGCTTTGCATGTATTGTGATGTCATAATTTTGCATTGCATACTGCATTGCATGGATTGTGATGTCATACTTTTGCAATAAATGATGCTTTGCATGGATTATGATGTCATAATTTTGCATTGCATACCTCATTGCATGGATTGTGATGTCATAATTTTGCATTGCATACTGCATTGCATGGATTGTGATGTCATAATTTTGCATTGCATACTGCATTGCATGGATTGTGATGTCATAATTTTGCATTGCATACTGCATTGCATGGATTGTGATGTCATAATGTTGCATTAAATGATGCTTTGCATGGATTGTGATGTCATCATTTTGCATTGTATACTGCATTGCATGGATTGTGATGTCATAATTTTGCATTGCATACTGCATTGCATGGATTGTGAAGTCATAATGTTGCATTACATGATGCTTTGCATGGATTGTGATGTCATAATTTTGCATTGCATACTGCATTGCATGGATTGTGATGTCATAATTTTGCATTGCATACTGCATTGCATGGATTGTGATGTCATAATTTTGCATTGCATACTGCATTGCATGGATTGTGAAGTCATAATGTTGCATTAAATGATGCTTTGCATGGATTGTGATGTCATCATTTTGCATTGCATACTGCATTGCATGGATTGTGATGTCATAATTTCGCATTGCATACTGCATTGCATGGATTGTGATGTCATAATGTTGCATTGAATGATGCTTTGCATGGATTGTGATGTCATAATTTTGCATTGCATACTGCATTGCATGGATTGTGATGTCATAATTTCGCATTGCATACTGCATTGCATGGATTGTGATGTCATAATTTTGCATTGCATACTGCATTGCATGGATTGTGATGTCATAATTTTGCATTGCATACTGCATTGCATGGATTGTGATGTCATAATTTTGCATTGCATACTGCATTGCATGGATTGTGATGTCATAATGTTGCATTAAATGATGCATTGCATGGATTGTGATGTCATAATTTTGCATTAAATGATGCTTTGCATGGATTATGATGTCATAATTTTGCATTGCATACTGCATTGCATGGATTGTGATGTCAGAATTTTGCATTGCATACTGCATTGCATGGATTGTGATGTCATAATGTTGCATTACATGATGCTTTGCATGGGTTGTGATGTCATAATTTTGCATTGCATACTGCATTGCATGGATTGTGATGTCATAATTTTGCATTAAATGATGCTTTGCATGAATTATGATGTCATAATTTTGCATTGCATACTGCATTGCATGGATTGTGATGTCATAATTTTGCATTGCATACTGCATTGCATGGATTGTGATGTCATAATGTTGCATTAAATGATGCTTTGCATGGATTGTGATGTCATCATTTTGCATTGCATACTGCATTGCATGGATTGTGATGTCATAATTTCGCATTGCATACTGCATTGCATGGATTGTGATGTCATAATTTTGCATTGCATACTGCATTGCATGGATTGTGATGTCATAATGTTGCATTGAATGATGCTTTGCATGGATTGTGATGTCATAATTTTGCATTAAATGATGCTTTGCATGGATTATGATGTCATAATTTTGCATTGCATACTGCATTGCATGGATTGTGATGTCATAATTTTGCATTGCATACTGCATTGCATGGATTGTGATGTCATACTTTTGCATTAAATGATGCTTTGCATGGATTATGATGTCATAATTTTGCATTGCATACTGCATTGCATGGATTGTGATGTCATAATTTTGCATTGCATACTGCATTGCATGGATTGTGATGTCATAATTTTGCATTGCATACTGCATTGCATGGATTGTGATGTCATAATTTTGCATTAAATGATGCTTTGCATGGATTATGATGTCATAATTTTGCATTGCATACTGCATTGCATGGATTGTGATGTCATAATTTTGCATTGCATACTGCATTGCATGGATTGTGATGACATAATGTTGCATTAAATGATGCTTTGCATGGATTGTGATGTCATAATTTTGCATTGCATACTGCATTGCATGGATTGTGATGTCATAATTTTGCATTGCATACTGCATTGCATGGATTGTGATGTCATAATTTTGCATTGCATACTGCATTGCATGGATTGTGATGTCATAATGTTGCATTAAATGATGCTTTGCATGGATTATGATGTCATAATTTTGCATTGCATACTGCATTGCATGGATTGTGATGTCATAATTTTGCATTAAATGATGCTTTGCATGGATTATGATGTCATAATTTTGCATTGCATACTGCATTGCATGGATTGTGATGTCATAATTTTGCATTAAATGATGCTTTGCATGGATTATGATGTCACAATTTTGCATTGCATACTGCATTGCATGGATTGTGATGTCATAATTTTGCATTGCATACTGCATTGCATGGATTGTGATGTCATACTTTAGCATTAAATGATGCTTTGCATGGATTATGATGTCATAATTTTGCATTGCATACTGCATTGCATGGATTGTGATGTCATAATTTTGCATTGCATACTGCATTGCATGGATTGTGATGTCATAATTTTGCATTGCATACTGCATTGCATGGATTGTGATGTCATAATGTTGCATTAAATGATGCTTTGCATGGATTATGATGTCATAATTTTGCATTGCATACTGCATTGCATGGATTGTGATGTCATAATTTTGCATTGCATACTGCATTGCATGGATTGTGATGTCATAATGTTGCATTAAATGATGCTTTGCATGGATTGTGATGTCATAATTTTGCATTGCATACTGCATTGCATGGATTGTGATGTCATAATTTTGCATTGCATACTGCATTGCATGGATTGTGATGTCATAATTTTGCATTGCATACTGCATTGCATGGATTGTGATGTCATAATGTTGCATTAAATGATGCTTTGCATGGATTGTGATGTCATAATTTTGCATTGCATACCTCATTGCATCGATTGTGATGTCATAATTTTGCATTGCATACTGCATTGCATGGATTGTGATGTCATAATTTTGCATTGCATACTGCATTGCATGGATTGTGATGTCATAATTTTGCATTGCATACTGCATTGCATGGATTGTGATGTCATAATGTTGCATTCAATGATGCTTTGCATGGATTGTGATGTCATAATTTTGCATTGCATACTGCATTGCATGGATTGTGATGTCATAATTTTGCATTGCATACTGCATTGCATGGATTGTTATGTCATAATTTTACATTGCATACTGCATTGCATGGATTGTGATGTCATAATGTTGCATTGCATGATGCTTTGCATGGATTGTGATGTCATAATTTTGCATTAAATGATGCTTTGCATGGATTATGATGTCATAATTTTGCATTGCATACTGCATTGCATGGATTGTGATGTCATAATTTTGCATTAAATGATGCTTTGCATGGATTATGATGTCATAATTTTGCATTGCATACTGCATTGCATGGATTATGATGTCATAATTTTGCATTGCATACCTCATTGCATGGATTGTGATGTCATAATTTTGCATTGCATACTGCATTGCATGGATTGTGATGTCATAATTTTGCATTGCATACTGCATTGCATGGATTGTGATGTCATAATTTTGCATTGCATACTGCATTGCATGGATTGTGATGTCATAATGTTGCATTAAATGATGCTTTGCATGGATTGTGATGTCATAATTTTGCATTGTATACTGCATTGCATGGATTGTGATGTCATAATTTTGCATTGCATACTGCATTGCATGGATTGTGATGTCATAATTTTGCATTGCATACTGCATTGCATGGATTGTGATGTCATAATGTTGCATTAAATGATGCTTTGCATGGATTGTGATGTCATAATTTTGCATTGCATACTGCATTGCATGGACTGTGATGTCATACTTTTGCATTGCATACTGCATTGCATGGATTGTGATGTCATAATTTTGCATTGCATACTGCATTGCATGGATTGTGATGTCATAATGTTGCATTAAATGATGCTTTGCATGGATTGTGATGTCATAATTTTGCATTGCATACTGCATTGCATGGATTATGATGTCATAATTTTGCATTGCATACTGCATTGCATGGATTGTGATGTCATAATTTTGCATTAAACAATGCTTTGCATGGATTATGATGTCATAATTTTGCATTGCATACTGCATTGCAATGATTGTGATGTCATAATTTTGCATTGCATGGATTGTGATGTCATATTTTTGCATTAAATGATGCTTTGCATGGATTGTGATGTCATAATTTTGCATTAAATGATGCTTTGCATGGATTATGATGTTATAATTTTGCATTGCATACTGCATTGCATGGATTGTGATGTCTTACTTTAGCATTAAATGATGCTTTGCATGGATTATAATGTCATAATTTTGCATTGCATACTGCATTGCATGGATTGTGATGTCATAATTTTGCATTGCATACTGCATTGCATGGATTGTGATGTCATAATGTTGCATTAAATGATGCTTTGCATGGATTGTGATGTCATAATTTTGCATTGCATACTGCATTGCATGGATTGTGATGTCATAATTTCGCATTGCATACTGCATTGCATGGATTGTGATGTCATAATGTTGCATTAAATGATGCTTTGCATGGATTGTGATGTCATAATTTTGCATTGCATGGATTGTGATGTCATAATTTTGCATTAAATGATGGTTTGCATGGATTGTGATGTCATAATTTTGCATTGCATACTGCATTGCATGGATTGCAATGTCATAATTTTGCATTAAATGATGCTTTGCATGGATTATGATGTCATAATTTTGCATTGCATACTGCATTGCATGGATTGTGATGTCATAATTTTGCATTGCATGGATTGTGATGTCATACTTTTGCATTAAATGATGCTTTGCATGGATTATGATGTCATAATTTTGCATTGCATACTGCATTGCATGGATTGTGATGTCATAATTTTGCATTGCATACTGCATTGCATGGATTGTGATGTCATAATTTTGCATTAAATGATGCTTTGCATGGATTATGATGTCATAATTTTGCATTGCATACTGCATTGCATGGATTGTGATGTCATAATTTTGCATTAAAAGATGCTTTGCATGGATTATGATGTCATAATTTTGCATTGCATACTGCATTGCATGGATTGTGATGTCATAATTTTGCATCACATACTGCATTGCATGGATTGTGATGTCATAATTTTGCATTAAATTATGCTTTGCATGGATTATGATGTCATTATTTTGCATTGCATACTGCATTGCATGGATTGTGATGTCATAATTTTGCATTAAATGATGCTTTGCATGGATTATGATGTCATAATTTTGCATTGCATACTGCATTGCATGGATTGTGATGTCATAATTTTGCATTGCATGGATTGTGATGTCATACTTTTGCATTAAATGATGCTTTGCATGGATTATGATGTCATAATTTTGCATTGCATACCTCATTGCATGGATTGTGATGTCATAATTTTGCATTGCATACTGCATTGCATGGATTGTGATGTCATAATTTTGCATTGCATACTGCATTGCATGGATTGTGATGTCATAATTTTGCATTGCATACTGCATTGCATGGATTGTGATGTCATAATGTTGCATTAAATGATGCTTTGCATGGATTGTGATGTCATAATTTTGCATTGTATACTGCATTGCATGGATTGTGATGTCATAATTTTGCATTGCATACTGCATTGCATGGATTGTGATGTCATAATTTTGCATTGCATACTGCATTGCATGGATTGTGAAGTCATAATGTTGCATTACATGATGCTTTGCATGGATTGTGATGTCATAATTTTGCATTGCATACTGCATTGCATGGATTGTGATGTCATAATTTTGCATTGCATACTGCATTGCATGGATTGTGATGTCATAATTTTGCATTGCATACTGCATTGCATGGATTGTGATGTCATAATGTTGCATTAAATGATGCTTTGCATGGATTGTGATGTCATAATTTAGCATTGCATACTGCATTGCATGGACTGTGATGTCATACTTTTGCATTGCATACTGCATTGCATGGATTGTGATGTCATAATTTTGCATTGCATACTGTATTGCATGGATTGTGATGTCTTACTTTAGCATTAAATGATGCTTTGCATGGATTATGATGTCATAATTTTGCATTGCATACTGCATTGCATGGATTGTGATGTCATAATTTTGCATTGCATACTGCATTGCATGGATTGTGATGTCATAATGTTGCATTAAATGATGCTTTGCATGGATTGTGATGTCATAATTTTGCATTGCATGGATTGTGATGTCATAATTTTGCATTAAATGATGCTTCGCATGGATTGTGATGTCATAATTTTGCATTGCATACTGCATTGCATGGATTGCGATGTCATAATTTTGCATTAAATGATGCTTTGCCTGGATTATGATGTCATAATTTTGCATTGCATACTGCATTGCATGGATTGTGATGTCATAATTTTGCATTGCATACTGCATTGCATGGATTGTGAAGTCATAATGTTGCATGACATGATGCTTTGCATGGATTGTGATGTCATAATTTTGCATTGCATACTGCATTGCATGGATTGTGATGTCATAATTTTGCATTGCATACTGCATTGCATGGATTGTGAAGTCATAATGTTGCATGACATGATGCTTTGCATGGATTGTGATGTCATAATTTTGCATTGCATACTGCATTGCATGGATTGTGATGTCATAATTTTGCATTGCATACTGCATTGCATGGATTGTGATGTCATAATTTTGCATTGCATACTGCATTGCATGGATTGTGAAGTCATAATGTTGCATTAAATGATGCTTTGCATGGATTGTGATGTCATCATTTTGCATTGCATACTGCATTGCATGGATTGTGATGTCATAATTTCGCATTGCATACTGCATTGCATGGATTGTGATGTCATAATTTTGCATTGCATACTGCATTGCATGGATTGTGATGTCATAATGTTGCATTGAATGATGCTTTGCATGGATTGTGATGTCATAATTTTGCATTGCATACTGCATTGCATGGATTGTGATGTCATAATTTTGCATTAAATGATGCTTTGCATGGATTATGATGTCATAATTTTGCATTGCATACTGCATTGCATGGATTGTGATGTCATAATTTTGCATTGCATACTGCATTGCATGGATTGTGATGTCATAATTTTGCATTGCATACTGCATTGCATGGATTGTGATGTCATAATGTTGCATTAAATGATGCTTTGCATGGATTGTGATGTCATAATTTTGCATTGCATGGATTGTGATGTCATAATTTTGCATTAAATGATGCTTTGCATGGATTATGATGTCATAATTTTGCATTGCATACTGCATTGCATGGATTGTGATGTCAGAATTTTGCATTGCATACTGCATTGCATGGATTGTGATGTCATAATGTTGCATTACATGATGCTTTGCATGGGTTGTGATGTCATAATTTTGCATTGCATACTGCATTGCATGGATTGTGATGTCATAATTTTGCATTAAATGATGCTTTGCATGAATTATGATGTCATAATTTTGCATTGCATACTGCATTGCATGGATTGTGATGTCATAATTTTGCATTGCATACTGCATTGCATGGATTGTGATGTCATAATGTTGCATTAAATGATGCTTTGCATGGATTGTGATGTCATCATTTTGCATTGCATACTGCATTGCATGGATTGTGATGTCATAATTTCGCATTGCATACTGCATTGCATGGATTGTGATGTCATAATTTTGCATTGCATACTGCATTGCATGGATTGTGATGTCATAATTTTGCATTAAATGATGCTTTGCATGGATTATGATGTCATAATTTTGCATTGCATACCTCATTGCATGGATTATGATGTCATAATTTTGCATTGCATACCTCATTGCATGGATTGTGATGTCATAATTTTGCATTGCATACTGCATTGCATGGATTGTGATGTCATAATTTTGCATTGCATACTGCATTGCATGGATTGTGATGTCATAATTTTGCATTGCATACTGCATTGCATGGATTGTGATGTCATAATGTTGCATTAAATGATGCTTTGCATGGATTGTGATGTCATAATTTTGCATTGTATACTGCATTGCATGGATTGTGATGTCATAATTTTGCATTGCATACTGCATTGCATGGATTGTGATGTCATAATTTTGCATTAAATGATGCTTTGCATGGATTATGATGTCATAATTTTGCATTGCATACTGCATTGCATGGATTGTGAAGTCATAATTTTGCATTGCATGGATTGTGATGTCATACTTTTGCATTAAATGATGCTTTGCATGGATTATGATGTCATAATTTTGCATTGCATACCTCATTGCATGGATTGTGATGTCATAATTTTGCATTGCATACTGCATTGCATGGATTGTGATGTCATAATTTTGCATTGCATACTGCATTGCATGGATTGTGATGTCATAATTTTGCATTGCATACTGCATTGCATGGATTGTGATGTCATAATGTTGCATTAAATGATGCTTTGCATGTATTGTGATGTCATAATTTTGCATTGCATACTGCATTGCATGGATTGTGATGTCATACTTTTGCAATAAATGATGCTTTGCATGGATTATGATGTCATAATTTTGCATTGCATACCTCATTGCATGGATTGTGATGTCATAATTTTGCATTGCATACTGCATTGCATGGATTGTGATGTCATAATTTTGCATTGCATACTGCATTGCATGGATTGTGATGTCATAATTTTGCATTGCATACTGCATTGCATGGATTGTGATGTCATAATGTTGCATTAAATGATGCTTTGCATGGATTGTGATGTCATCATTTTGCATTGTATACTGCATTGCATGGATTGTGATGTCATAATTTTGCATTGCATACTGCATTGCATGGATTGTGAAGTCATAATGTTGCATTACATGATGCTTTGCATGGATTGTGATGTCATAATTTTGCATTGCATACTGCATTGCATGGATTGTGATGTCATAATTTTGCATTGCATACTGCATTGCATGGATTGTGATGTCATAATTTTGCATTGCATACTGCATTGCATGGATTGTGAAGTCATAATGTTGCATTAAATGATGCTTTGCATGGATTGTGATGTCATCATTTTGCATTGCATACTGCATTGCATGGATTGTGATGTCATAATTTCGCATTGCATACTGCATTGCATGGATTGTGATGTCATAATGTTGCATTGAATGATGCTTTGCATGGATTGTGATGTCATAATTTTGCATTGCATACTGCATTGCATGGATTGTGATGTCATAATTTCGCATTGCATACTGCATTGCATGGATTGTGATGTCATAATTTTGCATTGCATACTGCATTGCATGGATTGTGATGTCATAATTTTGCATTGCATACTGCATTGCATGGATTGTGATGTCATAATTTTGCATTGCATACTGCATTGCATGGATTGTGATGTCATAATGTTGCATTAAATGATGCATTGCATGGATTGTGATGTCATAATTTTGCATTAAATGATGCTTTGCATGGATTATGATGTCATAATTTTGCATTGCATACTGCATTGCATGGATTGTGATGTCAGAATTTTGCATTGCATACTGCATTGCATGGATTGTGATGTCATAATGTTGCATTACATGATGCTTTGCATGGGTTGTGATGTCATAATTTTGCATTGCATACTGCATTGCATGGATTGTGATGTCATAATTTTGCATTAAATGATGCTTTGCATGAATTATGATGTCATAATTTTGCATTGCATACTGCATTGCATGGATTGTGATGTCATAATTTTGCATTGCATACTGCATTGCATGGATTGTGATGTCATAATGTTGCATTAAATGATGCTTTGCATGGATTGTGATGTCATCATTTTGCATTGCATACTGCATTGCATGGATTGTGATGTCATAATTTCGCATTGCATACTGCATTGCATGGATTGTGATGTCATAATTTTGCATTGCATACTGCATTGCATGGATTGTGATGTCATAATGTTGCATTGAATGATGCTTTGCATGGATTGTGATGTCATAATTTTGCATTAAATGATGCTTTGCATGGATTATGATGTCATAATTTTGCATTGCATACTGCATTGCATGGATTGTGATGTCATAATTTTGCATTGCATACTGCATTGCATGGATTGTGATGTCATACTTTTGCATTAAATGATGCTTTGCATGGATTATGATGTCATAATTTTGCATTGCATACTGCATTGCATGGATTGTGATGTCATAATTTTGCATTGCATACTGCATTGCATGGATTGTGATGTCATAATTTTGCATTGCATACTGCATTGCATGGATTGTGATGTCATAATTTTGCATTAAATGATGCTTTGCATGGATTATGATGTCATAATTTTGCATTGCATACTGCATTGCATGGATTGTGATGTCATAATTTTGCATTGCATACTGCATTGCATGGATTGTGATGACATAATGTTGCATTAAATGATGCTTTGCATGGATTGTGATGTCATAATTTTGCATTGCATACTGCATTGCATGGATTGTGATGTCATAATTTTGCATTGCATACTGCATTGCATGGATTGTGATGTCATAATTTTGCATTGCATACTGCATTGCATGGATTGTGATGTCATAATGTTGCATTAAATGATGCTTTGCATGGATTATGATGTCATAATTTTGCATTGCATACTGCATTGCATGGATTGTGATGTCATAATTTTGCATTAAATGATGCTTTGCATGGATTATGATGTCATAATTTTGCATTGCATACTGCATTGCATGGATTGTGATGTCATAATTTTGCATTAAATGATGCTTTGCATGGATTATGATGTCACAATTTTGCATTGCATACTGCATTGCATGGATTGTGATGTCATAATTTTGCATTGCATACTGCATTGCATGGATTGTGATGTCATACTTTAGCATTAAATGATGCTTTGCATGGATTATGATGTCATAATTTTGCATTGCATACTGCATTGCATGGATTGTGATGTCATAATTTTGCATTGCATACTGCATTGCATGGATTGTGATGTCATAATTTTGCATTGCATACTGCATTGCATGGATTGTGATGTCATAATGTTGCATTAAATGATGCTTTGCATGGATTATGATGTCATAATTTTGCATTGCATACTGCATTGCATGGATTGTGATGTCATAATTTTGCATTGCATACTGCATTGCATGGATTGTGATGTCATAATGTTGCATTAAATGATGCTTTGCATGGATTGTGATGTCATAATTTTGCATTGCATACTGCATTGCATGGATTGTGATGTCATAATTTTGCATTGCATACTGCATTGCATGGATTGTGATGTCATAATTTTGCATTGCATACTGCATTGCATGGATTGTGATGTCATAATGTTGCATTAAATGATGCTTTGCATGGATTGTGATGTCATAATTTTGCATTGCATACCTCATTGCATCGATTGTGATGTCATAATTTTGCATTGCATACTGCATTGCATGGATTGTGATGTCATAATTTTGCATTGCATACTGCATTGCATGGATTGTGATGTCATAATTTTGCATTGCATACTGCATTGCATGGATTGTGATGTCATAATGTTGCATTCAATGATGCTTTGCATGGATTGTGATGTCATAATTTTGCATTGCATACTGCATTGCATGGATTGTGATGTCATAATTTTGCATTGCATACTGCATTGCATGGATTGTTATGTCATAATTTTACATTGCATACTGCATTGCATGGATTGTGATGTCATAATGTTGCATTGCATGATGCTTTGCATGGATTGTGATGTCATAATTTTGCATTAAATGATGCTTTGCATGGATTATGATGTCATAATTTTGCATTGCATACTGCATTGCATGGATTGTGATGTCATAATTTTGCATTAAATGATGCTTTGCATGGATTATGATGTCATAATTTTGCATTGCATACTGCATTGCATGGATTATGATGTCATAATTTTGCATTGCATACCTCATTGCATGGATTGTGATGTCATAATTTTGCATTGCATACTGCATTGCATGGATTGTGATGTCATAATTTTGCATTGCATACTGCATTGCATGGATTGTGATGTCATAATTTTGCATTGCATACTGCATTGCATGGATTGTGATGTCATAATGTTGCATTAAATGATGCTTTGCATGGATTGTGATGTCATAATTTTGCATTGTATACTGCATTGCATGGATTGTGATGTCATAATTTTGCATTGCATACTGCATTGCATGGATTGTGATGTCATAATTTTGCATTGCATACTGCATTGCATGGATTGTGATGTCATAATGTTGCATTAAATGATGCTTTGCATGGATTGTGATGTCATAATTTTGCATTGCATACTGCATTGCATGGACTGTGATGTCATACTTTTGCATTGCATACTGCATTGCATGGATTGTGATGTCATAATTTTGCATTGCATACTGCATTGCATGGATTGTGATGTCATAATGTTGCATTAAATGATGCTTTGCATGGATTGTGATGTCATAATTTTGCATTGCATACTGCATTGCATGGATTATGATGTCATAATTTTGCATTGCATACTGCATTGCATGGATTGTGATGTCATAATTTTGCATTAAACAATGCTTTGCATGGATTATGATGTCATAATTTTGCATTGCATACTGCATTGCAATGATTGTGATGTCATAATTTTGCATTGCATGGATTGTGATGTCATATTTTTGCATTAAATGATGCTTTGCATGGATTGTGATGTCATAATTTTGCATTAAATGATGCTTTGCATGGATTATGATGTTATAATTTTGCATTGCATACTGCATTGCATGGATTGTGATGTCTTACTTTAGCATTAAATGATGCTTTGCATGGATTATAATGTCATAATTTTGCATTGCATACTGCATTGCATGGATTGTGATGTCATAATTTTGCATTGCATACTGCATTGCATGGATTGTGATGTCATAATGTTGCATTAAATGATGCTTTGCATGGATTGTGATGTCATAATTTTGCATTGCATACTGCATTGCATGGATTGTGATGTCATAATTTCGCATTGCATACTGCATTGCATGGATTGTGATGTCATAATGTTGCATTAAATGATGCTTTGCATGGATTGTGATGTCATAATTTTGCATTGCATGGATTGTGATGTCATAATTTTGCATTAAATGATGGTTTGCATGGATTGTGATGTCATAATTTTGCATTGCATACTGCATTGCATGGATTGCAATGTCATAATTTTGCATTAAATGATGCTTTGCATGGATTATGATGTCATAATTTTGCATTGCATACTGCATTGCATGGATTGTGATGTCATAATTTTGCATTGCATGGATTGTGATGTCATACTTTTGCATTAAATGATGCTTTGCATGGATTATGATGTCATAATTTTGCATTGCATACTGCATTGCATGGATTGTGATGTCATAATTTTGCATTGCATACTGCATTGCATGGATTGTGATGTCATAATTTTGCATTAAATGATGCTTTGCATGGATTATGATGTCATAATTTTGCATTGCATACTGCATTGCATGGATTGTGATGTCATAATTTTGCATTAAAAGATGCTTTGCATGGATTATGATGTCATAATTTTGCATTGCATACTGCATTGCATGGATTGTGATGTCATAATTTTGCATCACATACTGCATTGCATGGATTGTGATGTCATAATTTTGCATTAAATTATGCTTTGCATGGATTATGATGTCATTATTTTGCATTGCATACTGCATTGCATGGATTGTGATGTCATAATTTTGCATTAAATGATGCTTTGCATGGATTATGATGTCATAATTTTGCATTGCATACTGCATTGCATGGATTGTGATGTCATAATTTTGCATTGCATGGATTGTGATGTCATACTTTTGCATTAAATGATGCTTTGCATGGATTATGATGTCATAATTTTGCATTGCATACCTCATTGCATGGATTGTGATGTCATAATTTTGCATTGCATACTGCATTGCATGGATTGTGATGTCATAATTTTGCATTGCATACTGCATTGCATGGATTGTGATGTCATAATTTTGCATTGCATACTGCATTGCATGGATTGTGATGTCATAATGTTGCATTAAATGATGCTTTGCATGGATTGTGATGTCATAATTTTGCATTGTATACTGCATTGCATGGATTGTGATGTCATAATTTTGCATTGCATACTGCATTGCATGGATTGTGATGTCATAATTTTGCATTGCATACTGCATTGCATGGATTGTGAAGTCATAATGTTGCATTACATGATGCTTTGCATGGATTGTGATGTCATAATTTTGCATTGCATACTGCATTGCATGGATTGTGATGTCATAATTTTGCATTGCATACTGCATTGCATGGATTGTGATGTCATAATTTTGCATTGCATACTGCATTGCATGGATTGTGATGTCATAATGTTGCATTAAATGATGCTTTGCATGGATTGTGATGTCATAATTTAGCATTGCATACTGCATTGCATGGACTGTGATGTCATACTTTTGCATTGCATACTGCATTGCATGGATTGTGATGTCATAATTTTGCATTGCATACTGTATTGCATGGATTGTGATGTCTTACTTTAGCATTAAATGATGCTTTGCATGGATTATGATGTCATAATTTTGCATTGCATACTGCATTGCATGGATTGTGATGTCATAATTTTGCATTGCATACTGCATTGCATGGATTGTGATGTCATAATGTTGCATTAAATGATGCTTTGCATGGATTGTGATGTCATAATTTTGCATTGCATGGATTGTGATGTCATAATTTTGCATTAAATGATGCTTCGCATGGATTGTGATGTCATAATTTTGCATTGCATACTGCATTGCATGGATTGCGATGTCATAATTTTGCATTAAATGATGCTTTGCCTGGATTATGATGTCATAATTTTGCATTGCATACTGCATTGCATGGATTGTGATGTCATAATTTTGCATTGCATGGATTGTGATGTCATACTTTTGCATTAAATGATGCTTTGCATGGATTATGATGTCATAATTTTGCATTGCATACTGCATTGCATGGATTGTGATGTCATAATTTTGCATTGCATACTGCATTGCATGGATTGTGATGTCATAATTTTGCATTAAATGATGCTTTGCATGGATTATGATGTCATAATTTTGCATTGCAGATTGCATTGCATGGATTGTGATGTCATAATTTTGCATTAAAAGATGCTTTGCATGGATTATGATGTCATAATTTTGCATTGCATACTGCATTGCATGGATTGTGATGTCATAATTTTGCATCGCATACTGCATTGCATGGATTGTGATGTCATAATTTTGCATTAAATGATGCTTTGCATGGATTATGATGTCATTATTTTGCATTGCATACTGCATTGCATGGATTGTGATGTCATAATTTTGCATTAAATGATGCTTTGCATGGATTATGATGTCATAATTTTGCATTGCATACTGCATTGCATGGATTGTGATGTCATAATTTTGCATTGCATGGATTGTGATGTCATAATGTTGCATTAAATGATGCTTTGCATGGATTGTGATGTCATAATTTTGCATTGTATACTGCATTGCATGGATTGTGATGTCATAATTTTGCATTGCATACTGCATTGCATGGATTGTGATGTCATAATTTTGCATTGCATGGATTGTGATGTCATAATTTTGCATTGCATACTGCATTGCATGGATTGTGATGTCATAATGTTGCATTAAATGATGCTTTGCATGGATTGTGATGTCATAATTTTGCATTGCATACTGCATTGCATGGACTGTGATGTCATACTTTTGCATTGCATACTGCATTGCATGGATTGTGATGTCATAATTTTGCATTGCATACTGCATTGCATGGAGTGTGATGTCATAATGTTGCATTAAATGATGCTTTGCATGGATTGTGATGTCATAATTTTGCATTGCATACTGCATTGCATGGATTATGATGTCATAATTTTGCATTGCATACTGCATTGCATGGATTGTGATGTCATAATTTTGCATTAAATGATGCTTTGCATGGATTATGATGTCATAATTTTGCATTGCATACTGCATTGCAATGATTGTGATGTCATAATTTTGCATTGCATGGATTGTGATGTCATATTTTTGCATTAAATTATGCTTTGCATGGATTGTGATGTCATAATTTTGCATTAAATGATGCTTTGCATGGATTATGATGTCATAATTTTGCATTGCATACTGCATTGCATGGATTGTGATGTCATAATTTTGCATTGCATACTGCATTGCATGGATTGTGATGTCTTACTTTAGCATTAAATGATGCTTTGCATGGATTATGATGTCATAATTTTGCATTGCATACTGCATTGCATGGATTGTGATGTCATAATGTTGCATTAAATGATGCTTTGCATGGATTGTGATGTCATAATTTTGCATTGCATGGATTGTGATGTCATAATTTTGCATTAAATGATGCTTTGCATGGATTATGATGTCATCATTTTGCATTGCATACTGCATTGCATGGATTGTGATGTCATAATTTTGCATTGCATACTGCATTGCATGGATTGTGATGTCATAATTTTGCATTGCATACTGCATTGCATGGATTGTGATGTCATAATGTTGCATTAAATGATGCTTTGCATGGGTTGTGATGTCATAATTTTGCATTGCATACTGCATTGCATGGATTGTGATGTCATAATTTTGCATTAAATGATGCTTTGCATGGATTATGATGTCATAATTTTGCATTGCATACTGCATTGCATGGATTGTGATGTCATAATTTTGCATTGCATACTGCATTGCATGGAATGTGATGTCATAATTTTGCATTAAATGATGCTTTGCATGGATTATGATGTCATAATTTTGCATTGCATACTGCATTGCATGGATTGTGATGTCATAATGTTGCATTAAATGATGCTTTGCATGGATTGTGATGTCATCATTTTGCATTGCATACTGCATTGCATGGATTGTGATGTCATAATTTCGCATTGCATACTGCATTGCATGGATTGTGATGTCATAATTTTGCATTACATACTGCATTGCATGGATTGTGATGTCATAATTTTGCATTAAATGATGCTTTGCATGGATTATGATGTCATAATTTTGCATTGCATACTGCATTGCATGGATTGTGATGTCATAATTTTGCATTGCATACTGCATTGCATGGATTGTGATGTCATAATTTTGCATTGCATACTGCATTGCATGGATTGTGATGTCATAATGTTGCATTAAATGATGCTTTGCATGGATTGTGATGTCATAATTTTGCATTGCATACTGCATTGCATGGATTGTGATGTCATAATTTTGCATTGCATACTGCATTGCATGGATTGTGATGTCATAATTTTGCATTGCATACTGCATTGCATGGATTGTGATGTCATAATTTTGCATTAAATGATGCTTTGCATGGATTATGATGTCATAATTTTGCATTGCATACCTCATTGCATGGATTGTGATGTCATAATTTTGCATTGCATACTGCATTGCATGGATTGTGATGTCATAATTTTGCATTGCATACTGCATTGCATGGATTGTGATGTCATAATTTTGCATTGCATACTGCATTGCATGGATTGTGATGTCATAATTTTGCATTGCATACTGCATTGCATGGATTGTGAAGTCATAATGTTGCATTACATGATGCTTTGCATGGATTGTGATGTCATAATTTTGCATTGCATACTGCATTGCATGGATTGTGATGTCATAATTTTGCATTGCATACTGCATTGCATGGATTGTGATGTCATAATTTTGCATTGCATACTGCATTGCATGGATTGTGATGTCATAATTTTGCATTGCATACTGCATTGCATGGATTGTGATGTCATAATTTTGCATTGCATACTGCATTGCATGGATTGTGATGTCATAATTTTGCATTGCATACTGCATTGCATGGATTGTGATGTCATAATGTTGCATTAAATGATGCTTTGCATGGATTGTGATGTCATAATTTTGCATTGCATGGATTGTGATGTCATAATTTTGCATTAAATGATGCTTTGCATGGATTATGATGTCATAATTTTGCATTGCATACTGCATTGCATGGATTGTGATGTCAGAATTTTGCATTGCATACTGCATTGCATGGATTGTGATGTCATAATGTTGCATTACATGATGCTTTGCATGGGTTGTGATGTCATAATTTTGCATTGCATACTGCATTGCATGGATTGTGATGTCATAATTTTGCATTAAATGATGCTTTGCATGAATTATGATGTCATAATTTTGCATTGCATACTGCATTGCATGGATTGTGATGTCATAATTTTGCATTGCATACTGCATTGCATGGATTGTGATGTCATAATGTTGCATTAAATGATGCTTTGCATGGATTGTGATGTCATCATTTTGCATTGCATACTGCATTGCATGGATTGTGATGTCATAATTTCGCATTGCATACTGCATTGCATGGATTGTGATGTCATAATTTTGCATTGCATACTGCATTGCATGGATTGTGATGTCATAATGTTGCATTGAATGATGCTTTGCATGGATTGTGATGTCATAATTTTGCATTAAATGATGCTTTGCATGGATTATGATGTCATAATTTTGCATTGCATACTGCATTGCATGGATTGTGATGTCATAATTTTGCATTGCATACTGCATTGCATGGATTGTGATGTCATACTTTTGCATTAAATGATGCTTTGCATGGATTATGATGTCATAATTTTGCATTGCATACTGCATTGCATGGATTGTGATGTCATAATTTTGCATTGCATACTGCATTGCATGGATTGTGATGTCATAATTTTGCATTGCATACTGCATTGCATGGATTGTGATGTCATAATTTTGCATTAAATGATGCTTTGCATGGATTATGATGTCATAATTTTGCATTGCATACTGCATTGCATGGATTGTGATGTCATAATTTTGCATTGCATACTGCATTGCATGGATTGTGATGACATAATGTTGCATTAAATGATGCTTTGCATGGATTGTGATGTCATAATTTTGCATTGCATACTGCATTGCATGGATTGTGATGTCATAATTTTGCATTGCATACTGCATTGCATGGATTGTGATGTCATAATTTTGCATTGCATACTGCATTGCATGGATTGTGATGTCATAATGTTGCATTAAATGATGCTTTGCATGGATTGTGATGTCATAATTTTGCATTGCACGGATTGTGATGTCATACTTTTGCATTAAATGATGCTTTGCATGGATTATGATGTCATAATTTTGCATTGCATACTGCATTGCATGGATTGTGATGTCATAATTTTGCATTAAATGATGCTTTGCATGGATTATGATGTCATAATTTTGCATTGCATACTGCATTGCATGGATTGTGATGTCATAATTTTGCATTAAATGATGCTTTGCATGGATTATGATGTCACAATTTTGCATTGCATACTGCATTGCATGGATTGTGATGTCATAATTTTGCATTGCATACTGCATTGCATGGATTGTGATGTCATACTTTAGCATTAAATGATGCTTTGCATGGATTATGATGTCATAATTTTGCATTGCATACTGCATTGCATGGATTGTGATGTCATAATCTTGCATTGCATACTGCATTGCATGGATTGTGATGTCATAATTTTGCATTGCATACTGCATTGCATGGATTGTGATGTCATAATGTTGCATTAAATGATGCTTTGCATGGATTGTGATGTCATAATTTTGCATTGCATACTGCATTGCATGGATTGTGATGTCATAATTTTGCATTGCATACTGCATTGCATGGATTGTGATGTCATAATTTTGCATTGCATACTGCATTGCATGGATTGTGATGTCATAATCTTGCATTGCATACTGCATTGCATGGATTGTGATGTCATAATTTTGCATTGCATACTGCATTGCATGGATTGTGATGTCATAATGTTGCATTAAATGATGCTTTGCATGGATTATGATGTCATAATTTTGCATTGCATACTGCATTGCATGGATTGTGATGTCATAATTTTGCATTGCATACTGCATTGCATGGATTGTGATGTCATAATTTTGCATTGCATACTGCATTGCATGGATTGTGATGTCATAAGTTTGCATTAAATGATGCTTTGCATGGATTATGATGTCACAATTTTGCATTGCATACTGCATTGCATGGATTGTGATGTCATAATTTTGCATTGCATACTGCATTGCATGGATTGTGATGTCATACTTTAGCATTAAATGATGCTTTGCATGGATTATGATGTCATAATTTTGCATTGCATACTGCATTGCATGGATTGTGATGTCATAATCTTGCATTGCATACTGCATTGCATGGATTGTGATGTCATAATTTTGCATTGCATACTGCATTGCATGGATTGTGATGTCATAATGTTGCATTAAATGATGCTTTGCATGGATTGTGATGTCATAATTTTGCATTGCATACTGCATTGCATGGATTGTGATGTCATAATTTTGCATTGCATACTGCATTGCATGGATTGTGATGTCATAATTTTGCATTGCATACTGCATTGCATGGATTGTGATGTCATAATTTTGCATTGCATACTGCATTGCATGGATTGTGATGTCATAATTTTGCATTGCATACCTCATTGCATCGATTGTGATGTCATCATTTTGCATTGCATACTGCATTGCATGGATTGTGATGTCATAATTTTGCATTGCATACTGCATTGCATGGATTGTGATGTCATAATTTTGCATTGCATACTGCATTGCATGGATTGTGATGTCATAATGTTGCATTCAATGATGCTTTGCATGGATTGTGATGTCATAATTTTGCATTGCATACTGCATTGCATGGATTGTGATGTCATAATTTTGCATTGCATACTGCATTGCATGGATTGTTATGTCATAATTTTGCATTGCATACTGCATTGCATGGATTGTGATGTCATAATGTTGCATTGCATGATGCTTTGCATGGATTGTGATGTCATAATTTTGCATTAAATGATGCTTTGCATGGATTATGATGTCATAATTTTGCATTGCATACTGCATTGCATGGATTGTGATGTCATAATTTTGCATTAAATGATGCTTTGCATGGATTATGATGTCATAATTTTGCATTGCATACTGCATTGCATGGATTATGATGTCATAATTTTGCATTGCATACCTCATTGCATGGATTGTGATGTCATAATTTTGCATTGCATACTGCATTGCATGGATTGTGATGTCATAATTTTGCATTGCATACTGCATTGCATGGATTGTGATGTCATAATTTTGCATTGCATACTGCATTGCATGGATTGTGATGTCATAATTTTGCATTGCATACTGCATTGCATGGATTGTGATGTCATAATGTTGCATTAAATGATGCTTTGCATGGATTGTGATGTCATAATTTTGCATTGTATACTGCATTGCATGGATTGTGATGTCATAATTTTGCATTGCATACTGCATTGCATGGATTGTGATGTCATAATTTTGCATTGCATACTGCATTGCATGGATTGTGATGTCATAATGTTGCATTAAATGATGCTTTGCATGGATTGTGATGTCATAATTTTGCATTGCATACTGCATTGCATGGACTGTGATGTCATACTTTTGCATTGCATACTGCATTGCATGGATTGTGATGTCATAATTTTGCATTGCATACTGCATTGCATGGATTGTGATGTCATAATGTTGCATTAAATGATGCTTTGCATGGATTGTGATGTCATAATTTTGCATTGCATACTGCATTGCATGGATTATGATGTCATAATTTTGCATTGCATACTGCATTGCATGGATTGTGATGTCATAATTTTGCATTAAACGATGCTTTGCATGGATTATGATGTCATAATTTTGCATTGCATACTGCATTGCAATGATTGTGATGTCATAATTTTGCATTGCATGGATTGTGATGTCATATTTTTGCATTAAATGATGCTTTGCATGGATTGTGATGTCATAATTTTGCATTAAATGATGCTTTGCATGGATTATGATGTTATAATTTTGCATTGCATACTGCATTGCATGGATTGTGATGTCTTACTTTAGCATTAAATGATGCTTTGCATGGATTATGATGTCATAATTTTGCATTGCATACTGCATTGCATGGATTGTGATGTCATAATTTTGCATTAAATGATGCTTTGCATGGATTGTGATGTCATAATTTTGCATTGCATACTGCATTGCATGGATTGTGATGTCATAATTTCGCATTGCATACTGCATTGCATGGATTGTGATGTCATAATGTTGCATTAAATGATGCTTTGCATGGATTGTGATGTCATAATTTTGCATTGCATGGATTGTGATGTCATAATTTTGCATTAAATGATGGTTTGCATGGATTGTGATGTCATAATTTTGCATTGCATACTGCATTGCATGGATTGCAATGTCATAATTTTGCATTAAATGATGCTTTGCATGGATTATGATGTCATAATTTTGCATTGCATACTGCATTGCATGGATTGTGATGTCATAATTTTGCATTGCATGGATTGTGATGTCATACTTTTGCATTAAATGATGCTTTGCATGGATTATGATGTCATAATTTTGCATTGCATACTGCATTGCATGGATTGTGATGTCATAATTTTGCATTGCATACTGCATTGCATGGATTGTGATGTCATAATTTTGCATTAAATGATGCTTTGCATGGATTATGATGTCATAATTTTGCATTGCATACTGCATTGCATGGATTGTGATGTCATAATTTTGCATTAAAAGATGCTTTGCATGGATTATGATGTCATAATTTTGCATTGCATACTGCATTGCATGGATTGTGATGTCATAATTTTGCATCACATACTGCATTGCATGGATTGTGATGTCATAATTTTGCATTAAATTATGCTTTGCATGGATTATGATGTCATTATTTTGCATTGCATACTGCATTGCATGGATTGTGATGTCATAATTTTGCATTAAATGATGCTTTGCATGGATTATGATGTCATAATTTTGCATTGCATACTGCATTGCATGGATTGTGATGTCATAATTTTGCATTGCATGGATTGTGATGTCATACTTTTGCATTAAATGATGCTTTGCATGGATTATGATGTCATAATTTTGCATTGCATACCTCATTGCATGGATTGTGATGTCATAATTTTGCATTGCATACTGCATTGCATGGATTGTGATGTCATAATTTTGCATTGCATACTGCATTGCATGGATTGTGATGTCATAATTTTGCATTGCATACTGCATTGCATGGATTGTGATGTCATAATGTTGCATTACATGATGCTTTGCATGGATTGTGATGTCATAATTTTGCATTGCATACTGCATTGCATGGATTGTGATGTCATAATTTTGCATTGCATACTGCATTGCATGGATTGTGATGTCATAATTTTGCATTGCATACTGCATTGCATGGATTGTGATGTCATAATGTTGCATTAAATGATGCTTTGCATGGATTGTGATGTCATAATTTAGCATTGCATACTGCATTGCATGGACTGTGATGTCATACTTTTGCATTGCATACTGCATTGCATGGATTGTGATGTCATAATTTTGCATTGCATACTGTATTGCATGGATTGTGATGTCTTACTTTAGCATTAAATGATGCTTTGCATGGATTATGATGTCATAATTTTGCATTGCATACTGCATTGCATGGATTGTGATGTCATAATTTTGCATTGCATACTGCATTGCATGGATTGTGATGTCATAATGTTGCATTAAATGATGCTTTGCATGGATTGTGATGTCATAATTTAGCATTGCATACTGCATTGCATGGACTGTGATGTCATACTTTTGCATTGCATACTGCATTGCATGGATTGTGATGTCATAATTTTGCATTGCATACTGTATTGCATGGATTGTGATGTCTTACTTTAGCATTAAATGATGCTTTGCATGGATTATGATGTCATAATTTTGCATTGCATACTGCATTGCATGGATTGTGATGTCATAATTTTGCATTGCATACTGCATTGCATGGATTGTGATGTCATAATTTTGCATTGCATATTGCATTGCATGGATTGTGATGTCATAATTTTGCATTGCATACTGCATTGCATGGATTGTGATGTCATAATGTTGCATTAAATGATGCTTTGCATGGATTGTGATGTCATAATTTTGCATTGCATACTGCATTGCATGGACTGTGATGTCATACTTTTGCATTGCATACTGCATTGCATGGATTGTGATGTCATAATTTTGCATTGCATACTGCATTGCATGGAGTGTGATGTCATAATGTTGCATTAAATGATGCTTTGCATGGATTGTGATGTCATAATTTTGCATTGCATACTGCATTGCATGGATTATGATGTCATAATTTTGCATTGCATACTGCATTGCATGGATTGTGATGTCATAATTTTGCATTAAATGATGCTTTGCATGGATTATGATGTCATAATTTTGCATTGCATACTGCATTGCAATGATTGTGATGTCATAATTTTGCATTGCATGGATTGTGATGTCATATTTTTGCATTAAATGATGCTTTGCATGGATTGTGATGTCATAATTTTGCATTAAATGATGCTTTGCATGGATTATGATGTCATAATTTTGCATTGCATACTGCATTGCATGGATTGTGATGTCATAATTTTGCATTGCATACTGCATTGCATGGATTGTGATGTCTTACTTTAGCATTAAATGATGCTTTGCATGGATTATGATGTCATAATTTTGCATTGCATACTGCATTGCATGGATTGTGATGTCATAATGTTGCATTAAATGATGCTTTGCATGGATTGTGATGTCATAATTTTGCATTGCATGGATTGTGATGTCATAATTTTGCATTAAATGATGCTTTGCATGGATTATGATGTCATAATTTTGCATTGCATACTGCATTGCATGGATTGTGATGTCATAATTTTGCATTGCATACTGCATTGCATGGATTGTGATGTCATAATTTTGCATTGCATACTGCATTGCATGGATTGTGATGTCATAATGTTGCATTAAATGATGCTTTGCATGGGTTGTGATGTCATAATTTTGCATTGCATACTGCATTGCATGGATTGTGATGTCATAATTTTGCATTAAATGATGCTTTGCATGGATTATGATGTCATAATTTTGCATTGCATACTGCATTGCATGGATTGTGATGTCATAATTTTGCATTGCATACTGCATTGCATGGAATGTGATGTCATAATGTTGCATTAAATGATGCTTTGCATGGATTGTGATGTCATAATTTTGCATTGCATACTGCATTGCATGGATTGTGATGTCATAATGTTGCATTAAATGATGCTTTGCATGGATTGTGATGTCATAATTTTGCATTGCATACTGCATTGCATGGATTGTGATGTCATAATTTTGCATTGCATACTGCATTGCATGGATTGTGATGTCATAATTTTGCATTGCATACTGCATTGCATGGATTGTGATGTCATAATTTTGCATTAAATGATGCTTTGCATGGATTATGATGTCATAATTTTGCATTGCATACCTCATTGCATGGATTGTGATGTCATAATTTTGCATTGCATACTGCATTGCATGGATTGTGATGTCATAATTTTGCATTGCATACTGCATTGCATGGATTGTGATGTCATAATTTTGCATTGCATACTGCATTGCATGGATTGTGATGTCATAATTTTGCAATGCATACTGCATTGCATGGATTGTGAAGTCATAATGTTGCATTACATGATGCTTTGCATGGATTGTGATGTCATAATTTTGCATTGCATACTGCATTGCATGGATTGTGATGTCATAATTTTGCATTGCATACTGCATTGCATGGATTGTGATGTCATAATTTTGCATTGCATACTGCATTGCATGGATTGTGATGTCATAATGTTGCATTAAATGATGCTTTGCATGGATTGTGATGTCATAATTTTGCATTGCATACTGCATTGCATGGATTGTGATGTCATAATTTTGCATTGCATACTGCATTGCATGGATTGTGATGTCATAATTTTGCATTGCATACTGCATTGCATGGATTGTGATGTCATAATTTTGCATTGCATACTGCATTGCATGGATTGTGATGTCATAATGTTGCATTAAATGATGCTTTGCATGTATTGTGATGTCATAATTTTGCATTGCATACTGCATTGCATGGATTGTGATGTCATACTTTTGCATTAAATGATGCTTTGCATGGATTGTGATGTCATACTTTTGCAATAAATGATGCTTTGCATGGATTATGATGTCATAATTTTGCATTGCATACCTCATTGCATGGATTGTGATGTCATAATTTTGCATTGCATACTGCATTGCATGGATTGTGATGTCATAATTTTGCATTGCATACTGCATTGCATGGATTGTGATGTCATAATTTTGCATTGCATACTGCATTGCATGGATTGTGATGTCATAATGTTGCATTAAATGATGCTTTGCATGGATTGTGATGTCATAATTTTGCATTGTATACTGCATTGCATGGATTGTGATGTCATAATTTTGCATTGCATACTGCATTGCATGGATTGTGATGTCATAATTTCGCATTGCATACTGCATTGCATGGATTGTGAAGTCATAATTTTGCATTGCATACTGCATTGCATGGATTGTGATGTCATAATGTTGCATTGAATGATGCTTTGCATGGATTGTGATGTCATAATTTTGCATTGCATACTGCATTGCATGGATTGTGATGTCATAATTTCGCATTGCATACTGCATTGCATGGATTGTGATGTCATAATTTTGCATTGCATACTGCATTGCATGGATTGTGATGTCATAATTTTGCATTGCATACTGCATTGCATGGATTGTGATGTCATAATTTTGCATTGCATACTGCATTGCATGGATTGTGATGTCATAATGTTGCATTAAATGATGCTTTGCATGGATTGTGATGTCATAATTTTGCATTGCATGGATTGTGATGTCATAATTTTGCATTAAATGATGCTTTGCATGGATTATGATGTCATAATTTTGCATTGCATACTGCATTGCATGGATTGTGATGTCAGAATTTTGCATTGCATACTGCATTGCATGGATTGTGATGTCATAATGTTGCATTACATGATGCTTTGCATGGGTTGTGATGTCATAATTTTGCATTGCATACTGCATTGCATGGATTGTGATGTCATAATTTTGCATTAAATGATGCTTTGCATGAATTATGATGTCATAATTTTGCATTGCATACTGCATTGCATGGATTGTGATGTCATAATTTTGCATTGCATACTGCATTGCATGGATTGTGATGTCATAATGTTGCATTAAATGATGCTTTGCATGGATTGTGATGTCATAATTTTGCATTGCATGGATTGTGATGTCATAATTTTGCATTAAATGATGCTTTGCATGGATTATGATGTCATAATTTTGCATTGCATACTGCATTGCATGGATTGTGATGTCAGAATTTTGCATTGCATACTGCATTGCATGGATTGTGATGTCATAATGTTGCATTAAATGATGCTTTGCATGGATTGTGATGTCATCATTTTGCATTGCATACTGCATTGCATGGATTGTGATGTCATAATTTCGCATTGCATACTGCATTGCATGGATTGTGATGTCATAATTTTGCATTGCATACTGCATTGCATGGATTGTGATGTCATAATGTTGCATTGAATGATGCTTTGCATGGATTGTGATGTCATAATTTTGCATTAAATGATGCTTTGCATGGATTATGATGTCATAATTTTGCATTGCATACTGCATTGCATGGATTGTGATGTCATAATTTTGCATTGCATACTGCATTGCATGGATTGTGATGTCATACTTTTGCATTAAATGATGCTTTGCATGGATTATGATGTCATAATTTTGCATTGCATACTGCATTGCATGGATTGTGATGTCATAATTTTGCATTGCATACTGCATTGCATGGATTGTGATGTCATAATTTTGCATTGCATACTGCATTGCATGGATTGTGATGTCATAATTTTGCATTAAATGATGCTTTGCATGGATTATGATGTCATAATTTTGCATTGCATACTGCATTGCATGGATTGTGATGTCATAATTTTGCATTGCATACTGCATTGCATGGATTGTGATGACATAATGTTGCATTAAATGATGCTTTGCATGGATTGTGATGTCATAATTTTGCATTGCATACTGCATTGCATGGATTGTGATGTCATAATTTTGCATTGCATACTGCATTGCATGGATTGTGATGTCATAATTTTGCATTGCATACTGCATTGCATGGATTGTGATGTCATAATGTTGCATTAAATGATGCTTTGCATGGATTGTGATGTCATAATTTTGCATTGCACGGATTGTGATGTCATACTTTTGCATTAAATGATGCTTTGCATGGATTATGATGTCATAATTTTGCATTGCATACTGCATTGCATGGATTGTGATGTCATAATGTTGCATTAAATGATGCTTTGCATGGATTGTGATGTCATAATTTTGCATTGTATACTGCATTGCATGGATTGTGATGTCATAATTTTGCATTGCATACTGCATTGCATGGATTGTGATGTCATAATGTTGCATTAAATGATGCTTTGCATGGATTGTGATGTCATAATTTTGCATTGTATACTGCATTGCATGGATTGTGATGTCATAATTTTGCATTGCATACTGCATTGCATGGATTGTGATGTCATAATTGTGCATTGCATACTGCATTGCATGGATTGTGAAGTCATAATGTTGCATTACATGATGCTTTGCATGGATTGTGATGTCATAATTTTGCATTGCATACTGCATTGCATGGATTGTGATGTCATAATTTTGCATTGCATACTGCATTGCATGGATTGTGATGTCATAATTTTGCATTGCATACTGCATTGCATGGATTGTGATGTCATAATGTTGCATTAAATGATGCTTTGCATGGATTGTGATGTCATAATTTAGCATTGCATACTGCATTGCATGGACTGTGATGTCATACTTTTGCATTGCATACTGCATTGCATGGATTGTGATGTCATAATTTTGCATTGCATACTGTATTGCATGGATTGTGATGTCTTACTTTAGCATTAAATGATGCTTTGCATGGATTATGATGTCATAATTTTGCATTGCATACTGCATTGCATGGATTGTGATGTCATAATTTTGCATTGCATACTGCATTGCATGGATTGTGATGTCATAATGTTGCATTAAATGATGCTTTGCATGGATTGTGATGTCATAATTTTGCATTGCATGGATTGTGATGTCATAATTTTGCATTAAATGATGCTTCGCATGGATTGTGATGTCATAATTTTGCATTGCATACTGCATTGCATGGATTGTGATGTCATAATTTTGCATTAAATGATGCTTTGCCTGGATTATGATGTCATAATTTTGCATTGCATACTGCATTGCATGGATTGTGATGTCATAATTTTGCATTGCATGGATTGTGATGTCATACTTTTGCATTAAATGATGCTTTGCATGGATTATGATGTCATAATTTTGCATTGCATACTGCATTGCATGGATTGTGATGTCATAATTTTGCATTGCATACTGCATTGCATGGATTGTGATGTCATAATTTTGCATTAAATGATGCTTTGCATGGATTATGATGTCATAATTTTGAATTGCATACTGCATTGCATGGATTGTGATGTCATAATTTTGCATTGCATACTGCATTGCATGGATTGTGATGTCAGAGTTTTGCATTGCATACTGCATTGCATGGATTGTGATGTCATAATTTTGCATTGCATACTGCATTGCATGGATTGTGATGTCATAATTTTGCATTGCATACTGCATTGCATGGATTGTGATGTCATAATGTTGCATTAAATGATGCTTTGCATGGGTTGTGATGTCATAATTTTGCATTGCATACTGCATTGCATGGATTGTGATGTCATAATTTTGCATTAAATGATGCTTTGCATGGATTATGATGTCATAATTTTGCATTGCATACTGCATTGCATGGATTGTGATGTCATAATTTTGCATTGCATACTGCATTGCATGGAATGTGATGTCATAATGTTGCATTAAATGATGCTTTGCATGGATTGTGATGTCATAATTTTGCATTGCATACTGCATTGCATGGATTGTGATGTCATAATGTTGCATTAAATGATGCTTTGCATGGATTGTGATGTCATAATTTTGCATTGCATACTGCATTGCATGGATTGTGATGTCATAATTTTGCATTGCATACTGCATTGCATGGATTGTGATGTCATAATTTTGCATTGCATACTGCATTGCATGGATTGTGATGTCATAATTTTGCATTAAATGATGCTTTGCATGGATTATGATGTCATAATTTTGCATTGCATACCTCATTGCATGGATTGTGATGTCATAATTTTGCATTGCATACTGCATTGCATGGATTGTGATGTCATAATTTTGCATTGCATACTGCATTGCATGGATTGTGATGTCATAATTTTGCATTGCATACTGCATTGCATGGATTGTGATGTCATAATTTTGCAATGCATACTGCATTGCATGGATTGTGAAGTCATAATGTTGCATTACATGATGCTTTGCATGGATTGTGATGTCATAATTTTGCATTGCATACTGCATTGCATGGATTGTGATGTCATAATTTTGCATTGCATACTGCATTGCATGGATTGTGATGTCATAATTTTGCATTGCATACTGCATTGCATGGATTGTGATGTCATAATGTTGCATTAAATGATGCTTTGCATGGATTGTGATGTCATAATTTTGCATTGCATACTGCATTGCATGGATTGTGATGTCATAATTTTGCATTGCATACTGCATTGCATGGATTGTGATGTCATAATTTTGCATTGCATACTGCATTGCATGGATTGTGATGTCATAATTTTGCATTGCATACTGCATTGCATGGATTGTGATGTCATAATGTTGCATTAAATGATGCTTTGCATGTATTGTGATGTCATAATTTTGCATTGCATACTGCATTGCATGGATTGTGATGTCATACTTTTGCATTAAATGATGCTTTGCATGGATTGTGATGTCATACTTTTGCAATAAATGATGCTTTGCATGGATTATGATGTCATAATTTTGCATTGCATACCTCATTGCATGGATTGTGATGTCATAATTTTGCATTGCATACTGCATTGCATGGATTGTGATGTCATAATTTTGCATTGCATACTGCATTGCATGGATTGTGATGTCATAATTTTGCATTGCATACTGCATTGCATGGATTGTGATGTCATAATGTTGCATTAAATGATGCTTTGCATGGATTGTGATGTCATAATTTTGCATTGTATACTGCATTGCATGGATTGTGATGTCATAATTTTGCATTGCATACTGCATTGCATGGATTGTGATGTCATAATTTCGCATTGCATACTGCATTGCATGGATTGTGAAGTCATAATTTTGCATTGCATACTGCATTGCATGGATTGTGATGTCATAATGTTGCATTGAATGATGCTTTGCATGGATTGTGATGTCATAATTTTGCATTGCATACTGCATTGCATGGATTGTGATGTCATAATTTCGCATTGCATACTGCATTGCATGGATTGTGATGTCATAATTTTGCATTGCATACTGCATTGCATGGATTGTGATGTCATAATTTTGCATTGCATACTGCATTGCATGGATTGTGATGTCATAATTTTGCATTGCATACTGCATTGCATGGATTGTGATGTCATAATGTTGCATTAAATGATGCTTTGCATGGATTGTGATGTCATAATTTTGCATTGCATGGATTGTGATGTCATAATTTTGCATTAAATGATGCTTTGCATGGATTATGATGTCATAATTTTGCATTGCATACTGCATTGCATGGATTGTGATGTCAGAATTTTGCATTGCATACTGCATTGCATGGATTGTGATGTCATAATGTTGCATTACATGATGCTTTGCATGGGTTGTGATGTCATAATTTTGCATTGCATACTGCATTGCATGGATTGTGATGTCATAATTTTGCATTAAATGATGCTTTGCATGAATTATGATGTTATAATTTTGCATTGCATACTGCATTGCATGGATTGTGATGTCATAATTTTGCATTGCATACTGCATTGCATGGATTGTGATGTCATAATGTTGCATTAAATGATGCTTTGCATGGATTGTGATGTCATCATTTTGCATTGCATACTGCATTGCATGGATTGTGATGTCATAATTTCGCATTGCATACTGCATTGCATGGATTGTGATGTCATAATTTTGCATTGCATACTGCATTGCATGGATTGTGATGTCATAATGTTGCATTGAATGATGCTTTGCATGGATTGTGATGTCATAATTTTGCATTAAATGATGCTTTGCATGGATTATGATGTCATAATTTTGCATTGCATACTGCATTGCATGGATTGTGATGTCATAATTTTGCATTGCATACTGCATTGCATGGATTGTGATGTCATACTTTTGCATTAAATGATGCTTTGCATGGATTATGATGTCATAATTTTGCATTGCATACTGCATTGCATGGATTGTGATGTCATAATTTTGCATTGCATACTGCATTGCATGGATTGTGATGTCATAATTTTGCATTGCATACTGCATTGCATGGATTGTGATGTCATAATTTTGCATTAAATGATGCTTTGCATGGATTATGATGTCATAATTTTGCATTGCATACTGCATTGCATGGATTGTGATGTCATAATTTTGCATTGCATACTGCATTGCATGGATTGTGATGACATAATGTTGCATTAAATGATGCTTTGCATGGATTGTGATGTCATAATTTTGCATTGCATACTGCATTGCATGGATTGTGATGTCATAATTTTGCATTGCATACTGCATTGCATGGATTGTGATGTCATAATTTTGCATTGCATACTGCATTGCATGGATTGTGATGTCATAATGTTGCATTAAATGATGCTTTGCATGGATTGTGATGTCATAATTTTGCATTGCACGGATTGTGATGTCATACTTTTGCATTAAATGATGCTTTGCATGGATTATGATGTCATAATTTTGCATTGCATACTGCATTGCATGGATTGTGATGTCATAATGTTGCATTAAATGATGCTTTGCATGGATTGTGATGTCATAATTTTGCATTGTATACTGCATTGCATGGATTGTGATGTCATAATTTTGCATTGCATACTGCATTGCATGGATTGTGATGTCATAATGTTGCATTAAATGATGCTTTGCATGGATTGTGATGTCATAATTTTGCATTGTATACTGCATTGCATGGATTGTGATGTCATAATTTTGCATTGCATACTGCATTGCATGGATTGTGATGTCATAATTGTGCATTGCATACTGCATTGCATGGATTGTGAAGTCATAATGTTGCATTACATGATGCTTTGCATGGATTGTGATGTCATAATTTTGCATTGCATACTGCATTGCATGGATTGTGATGTCATAATTTTGCATTGCATACTGCATTGCATGGATTGTGATGTCATAATTTTGCATTGCATACTGCATTGCATGGATTGTGATGTCATAATGTTGCATTAAATGATGCTTTGCATGGATTGTGATGTCATAATTTAGCATTGCATACTGCATTGCATGGACTGTGATGTCATACTTTTGCATTGCATACTGCATTGCATGGATTGTGATGTCATAATTTTGCATTGCATACTGTATTGCATGGATTGTGATGTCTTACTTTAGCATTAAATGATGCTTTGCATGGATTATGATGTCATAATTTTGCATTGCATACTGCATTGCATGGATTGTGATGTCATAATTTTGCATTGCATACTGCATTGCATGGATTGTGATGTCATAATGTTGCATTAAATGATGCTTTGCATGGATTGTGATGTCATAATTTTGCATTGCATGGATTGTGATGTCATAATTTTGCATTAAATGATGCTTCGCATGGATTGTGATGTCATAATTTTGCATTGCATACTGCATTGCATGGATTGCGATGTCATAATTTTGCATTAAATGATGCTTTGCCTGGATTATGATGTCATAATTTTGCATTGCATACTGCATTGCATGGATTGTGATGTCATAATTTTGCATTGCATGGATTGTGATGTCATACTTTTGCATTAAATGATGCTTTGCATGGATTATGATGTCATAATTTTGCATTGCATACTGCATTGCATGGATTGTGATGTCATAATTTTGCATTGCATACTGCATTGCATGGATTGTGATGTCATAATTTTGCATTAAATGATGCTTTGCATGGATTATGATGTCATAATTTTGCATTGCAGATTGCATTGCATGGATTGTGATGTCATAATTTTGCATTAAAAGATGCTTTGCATGGATTATGATGTCATAATTTTGCATTGCATACTGCATTGCATGGATTGTGATGTCATAATTTTGCATCGCATACTGCATTGCATGGATTGTGATGTCATAATTTTGCATTAAATGATGCTTTGCATGGATTATGATGTCATTATTTTGCATTGCATACTGCATTGCATGGATTGTGATGTCATAATTTTGCATTAAATGATGCTTTGCATGGATTATGATGTCATAATTTTGCATTGCATACTGCATTGCATGGATTGTGATGTCATAATTTTGCATTGCATGGATTGTGATGTCATAATGTTGCATTAAATGATGCTTTGCATGGATTGTGATGTCATAATTTTGCATTGTATACTGCATTGCATGGATTGTGATGTCATAATTTTGCATTGCATACTGCATTGCATGGATTGTGATGTCATAATTTTGCATTGCATATTGCATTGCATGGATTGTGATGTCATAATTTTGCATTGCATACTGCATTGCATGGATTGTGATGTCATAATGTTGCATTAAATGATGCTTTGCATGGATTGTGATGTCATAATTTTGCATTGCATACTGCATTGCATGGACTGTGATGTCATACTTTTGCATTGCATACTGCATTGCATGGATTGTGATGTCATAATTTTGCATTGCATACTGCATTGCATGGAGTGTGATGTCATAATGTTGCATTAAATGATGCTTTGCATGGATTGTGATGTCATAATTTTGCATTGCATACTGCATTGCATGGATTATGATGTCATAATTTTGCATTGCATACTGCATTGCATGGATTGTGATGTCATAATTTTGCATTAAATGATGCTTTGCATGGATTATGATGTCATAATTTTGCATTGCATACTGCATTGCAATGATTGTGATGTCATAATTTTGCATTGCATGGATTGTGATGTCATATTTTTGCATTAAATGATGCTTTGCATGGATTGTGATGTCATAATTTTGCATTAAATGATGCTTTGCATGGATTATGATGTCATAATTTTGCATTGCATACTGCATTGCATGGATTGTGATGTCATAATTTTGCATTGCATACTGCATTGCATGGATTGTGATGTCTTACTTTAGCATTAAATGATGCTTTGCATGGATTATGATGTCATAATTTTGCATTGCATACTGCATTGCATGGATTGTGATGTCATAATGTTGCATTAAATGATGCTTTGCATGGATTGTGATGTCATAATTTTGCATTGCATGGATTGTGATGTCATAATTTTGCATTAAATGATGCTTTGCATGGATTATGATGTCATAATTTTGCATTGCATACTGCATTGCATGGATTGTGATGTCATAATTTTGCATTGCATACTGCATTGCATGGATTGTGATGTCATAATTTTGCATTGCATACTGCATTGCATGGATTGTGATGTCATAATGTTGCATTAAATGATGCTTTGCATGGGTTGTGATGTCATAATTTTGCATTGCATACTGCATTGCATGGATTGTGATGTCATAATTTTGCATTAAATGATGCTTTGCATGGATTATGATGTCATAATTTTGCATTGCATACTGCATTGCATGGATTATGATGTCATAATTTTGCATTGCATACTGCATTGCATGGATTGTGATGTCATAATTTTGCATCGCATACTGCATTGCATGGATTGTGATGTCATAATTTTGCATTAAATGATGCTTTGCATGGATTATGATGTCATTATTTTGCATTGCATACTGCATTGCATGGATTGTGATGTCATAATTTTGCATTAAATGATGCTTTGCATGGATTATGATGTCATAATTTTGCATTGCATACTGCATTGCATGGATTGTGATGTCATAATTTTGCATTGCATGGATTGTGATGTCATAATGTTGCATTAAATGATGCTTTGCATGGATTGTGATGTCATAATTTTGCATTGTATACTGCATTGCATGGATTGTGATGTCATAATTTTGCATTGCATACTGCATTGCATGGATTGTGATGTCATAATTTTGCATTGCATATTGCATTGCATGGATTGTGATGTCATAATTTTGCATTGCATACTGCATTGCATGGATTGTGATGTCATAATGTTGCATTAAATGATGCTTTGCATGGATTGTGATGTCATAATTTTGCATTGCATACTGCATTGCATGGACTGTGATGTCATACTTTTGCATTGCATACTGCATTGCATGGATTGTGATGTCATAATTTTGCATTGCATACTGCATTGCATGGAGTGTGATGTCATAATGTTGCATTAAATGATGCTTTGCATGGATTGTGATGTCATAATTTTGCATTGCATACTGCATTGCATGGATTATGATGTCATAATTTTGCATTGCATACTGCATTGCATGGATTGTGATGTCATAATTTTGCATTAAATGATGCTTTGCATGGATTATGATGTCATAATTTTGCATTGCATACTGCATTGCAATGATTGTGATGTCATAATTTTGCATTGCATGGATTGTGATGTCATATTTTTGCATTAAATGATGCTTTGCATGGATTGTGATGTCATAATTTTGCATTAAATGATGCTTTGCATGGATTATGATGTCATAATTTTGCATTGCATACTGCATTGCATGGATTGTGATGTCATAATTTTGCATTGCATACTGCATTGCATGGATTGTGATGTCTTACTTTAGCATTAAATGATGCTTTGCATGGATTATGATGTCATAATTTTGCATTGCATACTGCATTGCATGGATTGTGATGTCATAATGTTGCATTAAATGATGCTTTGCATGGATTGTGATGTCATAATTTTGCATTGCATGGATTGTGATGTCATAATTTTGCATTAAATGATGCTTTGCATGGATTATGATGTCATAATTTTGCATTGCATACTGCATTGCATGGATTGTGATGTCATAATTTTGCATTGCATACTGCATTGCATGGATTGTGATGTCATAATTTTGCATTGCATACTGCATTGCATGGATTGTGATGTCATAATGTTGCATTAAATGATGCTTTGCATGGGTTGTGATGTCATAATTTTGCATTGCATACTGCATTGCATGGATTGTGATGTCATAATTTTGCATTAAATGATGCTTTGCATGGATTATGATGTCATAATTTTGCATTGCATACTGCATTGCATGGATTGTGATGTCATAATTTTGCATTGCATACTGCATTGCATGGAATGTGATGTCATAATGTTGCATTAAATGATGCTTTGCATGGATTGTGATGTCATAATTTTGCATTGCATACTGCATTGCATGGATTGTGATGTCATAATGTTGCATTAAATGATGCTTTGCATGGATTGTGATGTCATAATTTTGCATTGCATACTGCATTGCATGGATTGTGATGTCATAATTTTGCATTGCATACTGCATTGCATGGATTGTGATGTCATAATTTTGCATTGCATACTGCATTGCATGGATTGTGATGTCATAATTTTGCATTAAATGATGCTTTGCATGGATTATGATGTCATAATTTTGCATTGCATACCTCATTGCATGGATTGTGATGTCATAATTTTGCATTGCATACTGCATTGCATGGATTGTGATGTCATAATTTTGCATTGCATACTGCATTGCATGGATTGTGATGTCATAATTTTGCATTGCATACTGCATTGCATGGATTGTGATGTCATAATTTTGCATTGCATACTGCATTGCATGGATTGTGAAGTCATAATGTTGCATTACATGATGCTTTGCATGGATTGTGATGTCATAATTTTGCATTGCATACTGCATTGCATGGATTGTGATGTCATAATTTTGCATTGCATACTGCATTGCATGGATTGTGATGTCATAATTTTGCATTGCATACTGCATTGCATGGATTGTGATGTCATAATGTTGCATTAAATGATGCTTTGCATGGATTGTGATGTCATAATTTTGCATTGCATACTGCATTGCATGGATTGTGATGTCATAATTTTGCATTGCATACTGCATTGCATGGATTGTGATGTCATAATTTTGCATTGCATACTGCATTGCATGGATTGTGATGTCATAATTTTGCATTGCATACTGCATTGCATGGATTGTGATGTCATAATGTTGCATTAAATGATGCTTTGCATGTATTGTGATGTCATAATTTTGCATTGCATACTGCATTGCATGGATTGTGATGTCATACTTTTGCATTAAATGATGCTTTGCATGGATTGTGATGTCATACTTTTGCAATAAATGATGCTTTGCATGGATTATGATGTCATAATTTTGCATTGCATACCTCATTGCATGGATTGTGATGTCATAATTTTGCATTGCATACTGCATTGCATGGATTGTGATGTCATAATTTTGCATTGCATACTGCATTGCATGGATTGTGATGTCATAATTTTGCATTGCATACTGCATTGCATGGATTGTGATGTCATAATGTTGCATTAAATGATGCTTTGCATGGATTGTGATGTCATAATTTTGCATTGTATACTGCATTGCATGGATTGTGATGTCATAATTTTGCATTGCATACTGCATTGCATGGATTGTGATGTCATAATTTCGCATTGCATACTGCATTGCATGGATTGTGAAGTCATAATTTTGCATTGCATACTGCATTGCATGGATTGTGATGTCATAATGTTGCATTGAATGATGCTTTGCATGGATTGTGATGTCATAATTTTGCATTGCATACTGCATTGCATGGATTGTGATGTCATAATTTCGCATTGCATACTGCATTGCATGGATTGTGATGTCATAATTTTGCATTGCATACTGCATTGCATGGATTGTGATGTCATAATTTTGCATTGCATACTGCATTGCATGGATTGTGATGTCATAATTTTGCATTGCATACTGCATTGCATGGATTGTGATGTCATAATTTCGCATTGCATACTGCATTGCATGGATTGTGATGTCATAATTTTGCATTGCATACTGCATTGCATGGATTGTGATGTCATAATTTTGCATTGCATACTGCATTGCATGGATTGTGATGTCATAATTTTGCATTGCATACTGCATTGCATGGATTGTGATGTCATAATGTTGCATTAAATGATGCTTTGCATGGATTGTGATGTCATAATTTTGCATTGCATGGAATGTGATGTCATAATTTTGCATTAAATGATGCTTTGCATGGATTATGATGTCATAATTTTGCATTGCATACTGCATTGCATGGATTGTGATGTCAGAATTTTGCATTGCATACTGCATTGCATGGATTGTGATGTCATAATGTTGCATTACATGATGCTTTGCATGGGTTGTGATGTCATAATTTTGCATTGCATACTGCATTGCATGGATTGTGATGTCATAATTTTGCATTAAATGATGCTTTGCATGAATTATGATGTCATAATTTTGCATTGCATACTGCATTGCATGGATTGTGATGTCATAATTTTGCATTGCATACTGCATTGCATGGATTGTGATGTCATAATTTCGCATTGCATACTGCATTGCATGGATTGTGATGTCATAATTTTGCATTGCATACTGCATTGCATGGATTGTGATGTCATAATGTTGCATTGAATGATGCTTTGCATGGATTGTGATGTCATAATTTTGCATTAAATGATGCTTTGCATGGATTATGATGTCATAATTTTGCATTGCATACTGCATTGCATGGATTGTGATGTCATAATTTTGCATTGCATACTGCATTGCATGGATTGTGATGTCATACTTTTGCATTAAATGATGCTTTGCATGGATTATGATGTCATAATTTTGCATTGCATACTGCATTGCATGGATTGTGATGTCATAATTTTGCATTGCATACTGCATTGCATGGATTGTGATGTCATAATTTTGCATTGCATACTGCATTGCATGGATTGTGATGTCATAATTTTGCATTAAATGATGCTTTGCATGGATTATGATGTCATAATTTTGCATTGCATACTGCATTGCATGGATTGTGATGTCATAATTTTGCATTGCATACTGCATTGCATGGATTGTGATGACATAATGTTGCATTAAATGATGCTTTGCATGGATTGTGATGTCATAATTTTGCATTGCATACTGCATTGCATGGATTGTGATGTCATAATTTTGCATTGCATACTGCATTGCATGGATTGTGATGTCATAATTTTGCATTGCATACTGCATTGCATGGATTGTGATGTCATAATGTTGCATTAAATGATGCTTTGCATGGATTGTGATGTCATAATTTTGCATTGCACGGATTGTGATGTCATACTTTTGCATTAAATGATGCTTTGCATGGATTATGATGTCATAATTTTGCATTGCATACTGCATTGCATGGATTGTGATGTCATAATTTTGCATTAAATGATGCTTTGCATGGATTATGATGTCATAATTTTGCATTGCATACTGCATTGCATGGATTGTGATGTCATAATTTTGCATTAAATGATGCTTTGCATGGATTATGATGTCACAATTTTGCATTGCATACTGCATTGCATGGATTGTGATGTCATAATTTTGCATTGCATACTGCATTGCATGGATTGTGATGTCATACTTTAGCATTAAATGATGCTTTGCATGGATTATGATGTCATAATTTTGCATTGCATACTGCATTGCATGGATTGTGATGTCATAATCTTGCATTGCATACTGCATTGCATGGATTGTGATGTCATAATTTTGCATTGCATACTGCATTGCATGGATTGTGATGTCATAATGTTGCATTAAATGATGCTTTGCATGGATTGTGATGTCATAATTTTGCATTGCATACTGCATTGCATGGATTGTGATGTCATAATATTGCATTGCATACTGCATTGCATGGATTGTGATGTCATAATTTTGCATTGCATACTGCATTGCATGGATTGTGATGTCATAATCTTGCATTGCATACTGCATTGCATGGATTGTGATGTCATAATTTTGCATTGCATACTGCATTGCATGGATTGTGATGTCATAATTTTGCATTGCATACTGCATTGCATGGATTGTGATGTCATAATTTTGCATTGCATACTGCATTGCATGGATTGTGATGTCATAATTTTGCATTAAATGATGCTTTGCATGGATTGTGATGTCATAATTTTGCATTGCATACTGCATTGCATGGATTGTGATGTCATAATTTTGCATTGCATACTGCATTGCATGGATTGTGATGTCATAATTTTGCATTAAATGATGCTTTGCATGGATTATGATGTCATAATTTTGCATTGCATACTGCATTGCATGGATTGTGATGTCATAATTTTGCATTGCATACTGCATTGCATGGATTGTGATGACATAATGTTGCATTAAATGATGCTTTGCATGGATTGTGATGTCATAATTTTGCATTGCATACTGCATTGCATGGATTGTGATGTCATAATTTTGCATTGCATACTGCATTGCATGGATTGTGATGTCATAATTTTGCATTGCATACTGCATTGCATGGATTGTGATGTCATAATGTTGCATTAAATGATGCTTTGCATGGATTGTGATGTCATAATTTTGCATTGCACGGATTGTGATGTCATACTTTTGCATTAAATGATGCTTTGCATGGATTATGATGTCATAATTTTGCATTGCATACTGCATTGCATGGATTGTGATGTCATAATTTTGCATTGCATACTGCATTGCATGGATTGTGATGTCATACTTTAGCATTAAATGATGCTTTGCATGGATTATGATGTCATAATTTTGCATTGCATACTGCATTGCATGGATTGTGATGTCATAATCTTGCATTGCATACTGCATTGCATGGATTGTGATGTCATAATTTTGCATTGCATACTGCATTGCATGGATTGTGATGTCATAATGTTGCATTAAATGATGCTTTGCATGGATTGTGATGTCATAATTTTGCATTGCATACTGCATTGCATGGATTGTGATGTCATAATTTTGCATTGCATACTGCATTGCATGGATTGTGATGTCATAATTTTGCATTGCATACTGCATTGCATGGATTGTGATGTCATAATGTTGCATTAAATGATGCTTTGCATGGATTGTGATGTCATAATTTTGCATTGCAAACTGCATTGCATGGATTGTGATGTCATAATTTTGCATTAAATGATGCTTTGCATGGATTATGATGTCATAATTTTGCATTGCATATTCCATTGCATGGATTGTGATGTCATAATTTTGCATTGCATGGATTGTGATGTCATACTTTTGCATTAAATGATGCTTTGCATGGATTATGATGTCATAATTTTGCATTGCATACTGCATTGCATGGATTGTGATGTCATAATTTTGCATTGCATACTGCATTGCATGGATTGTGATGTCATAATTTTGCATTAAATGATGCTTTGCATGGATTATGATGTCATAATTTTGCATTGCATACTGCATTGCATGGATTGTGATGTCATAATTTTGCATTGCATGGATTGTGATGTCATACTTTTGCATTAAATGATGCTTTGCATGGATTATGATGTCATAATTTTGCATTGCATACCTCATTGCATCGATTGTGATGTCATAATTTTGCATTGCATACTGCATTGCATGGATTGTGATGTCATAATTTTGCATTGCATACTGCATTGCATGGATTGTGATGTCATAATTTTGCATTGCATACTGCATTGCATGGATTGTGATGTCATAATGTTGCATTCAATGATGCTTTGCATGGATTGTGATGTCATAATTTTGCATTGCATACTGCATTGCATGGATTGTGATGTCATAATTTTGCATTGCATACTGCATTGCATGGATTGTTATGTCATAATTTTGCATTGCATACTGCATTGCATGGATTGTGATGTCATAATGTTGCATTACATAATGCTTTGCATGGATTGTGATGTCATAATTTTGCATTAAATGATGCTTTGCATGGATTATGATGTCATAATTTTGCATTGCATACTGCATTGCATGGATTGTGATGTCATAATTTTGCATTAAATGATGCTTTGCATGGATTATGATGTCATAATTTTGCATTGCATACTGCATTGCATGGATTGTGATGTCATAATTTTGCATTGCATACTGCATTGCATGGATTGTGATGTCATACTTTAGCATTACATGATGCTTTGCATGGATTATGATGTCATAATTTTGCATTGCATACTGCATTGCATGGATTGTGATGTCATAATTTTGCATTGCATTCTGCATTGCATGGATTGTGATGTCAAGATGTTGCATTAAATGATGCTTTGCATGGATTGTGATGTCACAATTTTGCATTGCATACTGCATTGCATGGATTGCGATGTCATAATTGTGCATTAAATGATGCTTTGCATGGATTATGATGTCATAATTTTGCATTGCATACTGCATTGCATGGATTGTGATGTCATAATTTTGCATTGCATGGATTGTGATGTCATACTTTTGCATTAAATGATGCTTTGCATGGATTATGATGTCATAATTTTGCATTGCATACTGCATTGCATGGATTGTGATGTCATAATTTTGCATTGCATACTGCATTGCATGGATTGTGATGTCATAATTTTGCATTAAATGATGCTTTGCATGGATTATGATGTCATAATTTTGCATTGCATACTGCATTGCATGGATTGTGATGTCATAATTTTGCATTGCATACTGCATTGCATGGATTGTGATGTCATACTTTTGCATTAAATGATGCTTTGCATGGATTATGATGTCATAATTTTGCATTGCATACTGCATTGCATGGATTGTGATGTCATAATTTTGCATTGCATACTGCATTGCATGGATTGTGATGTCATAATTTTGCATTGCATACTGCATTGCATGGATTGTGATGTCATAATTTTGCATTAAATGATGCTTTGCATGGATTATGATGTCATAATTTTGCATTGCATACTGCATTGCATGGATTGTGATGTCATAATTTTGCATTGCATACTGCATTGCATGGATTGTGATGACATAATGTTGCATTAAATGATGCTTTGCATGGATTGTGATGTCATAATTTTGCATTGCATACTGCATTGCATGGATTGTGATGTCATAATTTTGCATTGCATACTGCATTGCATGGATTGTGATGTCATAATTTTGCATTGCATACTGCATTGCATGGATTGTGATGTCATAATGTTGCATTAAATGATGCTTTGCATGGATTGTGATGTCATAATTTTGCATTGCACGGATTGTGATGTCATACTTTTGCATTAAATGATGCTTTGCATGGATTATGATGTCATAATTTTGCATTGCATACTGCATTGCATGGATTGTGATGTCATAATTTTGCATTAAATGATGCTTTGCATGGATTATGATGTCATAATTTTGCATTGCATACTGCATTGCATGGATTGTGATGTCATAATTTTGCATTAAATGATGCTTTGCATGGATTATGATGTCACAATTTTGCATTGCATACTGCATTGCATGGATTGTGATGTCATAATTTTGCATTGCATACTGCATTGCATGGATTGTGATGTCATACTTTAGCATTAAATGATGCTTTGCATGGATTATGATGTCATAATTTTGCATTGCATACTGCATTGCATGGATTGTGATGTCATAATCTTGCATTGCATACTGCATTGCATGGATTGTGATGTCATAATTTTGCATTGCATACTGCATTGCATGGATTGTGATGTCATAATGTTGCATTAAATGATGCTTTGCATGGATTGTGATGTCATAATTTTGCATTGCATACTGCATTGCATGGATTGTGATGTCATAATTTTGCATTGCATACTGCATTGCATGGATTGTGATGTCATAATATTGCATTGCATACTGCATTGCATGGATTGTGATGTCATAATTTTGCATTGCATACTGCATTGCATGGATTGTGATGTCATAATGTTGCATTAAATGATGCTTTGCATGGATTATGATGTCATAATTTTGCATTGCATACTGCATTGCATGGATTGTGATGTCATAATTTTGCATTGCATACTGCATTGCATGGATTGTGATGTCATAATTTTGCATTGCATACTGCATTGCATGGATTGTGATGTCATAATTTTGCATTAAATGATGCTTTGCATGGATTATGATGTCATAATTTTGCATTGCATACTGCATTGCATGGATTGTGATGTCATAATTTTGCATTGCATACTGCATTGCATGGATTGTGATGACATAGTGTTGCATTAAATGATGCTTTGCATGGATTGTGATGTCATAATTTTGCATTGCATACTGCATTGCATGGATTGTGATGTCATAATTTTGCATTGCATACTGCATTGCATGGATTGTGATGTCATAATTTTGCATTGCATACTGCATTGCATGGATTGTGATGTCATAATGTTGCATTAAATGATGCTTTGCATGGATTGTGATGTCATAATTTTGCATTGCACGGATTGTGATGTCATACTTTTGCATTAAATGATGCTTTGCATGGATTATGATGTCATAATTTTGCATTGCATACTGCATTGCATGGATTGTGATGTCATAATTTTGCATTAAATGATGCTTTGCATGGATTATGATGTCATAATTTTGCATTGCATACTGCATTGCATGGATTGTGATGTCATAATTTTGCATTAAATGATGCTTTGCATGGATTATGATGTCATAATTTTGCATTGCATACTGCATTGCATGGATTGTGATGTCATAATTTTGCATTGCATACTGCATTGCATGGATTGTGATGTCATACTTTAGCATTAAATGATGCTTTGCATGGATTATGATGTCATAATTTTGCATTGCATACTGCATTGCATGGATTGTGATGTCATAATCTTGCATTGCATACTGCATTGCATGGATTGTGATGTCATAATTTTGCATTGCATACTGCATTGCATGGATTGTGATGTCATAATGTTGCATTAAATGATGCTTTGCATGGATTGTGATGTCATAATTTTGCATTGCATACTGCATTGCATGGATTGTGATGTCATAATTTTGCATTGCATACTGCATTGCATGGATTGTGATGTCATAATTTTGCATTGCATACTGCATTGCATGGATTGTGATGTCATAATGTTGCATTAAATGATGCTTTGCATGGATTGTGATGTCATAATTTTGCATTGCAAACTGCATTGCATGGATTGTGATGTCATAATTTTGCATTAAATGATGCTTTGCATGGATTATGATGTCATAATTTTGCATTGCATATTGCATTGCATGGATTGTGATGTCATAATTTTGCATTGCATGGATTGTGATGTCATACTTTTGCATTAAATGATGCTTTGCATGGATTATGATGTCATAATTTTGCATTGCATACTGCATTGCATGGATTGTGATGTCATAATTTTGCATTGCATACTGCATTGCATGGATTGTGATGTCATAATGTTGCATTCAATGATGCTTTGCATGGATTGTGATGTCATAATTTTGCATTGCATACTGCATTGCATGGATTGTGATGTCATAATTTTGCATTGCATACTGCATTGCATGGATTGTTATGTCATAATTTTGCATTGCATACTGCATTGCATGGATTGTGATGTCATAATGTTGCATTACATGATGCTTTGCATGGATTGTGATGTCATAATTTTGCATTAAATGATGCTTTGCATGGATTATGATGTCATAATTTTGCATTGAATACTGCATTGCATGGATTGTGATGTCATAATTTTGCATTAAATGATGCTTTGCATGGATTATGATGTCATAATTTTGCATTGCATACTGCATTGCATGGATTGTGATGTCATAATTTTGCATTGCATACTGCATTGCATGGATTGTGATGTCATACTTTAGCATTACATGATGCTTTGCATGGATTATGATGTCATAATTTTGCATTGCATACTGCATTGCATGGATTGTGATGTCATAATTTTGCATTGCATTCTGCATTGCATGGATTGTGATGTCAAGATGTTGCATTAAATGATGCTTTGCATGGATTGTGATGTCATAATTTTGCATTGCATACTGCATTGCATGGATTGTGATGTCAAAATGTTGCATTAAATGATGCTTTGCATGGATTGTGATGTCATAATTTTGCATTGCATACTGCATTGCATGGACTGTGATGTCATACTTTTGCATTGCATACTGCATTGCATGGATTGTGATGTCATAATTTTGCATTGCATACTGCATTGCATGGATTGTGATGTCATAATGTTGCATTAAATGATGCTTTGCATGGATTGTGATGTCACAATTTTGCATTGCATACTGCATTGCATGGATTGCGATGTCATAATTGTGCATTAAATGATGCTTTGCATGGATTATGATGTCATAATTTTGCATTGCATACTGCATTGCATGGATTGTGATGTCATAATTTTGCATTGCATGGATTGTGATGTCATACTTTTGCATTAAATGATGCTTTGCATGGATTATGATGTCATAATTTTGCATTGCATACTGCATTGCATGGATTGTGATGTCATAATTTTGCATTGCATACTGCATTGCATGGATTGTGATGTCATAATTTTGCATTAAATGATGCTTTGCATGGATTATGATGTCATAATTTTGCATTGCATACTGCATTGCATGGATTGTGATGTCATAATTTTGCATTAAAAGATGCTTTGCATGGATTATGATGTCATAATTTTGCATTGCATACTGCATTGCATGGATTGTGATGTCATAATTTTGCATCGCATACTGCATTGCATGGATTGTGATGTCATAATTTTGCATTAAATGATGCTTTGCATGGATTATGATGTCATTATTTTGCATTGCATACTGCATTGCATGGATTGTGATGTCATAATTTTGCATTAAATGATGCTTTGCATGGATTATGATGTCATAATTTTACATTGCATACTGCATTGCATGGATTGTGATGTCATAATTTTGCATTGCATGGATTGTGATGTCATACTTTTGCATTAAATGATGCTTTGCATGGATTATGATGTCATAATTTTGCATTGCATACCTCATTGCATGGATTGTGATGTCATAATTTTGCATTGCATACTGCATTGCATGGATTGTGATGTCATAATTTTGCATTGCATACTGCATTGCATGGATTGTGATGTCATAATTTTGCATTGCATACTGCATTGCATGGATTGTGATGTCATAATGTTGCATTAAATGATGCTTTGCATGGATTGTGATGTCATAATTTTGCATTGTATACTGCATTGCATGGATTGTGATGTCATAATTTTGCATTGCATACTGCATTGCATGGATTGTGATGTCATAATTTTGCATTGCATACTGCATTGCATGGATTGTGATGTCATAATGTTGCATTAAATGATGCTTTGCATGGATTGTGATGTCATAATTTTGCATTGCATACTGCATTGCATGGACTGTGATGTCATACTTTTGCATTGCATACTGCATTGCATGGATTGTGATGTCATAATTTTGCATTGCATACTGCATTGCATGGATTGTGATGTCATAATGTTGCATTAAATGATGCTTTGCATGGATTGTGATGTCATAATTTTGCATTGCATACTGCATTGCATGGATTATGATGTCATAATTTTGCATTGCATACTGCATTGCATAGATTGTGATGTCATAATTTTGCATTAAACGATGCTTTGCATGGATTATGATGTCATAATTTTGCATTGCATACTGCATTGCAATGATTGTGATGTCATAATTTTGCATTGCATGGATTGTGATGTCATATTTTTGCATTAAATGATGCTTTGCATGGATTGTGATGTCATAATTTTGCATTAAATGATGCTTTGCATGGATTATGATGTTATAATTTTGCATTGCATACTGCATTGCATGGATTGTGATGTCTTACTTTAGCATTAAATGATGCTTTGCATGGATTATGATGTCATAATTTTGCATTGCATACTGCATTGCATGGATTGTGATGTCATAATTTTGCATTGCATACTGCATTGCATGGATTGTGATGTCATAATGTTGCATTAAATGATGCTTTGCATGGATTGTGATGTCATAATTTTGCATTGCATACTGCATTGCATGGATTGTGATGTCATAATTTCGCATTGCATACTGCATTGCATGGATTGTGATGTCATAATGTTGCATTAAATGATGCTTTGCATGGATTGTGATGTCATAATTTTGCATTGCATGGATTGTGATGTCATAATTTTGCATTAAATGATGCTTTGCATGGATTGTGATGTCATAATTTTGCATTGCATACTGCATTGCATGGATTGCGATGTCATAATTTTGCATTAAATGATGCTTTGCATGGATTATGATGTCATAATTTTGCATTGCATACTGCATTGCATGGATTGTGATGTCATAATTTTGCATTGCATGGATTGTGATGTCATACTTTTGCATTAAATGATGCTTTGCATGGATTATGATGTCATAATTTTGCATTGCATACTGCATTGCATGGATTGTGATGTCATAATTTTGCATTGCATACTGCATTGCATGGATTGTGATGTCATAATTTTGCATTAAATGATGCTTTGCATGGATTATGATGTCATAATTTTGCATTGCATACTGCATTGCATGGATTGTGATGTCATAATTTTGCATTAAAAGATGCTTTGCATGGATTATGATGTCATAATTTTGCATTGCATACTGCATTGCATGGATTGTGATGTCATAATTTTGCATCACATACTGCATTGCATGGATTGTGATGTCATAATTTTGCATTAAATTATGCTTTGCATGGATTATGATGTCATTATTTTGCATTGCATACTGCATTGCATGGATTGTGATGTCATAATGTTGCATTAAATGATGCTTTGCATGGATTATGATGTCATAATTTTGCATTGCATACTGCATTGCATGGATTGTGATGTCATAATTTTGCATTGCATACTGCATTGCATGGATTGTGATGTCATAATTTTGCATTGCATACTGCATTGCATGGATTGTGATGTCATAATTTTGCATTAAATGATGCTTTGCATGGATTATGATGTCATAATTTTGCATTGCATACTGCATTGCATGGATTGTGATGTCATAATTTTGCATTGCATACTGCATTGCATGGATTGTGATGACATAATGTTGCATTAAATGATGCTTTGCATGGATTGTGATGTCATAATTTTGCATTGCATACTGCATTGCATGGATTGTGATGTCATAATTTTGCATTGCATACTGCATTGCATGGATTGTGATGTCATAATTTTGCATTGCATACTGCATTGCATGGATTGTGATGTCATAATGTTGCATTAAATGATGCTTTGCATGGATTGTGATGTCATAATTTTGCATTGCACGGATTGTGATGTCATACTTTTGCATTAAATGATGCTTTGCATGGATTATGATGTCATAATTTTGCATTGCATACTGCATTGCATGGATTGTGATGTCATAATTTTGCATTAAATGATGCTTTGCATGGATTATGATGTCATAATTTTGCATTGCATACTGCATTGCATGGATTGTGATGTCATAATTTTGCATTAAATGATGCTTTGCATGGATTATGATGTCACAATTTTGCATTGCATACTGCATTGCATGGATTGTGATGTCATAATTTTGCATTGCATACTGCATTGCATGGATTGTGATGTCATACTTTAGCATTAAATGATGCTTTGCATGGATTATGATGTCATAATTTTGCATTGCATACTGCATTGCATGGATTGTGATGTCATAATCTTGCATTGCATACTGCATTGCATGGATTGTGATGTCATAATTTTGCATTGCATACTGCATTGCATGGATTGTGATGTCATAATGTTGCATTAAATGATGCTTTGCATGGATTGTGATGTCATAATTTTGCATTGCATACTGCATTGCATGGATTGTGATGTCATAATTTTGCATTGCATACTGCATTGCATGGATTGTGATGTCATAATTTTGCATTGCATACTGCATTGCATGGATTGTGATGTCATAATGTTGCATTAAATGATGCTTTGCATGGATTGTGATGTCATAATTTTGCATTGCAAACTGCATTGCATGGATTGTGATGTCATAATTTTGCATTAAATGATGCTTTGCATGGATTATGATGTCATAATTTTGCATTGCATATTGCATTGCATGGATTGTGATGTCATAATTTTGCATTGCATGGATTGTGATGTCATACTTTTGCATTAAATGATGCTTTGCATGGATTATGATGTCATAATTTTGCATTGCATACTGCATTGCATAGATTGTGATGTCATAATTTTGCATTGCATACTGCATTGCATGGATTGTGATGTCATAATTTTGCATTAAATGATGCTTTGCATGGATTATGATGTCATAATTTTGCATTGCATACTGCATTGCATGGATTGTGATGTCATAATTTTGCATTGCATGGATTGTGATGTCATACTTTTGCATTAAATGATGCTTTGCATGGATTATGATGTCATAATTTTGCATTGCATACCTCATTGCATCGATTGTGATGTCATAATTTTGCATTGCATACTGCATTGCATGGATTGTGATGTCATAATTTTGCATTGCATACTGCATTGCATGGATTGTGATGTCATCATTTTGCATTGCATACTGCATTGCATGGATTGTGATGTCATAATGTTGCATTCAATGATGCTTTGCATGGATTGTGATGTCATAATTTTGCATTGCATACTGCATTGCATGGATTGTGATGTCATAATTTTGCATTGCATACTGCATTGCATGGATTGTTATGTCATAATTTTGCATAGCATACTGCATTGCATGGATTGTGATGTCATAATGTTGCATTACATGATGCTTTGCATGGATTATGATGTCATAATTTTGCATTGCATACTGCATTGCATGGATTGTGATGTCATAATTTTGCATTAAATGATGCTTTGCATGGATTATGATGTCATAATTTTGCATTGCATACTGCATTGCATGGATTGTGATGTCATAATTTTGCATTGCATACTGCATTGCATGGATTGTGATGTCATACTTTAGCATTACATGATGCTTTGCATGGATTATGATGTCATAATTTTGCATTGCATACTGCATTGCATGGATTGTGATGTCATAATTTTGCATTGCATTCTGCATTGCATGGATTGTGATGTCAAGATGTTGCATTAAATGATGCTTTGCATGGATTGTGATGTCATAATTTTGCATTGCATACTGCATTGCATGGATTGTGATGTCAAAATGTTGCATTAAATGATGCTTTGCATGGATTGTGATGTCATAATTTTGCATTGCATACTGCATTGCATGGACTGTGATGTCATACTTTTGCATTGCATACTGCATTGCATGGATTGTGATGTCATAATTTTGCATTGCATACTGCATTGCATGGATTGTGATGTCATAATGTTGCATTAAATGATGCTTTGCATGGATTGTGATGTCACAATTTTGCATTGCATACTGCATTGCATGGATTGCGATGTCATAATTGTGCATTAAATGATGCTTTGCATGGATTATGATGTCATAATTTTGCATTGCATACTGCATTGCATGGATTGTGATGTCATAATTTTGCATTGCATGGATTGTGATGTCATACTTTTGCATTAAATGATGCTTTGCATGGATTATGATGTCATAATTTTGCATTGCATACTGCATTGCATGGATTGTGAGGTCATAATTTTGCATTGCATACTGCATTGCATGGATTGTGATGTCATAATTTTGCATTAAATGATGCTTTGCATGGATTATGATGTCATAATTTTGCATTGCATACTGCATTGCATGGATTGTGATGTCATAATTTTGCATTAAAAGATGCTTTGCATGGATTATGATGTCATAATTTTGCATTGCATACTGCATTGCATGGATTGTGATGTCATAATTTTGCATCGCATACTGCATTGCATGGATTGTGATGTCATAATTTTGCATTAAATGATGCTTTGCATGGATTATGATGTCATTATTTTGCATTGCATACTGCATTGCATGGATTGTGATGTCATAATTTTGCATTAAATGATGCTTTGCATGGATTATGATGTCATAATTTTACATTGCATACTGCATTGCATGGATTGTGATGTCATAATTTTGCATTGCATGGATTGTGATGTCATACTTTTGCATTAAATGATGCTTTGCATGGATTATGATGTCATAATTTTGCATTGCATACCTCATTGCATGGATTGTGATGTCATAATTTTGCATTGCATACTGCATTGCATGGATTGTGATGTCATAATTTTGCATTGCATACTGCATTGCATGGATTGTGATGTCATAATTTTGCATTGCATACTGCATTGCATGGATTGTGATGTCATAATGTTGCATTAAATGATGCTTTGCATGGATTGTGATGTCATAATTTTGCATTGTATACTGCATTGCATGGATTGTGATGTCATAATTTTGCATTGCATACTGCATTGCATGGATTGTGATGTCATAATTTTGCATTGCATACTGCATTGCATGGATTGTGATGTCATAATTTTGCATTGCATACTGCATTGCATGGATTGTGATGTCATAATGTTGCATTGCATACTGCATTGCATGGACTGTGATGTCATACTTTTGCATTGCATACTGCATTGCATGGATTGTGATGTCATAATTTTGCATTGCATACTGCATTGCATGGATTGTGATGTCATAATGTTGCATTAAATGATGCTTTGCATGGATTGTGATGTCATAATTTTGCATTGCATACTGCATTGCATGGATTATGATGTCATAATTTTGCATTGCATACTGCATTGCATGGATTGTGATGTCATAATTTTGCATTAAACGATGCTTTGCATGGATTATGATGTCATAATTTTGCATTGCATACTGCATTGCAATGATTGTGATGTCATAATTTTGCATTGCATGGATTGTGATGTCATATTTTTGCATTAAATGATGCTTTGCATGGATTGTGATGTCATAATTTTGCATTAAATGATGCTTTGCATGGATTATGATGTTATAATTTTGCATTGCATACTGCATTGCATGGATTGTGATGTCTTACTTTAGCATTAAATGATGCTTTGCATGGATTATGATGTCATAATTTTGCATTGCATACTGCATTGCATGGATTGTGATGTCATAATTTTGCATTGCATACTGCATTGCATGGATTGTGATGTCATAATGTTGCATTAAATGATGCTTTGCATGGATTGTGATGTCATAATTTTGCATTGCATACTGCATTGCATGGATTGTGATGTCATAATTTCGCATTGCATACTGCATTGCATGGATTGTGATGTCATAATGTTGCATTAAATGATGCTTTGCATGGATTGTGATGTCATAATTTTGCATTGCATGGATTGTGATGTCATAATTTTGCATTAAATGATGCTTTGCATGGATTGTGATGTCATAATTTTGCATTGCATACTGCATTGCATGGATTGCGATGTCATAATTTTGCATTAAATGATGCTTTGCATGGATTATGATGTCATAATTTTGCATTGCATACTGCATTGCATGGATTGTGATGTCATAATTTTGCATTGCATGGATTGTGATGTCATACTTTTGCATTAAATGATGCTTTGCATGGATTATGATGTCATAATTTTGCATTGCATACTGCATTGCATGGATTGTGATGTCATAATTTTGCATTGCATACTGCATTGCATGGATTGTGATGTCATAATTTTGCATTAAAAGATGCTTTGCATGGATTATGATGTCATAATTTTGCATTGCATACTGCATTGCATGGATTGTGATGTCATAATTTTGCATCACATACTGCATTGCATGGATTGTGATGTCATAATTTTGCATTAAATTATGCTTTGCATGGATTATGATGTCATTATTTTGCATTGCATACTGCATTGCATGGATTGTGATGTCATAATTTTGCATTAAATGATGCTTTGCATGGATTATGATGTCATAATTTTGCATTGCATACTGCATTGCATGGATTGTGATGTCATAATTTTGCATTGCATGGATTGTGATGTCATACTTTTGCATTAAATGATGCTTTGCATGGATTATGATGTCATAATTTTGCATTGCATACCTCATTGCATGGATTGTGATGTCATAATTTTGCATTGCATACTGCATTGCATGGATTGTGATGTCATAATTTTGCATTGCATACTGCATTGCATGGATTGTGATGTCATAATTTTGCATTGCATACTGCATTGCATGGATTGTGATGTCATAATGTTGCATTAAATGATGCTTTGCATGGATTGTGATGTCATAATTTTGCATTGTATACTGCATTGCATGGATTGTGATGTCATAATTTTGCATTGCATACTGCATTGCATGGATTGTGATGTCATAATTTTGCATTGCATACTGCATTGCATGGATTGTGAAGTCATAATGTTGCATTACATGATGCTTTGCATGGATTGTGATGTCATAATTTTGCATTGCCTACTGCATTGCATGGATTGTGATGTCATAATTTTGCATTGCATACTGCATTGCATGGATTGTGATGTCATAATTTTGCATTGCATACTGCATTGCATGGATTGTGATGTCATAATGTTGCATTAAATGATGCTTTGCATGGATTGTGATGTCATAATTTTGCATTGCTTACTGCATTGCATGGACTGTGATGTCATACTTTTGCATTGCATACTGCATTGCATGGATTGTGATGTCATAATTTTGCATTGCATACTGTATTGCATGGATTGTGATGTCTTACTTTAGCATTAAATGATGCTTTGCATGGATTATGATGTCATAATTTTGCATTGCATACTGCATTGCATGGATTGTGATGTCATAATTTTGCATTGCATACTGCATTGCATGGATTGTGATGTCATAATGTTGCATTAAATGATGCTTTGCATGGATTGTGATGTCATAATTTTGCATTGCATGGATTGTGATGTCATAATTTTGCATTAAATGATGCTTCGCATGGATTGTGATGTCATAATTTTGCATTGCATACTGCATTGCATGGATTGCGATGTCATAATTTTGCATTAAATGATGCTTTGCCTGGATTATGATGTCATAATTTTGCATTGCATACTGCATTGCATGGATTGTGATGTCATAATTTTGCATTGCATGGATTGTGATGTCATACTTTTGCATTAAATGATGCTTTGCATGGATTATGATGTCATAATTTTGCATTGCATACTGCATTGCATGGATTGTGATGTCATAATTTTGCATTGCATACTGCATTGCATGGATTGTGATGTCATAATTTTGCATTAAATGATGCTTTGCATGGATTATGATGTCATATTGCATTGCAGACTGCATTGCATGGATTGTGATGTCATAATTTTGCATTAAAAGATGCTTTGCATGGATTATGATGTCATAATTTTGCATTGCATACTGCATTGCATGGATTGTGATGTCATAATTTTGCATCGCATACTGCATTGCATGGATTGTGATGTCATAATTTTGCATTAAATGATGCTTTGCATGGATTATGATGTCATTATTTTGCATTGCATACTGCATTGCATGGATTGTGATGTCACAATTTTGCATTAAATGATGCCTTGCATGGATTATGATGTCATAATTTTGCATTGCATACTGCATTGCATGGATTGTGATGTCATAATTTTGCATTGCATGGATTGTGATGTCATAATGTTGCATTAAATGATGCTTTGCATGGATTGTGATGTCATTATTTTGCATTGTATACTGCATTGCATGGATTGTGATGTCATAATTTTGCATTGCATACTGCATTGCATGGATTGTGATGTCATAATTTTGCATTGCATACTGCATTGCATGGATTGTGATGTCTTACTTTAGCATTAAATGATGCTTTGCATGGATTATGATGTCATAATTTTGCATTGCATACTGCATTGCATGGATTGTGATGTCATAATTTTGCATTGCATACTGCATTGCATGGATTGTGATGTCATAATGTTGCATTAAATGATGCTTTGCATGGATTGTGATGTCATAATTTTGCATTGCATACTGCATTGCATGGATTGTGATGTCATAATTTCGCATTGCATACTGCATTGCATGGATTGTGATGTCATAATGTTGCATTAAATGATGCTTTGCATGGATTGTGATGTCATAATTTTGCATTGCATGGATTGTGATGTCATAATTTTGCATTAAATGATGCTTTGCATGGATTGTGATGTCATAATTTTGCATTGCATGGATTGCGATGTCATAATTTTGCATTAAATGATGCTTTGCATGGATTATGATGTCATAATTTTGCATTGCATACTGCATTGCATGGATTGTGATGTCATAATTTTGCATTGCATGGATTGTGATGTCATACTTTTGCATTAAATGATGCTTTGCATGGATTATGATGTCATAATTTTGCATTGCATACTGCATTGCATGGATTGTGATGTCATAATTTTGCATTGCATACTGCATTGCATGGATTGTGATGTCATAATTTTGCATTAAATGATGCTTTGCATGGATTATGATGTCATAATTTTGCATTGCATACTGCATTGCATGGATTGTGATGTCATAATTTTGCATTAAAAGATGCTTTGCATGGATTATGATGTCATAATTTTGCATTGCATACTGCATTGCATGGATTGTGATGTCATAATTTTGCATCACATACTGCATTGCATGGATTGTGATGTCATAATTTTGCATTAAATTATGCTTTGCATGGATTATGATGTCATTATTTTGCATTGCATACTGCATTGCATGGATTGTGATGTCATAATGTTGCATTAAATGATGCTTTGCATGGATTATGATGTCATAATTTTGCATTGCATACTGCATTGCATGGATTGTGATGTCATAATTTTGCATTGCATACTGCATTGCATGGATTGTGATGTCATAATTTTGCATTGCATACTGCATTGCATGGATTGTGATGTCATAATTTTGCATTAAATGATGCTTTGCATGGATTATGATGTCATAATTTTGCATTGCATACTGCATTGCATGGATTGTGATGTCATAATTTTGCATTGCATACTGCATTGCATGGATTGTGATGACATAATGTTGCATTAAATGATGCTTTGCATGGATTGTGATGTCATAATTTTGCATTGCATACTGCATTGCATGGATTGTGATGTCATAATTTTGCATTGCATACTGCATTGCATGGATTGTGATGTCATAATTTTGCATTGCATACTGCATTGCATGGATTGTGATGTCATAATGTTGCATTAAATGATGCTTTGCATGGATTGTGATGTCATAATTTTGCATTGCACGGATTGTGATGTCATACTTTTGCATTAAATGATGCTTTGCATGGATTATGATGTCATAATTTTGCATTGCATACTGCATTGCATGGATTGTGATGTCATAATTTTGCATTAAATGATGTTTTGCATGGATTATGATGTCATAATTTTGCATTGCATACTGCATTGCATGGATTGTGATGTCATAATTTTGCATTAAATGATGCTTTGCATGGATTATGATGTCACAATTTTGCATTGCATACTGCATTGCATGGATTGTGATGTCATAATTTTGCATTGCATACTGCATTGCATGGATTGTGATGTCATACTTTAGCATTAAATGATGCTTTGCATGGATTATGATGTCATAATTTTGCATTGCATACTGCATTGCATGGATTGTGATGTCATAATCTTGCATTGCATACTGCATTGCATGGATTGTGATGTCATAATTTTGCATTGCATACTGCATTGCATGGATTGTGATGTCATAATGTTGCATTAAATGATGCTTTGCATGGATTGTGATGTCATAATTTTGCATTGCATACTGCATTGCATGGATTGTGATGTCATAATTTTGCATTGCATACTGCATTGCATGGATTGTGATGTCATAATGTTGCATTAAATGATGCTTTGCATGGATTGTGATGTCATAATTTTGCATTGCAAACTGCATTGCATGGATTGTGATGTCATAATTTTGCATTAAATGATGCTTTGCATGGATTATGATGTCATAATTTTGCATTGCATATTGCATTGCATGGATTGTGATGTCATAATTTTGCATTGCATGGATTGTGATGTCATACTTTTGCATTAAATGATGCTTTGCATGGATTATGATGTCATAATTTTGCATTGCATACTGCATTGCATAGATTGTGATGTCATAATTTTGCATTGCATACTGCATTGCATGGATTGTGATGTCATAATTTTGCATTAAATGATGCTTTGCATGGATTATGATGTCATAATTTTGCATTGCATACTGCATTGCATGGATTGTGATGTCATAATTTTGCATTGCATGGATTGTGATGTCATACTTTTGCATTAAATGATGCTTTGCATGGATTATGATGTCATAATTTTGCATTGCATACCTCATTGCATCGATTGTGATGTCATAATTTTGCATTGCATACTGCATTGCATGGATTGTGATGTCATAATTTTGCATTGCATACTGCATTGCATGGATTGTGATGTCATCATTTTGCATTGCATACTGCATTGCATGGATTGTGATGTCATAATGTTGCATTCAATGATGCTTTGCATGGATTGTGATGTCATAATTTTGCATTGCATACTGCATTGCATGGATTGTGATGTCATAATTTTGCATTGCATACTGCATTGCATGGATTGTTATGTCATAATTTGCATAGCATACTGCATTGCATGGATTGTGATGTCATAATGTTGCATTACATGATGCTTTGCATGGATTGTGATGTCATAATTTTGCATTAAATGATGCTTTGCATGGATTATGATGTCATAATTTTGCATTGCATACTGCATTGCATGGATTGTGATGTCATAATTTTGCATTAAATGATGCTTTGCATGGATTATGATGTCATAATTTTGCATTGCATACTGCATTGCATGGATTGTGATGTCATAATTTTGCATTGCATACTGCATTGCATGGATTGTGATGTCATACTTTAGCATTACATGATGCTTTGCATGGATTATGATGTCATAATTTTGCATTGCATACTGCATTGCATGGATTGTGATGTCATAATTTTGCATTGCATTCTGCATTGCATGGATTGTGATGTCAAGATGTTGCATTAAATGATGCTTTGCATGGATTGTGATGTCATAATTTTGCATTGCATACTGCATTGCATGGATTGTGATGTCAAAATGTTGCATTAAATGATGCTTTGCATGGATTGTGATGTCATAATTTTGCATTGCATACTGCATTGCATGGACTGTGATGTCATACTTTTGCATTGCATACTGCATTCCATGGATTGTGATGTCATAATTTTGCATTGCATACTGCATTGCATGGATTGTGATGTCATAATGTTGCATTAAATGATGCTTTGCATGGATTGTGATGTCACAATTTTGCATTGCATACTGCATTGCATGGATTGCGATGTCATAATTGTGCATTAAATGATGCTTTGCATGGATTATGATGTCATAATTTTGCATTGCATACTGCATTGCATGGATTGTGATGTCATAATTTTGCATTGCATGGATTGTGATGTCATACTTTTGCATTAAATGATGCTTTGCATGGATTATGATGTCATAATTTTGCATTGCATACTGCATTGCATGGATTGTGAGGTCATAATTTTGCATTGCATACTGCATTGCATGGATTGTGATGTCATAATTTTGCATTAAATGATGCTTTGCATGGATTATGATGTCATAATTTTGCATTGCATACTGCATTGCATGGATTGTGATGTCATAATTTTGCATTAAAATATGCTTTGCATGGATTATGATGTCATAATTTTGCATTGCATACTGCATTGCATGGATTGTGATGTCATAATTTTGCATCGCATACTGCATTGCATGGATTGTGATGTCATAATTTTGCATTAAATGATGCTTTGCATGGATTATGATGTCATTATTTTGCATTGCATACTGCATTGCATGGATTGTGATGTCATAATTTTGCATTAAATGATGCTTTGCATGGATTATGATGTCATAATTTTACATTGCATACTGCATTGCATGGATTGTGATGTCATAATTTTGCATTGCATGGATTGTGATGTCATACTTTTGCATTAAATGATGCTTTGCATGGATTATTATGTCATAATTTTGCATTGCATACCTCATTGCATGGATTGTGATGTCATAATTTTGCATTGCATACTGCATTGCATGGATTGTGATGTCATAATTTTGCATTGCATACTGCATTGCATGGATTGTGATGTCATAATTTTGCATTGCATACTGCATTGCATGGATTGTGATGTCATAATGTTGCATTAAATGATGCTTTGCATGGATTGTGATGTCATAATTTTGCATTGTATACTGCATTGCATGGATTGTGATGTCATAATTTTGCATTGCATACTGCATTGCATGGATTGTGATGTCATAATTTTGCATTGCATACTGCATTGCATGGATTGTGATGTCATAATGTTGCATTAAATGATGCTTTGCATGGATTGTGATGTCATAATTTTGCATTGCATACTGCATTGCATGGACTGTGATGTCATACTTTTGCATTGCATACTGCATTGCATGGATTGTGATGTCATAATTTTGCATTGCATACTGCATTGCATGGATTGTGATGTCATAATGTTGCATTAAATGATGCTTTGCATGGATTGTGATGTCATAATTTTGCATTGCATACTGCATTGCATGGATTATGATGTCATAATTTTGCATTGCATACTGCATTGCATGGATTGTGATGTCATAATTTTGCATTAAACGATGCTTTGCATGGATTATGATGTCATAATTTTGCATTGCATACTGCATTGCAATGATTGTGATGTCATAATTTTGCATTGCATGGATTGTGATGTCATATTTTTGCATTAAATGATGCTTTGCATGGATTGTGATGTCATAATTTTGCATTAAATGATGCTTTGCATGGATTATGATGTTATAATTTTGCATTGCATACTGCATTGCATGGATTGTGATGTCTTACTTTAGCATTAAATGATGCTTTGCATGGATTATGATGTCATAATTTTGCATTGCATACTGCATTGCATGGATTGTGATGTCATAATTTTGCATTGCATACTGCATTGCATGGATTGTGATGTCATAATGTTGCATTAAATGATGCTTTGCATGGATTGTGATGTCATAATTTTGCATTGCATACTGCATTGCATGGATTGTGATGTCATAATTTCGCATTGCATACTGCATTGCATGGATTGTGATGTCATAATGTTGCATTAAATGATGCTTTGCATGGATTGTGATGTCATAATTTTGCATTGCATGGATTGTGATGTCATAATTTTGCATTAAATGATGCTTTGCATGGATTGTGATGTCATAATTTTGCATTGCATACTGCATTGCATGGATTGCGATGTCATAATTTTGCATTAAATGATGCTTTGCATGGATTATGATGTCATAATTTTGCATTGCATACTGCATTGCATGGATTGTGATGTCATAATTTTGCATTGCATGGATTGTGATGTCATACTTTTGCATTAAATGATGCTTTGCATGGATTATGATGTCATAATTTTGCATTGCATACTGCATTGCATGGATTGTGATGTCATAATTTTGCATTGCATACTGCATTGCATGGATTGTGATGTCATAATTTTGCATTAAATGACGCTTTGCATGGATTATGATGTCATAATTTTGCATTGCATACTGCATTGCATGGATTGTGATGTCATAATTTTGCATTAAAAGATGCTTTGCATGGATTATGATGTCATAATTTTGCATTGCATACTGCATTGCATGGATTGTGATGTCATAATTTTGCATCACATACTGCATTGCATGGATTGTGATGTCATAATTTTGCATTAAATTATGCTTTGCATGGATTATGATGTCATTATTTTGCATTGCATACTGCATTGCATGGATTGTGTTGTCATAATTTTGCATTAAATGATGCTTTGCATGGATTATGATGTCATAATTTTGCATTGCATACTGCATTGCATGGATTGTGATGTCATAATTTTGCATTGCATGGATTGTGATGTCATACTTTTGCATTAAATGATGCTTTGCATGGATTATGATGTCATAATTTTGCATTGCATACCTCATTGCATGGATTGTGATGTCATAATTTTGCATTGCATACTGCATTGCATGGATTGTGATGTCATAATTTTGCATTGCATACTGCATTGCATGGATTGTGATGTCATAATTTTGCATTGCATACTGCATTGCATGGATTGTGATGTCATAATGTTGCATTAAATGATGCTTTGCATGGATTGTGATGTCATAATTTTGCATTGTATACTGCATTGCATGGATTGTGATGTCATAATTTTGCATTGCATACTGCATTGCATGGATTGTGATGTCATAATTTTGCATTGCATACTGCATTGCATGGATTGTGAAGTCATAATGTTGCATTACATGATGCTTTGCATGGATTGTGATGTCATAATTTTGCATTGCCTACTGCATTGCATGGATTGTGATGTCATAATTTTGCATTGCATACTGCATTGCATGGATTGTGATGTCATAATTTTGCATTGCATACTGCATTGCATGGATTGTGATGTCATAATGTTGCATTAAATGATGCTTTGCATGGATTGTGATGTCATAATTTTGCATTGCTTACTGCATTGCATGGACTGTGATGTCATACTTTTGCATTGCATACTGCATTGCATGGATTGTGATGTCATAATTTTGCATTGCATACTGTATTGCATGGATTGTGATGTCTTACTTTAGCATTAAATGATGCTTTGCATGGATTATGATGTCATAATTTTGCATTGCATACTGCATTGCATGGATTGTGATGTCATAATTTTGCATTGCATACTGCATTGCATGGATTGTGATGTCATAATGTTGCATTAAATGATGCTTTGCATGGATTGTGATGTCATAATTTTGCATTGCATGGATTGTGATGTCATAATTTTGCATTAAATGATGCTTCGCATGGATTGTGATGTCATAATTTTGCATTGCATACTGCATTGCATGGATTGCGATGTCATAATTTTGCATTAAATGATGCTTTGCCTGGATTATGATGTCATAATTTTGCATTGCATACTGCATTGCATGGATTGTGATGTCATAATTTTGCATTGCATGGATTGTGATGTCATACTTTTGCATTAAATGATGCTTTGCATGGATTATGATGTCATAATTTTGCATTGCATACTGCATTGCATGGATTGTGATGTCATAATTTTGCATTGCATACTGCATTGCATGGATTGTGATGTCATAATTTTGCATTAAATGATGCTTTGCATGGATTATGATGTCATATTGCATTGCAGACTGCATTGCATGGATTGTGATGTCATAATTTTGCATTAAAAGATGCTTTGCATGGATTATGATGTCATAATTTTGCATTGCATACTGCATTGCATGGATTGTGATGTCATAATTTTGCATCGCATACTGCATTGCATGGATTGTGATGTCATAATTTTGCATTAAATGATGCTTTGCATGGATTATGATGTCATTATTTTGCATTGCATACTGCATTGCATGGATTGTGATGTCATAATTTTGCATTAAATGATGCTTTGCATGGATTATGATGTCATAATTTTGCATTGCATACTGCATTGCATGGATTGTGATGTCATAATTTTGCATTGCATGGATTGTGATGTCATAATGTTGCATTAAATGATGCTTTGCATGGATTGTGATGTCATTATTTTGCATTGTATACTGCATTGCATGGATTGTGATGTCATAATTTTGCATTGCATACTGCATTGCATGGATTGTGATGTCATAATTTTGCATTGCATACTGCATTGCATGGATTGTGATGTCATAATTTTGCATTGCATACTGCATTGCATGGATTGTGATGTCATAATGTTGCATTAAATGATGCTTTGCATGGATTGTGATGTCATAATTTTGCATTGCATACTGCATTGCATGGACTGTGATGTCATACTTTTGCATTGCATACTGCATTGCATGGATTGTGATGTCATAATTTTGCATTGCATACTGCATTGCATGGAGTGTGATGTCATAATGTTGCATTAAATGATGCTTTGCATGGATTGTGATGTCATAATTTTGCATTGCATACTGCATTGCATGGATTATGATGTCATAATTTTGCATTGCATACTGCATTGCATGGATTGTGATGTCATAATTTTGCATTAAATGATGCTTTGCATGGATTATGATGTCATAATTTTGCATTGCATACTGCATTGCAATGATTGTGATGTCATAATTTTGCATTGCATGGATTGTGATGTCATATTTTTGCATTAAATGATGCTTTGCATGGATTGTGATGTCATAATTTTGCATTAAATGATGCTTTGCATGGATTATGATGTCATAATTTTGCATTGCATACTGCATTGCATGGATTGTGATGTCATAATTTTGCATTGCATACTGCATTGCATGGATTGTGATGTCTTACTTTAGCATTAAATGATGCTTTGCATGGATTATGATGTCATAATTTTGCATTGCATACTGCATTGCATGGATTGTGATGTCATAATGTTGCATTAAATGATGCTTTGCATGGATTGTGATGTCATAATTTTGCATTGCATGGATTGTGATGTCATAATTTTGCATTAAATGATGCTTTGCATGGATTATGATGTCATAATTTTGCATTGCATACTGCATTGCATGGATTGTGATGTCATAATTTTGCATTGCATACTGCATTGCATGGATTGTGATGTCATAATTTTGCATTGCATACTGCATTGCATGGATTGTGATGTCATAATGTTGCATTAAATGATGCTTTGCATGGGTTGTGATGTCATAATTTTGCATTGCATACTGCATTGCATGGATTGTGATGTCATAATTTTGCATTAAATGATGCTTTGCATGGATTATGATGTCATAATTTTGCATTGCATACTGCATTGCATGGATTGTGATGTCATAATTTTGCATTGCATACTGCATTGCATGGAATGTGATGTCATAATGTTGCATTAAATGATGCTTTGCATGGATTGTGATGTCATAATTTTGCATTGCATACTGCATTGCATGGATTGTGATGTCATAATGTTGCATTAAATGATGCTTTGCATGGATTGTGATGTCATAATTTTGCATTGCATACTGCATTGCATGGATTGTGATGTCATAATTTTGCATTGCATACTGCATTGCATGGATTGTGATGTCATAATTTTGCATTGCATACTGCATTGCATGGATTGTGATGTCATAATTTTGCATTGCATACTGCATTGCATGGATTGTGATGTCATACTTTTGCATTAAATGATGCTTTGCATGGATTATGATGTCATAATTTTGCATTGCATACCTCATTGCATGGATTGTGATGTCATAATTTTGCATTGCATACTGCATTGCATGGATTTTGATGTCATAATTTTGCATTGCATACTGCATTGCATGGATTGTGATGTCATAATTTTGCATTGCATACTGCATTGCATGGATTGTGATGTCATAATTTTGCATTGCATACTGCATTGCATGGATTGTGAAGTCATAATGTTGCATTACATGATGCTTTGCATGGATTGTGATGTCATAATTTTGCATTGCATACTGCATTGCATGGATTGTGATGTCATAATTTTGCATTGCATACTGCATTGCATGGATTGTGATGTCATAATTTTGCATTGCATACTGCATTGCATGGATTGTGATGTCATAATGTTGCATTAAATGATGCTTTGCATGGATTGTGATGTCATAATTTTGCATTGCATACTGCATTGCATGGACTGTGATGTCATACTTTTGCATTGCATACTGCATTGCATGGATTGTGATGTCATAATTTTGCATTGCATACTGCATTGCATGGATTGTGATGCCATAATGTTGCATTAAATGATGCTTTGCATGGATTGTGATGTCATAATTTTGCATTGCATACTGCATTGCATGGATTATGATGTCATAATTTTGCATTGCATACTGCATTGCATGGATTGTGATGTCATAATTTTGCATTGCATACTGCATTGCAATGATTGTAATGTCATAATTTTGCATTGCATGGATTGTGATGTCATATTTTTGCATTAAATGATGCTTTGCATGGATTGTGATGTCATAATTTTGCATTAAATGATGCTTTGCATGGATTATGATGTTATAATTTTGCATTGCATACTGCATTGCATGGATTGTGATGTCATAATTTTGCATTGCATACTGCATTGCATGGATTGTGATGTCTTACTTAAGCATTAAATGATGCTTTGCATGGATTATGATGTCATAATTTTGCATTGCATACTGCATTGCATGGATTGTGATGTCATAATTTTGCATTGCATACTGCATTGCATGGATTGTGATGTCATAATGTTGCATTAAATGATGCTTTGCATGGATTGTGATGTCATAATTTTGCATTGCATACTGCATTGCATGGATTGTGATGTCATAATTTCGCATTGCATACTGCATTGCATGGATTGTGATGTCATAATGTTGCATTAAATGATGCTTTGCATGGATTGTGATGTCATAATTTTGCATTGCATGGATTGTGATGTCATAATTGTGCATTAAATGATGCTTTGCATGGATTGTGATGTAATAATTTTGCATTGCATACTGCATTGCATGGATTGCGATGTCATAATTTTGCATTAAATGATGCTTTGCATGGATTATGATGTCATAATTTTGCATTGCATACTGCATTGCATGGATTGTGATGTCATAATTTTGCATTGCATGGATTGTGATGTCATACTTTTGCATTAAATGATGCTTTGCATGGATTATGATGTCATAATTTTGCATTGCATACTGCATTGCATGGATTGTGATGTCATAATTTTGCATTGCATACTGCATTGCATGGATTGTGATGTCATAATTTTGCATTAAATGATGCTTTGCATGGATTATGATGTCATAATTTTGCATTGCATACTGCATTGCATGGATTGTGATGTCATAATTTTGCATCACATACTGCATTGCATGGATTGTGATGTCATAATTTTGCATTAAATGATGCTTTGCATGGATTATGATGTCATTATTTTGCATTGCATACTGCATTGCATGGATTGTGATGTCATAATTTTGCATCACATACTGCATTGCATGGATTGTGATGTCATAATTTTGTATTAAATGATGCTTTGCATGGATTGTGATGTCATTATTTTGCATTGCATACTGCATTGCATGGATTGTGATGTCATAATTTTGCATTAAATGATGCTTTGCATGGATTATGATGTCATAATTTTGCATTGCATACTGCATTGCATGGATTGTGATGTCATAATTTTGCATTGCATGGATTGTGATGTCATACTTTTGCATTAAATGATGCTTTGCATGGATTATGATGTCATAATTTTGCATTGCATACCTCATTGCATGGATTGTGATGTCATAATTTTGCATTGCATACTGCATTGCATGGATTGTGATGTCAAAATTTTGCATTGCATACTGCATTGCATGGATTGTGATGTCATAATTTTGCATTGCATACTGCATTGCATGGATTGTGAAGTCATAATGTTGCATTACATGATGCTTTGCATGGATTGTGATGTCATAATTTTGCATTGCATACTGCATTGCATGGATTGTGATGTCATAATTTTGCATTGCATACTGCATTGCATGGATTGTGATGTCATAATTTTGCATTGCATACTGCATTGCATGGATTGTGATGTCATAATGTTGCATTAAATGATGCTTTGCATGGATTGTGATGTCATAATTTTGCATTGCATACTGCATTGCATGGACTGTGATGTCATACTTTTGCATTGCATACTGCATTGCATGGATTGCGATGTCATAATTTTGCATTGCATACTGTATTGCATGGATTGTGATGTCTTACTTTAGCATTAAATGATGCTTTGCATGGATTATGATGTCATAATTTTGCATTGCATACTGCATTGCATGGATTGTGATGTCATAATTTTGCATTGCATACTGCATTGCATGGATTGTGATGTCATAATGTTGCATTAAATGATGCTTTGCATGGATTGTGATGTCATAATTTTGCATTGCATGGATTGTGATGTCATAATTTTGCATTAAATGATGCTTCGCATGGATTGTGATGTCATAATTTTGCATTGCATACTGCATTGCATGGATTGCGATGTCATAATTTTGCATTAAATGATGCTTTGCCTGGATTATGATGTAATAATTTTGCATTGCATACTGCATTGCATGGATTGTGATGTCATAATTTTGCATTGCATGGATTGTGATGTCATACTTTTGCATTAAATGATGCTTTGCATGGATTATGATGTCATTATTTTGCATTGCATACTGCATTGCGTGGATTGTGATGTCATAATTTTGCATTAAATGATGCTTTGCATGGATTATGATGTCATAATTTTGCATTGCATACTGCATTGCATGGATTGTGATGTCATAATTTTGCATTGCATGGATTGTGATGTCATAATGTTGCATTAAATGATGCTTTGCATGGATTGTGATGTCATAATTTTGCATTGTATACTGCATTGCATGGATTGTGATGTCATAATTTTGCATTGCATACTGCATTGCATGGATTGTGATGTCATAATTTTGCATTGCATACTGCATTGCATGGATTGTGATGTCATAATTTTGCATTGCATACTGCATTGCATGGATTGTGATGTCATAATGTTGCATTAAATGATGCTTTGCATGGATTGTGATGTCATAATTTTGCATTGCATACTGCATTGCATGGACTGTGATGTCATACTTTTGCATTGCATACTGCATTGCATGGATTGTGATGTCATAATTTTGCATTGCATACTGCATTGCATGGATTGTGATGTCATAATGTTGCATTAAATGATGCTTTGCATGGATTGTGATGTCATAATTTTGCATTGCATACTGCATTGCATGGATTATGATGTCATAATTTTGCATTGCATACTGCATTGCATGGATTGTGATGTCATAATTTTGCATTAAATGATGCTTTGCATGGATTATGATGTCATAATTTTGCATTGCATACTGCATTGCAATGATTGTGATGCCATAATTTTGCATTGCATGGATTGTGATGTCATATTTTTGCATTAAATGATGCTTTGCATGGATTGTGATGTCATAATTTTGCATTAAATGATGCTTTGCATGGATTATGATGTCATAATTTTGCATTGCATACTGCATTGCATGGATTGTGATGTCATAATTTTGCATTGCATACTGCATTGCATGGATTGTGATGTCTTACTTTAGCATTAAATGATGCTTTGCATGGATTATGATGTCATAATTTTGCATTGCATACTGCATTGCATGGATTGTGATGTCATAATGTTGCATTAAATGATGCTTTGCATGGATTGTGATGTCATAATTTTGCATTGCATGGATTGTGATGTCATAATTTTGCATTAAATGATGCTTTGCATGGATTATGATGTCATAATTTTGCATTGCATACTGCATTGCATGGATTGTGATGTCATAATTTTGCATTGCATACTGCATTGCATGGATTGTGATGTCATAATTTTGCATTGCATACTGCATTGCATGGATTGTGATGTCATAATGTTGCATTAAATGATGCTTTGCATGGGTTGTGATGTCATAATTTTGCATTGCATACTGCATTGCATGGATTGTGATGTCATAATTTTGCATTAAATGATGCTTTGCATGGATTATGATGTCATAATTTTGCATTGCATACTGCATTGCATGGATTGTGATGTCATAATTTTGCATTGCATACTGCATTGCATGGAATGTGATGTCATAATGTTGCATTAAATGATGCTTTGCATGGATTGTGATGTCAAAATTTTGCATTGCATACTGCATTGCATGGATTGTGATGTCATAATGTTGCATTAAATGATGCTTTGCATGGATTGTGATGTCATAATTTTGCATTGCATACTGCATTGCATGGATTGTGATGTCATAATTTTGCATTGCATACTGCATTGCATGGATTGTGATGTCATAATTTTGCATTGCATACTGCATTGCATGGATTGTGATGTCATACTTTTGCATTAAATGATGCTTTGCATGGATTATGATGTCATAATTTTGCATTGCATACCTCATTGCATGGATTGTGATGTCATAATTTTGCATTGCATACTGCATTGCATGGATTGTGATGTCATAATTTTGCATTGCATACTGCATTGCATGGATTGTGATGTCATAATTTTGCATTGCATACTGCATTGCATGGATTGTGATGTCATAATGTTGCATTAAATGATGCTTTGCATGGATTGTGATGTCATAATTTTGTATTGCATACTGCATTGCATGGATTGTGATGTCATAATTTTGCATTGCATACTGCATTGCATGGATTGTGATGTCATAATTTTGCATTGCATACTGCATTGCATGGATTGTGATGTCATAATTTTGCATTGCATACTGCATTGCATGGATTGTGATGTCATAATGTTGCATTAAATGATGCTTTGCGTGGATTGTGATGTCATAATTTTGCATTGTATACTGCATTGCATGGATTGTGATGTCATAATTTTGCATTGCATACTGCATTGCATGGATTGTGATGTCATAATTTTGCATTGCATACTGCATTGCATGGATTGTGAAGTCATAATGTTGCATTTCATGATGATTTGCATGGATTGTGATGTCATAATTTTGCATTGCATACTGCATTGCATGGATTGTGATGTCATAATTTTGCATTGCATGGATTGTGATGTCATAATTTTGCATTGCATACTGCATTGCATGGATTGTGATGTCATAATATTGCATTAAATGATGCTTTGCATGGATTGTGATGTCATAATTTTGCATTGCATACTGCATTGCATGGATTATGATGTCATAATTTTGCATTGCACACTGCATTGCATGGATTGTGATGTCATAATTTTGCATTAAATGATGCTTTGCATGGATTATGATGTCATAATTTTGCATTGCATACTGCATTGCAATGATTGTGATGTCATAATTTTGCATTGCATGGATTGTGATGTCATACTTTTGCATTAAATGATGCTTTGCATGGATTGTGATGTCATAATTTTGCATTGCATGGATTGTGATGCCTTACTTTAGCATTAAATGATGCTTTGCATGGATTATGATGTCATAATTTTGCATTGCATACTGCATTGCATGGATTGTGATGTCATAATTTTGCATTGCATACTGCATTGCATGGATTGTGATGTCATAATGTTGCATTAAATGATGCTTTGCATGGATTGTGATGTCATAATTTTGCATTGCATACTGCATTGCATGGATTGTGATGTCATAATTTCGCATTGCATACTGCATTGCATGGATTGTGATGTCATAATGTTGCATTAAATGATGCTTTGCATGGATTGTGATGTCATAATTTTGCATTGCATGGATTGTGATGTCATAATTTTGCATTAAATGATGCTTTGCATGGATTATGATGTCATAATTTTGCATTGCATACTGCATTGCATGGATTGTGATGTCATAATTTTGCATTGCATACTGCATTGCATGGATTGTGATGTCATAATGTTGCATTAAATGATGCTTTGCATGGGTTGTGATGTCATAATTTTGCATTGCATACTGCATTGCATGGATTGTAATGTCATAATTTTGCATTAAATGATGCTTTGCATGGATTATGATGTCATAATTTTGCATTGCATACTGCATTGCATGGATTGTGATGTCATAATTTTGCATTGCATACTGCATTGCATGGATTGTGATGTCATAATGTTGCATTAAATGATGCTTTGCATGGATTGTGATGTCATCATTTTGCATTGCATACTGAATTGCATGGATTGTGATGTCATAATTTCGCATTGCATACTGCATTGCATGGATTGTGATGTCATAATTTTGCATTGCATACTGCATTGCATGGAATGTGATGTCATAATGTTGCATTAAATGATGCTTTGCATGGATTGTGATGTCATAATTTTGCATTGCATACTGCATTGCATGGATTGTGATGTCATAATTTTGCATTAAATGATGTTTTGCATGGATTATGATGTCATAATTTTGCATTGCATACTGCATTGCATGGATTGTGATGTCATAATTTTGCATTGCATACTGCATTGCATGGATTGTGATGTCATAATGTTGCATTGCATACTGCATTGCATGGATTGTGATGTCATAATGTTGCATTAAATGATGCTTTGCATGGATTGTGATGTCATAATTTTGCATTGCATACTGCATTGCATGGATTGTGATGTCATAATTTTGCATTAAATGATGCTTTGCATGGATTATGATGTCATAATTTTGCATTGCATACTGCATTGCATGGATTGTGATGTCATAATTTTGCATTGCATACTGCATTGCATGGATTGTGATGTCATAATTTTGCATTGCATACTGCATTGCATGGATTGTGATGTCATAATTTTGCATTAAATGATGCTTTGCATGGATTATGATGTCATAATTTTGCATTGCATACTGCATTGCATGGATTGTGATGTCAACATTTTGCATTAAATGATGCTTTGCATGGATTATGATGTCATAATTTTGCATTGCATACTGCATTGTATGGATTGTGATGTCATAATTTTGCATTGCATACTGCATTGCATGGATTGTGATGTCATACTTTAGCATTAAATGATGCTTTGCATGGATTATGATGTCATAATTTTGCATTGCATACTGCATTGCATGGATTGTGATGTCATAATTTTGCATTGCATACTGCATTGCATGGATTGTGATGTCATAATTTTGCATTGCATACTGCATTGCATGGATTGTGATGTCATAATGTTGCATTAAATGATGCTTTGCATGGATTGTGATGTCATAATTTTGCATTGCATACTGCATTGCATGGATTATGATGTCATAATTTTGCATTGCATGGATTGTGATGTCATAATTTTGCATTGCATGGATTGTGATGTCATACTTTTGCATTAAATGATGCTTTGCATGGATTATGATGTCATAATTTTGCATTGCATACTGCATTGCATGGATTGTGATGTCATAATTTTGCATTGCATACTGCATTGCATGGATTGTGATGTCATAATTTTGCATTAAATGATGCTTTGCATGGATTATGATGTCATAATTTTGCATTGCATACTGCATTGCATGGATTGTGATGTCATAATTTTGCATTAAATGATGCTTTGCATGGATTATGATGTCACAATTTTGCATTGCATACTGCATTGCATGGATTGTGATGTCATAATTTTGCATTGCATACTGCATTGCATGGATTGTGATGTCATACTTTAGCATTAAATGATGCTTTGCATGGATTATGATGTCATAATTTTGCATTGCATACTGCATTGCATGGATTGTGATGTCATAATTTTGCATTGCATACTGCATTGCATGGATTGTGATGTCATAATTTTGCATTGCATACTGCATTGCATGGATTGTGATGTCATAATGTTGCATTAAATGATGCTTTGCATGGATTGTGATGTCATCATTTTGCATTGCAAACTGCATTGCATGGATTGTGATGTCATAATTTTGCATTAAATGATGCTTTGCATGGATTATGATGTCATAATTTTGCATTGCATATTGCATTGCATGGATTGTGATGTCATAATTTTGCATTGCATGGATTGTGATGTCATACTTTTGCATTAAATGATGCTTTGCATGGATTATGATGTCATAATTTTGCATTGCATACCTCATTGCATGGATTGTGATGTCATAATTTTGCATTGCATACTGCATTGCATGGATTGTGATGTCATAATTTTGCATTGCATACTGCATTGCATGGATTGTGATGTCATAATTTTGCATTGCATACTGCATTGCATGGATTGTGATGTCATAATGTTGCATTAAATGATGCTTTGCATGGATTGTGATGTCATAATTTTGCATTGCATACTGCATTGCATGGATTATGATGTCATAATTTTGCATTGCATACTGCATTGCATGGATTGTGATGTCATAATTTTGCATTGCATGGATTGTGATGTCATACTTTTGCATTAAATGATGCTTTGCATGGATTATGATGTCATAATTTTGCATTGCATACTGCATTGCATGGATTGTGATGTCATAATTTTGCATTAAATGATGCTTTGCATGGATTATGATGTCACAATTTTGCATTGCATACTGCATTGCATGGGTTGTGATGTCATAATTTTGCATTGCATACTGCATTGCATGGATTGTGATGTCATAATTTTGCATTAAATGATGCTTTGCATGGATTATGATGTCATAATTTTGCATTGCATACTGCATTGCATGGATTGTGATGTCATAATTTTGCATTAAATGATGCTTTGCATGGATTATGATGTCATAATTTTGCATTGCATACTGCATTGCATGGATTGTGATGTCATAATTTTGCATTAAATGATGCTTTGCATGGATTATGATGTCATAATTTTGCATTGCATACTGCATTGCAATGATTGTGATGTCATAATTTTGCATTGCATACTGCATTGCATGGATTGTGATGTCATAATTTTGCATTGCATACTGCATTGCATGGATTGTGATGTCATAATTTTGCATTGCATACTGCATTGCATGGATTGTGATGTCATAATTTTGCATTGCATACTGCATTGCATGGATTGTGATGTCATAATTTTGCATTAAATGATGCTTTGCATGGATTATGATGTCATAATTTTGCATTGCATACTGCATTGCATGGATTGTGATGTCATAATTTTGCATTAAAAGATGCTTTGCATGGATTATGATGTCATAATTTTGCATTGCATACTGCATTGCATGGATTGTGATGTCATAATTTTGCATCACATACTGCATTGCATGGATTGTGATGTCATAATTTTGCATTGCATACTGCATTGCATGGATTGTGATGTCATAATTTTGCATTAAATGATGCTTTGCATGGATTATGATGTCATAATTTTGCATTGCATACTGCATTGCAATGATTGTGATGTCATAATTTTGCATCACATACTGCATTGCATGGATTGTGATGTCATAATTTTGCATTAAATGATGCTTTGCATGGATTATGATGTCATTATTTTGCATTGCATACTGCATTGCATGGATTGTGATGTCATAATTTTGCATTAAATGATACTTTGCATGGATTATGATGTCATAATTTTGCATTGCATACTGCATTGCATGGATTGTGATGTCATAATTTTGCATTGCATGGATTGTGATGTCATACTTTTGCATTAAATGATGCTTTGCATGGATTATGATGTCATAATTTTGCATTGCATACCTCATTGCATGGATTGTGATGTCATAATTTTGCATTGCATACTGCATTGCATGGATTGTGATGTCATAATTTTGCATTGCATACTGCATTGCATGGATTGTGATGTCATAATGTTGCATTAAATGATGCTTTGCATGGATTGTGATGTCATAATTTTGCATTGCATACTGCATTGCATGGACTGTGATGTCATACTTTTGCATTGCATACTGCATTGCATGGATTGTGATGTCATAATTTTGCATTGCATACTGCATTGCATGGAGTGTGATGTCATAATGTTGCATTAAATGATGCTTTGCATGGATTGTGATGTCATAATTTTGCATTGCATACTGCATTGCATGGATTATGATGTCATAATTTTGCATTGCATACTGCATTGCATGGATTGTGATGTCATAATTTTGCATTAAATGATGCTTTGCATGGATTATGATGTCATAATTTTGCATTGCATACTGCATTGCAATGATTGTGATGTCATAATTTTGCATTGCATGGATTGTGATGTCATATTTTTGCATTAAATGATGCTTTGCATGGATTGTGATGTCATAATTTTGCATTAAATGATGCTTTGCATGGATTATGATGTCATAATTTTGCATTGCATACTGCATTGCATGGGTTGTGATGTCATAATTTTGCATTGCATACTGCATTGCATGGATTGTGATGTCATAATTTTGCATTAAATGATGCTTTGCATGGATTATGATGTCATAATTTTGCATTGCATACTGCATTGCATGGATTGTGATGTCATAATTTTGCATTAAATGATGCTTTGCATGGATTATGATGTCATAATTTTGCATTGCATACTGCATTGCAATGATTGTGATGTCATAATTTTGCATTGCATACTGCATTGCATGGATTGTGATGTCATAATTTTGCATTGCATACTGCATTGCATGGATTGTGATGTCATAATTTTGCATTGCATACTGCATTGCATGGATTGTGATGTCATAATTTTGCATTGCATACTGCATTGCATGGATTGTGATGTCATAATTTTGCATTAAATGATGCTTTGCATGGATTATGATGTCATAATTTTGCATTGCATACTGCATTGCATGGATTGTGATGTCATAATTTTGCATTAAAAGATGCTTTGCATGGATTATGATGTCATAATTTTGCATTGCATACTGCATTGCATGGATTGTGATGTCATAATTTTGCATCACATACTGCATTGCATGGATTGTGATGTCATAATTTTGCATTGCACACTGCATTGCATGGATTGTGATGTCATAATTTTGCATTAAATGATGCTTTGCATGGATTGTGATGTCATAATTTTGCATTGCATACTGCATTGCATGGATTATGATGTCATAATTTTGCATTGCATACTGCATTGCATGGATTGTGATGTCATAATTTTGCATTAAATGATGCTTTGCATGGATTATGATGTCATAATTTTGCATTGCATACTGCATTGCAATGATTGTGATGTCATAATTTTGCATTGCATGGATTGTGATGTCATATTTTTGCATTAAATGATGCTTTGCATGGATTGTGATGTCATAATTTTGCATTAAATGATGCTTTGCATGGATTATGATGTCATAATTTTGCATTGCATACTGCATTGCATGGGTTGTGATGTCATAATTTTGCATTGCATACTGCATTGCATGGATTGTGATGTCATAATTTTGCATTAAATGATGCTTTGCATGGATTATGATGTCATAATTTTGCATTGCATACTGCATTGCATGGATTGTGATGTCATAATTTTGCATTAAATGATGCTTTGCATGGATTATGATGTCATAATTTTGCATTGCATACTGCATTGCAATGATTGTGATGTCATAATTTTGCATTGCATACTGCATTGCATGGATTGTGATGTCATAATTTTGCATTGCATACTGCATTGCATGGATTGTGATGTCATAATTTTGCATTGCATACTGCATTGCATGGATTGTGATGTCATAATTTTGCATTGCATACTGCATTGCATGGATTGTGATGTCATAATTTTGCATTAAATGATGCTTTGCATGGATTATGATGTCATAATTTTGCATTGCATACTGCATTGCATGGATTGTGATGTCATAATTTTGCATTAAAAGATGCTTTGCATGGATTATGATGTCATAATTTTGCATTGCATACTGCATTGCATGGATTGTGATGTCATAATTTTGCATCACATACTGCATTGCATGGATTGTGATGTCATAATTTTGCATTGCATACTGCATTGCATGGATTGTGATGTCATAATTTTGCATTAAATGATGCTTTGCATGGATTATGATGTCATAATTTTGCATTGCATACTGCATTGCAATGATTGTGATGTCATAATTTTGCATCACATACTGCATTGCATGGATTGTGATGTCATAATTTTGCATTAAATGATGCTTTGCATGGATTATGATGTCATTATTTTGCATTGCATACTGCATTGCATGGATTGTGATGTCATAATTTTGCATTAAATGATGCTTTGCATGGATTATGATGTCATAATTTTGCATTGCATACTGCATTGCATGGATTGTGATGTCATAATTTTGCATTGCATGGATTGTGATGTCATACTTTTGCATTAAATGATGCTTTGCATGGATTATGATGTCATAATTTTGCATTGCATACCTCATTGCATGGATTGTGATGTCATAATTTTGCATTGCATACTGCATTGCATGGATTGTGATGTCATAATTTTGCATTGCATACTGCATTGCATGGATTGTGATGTCATAATGTTGCATTAAATGATGCTTTGCATGGATTGTGATGTCATAATTTTGCATTGCATACTGCATTGCATGGACTGTGATGTCATACTTTTGCATTGCATACTGCATTGCATGGATTGTGATGTCATAATTTTGCATTGCATACTGCATTGCATGGAGTGTGATGTCATAATGTTGCATTAAATGATGCTTTGCATGGATTGTGATGTCATAATTTTGCATTGCATACTGCATTGCATGGATTATGATGTCATAATTTTGCATTGCATACTGCATTGCATGGATTGTGATGTCATAATTTTGCATTAAATGATGCTTTGCATGGATTATGATGTCATAATTTTGCATTGCATACTGCATTGCAATGATTGTGATGTCATAATTTTGCATTGCATGGATTGTGATGTCATATTTTTGCATTAAATGATGCTTTGCATGGATTGTGATGTCATAATTTTGCATTAAATGATGCTTTGCATGGATTATGATGTCATAATTTTGCATTGCATACTGCATTGCATGGATTGTGATGTCATAATTTTGCATTGCATACTGCATTGCATGGATTGTGATGTCTTACTTTAGCATTAAATGATGCTTTGCATGGATTATGATGTCATAATTTTGCATTGCATACTGCATTGCATGGATTGTGATGTCATAATGTTGCATTAAATGATGCTTTGCATGGATTGTGATGTCATAATTTTGCATTGCATGGATTGTGATGTCATAATTTTGCATTAAATGATGCTTTGCATGGATTATGATGTCATAATTTTGCATTGCATACTGCATTGCATGGATTGTGATGTCATAATTTTGCATTGCATACTGCATTGCATGGATTGTGATGTCATAATTTTGCATTGCATACTGCATTGCATGGATTGTGATGTCATAATTTTGCATTAAATGATGCTTTGCATGGATTATGATGTCATAATTTTGCATTGCATACTGCATTGCATGGATTGTGATGTCATAATTTTGCATTGCATACTGCATTGCATGGAATGTGATGTCATAATGTTGCATTAAATGATGCTTTGCATGGATTGTGATGTCATAATTTTGCATTGCATACTGCATTGCATGGATTGTGATGTCATAATGTTGCATTAAATGATGCTTTGCATGGATTGTGATGTCATAATTTTGCATTGCATACTGCATTGCATGGATTGTGATGTCATAATTTTGCATTGCATACTGCATTGCATGGATTGTGATGTCATAATTTTGCATTGCATACTGCATTGCATGGATTGTGAAGTCATAATGTTGCATTACATGATGCTTTGCATGGATTGTGATGTCATAATTTTGCATTGCATACTGCATTGCATGGATTGTGATGTCATAATTTTGCATTGCATACTGCATTGCATGGATTGTGATGTCATAATTTTGCATTGCATACTGCATTGCATGGATTGTGATGTCATAATGTTGCATTAAATGATGCTTTGCATGGATTGTGATGTCATAATTTTGCATTGCATACTGAATTGCATGGACTGTGATGTCATACTTTTGCATTGCATACTGCATTGCATGGATTGTGATGTCATAATTTTGCATTGCATACTGCATTGCATGGATTGTGATGTCATAATGTTGCATTAAATGATGCTTTGCATGGATTGTGATGTCATAATTTTGCATTGCATGGATTGTGATGTCATAATTTTGCATTAAATGATGCTTTGCATGGATTGTGATGTCATAATTTTGCATTGCATACTGCATTGCATGGATTGCGATGTCATAATTTTGCATTAAATGATGCTTTGCATGGATTATGATGTCATAATTTTGCATTGCATACTGCATTGCATGGATTGTGATGTCATAATTTTGCATTGCATGGATTGTGATGTCATACTTTTGCATTAAATGATGCTTTGCATGGATTATGATGTCATAATTTTGCATTGCATACTGCATTGCATGGATTGTGATGTCATAATTTTGCATTGCATACTGCATTGCATGGATTGTGATGTCATAATTTTGCATTAAATGATGCTTTGCATGGATTATGATGTCATAATTTTGCATTGCATACTGCATTGCATGGATTGTGATGTCATAATTTTGCATTAAAAGATGCTTTGCATGGATTATGATGTCATAATTTTGCATTGCATACTGCATTGCATGGATTGTGATGTCATAATTTTGCATCACATACTGCATTGCATGGATTGTGATGTCATAATTTTGCATTAAATGATGCTTTGCATGGATTATGATGTCATTATTTTGCATTGCATACTGCATTGCATGGATTGTGATGTCATAATTTTGCATTAAATGATGCTTTGCATGGATTATGATGTCATAATTTTGCATTGCATACTGCATTGCATGGATTGTGATGTCATAATTTTGCATTGCATGGATTGTGATGTCATACTTTTGCATTAAATGATGCTTTGCATGGATTATGATGTCATAATTTTGCATTGCATACCTCATTGCATGGATTGTGATGTCATAATTTTGCATTGCATACTGCATTGCATGGATTGTGATGTCATAATTTTGCATTGCATACTGCATTGCATGGATTGTGATGTCATAATTTTGCATTGCATACTGCATTGCATGGATTGTGATGCCATAATGTTGCATTAAATGATGCTTTGCATGGATTGTGATGTCATAATTTTGCATTGTATACTGCATTGCATGGATTGTGATGTCATAATTTTGCATTGCATACTGCATTGCATGGATTGTGAAGTCATAATGTTGCATTACATGATGCTTTGCATGGATTGTGATGTCATAATTTTGCATTGCATACTGCATTGCATGGATTGTGATGTCATAATTTTGCATTGCATACTGCATTGCATGGATTGTGATGTCATAATTTTGCATTGCATACTGCATTGCATGGATTGTGATGTCATAATGTTGCATTAAATGATGCTTTGCATGGATTGTGATGTCATAATTTTGCATTGCATACTGCATTGCATGGACTGTGATGTCATACTTTTGCATTGCATACTGCATTGCATGGATTGTGATGTCATAATTTTGCATTGCATACTGTATTGCATGGATTGTGATGTCTTACTTTAGCATTAAATGATGCTTTGCATGGATTATGATGTCATAATTTTGCATTGCATACTGCATTGCATGGATTGTGATGTCATAATTTTGCATTGCATACTGCATTGCATGGATTGTGATGTCATAATGTTGCATTAAATGATGCTTTGCATGGATTGTGATGTCATAATTTTGCATTGCATGGATTGTGATGTCATAATTTTGCATTAAATGATGCTTCGCATGGATTGTGATGTCATAATTTTGCATTGCATACTGCATTGCATGGATTGTGATGTCATAATTTTGCATTGCATACTGCATTGCATGGATTGTGATGTCATAATTTTGCATTGCATACTGCATTGCATGGATTGTGATGTCATAATTTTGCATTAAATGATGCTTTGCATGGATTATGATGTCATAATTTTGCATTGCATACTGCATTGCATGGATTGTGATGTCATAATTTTGCATTAAAAGATGCTTTGCATGGATTATGATGTCATAATTTTGCATTGCATACTGCATTGCATGGATTGTGATGTCATAATTTTGCATCACATACTGCATTGCATGGATTGTGATGTCATAATTTTGCATTAAATGATGCTTTGCATGGATTATGATGTCATTATTTTGCATTGCATACTGCATTGCATGGATTGTGATGTCATAATTTTGCATTAAATGATGCTTTGCATGGATTATGATGTCATAATTTTGCATTGCATACTGCATTGCATGGATTGTGATGTCATAATTTTGCATTGCATGGATTGTGATGTCATACTTTTGCATTAAATGATGCTTTGCATGGATTATGATGTCATAATTTTGCATTGCATACCTCATTGCATGGATTGTGATGTCATAATTTTGCATTGCATACTGCATTGCATGGATTGTGATGTCATAATTTTGCATTGCATACTGCATTGCATGGATTGTGATGTCATAATTTTGCATTGCATACTGCATTGCATGGATTGTGATGTCATAATGTTGCATTAAATGATGCTTTGCATGGATTGTGATGTCATAATTTTGCATTGCATACTGCATTGCATGGACTGTGATGTCATACTTTTGCATTGCATACTGCATTGCATGGATTGTGATGTCATAATTTTGCATTGCATACTGCATTGCATGGAGTGTGATGTCATAATGTTGCATTAAATGATGCTTTGCATGGATTGTGATGTCATAATTTTGCATTGCATACTGCATTGCATGGATTATGATGTCATAATTTTGCATTGCATACTGCATTGCATGGATTGTGATGTCATAATTTTGCATTAAATGATGCTTTGCATGGATTATGATGTCATAATTTTGCATTGCATACTGCATTGCAATGATTGTGATGTCATAATTTTGCATTGCATGGATTGTGATGTCATATTTTTGCATTAAATGATGCTTTGCATGGATTGTGATGTCATAATTTTGCATTAAATGATGCTTTGCATGGATTATGATGTCATAATTTTGCATTGCATACTGCATTGCATGGATTGTGATGTCATAATTTTGCATTGCATACTGCATTGCATGGATTGTGATGTCTTACTTTAGCATTAAATGATGCTTTGCATGGATTATGATGTCATAATTTTGCATTGCATACTGCATTGCATGGATTGTGATGTCATAATGTTGCATTAAATGATGCTTTGCATGGATTGTGATGTCATAATTTTGCATTGCATGGATTGTGATGTCATAATTTTGCATTAAATGATGCTTTGCATGGATTATGATGTCATAATTTTGCATTGCATACTGCATTGCATGGATTGTGATGTCATAATTTTGCATTGCATACTGCATTGCATGGATTGTGATGTCATAATTTTGCATTGCATACTGCATTGCATGGATTGTGATGTCATAATGTTGCATTAAATGATGCTTTGCATGGGTTGTGATGTCATAATTTTGCATTGCATACTGCATTGCATGGATTGTGATGTCATAATTTTGCATTAAATGATGCTTTGCATGGATTATGATGTCATAATTTTGCATTGCATACTGCATTGCATGGATTGTGATGTCATAATTTTGCATTGCATACTGCATTGCATGGAATGTGATGTCATAATGTTGCATTAAATGATGCTTTGCATGGATTGTGATGTCATAATTTTGCATTGCATACTGCATTGCATGGATTGTGATGTCATAATGTTGCATTAAATGATGCTTTGCATGGATTGTGATGTCATAATTTTGCATTGCATACTGCATTGCATGGATTGTGATGTCATAATTTTGCATTGCATACTGCATTGCATGGATTGTGATGTCATAATTTTGCATTGCATACTGCATTGCATGGATTGTGATGTCATAATTTTGCATTGCATACTGCATTGCATGGATTGTGATGTCATACTTTTGCATTAAATGATGCTTTGCATGGATTATGATGTCATAATTTTGCATTGCATACCTCATTGCATGGATTGTGATGTCATAATTTTGCATTGCATACTGCATTGCATGGATTGTGATGTCATAATTTTGCATTGCATACTGCATTGCATGGATTGTGATGTCATAATTTTGCATTGCATACTGCATTGCATGGATTGTGATGTCATAATTTTGCATTGCATACTGCATTGCATGGATTGTGAAGTCATAATGTTGCATTACATGATGCTTTGCATGGATTGTGATGTCATAATTTTGCATTGCATACTGCATTGCATGGATTGTGATGTCATAATTTTGCATTGCATACTGCATTGCATGGATTGTGATGTCATAATTTTGCATTGCATACTGCATTGCATGGATTGTGATGTCATAATGTTGCATTAAATGATGCTTTGCATGGATTGTGATGTCATAATTTTGCATTGCATACTGCATTGCATGGACTGTGATGTCATACTTTTGCATTGCATACTGCATTGCATGGATTGTGATGTCATAATTTTGCATTGCATACTGCATTGCATGGATTGTGATGTCATAATGTTGCATTAAATGATGCTTTGCATGGATTGTGATGTCATAATTTTGCATTGCATACTGCATTGCATGGATTATGATGTCATAATTTTGCATTGCATACTGCATTGCATGGATTGTGATGTCATAATTTTGCATTAAACGATGCTTTGCATGGATTATGATGTCATAATTTTGCATTGCATACTGCATTGCAATGATTGTGATGTCATAATTTTGCATTGCATGGATTGTGATGTCATATTTTTGCATTAAATGATGCTTTGCATGGATTGTGATGTCATAATTTTGCATTAAATGATGCTTTGCATGGATTATGATGTTATAATTTTGCATTGCATACTGCATTGCATGGATTGTGATGTCATAATTTTGCATTGCATACTGCATTGCATGGATTGTGATGTCTTACTTAAGCATTAAATGATGCTTTGCATGGATTATGATGTCATAATTTTGCATTGCATACTGCATTGCATGGATTGTGATGTCATAATTTTGCATTGCATACTGCATTGCATGGATTGTGATGTCATAATGTTGCATTAAATGATGCTTTGCATGGATTGTGATGTCATAAGTTTGCATTGCATACTGCATTGCATGGATTGTGATGTCATAATTTCGCATTGCATACTGCATTGCATGGATTGTGATGTCATAATGTTGCATTAAATGATGCTTTGCATGGATTGTGATGTCATAATTTTGCATTGCATGGATTGTGATGTCATAATTTTGCATTAAATGATGCTTTGCATGGATTGTGATGTCATAATTTTGCATTGCATACTGCATTGCATGGATTGTGATGTCATAATTTTGCATTAAATGATGCTTTGCATGGATTATGATGTCATAATTTTGCATTGCATACTGCATTGCATGGATTGTGATGTCATAATTTTGCATTGCATGGATTGTGATGTCATACTTTTGCATTAAATGATGCTTTGCATGGATTATGATGTCATAATTTTGCATTGCATACTGCATTGCATGGATTGTGATGTCATAATTTTGCATTGCATACTGCATTGCATGGATTGTGATGTCATAATTTTGCATTAAATGATGCTTTGCATGGATTATGATGTCATAATTTTGCATTGCATACTGCATTGCATGGATTGTGATGTCATAATTTTGCATTAAAAGATGCTTTGCATGGATTATGATGTCGTAATTTTGCATTGCATACTGCATTGCATGGATTGTGATGTCATAATTTTGCATCACATACTGCATTGCATGGATTGTGATGTCATAATTTTGCATTAAATGATGCTTTGCATGGATTATGATGTCATTATTTTGCATTGCATACTGCATTGCATGGATTGTGATGTCATAATTTTGCATTGCATGGATTGTGATGTCATACTTTTGCATTGCATACCTCATTGCATGGATTGTGATGTCATAATTTTGCATTAAATGATGCTTTGCATGGATTATGATGTCATAATTTTGCATTGCATACCTCATTGCATGGATTGTGATGTCATAATTTTGCATTGCATACTGCATTGCATGGATTGTGATGTCATAATTTTGCATTGCATACTGCATTGCATGGATTGTGATGTCATAATTTTGCATTGCATACTGCATTGCATGGATTGTGATGTCATAATGTTGCATTAAATGATGCTTTGCATGGATTGTGATGTCATAATTTTGCATTGTATACTGCATTGCATGGATTGTGATGTCATAATTTTGCATTGCATACTGCATTGCATGGATTGTGATGTCATAATTTTGCATTGCATAATGCATTGCATGGATTGTGAAGTCATAATGTTGCATTACATGATGCTTTGCATGGATTGTGATGTCATAATTTTGCATTGCATACTGCATTGCATGGATTGTGATGTCATAATTTTGCATTGCATACTGCATTGCATGGATTGTGATGTCATAATTTTGCATTGCATACTGCATTGCATGGATTGTGATGTCATAATGTTGCATTAAATGATGCTTTGCATGGATTGTGATGTCATAATTTTGCATTGCATACTGCATTGCATGGACTGTGATGTCATACTTTTGCATTGCATACTGCATTGCATGGATTGTGATGTCATAATTTTGCATTGCATACTGTATTGCATGGATTGTGATGTCTTACTTTAGCATTAAATGATGCTTTGCATGGATTATGATGTCATAATTTTGCATTGCATACTGCATTGCATGGATTGTGATGTCATAATTTTGCATTGCATACTGCATTGCATGGATTGTGATGTCATAATGTTGCATTAAATGATGCTTTGCATGGATTGTGATGTCATAATTTTGCATTGCATGGATTGTGATGTCATAATTTTGCATTGCATACTGCATTGCATGGATTGCGATGTCATAATTTTGCATTAAATGATGCTTTGCCTGGATTGTGATGTCATAATTTTGCATTGCATACTGCATTGCATGGATTGTGATGTCATAATTTTGCATTGCATACTGCATTGCATGGATTGTGATGTCATAATTTTGCATTGCATACTGCATTGCATGGATTGTGATGTCATAATGTTGCATTAAATGATGCTTTGCATGGATTGTGATGTCATAATTTTGCATTGCATACTGCATTGCATGGACTGTGATGTCATACTTTTGCATTGCATACTGCATTGCATGGATTGTGATGTCATAATTTTGCATTGCATACTGCATTGCATGGATTGTGATGTCATAATGTTGCATTAAATGATGCTTTGCATGGATTGTGATGTCATAATTTTGCATTGCATACTGCATTGCATGGATTATGATGTCATAATTTTGCATTGCATACTGCATTGCATGGATTGTGATGTCATAATTTTGCATTAAATGATGCTTTGCATGGATTATGATGTCATAATTTTGCATTGCATACTGCATTGCAATGATTGTGATGTCATAATTTTGCATTGCATGGATTGTGATGTCATATTTTTGCATTAAATGATGCTTTGCATGGATTGTGATGTCATAATTTTGCATTAAATGATGCTTTGCATGGATTATGATGTCATAATTTTGCATTGCATACTGCATTGCATGGATTGTGATGTCATAATTTTGCATTGCATACTGCATTGCATGGATTGTGATGTCTTACTTTAGCATTAAATGATGCTTTGCATGGATTGTGATGTCATAATGTTGCATTAAATGATGCTTTGCATGGGTTGTGATGTCATAATTTTGCATTGCATACTGCATTGCATGGATTGTGATGTCATAATTTTGCATTAAATGATGCTTTGCATGGATTATGATGTCATAATTTTGCATTGCATACTGCATTGCATGGATTGTGATGTCATAATTTTGCATTGCATACTGCATTGCATGGAATGTGATGTCATAATGTTGTATTAAATGATGCTTTGCATGGATTGTGATGTCATAATTTTGCATTGCATACTGCATTGCATGGATTGTGATGTCATAATGTTGCATTAAATGATGCTTTGCATGGATTGTGATGTCATAATTTTGCATTGCATACTGCATTGCATGGATTGTGATGTCATAATGTTGCATTAAATGATGCTTTGCATGGATTGTGATGTCATAATTTTGCATTGCATGGATTGTGATGTCATAATTTTGCATTAAATGATGCTTTGCATGGATTATGATGTCATAATTTTGCATTGCATACTGCATTGCATGGATTGTGATGTCATAATTTTGCATTGCATACTGCATTGCATGGATTGTGATGTCATAATTTTGCATTGCATACTGCATTGCATGGATTGTGATGTCATAATGTTGCATTAAATGATGCTTTGCATGGGTTGTGATGTCATAATTTTGCATTGCATACTGCATTGCATGGATTGTGATGTCATAATTTTGCATTAAATGATGCTTTGCATGGATTATGATGTCATAATTTTGCATTGCATACTGCATTGCATGGATTGTGATGTCATAATTTTGCATTGCATACTGCATTGCATGGAATGTGATGTCATAATGTTGCATTAAATGATGCTTTGCATGGATTGTGATGTCATAATTTTGCATTGCATACTGCATTGCATGGATTGTGATGTCATAATGTTGCATTAAATGATGCTTTGCATGGATTGTGATGTCATAATTTTGCATTGCATACTGCATTGCATGGATTGTGATGTCATAATTTTGCATTGCATACTGCATTGCATGGATTGTGATGTCATAATTTTGCATTGCATACTGCATTGCATGGATTGTGATGTCATAATTTTGCATTGCATACTGCATTGCATGGATTGTGATGTCATACTTTTGCATCAAATGATGCTTTGCATGGATTATGATGTCATAATTTTGCATTGCATACCTCATTGCATGGATTGTGATGTCATAATTTTGCATTGCATACTGCATTGCATGGATTGTGATGTCATAATTTTGCATTGCATACTGCATTGCATGGATTGTGATGTCATAATTTTGCATTGCATACTGCATTGCATGGATTGTGATGTCATAATGTTGCATTAAATGATGCTTTGCATGGATTGTGATGTCATAATTTTGCATTGTATACTGCATTGCATGGATTGTGATGTCATAATTTTGCATTGCATACTGCATTGCATGGATTGTGATGTCATAATTTTGCATTGCATACTGCATTGCATGGATTGTGAAGTCATAATGTTGCATTTCATGATGCTTTGCATGGATTGTGATGTCATAATTTTGCATTGCATACTGCATTGCATGGATTGTGATGTCATAATTTGCATTGCATACTGCATTGCATGGATTGTGATGTCATAATTTTGCATTGCATACTGCATTGCATGGATTGTGATGTCATAATGTTGCATTAAATGATGCTTTGCATGGATTGTGATGTCATAATTTTGCATTGCATACTGCATTGCATGGATTATGATGTCATAATTTTGCATTGCATACTGCATTGCATGGATTGTGATGTCATAATTTTGCATTAAATGATGCTTTGCATGGATTATGATGTCATAATTTTGCATTGCATACTGCATTGCAATGATTGTGATGTCATAATGTTGCATTAAATGATGCTTTGCATGGATTGTGATGTCATAATTTTGCATTGCATACTGCATTGCATGGATTATGATGTCATAATTTTGCATTGCATACTGCATTGCATGGATTGTGATGTCATAATTTTGCATTAAATGATGCTTTGCATGGATTATGATGTCATAATTTTGCATTGCATACTGCATTGCAATGATTGTGATGTCATAATTTTGCATTGCATGGATTGTGATGTCATACTTTTGCATTAAATGATGCTTTGCATGGATTGTGATGTCATAATTTTGCATTGCATGGATTGTGATGCCTTACTTTAGCATTAAATGATGCTTTGCATGGATTATGATGTCATAATTTTGCATTGCATACTGCATTGCATGGATTGTGATGTCATAATTTTGCATTGCATACTGCATTGCATGGATTGTGATGTCATAATGTTGCATTAAATGATGCTTTGCATGGATTGTGATGTCATAATTTTGCATTGCATACTGCATTGCATGGATTGTGATGTCATAATTTCGCATTGCATACTGCATTGCATGGATTGTGATGTCATAATGTTGCATTAAATGATGCTTTGCATGGATTGTGATGTCATAATTTTGCATTGCATGGATTGTGATGTCATAATTTTGCATTAAATGATGCTTTGCATGGATTATGATGTCATAATTTTGCATTGCATACTGCATTGCATGGATTGTGATGTCATAATTTTGCATTGCATACTGCATTGCATGGATTGTGATGTCATAATGTTGCATTAAATGATGCTTTGCATGGGTTGTGATGTCATAATTTTGCATTGCATACTGCATTGCATGGATTGTGATGTCATAATTTTGCATTAAATGATGCTTTGCATGGATTATGATGTCATAATTTTGCATTGCATACTGCATTGCATGGATTGTGATGTCATAATTTTGCATTGCATACTGCATTGCATGGATTGTGATGTCATAATGTTGCATTAAATGATGCTTTGCATGGATTGTGATGTCATCATTTTGCATTGCATACTGAATTGCATGGATTGTGATGTCATAATTTCGCATTGCATACTGCATTGCATGGATTGTGATGTCATAATTTTGCATTGCATACTGCATTGCATGGAATGTGATGTCATAATGTTGCATTAAATGATGCTTTGCATGGATTGTGATGTCATAATTTTGCATTGCATACTGCATTGCATGGATTGTGATGTCATAATTTTGCATTAAATGATGCTTTGCATGGATTATGATGTCATAATTTTGCATTGCATACTGCATTGCATGGATTGTGATGTCATAATTTTGCATAGCATACTGCATTGCATGGATTGTGATGTCATAATTTTGCATTGCATACTGCATTGCATGGATTGTGATGTCATAATTTTGCATTGCATACTGCATTGCATGGATTGTGATGTCATAATTTTGCATTGCATACTGCATTGCATGGATTGTGATGTCATAATGTTGCATTACATGATGCTTTGCATGGATTGTGATGTCATAATTTTGCATTGCATACTGCATTGCATGGATTGTGATGTCATAATTTTGCATTAAATGATGCTTTGCATGGATTATGATGTCATAATGTTGCATTGCATACTGCATTGCATGGATTGTGATGTCATAATTTTGCATTGCATACTGCATTGCATGGATTGTGATGTCATACTTTTGCATTAAATGATGCTTTGCATGGATTATGATGTCATAATTTTGCATTGCATACTGCATTGCATGGATTGTGATGTCATAATGTTGCATTGCATACTGCATTGCATGGATTGTGATGTCATAATTTTGCATTGCATACTGCATTGCATGGAGTGTGATGTCATAATGTTGCATTAAATGATGCTTTGCATGGATTGTGATGTCATAATTTTGCATTGCATACTGCATTGCATGGATTATGATGTCATAATTTTGCATTGCATACTGCATTGCATGGATTGTGATGTCATAATTTTGCATTAAATGATGCTTTGCATGGATTATGATGTCATAATTTTGCATTGCATACTGCATTGCAATGATTGTGATGTCATAATTTTGCATTGCATGGATTGTGATGTCATATTTTTGCATTAAATGATGCTTTGCATGGATTGTGATGTCATAATTTTGCATTAAATGATGCTTTGCATGGATTATGATGTCATAATTTTGCATTGCATACTGCATTGCATGGATTGTGATGTCATAATTTTGCATTGCATACTGCATTGCATGGATTGTGATGTCTTACTTTAGCATTAAATGATGCTTTGCATGGATTATTATGTCATAATTTTGCATTGCATACTGCATTGCATGGATTGTGATGTCATAATGTTGCATTAAATGATGCTTTGCATGGATTGTGATGTCATAATTTTGCATTGCATGGATTGTGATGTCATAATTTTGCATTAAATGATGCTTTGCATGGATTATGATGTCATAATTTTGCATTGCATACTGCATTGCATGGATTGTGATGTCATAATTTTGCATTGCATACTGCATTGCATGGAATGTGATGTCATAATGTTGTATTAAATGATGCTTTGCATGGATTGTGATGTCATAATTTTGCATTGCATACTGCATTGCATGGATTGTGATGTCATAATGTTGCATTAAATGATGCTTTGCATGGATTGTGATGTCATAATTTTGCATTGCATACTGCATTGCATGGATTGTGATGTCATAATTTTGCATTGCATACTGCATTGCATGGATTGTGATGTCATAATTTTGCATTGCATACTGCATTGCATGGATTGTGATGTCATAATTTTGCATTGCATACTGCATTGCATGGATTGTGATGTCATACTTTAGCATTAAATGATGCTTTGCATGGATTATGATGTCATAATTTTGCATTGCATACCTCATTGCATGGATTGTGATGTCATAATTTTGCATTGCATACTGCATTGCATGGATTGTGATGTCATAATTTTGCATTGCATACTGCATTGCATGAATTGTGATGTCATAATTTTGCATTGCATACTGCATTGCATGGATTGTGATGTCATAATTTTGCATTGCATACTGCATTGCATGGATTGTGAAGTCATAATGTTGCATTACATGATGCTTTGCATGGATTGTGATGTCATAATTTTGCATTGCATACTGCATTGCATGGATTGTGATGTCATAATTTTGCATTGCATACTGCATTGCATGGATTGTGATGTCATAATTTTGCATTGCATACTGCATTGCATGGATTGTGATGTCATAATGTTGCATTAAATGATGCTTTGCATGGATTGTGATGTCATAATTTTGCATTGCATACTGCATTGCATGGACTGTGATGTCATACTTTTGCATTGCATACTGCATTGCATGGATTGTGATGTCATAATTTTGCATTGCATACTGCATTGCATGGATTGTGATGTCATAATGTTGCATTAAATGATGCTTTGCATGGATTGTGATGTCATAATTTTGCATTGCATACTGCATTGCATGGATTATGATGTCATAATTTTGCATTGCATACTGCATTGCATGGATTGTGATGTCATAATTTTGCATTAAACGATGCTTTGCATGGATTATGATGTCATAATTTTGCATTGCATACTGCATTGCAATGATTGTGATGTCATAATTTTGCATTGCATGGATTGTGATGTCATATTTTTGCATTAAATGATGCTTTGCATGGATTGTGATGTCATAATTTTGCATTAAATGATGCTTTGCATGGATTATGATGTTATAATTTTGCATTGCATACTGCATTGCATGGATTGTGATGTCATAATTTTGCATTGCATACTGCATTGCATGGATTGTGATGTCTTACTTAAGCATTAAATGATGCTTTGCATGGATTATGATGTCATAATTTTGCATTGCATACTGCATTGCATGGATTGTGATGTCATAATTTTGCATTGCATACTGCATTGCATGGATTGTGATGTCATAATGTTGCATTAAATGATGCTTTGCATGGATTGTGATGTCATAATTTTGCATTGCATACTGCATTGCATGGATTGTGATGTCATAATTTCGCATTGCATACTGCATTGCATGGATTGTGATGTCATAATGTTGCATTAAATGATGCTTTGCATGGATTGTGATGTCATAATTTTGCATTGCATACTGCATTGCATGGATTGTGATGTCATAATTTTGCATTGCATACTGCATTGCATGGATTGTGATGTCATAATGTTGCATTAAATGATGCTTTGCATGGATTGTGATGTCATAATTTTGCATTGCATACTGCATTGCATGGATTATGATGTCATAATTTTGCATTGCATACTGCATTGCATGGATTGTGATGTCATAATTTTGCATTAAATGATGCTTTGCATGGATTATGATGTCATAATTTTGCATTGCATACTGCATTGCAATGATTGTGATGTCATAATGTTGCATTAAATGATGCTTTGCATGGATTGTGATGTCATAATTTTGCATTGCATACTGCATTGCATGGATTATGATGTCATAATTTTGCATTGCATACTGCATTGCATGGATTGTGATGTCATAATTTTGCATTAAATGATGCTTTGCATGGATTATGATGTCATAATTTTGCATTGCATACTGCATTGCAATGATTGTGATGTCATAATTTTGCATTGCATGGATTGTGATGTCATACTTTTGCATTAAATGATGCTTTGCATGGATTGTGATGTCATAATTTTGCATTGCATGGATTGTGATGCCTTACTTTAGCATTAAATGATGCTTTGCATGGATTATGATGTCATAATTTTTCCATTGCATACTGCATTGCATGGATTGTGATGTCATAATTTTGCATTGCATACTGCATTGCATGGATTGTGATGTCATAATGTTGCATTAAATGATGCTTTGCATGGATTGTGATGTCATAATTTTGCATTGCATACTGCATTGCATGGATTGTGATGTCATAATTTCGCATTGCATACTGCATTGCATGGATTGTGATGTCATAATGTTGCATTAAATGATGCTTTGCATGGATTGTGATGTCATAATTTTGCATTGCATGGATTGTGATGTCATAATTTTGCATTAAATGATGCTTTGCATGGATTATGATGTCATAATTTTGCATTGCATACTGCATTGCATGGATTGTGATGTCATAATTTTGCATTGCATACTGCATTGCATGGATTGTGATGTCATAATGTTGCATTAAATGATGCTTTGCATGGGTTGTGATGTCATAATTTTGCATTGCATACTGCATTGCATGGATTGTGATGTCATAATTTTGCATTAAATGATGCTTTGCATGGATTATGATGTCATAATTTTGCATTGCATACTGCATTGCATGGATTGTGATGTCATAATTTTGCATTGCATACTGCATTGCATGGATTGTGATGTCATAATGTTGCATTAAATGATGCTTTGCATGGATTGTGATGTCATCATTTTGCATTGCATACTGCATTGCATGGATTGTGATGTCATAATTTCGCATTGCATACTGCATTGCATGGATTGTGATGTCATAATTTTGCATTGCATACTGCATTGCATGGAATGTGATGTCATAATGTTGCATTAAATGATGCTTTGCATGGATTGTGATGTCATAATTTTGCATTGCATACTGCATTGCATGGATTGTGATGTCATAATTTTGCATTAAATGATGCTTTGCATGGATTATGATGTCATAATTTTGCATTGCATACTGCATTGCATGGATTGTGATGTCATAATTTTGCATAGCATACTGCATTGCATGGATTGTGATGTCATAATTTTGCATTGCATACTGCATTGCATGGATTGTGATGTCATAATTTTGCATTGCATACTGCATTGCATGGATTGTGATGTCATAATTTTGCATTGCATACTGCATTGCATGGATTGTGATGTCATAATGTTGCATTACATGATGCTTTGCATGGATTGTGATGTCATAATTTTGCATTGCATACTGCATTGCATGGATTGTGATGTCATAATTTTGCATTAAATGATGCTTTGCATGGATTATGATGTCATAATGTTGCATTGCATACTGCATTGCATGGATTGTGATGTCATAATTTTGCATTGCATACTGCATTGCATGGATTGTGATGTCATACTTTTGCATTAAATGATGCTTTGCATGGATTATGATGTCATAATTTTGCATTGCATACTGCATTGCATGGATTGTGATGTCATAATTTTGCATTGCATACTGCATTGCATGGATTGTGATGTCATAATTTTGCATTGCATACTGCATTGCATGGAGTGTGATGTCATAATGTTGCATTAAATGATGCTTTGCATGGATTGTGATGTCATAATTTTGCATTGCATACTGCATTGCATGGATTATGATGTCATAATTTTGCATTGCATACTGCATTGCATGGATTGTGATGTCATAATTTTGCATTAAATGATGCTTTGCATGGATTATGATGTCATAATTTTGCATTGCATACTGCATTGCAATGATTGTGATGTCATAATTTTGCATTGCATGGATTGTGATGTCATATTTTTGCATTAAATGATGCTTTGCATGGATTGTGATGTCATAATTTTGCATTAAATGATGCTTTGCATGGATTATGATGTCATAATTTTGCATTGCATACTGCATTGCATGGATTGTGATGTCATAATTTTGCATTGCATACTGCATTGCATGGATTGTGATGTCTTACTTTAGCATTAAATGATGCTTTGCATGGATTATTATGTCATAATTTTGCATTGCATACTGCATTGCATGGATTGTGATGTCATAATGTTGCATTAAATGATGCTTTGCATGGATTGTGATGTCATAATTTTGCATTGCATGGATTGTGATGTCATAATTTTGCATTAAATGATGCTTTGCATGGATTATGATGTCATAATTTTGCATTGCATACTGCATTGCATGGATTGTGATGTCATAATTTTGCATTGCATACTGCATTGCATGGAATGTGATGTCATAATGTTGTATTAAATGATGCTTTGCATGGATTGTGATGTCATAATTTTGCATTGCATACTGCATTGCATGGATTGTGATGTCATAATGTTGCATTAAATGATGCTTTGCATGGATTGTGATGTCATAATTTTGCATTGCATACTGCATTGCATGGATTGTGATGTCATAATTTTGCATTGCATACTGCATTGCATGGATTGTGATGTCATAATTTTGCATTGCATACTGCATTGCATGGATTGTGATGTCATAATTTTGCATTGCATACTGCATTGCATGGATTGTGATGTCATACTTTAGCATTAAATGATGCTTTGCATGGATTATGATGTCATAATTTTGCATTGCATACCTCATTGCATGGATTGTGATATCATAATTTTGCATTGCATACTGCATTGCATGGATTGTGATGTCATAATTTTGCATTGCATACTGCATTGCATGAATTGTGATGTCATAATTTTGCATTGCATACTGCATTGCATGGATTGTGATGTCATAATTTTGCATTGCATACTGCATTGCATGGATTGTGAAGTCATAATGTTGCATTACATGATGCTTTGCATGGATTGTGATGTCATAATTTTGCATTGCATACTGCATTGCATGGATTGTGATGTCATAATTTTGCATTGCATACTGCATTGCATGGATTGTGATGTCATAATTTTGCATTGCATACTGCATTGCATGGATTGTGATGTCATAATGTTGCATTAAATGATGCTTTGCATGGATTGTGATGTCATAATTTTGCATTGCATACTGCATTGCATGGACTGTGATGTCATACTTTTGCATTGCATACTGCATTGCATGGATTGTGATGTCATAATTTTGCATTGCATACTGCATTGCATGGATTGTGATGTCATAATGTTGCATTAAATGATGCTTTGCATGGATTGTGATGTCATAATTTTGCATTGCATACTGCATTGCATGGATTATGATGTCATAATTTTGCATTGCATACTGCATTGCATGGATTGTGATGTCATAATTTTGCATTAAACGATGCTTTGCATGGATTATGATGTCATAATTTTGCATTGCATACTGCATTGCAATGATTGTGATGTCATAATTTTGCATTGCATGGATTGTGATGTCATATTTTTGCATTAAATGATGCTTTGCATGGATTGTGATGTCATAATTTTGCATTAAATGATGCTTTGCATGGATTATGATGTTATAATTTTGCATTGCATACTGCATTGCATGGATTGTGATGTCATAATTTTGCATTGCATACTGCATTGCATGGATTGTGATGTCTTACTTAAGCATTAAATGATGCTTTGCATGGATTATGATGTCATAATTTTGCATTGCATACTGCATTGCATGGATTGTGATGTCATAATTTTGCATTGCATACTGCATTGCATGGATTGTGATGTCATAATGTTGCATTAAATGATGCTTTGCATGGATTGTGATGTCATAATTTTGCATTGCATACTGCATTGCATGGATTGTGATGTCATAATTTCGCATTGCATACTGCATTGCATGGATTGTGATGTCATAATGTTGCATTAAATGATGCTTTGCATGGATTGTGATGTCATAATTTTGCATTGCATGGATTGTGATGTCATAATTTTGCATTAAATGATGCTTTGCATGGATTGTGATGTCATAATTTTGCATTGCATACTGCATTGCATGGATTGCGATGTCATAATTTTGCATTAAATGATGCTTTGCATGGATTATGATGTCATAATTTTGCATTGCATACTGCATTGCATGGATTGTGATGTCATAATTTTGCATTGCATGGATTGTGATGTCATACTTTTGCATTAAATGATGCTTTGCATGGATTATGATGTCATAATTTTGCATTGCATACTGCATTGCATGGATTGTGATGTCATAATTTTGCATTGCATACTGCATTGCATGGATTGTGATGTCATAATTTTGCATTAAATGATGCTTTGCATGGATTATGATGTCATAATTTTGCATTGCATACTGCATTGCATGGATTGTGATGTCATAATTTTGCATTAAAAGATGCTTTGCATGGATTATGATGTCATAATTTTGCATTGCATACTGCATTGCATGGATTGTGATGTCATAATTTTGCATTGCATACTGCATTGCATGGATTGTGATGTCATAATTTTGCATTAAATGATGCTTTGCATGGATTATGATGTCATTATTTTGCATTGCATACTGCATTGCATGGATTGTGATGTCATAATTTTGCATTAAATGATGCTTTGCATGGATTATGATGTCATAATTTTGCATTGCATACTGCATTGCATGGATTGTGATGTCATAATTTTGCATTGCATGGATTGTGATGTCATACTTTTGCATTAAATGATGCTTTGCATGGATTATGATGTCATAATTTTGCATTGCATACCTCATTGCATGGATTGTGATGTCATAATTTTGCATTGCATACTGCATTGCATGGATTGTGATGTCATAATTTTGCATTGCATACTGCATTGCATGGATTGTGATGTCATAATTTTGCATTGCATACTGCATTGCATGGATTGTGATGTCATAATGTTGCATTAAATGATGCTTTGCATGGATTGTGATGTCATAATTTTGCATTGTATACTGCATTGCATGGATTGTGATGTCATAATTTTGCATTGCATACTGCATTGCATGGATTGTGATGTCATAATTTTGCATTGCATACTGCATTGCATGGATTGTGAAGTCATAATGTTGCATTACATGATGCTTTGCATGGATTGTGATGTCATAATTTTGCATTGCATACTGCATTGCATGGACTGTGATGTCATACTTTTGCATTGCATACTGCATTGCATGGATTGTGATGTCATAATTTTGCATTGCATACTGTATTGCATGGATTGTGATGTCTTACTTTAGCATTAAATGATGCTTTGCATGGATTATGATGTCATAATTTTGCATTGCATACTGCATTGCATGGATTGTGATGTCATAATTTTGCATTGCATACTGCATTGCATGGATTGTGATGTCATAATGTTGCATTAAATGATGCTTTGCATGGATTGTGATGTCATAATTTTGCATTGCATGGATTGTGATGTCATAATTTTGCATTAAATGATGCTTCGCATGGATTGTGATGTCATAATTTTGCATTGCATACTGCATTGCATGGATTGCGATGTCATAATTTTGCATTAAATGATGCTTTGCCTGGATTATGATGTCATAATTTTGCATTGCATACTGCATTGCATGGATTGTGATGTCATAATTTTGCATTGCATGGATTGTGATGTCATACTTTTGCATTAAATGATGCTTTGCATGGATTATGATGTCATAATTTTGCATTGTATACTGCATTGCATGGATTGTGATGTCATAATTTTGCATTGCATACTGCATTGCATGGATTGTGATGTCATAATTTTGCATTAAATGATGCTTTGCATGGATTATGATGTCATTATTTTGCATTGCATACTGCATTGCATGGATTGTGATGTCATAATTTTGCATTAAATGATGCTTTGCATGGATTATGATGTCATAATTTTGCATTGCATACTGCATTGCATGGATTGTGATGTCATAATTTTGCATTGCATGGATTGTGATGTCATAATGTTGCATTAAATGATGCTTTGCATGGATTGTGATGTCATAATTTTGCATTGTATACTGCATTGCATGGATTGTGATGTCATAATTTTGCATTGCATACTGCATTGCATGGATTGTGGTGTCATAATTTTGCATTGCATACTGCATTGCATGGATTGTGATGTCATAATTTTGCATTGCATACTGCATTGCATGGATTGTGATGTCATAATGTTGCATTAAATGATGCTTTGCATGGATTGTGATGTCATAATTTTGCATTGCATACTGCATTGCATGGACTGTGATGTCATACTTTTGCATTGCATACTGCATTGCATGGATTGTGATGTCATAATTTTGCATTGCATACTGCATTGCATGGATTGTGATGTCATAATGTTGCATTAAATGATGCTTTGCATGGATTGTGATGTCATAATTTTGCATTGCATACTGCATTGCATGGATTATGATGTCATAATTTTGCATTGCATACTGCATTGCATGGATTGTGATGTCATAATTTTGCATTAAATGATGCTTTGCATGGATTATGATGTCATAATTTTGCATTGCATACTGCATTGCAATGATTGTGATGTCATAATTTTGCATTGCATGGATTGTGATGTCATATTTTTGCATTAAATGATGCTTTGCATGGATTGTGATGTCATAATTTTGCATTAAATGATGCTTTGCATGGATTATGATGTCATAATTTTGCATTGCATACTGCATTGCATGGATTGTGATGTCATAATTTTGCATTGCATACTGCATTGCATGGATTGTGATGTCTTACTTTAGCATTAAATGATGCTTTGCATGGATTATGATGTCATAATTTTGCATTGCATACTGCATTGCATGGATTGTGATGTCATAATGTTGCATTAAATGATGCTTTGCATGGATTGTGATGTCATAATTTTGCATTGCATGGATTGTGATGTCATAATTTTGCATTAAATGATGCTTTGCATGGATTATGATGTCATAATTTTGCATTGCATACTGCATTGCATGGATTGTGATGTCATAATGTTGCATTAAATGATGATTTGCATGGATTGTGATGTCATAATTTTGCATTGCATACTGCATTGCATGGATTGTGATGTCATAATTTTGCATCGCATACTGCATTGCATGGATTGTGATGTAATAATTTTGCATTGCATACTGCATTGCATGGATTGTGATGTCATAATTTTGCATTGCATACTGCATTGCATGGATTGTGATGTCATAATTTTGCATTGCATACTGCATTGCATGGATTGTGATGTCATAATGTTGCATTAAATGATGCTTTGCATGGGTTGTGATGTCATAATTTTGCATTGCATACTGCATTGCATGGATTGTGATGTCATAATTTTGCATTAAATGATGCTTTGCATGGATTATGATGTCATAATTTTGCATTGCATACTGCATTGCATGGATTGTGATGTCATAATTTTGCATTGCATACTGCATTGCATGGAATGTGATGTCATAATGTTGCATTAAATGATGCTTTGCATGGATTGTGATGTCATAATTTTGCATTGCATACTGCATTGCATGGATTGTGATGTCATAATGTTGCATTAAATGATGCTTTGCATGGATTGTGATGTCATAATTTTGCATTGCATACTGCATTGCATGGATTGTGATGTCATAATTTTGCATTGCATTCTGCATTGCATGGATTGTGATGTCATAATTTTGCATTGCATACTGCATTGCATGGATTGTGATGTCATAATTTTGCATTGCATACTGCATTGCATGGATTGTGATGTCATACTTTTGCATTAAATGATGCTTTGCATGGATTATGATGTCATAATTTCGCATTGCATACTGCATTGCATGGATTGTGATGTTATAATTTTGCATTGCATACTGCATTGCATGGAATGTGATGTCATAATGTTGCATTAAATGATGCTTTGCATGGATTGTGATGTCATAATTTTGCATTGCATACTGCATTGCATGGATTGTGATGTCATAATTTTGCATTAAATGATGCTTTGCATGGATTATGATGTCATAATTTTGCATTGCATACTGCATTGCATGGATTGTGATGTCATAATTTTGCATAGCATACTGCATTGCATGGATTGTGATGTCATAATTTTGCATTGCATACTGCATTGCATGGATTGTGATGTCATAATTTTGCATTGCATACTGCATTGCATGGATTGTGATGTCATAATTTTGCATTGCATACTGCATTGCATGGATTGTGATGTCATAATGTTGCATTACATGATGCTTTGCATGGATTGTGATGTCATAATTTTGCATTGCATACTGCATTGCATGGATTGTGATGTCATAATTTTGCATTAAATGATGCTTTGCATGGATTATGATGTCATAATGTTGCATTGCATACTGCATTGCATGGATTGTGATGTCATAATTTTGCATTGCATACTGCATTGCATGGATTGTGATGTCATACTTTTGCATTAAATGATGCTTTGCATGGATTATGATGTCATAATGTTGCATTGCATACTGCATTGCATGGATTGTGATGTCATAATTTTGCATTGCATACTGCATTGCATGGATTGTGATGTCATAATTTTGCATTGCATACTGCATTGCATGGAGTGTGATGTCATAATGTTGCATTAAATGATGCTTTGCATGGATTGTGATGTCATAATTTTGCATTGCATACTGCATTGCATGGATTATGATGTCATAATTTTGCATTGCATACTGCATTGCATGGATTGTGATGTCATAATTTTGCATTAAATGATGCTTTGCATGGATTATGATGTCATAATTTTGCATTGCATACTGCATTGCAATGATTGTGATGTCATAATTTTGCATTGCATGGATTGTGATGTCATATTTTTGCATTAAATGATGCTTTGCATGGATTGTGATGTCATAATTTTGCATTAAATGATGCTTTGCATGGATTATGATGTCATAATTTTGCATTGCATACTGCATTGCATGGATTGTGATGTCATAATTTTGCATTGCATACTGCATTGCATGGATTGTGATGTCTTACTTTAGCATTAAATGATGCTTTGCATGGATTATTATGTCATAATTTTGCATTGCATACTGCATTGCATGGATTGTGATGTCATAATGTTGCATTAAATGATGCTTTGCATGGATTGTGATGTCATAATTTTGCATTGCATGGATTGTGATGTCATAATTTTGCATTAAATGATGCTTTGCATGGATTATGATGTCATAATTTTGCATTGCATACTGCATTGCATGGATTGTGATGTCATAATTTTGCATTGCATACTGCATTGCATGGAATGTGATGTCATAATGTTGTATTAAATGATGCTTTGCATGGATTGTGATGTCATAATTTTGCATTGCATACTGCATTGCATGGATTGTGATGTCATAATGTTGCATTAAATGATGCTTTGCATGGATTGTGATGTCATAATTTTGCATTGCATACTGCATTGCATGGATTGTGATGTCATAATTTTGCATTGCATACTGCATTGCATGGATTGTGATGTCATAATTTTGCATTGCATACTGCATTGCATGGATTGTGATGTCATAATTTTGCATTGCATACTGCATTGCATGGATTGTGATGTCATACTTTAGCATTAAATGATGCTTTGCATGGATTATGATGTCATAATTTTGCATTGCATACCTCATTGCATGGATTGTGATGTCATAATTTTGCATTGCATACTGCATTGCATGGATTGTGATGTCATAATTTTGCATTGCATACTGCATTGCATGAATTGTGATGTCATAATTTTGCATTGCATACTGCATTGCATGGATTGTGATGTCATAATTTTGCATTGCATACTGCATTGCATGGATTGTGAAGTCATAATGTTGCATTACATGATGCTTTGCATGGATTGTGATGTCATAATTTTGCATTGCATACTGCATTGCATGGATTGTGATGTCATAATTTTGCATTGCATACTGCATTGCATGGATTGTGATGTCATAATTTTGCATTGCATACTGCATTGCATGGATTGTGATGTCATAATGTTGCATTAAATGATGCTTTGCATGGATTGTGATGTCATAATTTTGCATTGCATACTGCATTGCATGGACTGTGATGTCATACTTTTGCATTGCATACTGCATTGCATGGATTGTGATGTCATAATTTTGCATTGCATACTGCATTGCATGGATTGTGATGTCATAATGTTGCATTAAATGATGCTTTGCATGGATTGTGATGTCATAATTTTGCATTGCATACTGCATTGCATGGATTATGATGTCATAATTTTGCATTGCATACTGCATTGCATGGATTGTGATGTCATAATTTTGCATTAATCGATGCTTTGCATGGATTATGATGTCATAATTTTGCATTGCATACTGCATTGCAATGATTGTGATGTCATAATTTTGCATTGCATGGATTGTGATGTCATATTTTTGCATTAAATGATGCTTTGCATGGATTGTGATGTCATAATTTTGCATTAAATGATGCTTTGCATGGATTATGATGTTATAATTTTGCATTGCATACTGCATTGCATGGATTGTGATGTCATAATTTTGCATTGCATACTGCATTGCATGGATTGTGATGTCTTACTTAAGCATTAAATGATGCTTTGCATGAATTATGATGTCATAATTTTGCATTGCATACTGCATTGCATGGATTGTGATGTCATAATTTTGCATTGCATACTGCATTGCATGGATTGTGATGTCATAATTTCGCATTGCATACTGCATTGCATGGATTGTGATGTCATAATGTTGCATTAAATGATGCTTTGCATGGATTGTGATGTCATAATTTTGCATTGCATGGATTGTGATGTCATAATTTTGCATTAAATGATGCTTTGCATGGATTGTGATGTCATAATTTTGCATTGCATACTGCATTGCATGGATTGCGATGTCATAATTTTGCATTAAATGATGCTTTGCATGGATTATGATGTCATAATTTTGCATTGCATACTGCATTGCATGGATTGTGATGTCATAATTTTGCATTGCATGGATTGTGATGTCATACTTTTGCATTAAATGATGCTTTGCATGGATTATGATGTCATAATTTTGCATTGCATACTGCATTGCATGGATTGTGATGTCATAATTTTGCATTGCATACTGCATTGCATGGATTGTGATGTCATAATTTTGCATTAAATGATGCTTTGCATGGATTATGATGTCATAATTTTGCATTGCATACTGCATTGCATGGATTGTGATGTCATAATTTTGCATTAAAAGATGCTTTGCATGGATTATGATGTCATAATTTTGCATTGCATACTGCATTGCATGGATTGTGATGTCATAATTTTGCATTGCATACTGCATTGCATGGATTGTGATGTCATAATTTTGCATTAAATGATGCTTTGCATGGATTATGATGTCATTATTTTGCATTGCATACTGCATTGCATGGATTGTGATGTCATAATTTTGCATTAAATGATGCTTTGCATGGATTATGATGTCATAATTTTGCATTGCATACTGCATTGCATGGATTGTGATGTCATAATTTTGCATTGCATGGATTGTGATGTCATACTTTTGCATTAAATGATGCTTTGCATGGATTATGATGTCATAATTTTGCATTGCATACCTCATTGCATGGATTGTGATGTCATAATTTTGCATTGCATACTGCATTGCATGGATTGTGATGTCATAATTTTGCATTGCATACTGCATTGCATGGATTGTGATGTCATAATTTTGCATTGCATACTGCATTGCATGGATTGTGATGTCATAATGTTGCATTAAATGATGCTTTGCATGGATTGTGATGTCATAATTTTGCATTGTATACTGCATTGCATGGATTGTGATGTCATAATTTTGCATTGCATACTGCATTGCATGGATTGTGATGTCATAATTTTGCATTGCATACTGCATTGCATGGATTGTGAAGTCATAATGTTGCATTACATGATGCTTTGCATGGATTGTGATGTCATAATTTTGCATTGCATACTGCATTGCATGGACTGTGATGTCATACTTTTGCATTGCATACTGCATTGCATGGATTGTGATGTCATAATTTTGCATTGCATACTGTATTGCATGGATTGTGATGTCTTACTTTAGCATTAAATGATGCTTTGCATGGATTATGATGTCATAATTTTGCATTGCATACTGCATTGCATGGATTGTGATGTCATAATTTTGCATTGCATACTGCATTGCATGGATTGTGATGTCATAATGTTGCATTAAATGATGCTTTGCATGGATTGTGATGTCATAATTTTGCATTGCATGGATTGTGATGTCATAATTTTGCATTAAATGATGCTTCGCATGGATTGTGATGTCATAATTTTGCATTGCATACTGCATTGCATGGATTGCGATGTCATAATTTTGCATTAAATGATGCTTTGCCTGGATTATGATGTCATAATTTTGCATTGCATACTGCATTGCATGGATTGTGATGTCATAATTTTGCATTGCATGGATTGTGATGTCATACTTTTGCATTAAATGATGCTTTGCATGGATTATGATGTCATAATTTTGCATTGTATACTGCATTGCATGGATTGTGATGTCATAATTTTGCATTGCATACTGCATTGCATGGATTGTGATGTCATAATTTTGCATTAAATGATGCTTTGCATGGATTATGATGTCATTATTTTGCATTGCATACTGCATTGCATGGATTGTGATGTCATAATTTTGCATTAAATGATGCTTTGCATGGATTATGATGTCATAATTTTGCATTGCATACTGCATTGCATGGATTGTGATGTCATAATTTTGCATTGCATGGATTGTGATGTCATAATGTTGCATTAAATGATGCTTTGCATGGATTGTGATGTCATAATTTTGCATTGTATACTGCATTGCATGGATTGTGATGTCATAATTTTGCATTGCATACTGCATTGCATGGATTGTGGTGTCATAATTTTGCATTGCATACTGCATTGCATGGATTGTGATGTCATAATTTTGCATTGCATACTGCATTGCATGGATTGTGATGTCATAATGTTGCATTAAATGATGCTTTGCATGGATTGTGATGTCATAATTTTGCATTGCATACTGCATTGCATGGACTGTGATGTCATACTTTTGCATTGCATACTGCATTGCATGGATTGTGATGTCATAATTTTGCATTGCATACTGCATTGCATGGATTGTGATGTCATAATGTTGCATTAAATGATGCTTTGCATGGATTGTGATGTCATAATTTTGCATTGCATACTGCATTGCATGGATTATGATGTCATAATTTTGCATTGCATACTGCATTGCATGGATTGTGATGTCATAATTTTGCATTAAATGATGCTTTGCATGGATTATGATGTCATAATTTTGCATTGCATACTGCATTGCAATGATTGTGATGTCATAATTTTGCATTGCATGGATTGTGATGTCATATTTTTGCATTAAATGATGCTTTGCATGGATTGTGATGTCATAATTTTGCATTAAATGATGCTTTGCATGGATTATGATGTCATAATTTTGCATTGCATACTGCATTGCATGGATTGTGATGTCATAATTTTGCATTGCATACTGCATTGCATGGATTGTGATGTCTTACTTTAGCATTAAATGATGCTTTGCATGGATTATGATGTCATAATTTTGCATTGCATACTGCATTGCATGGATTGTGATGTCATAATGTTGCATTAAATGATGCTTTGCATGGATTGTGATGTCATAATTTTGCATTGCATGGATTGTGATGTCATAATTTTGCATTAAATGATGCTTTGCATGGATTATGATGTCATAATTTTGCATTGCATACTGCATTGCATGGATTGTGATGTCATAATGTTGCATTAAATGATGATTTGCATGGATTGTGATGTCATAATTTTGCATTGCATACTGCATTGCATGGATTGTGATGTCATAATTTTGCATCGCATACTGCATTGCATGGATTGTGATGTCATAATTTTGCATTGCATACTGCATTGCATGGATTGTGATGTCATAATTTTGCATTGCATACTGCATTGCATGGATTGTGATGTCATCATTTTGCATTGCATACTGCATTGCATGGATTGTGATGTCATAATGTTGCATTAAATGATGCTTTGCATGGGTTGTGATGTCATAATTTTGCATTGCATACTGCATTGCATGGATTGTGAAGTCATAATGTTGCATTTCATGATGCTTTGCATGGATTGTGATGTCATAATTTTGCATTGCATACTGCATTGCATGGATTGTGATGTCATAATTTTGCATTGCATACTGCATTGCATGGATTGTGATGTCATAATTTTGCATTGCATACTGCATTGCATGGATTGTGATGTCATAATGTTGCATTAAATGATGCTTTGCATGGATTGTGATGTCATAATTTTGCATTGCATACTGCATTTCATGGATTATGATGTCATAATTTTGCATTGCATACTGCATTGCATGGATTGTGATGTCATAATTTTGCATTAAATGATGCTTTGCATGGATTATGATGTCATAATTTTGCATTGCATACTGCATTGCAATGATTGTGATGTCATAATTTTGCATTGCATGGATTGTGATGTCATACTTTTGCATTAAATGATGCTTTGCATGGATTGTGATGTCATAATTTTGCATTGCATGGATTGTGATGCCTTACTTTAGCATTAAATGATGCTTTGCATGGATTATGATGTCATAATTTTGCATTGCATACTGCATTGCATGGATTGTGATGTCATAATTTTGCATTGCATACTGCATTGCATGGATTGTGATGTCATAATGTTGCATTAAATGATGCTTTGCATGGATTGTGATGTCATAATTTTGCATTGCATACTGCATTGCATGGATTGTGATGTCATAATTTCGCATTGCATACTGCATTGCATGGATTGTGATGTCATAATGTTGCATTAAATGATGCATTGCATGGATTGTGATGTCATAATTTTGCATTAAATGATGCTTTGCATGGATTATGATGTCATAATTTTGCATTGCATACTGCATTGCATGGATTGTGATGTCATAATTTTGCATTGCATACTGCATTGCATGGATTGTGATGTCATAATGTTGCATTAAATGATGCTTTGCATGGATTGTGATGTCATCATTTTGCATTGCATACTGAATTGCATGGATTGTGATGTCATAATTTCGCATTGCATACTGCATTGCATGGATTGTGATGTCATAATTTTGCATTGCATACTGCATTGCATGGAATGTGATGTCATAATGTTGCATTAAATGATGCTTTGCATGGATTGTGATGTCATAATTTTGCATTGCATACTGCATTGCATGGATTGTGATGTCATAATTTTGCATTAAATGATGCTTTGCATGGATTATGATGTCATAATTTTGCATTGCATACTGCATTGCATGGATTGTGATGTCATAATTTTGCATTGCATACTGCATTGCATGGATTGTGATGTCATAATTTTGCATTGCATACTGCATTGCATGGATTGTGATGTCATAATGTTGCATTAAATGATGCTTTGCATGGATTGTGATGTCATAATTTTGCATTGCATACTGCATTGCATGGATTGTGATGTCATAATTTTGCATTGCATACTGCATTGCATGGATTGTGATGTCATAATTTTGCATTGCATACTGCATTGCATGGATTGTGATGTCATAATGTTGCATTACATGATGCTTTGCATGGATTGTGATGTCATAATTTTGCATTGCATACTGCATTGCATGGATTGTGATGTCATAATTTTGCATTAAATGATGCTTTGCATGGATTATGATGTCATAATGTTGCATTGCATACTGCATTGCATGGATTGTGATGTCATAATTTTGCATTGCATACTGCATTGCATGGATTGTGATGTCATACTTTTGCATTAAATGATGCTTTGCATGGATTATGATGTCATAATTTTGCATTGCATACTGCATTGCATGGATTGTGATGTCATAATTTTGCATTGCATACTGCATTGCATGGATTGTGATGTCATAATTTTGCATTGCATACTGCATTGCATGGATTGTGATGTCATAATTTTGCATTAAATGATGCTTTGCATGGATTATTATGTCATAATTTTGCATTGCATACTGCATTGCATGGATTGTGATGTCATAATTTTGCATTGCATACTGCATTGCATGGATTGTGATGTCATAATTTTGCATTGCATACTGCATTGCATGGATTGTGATGGCATAATGTTGCATTAAATGATGCTTTGCATGGATTGTGATGTCATAATTTTGCATTGCATACTGCATTGCATGGATTGTGATGTCATAATTTTGCATTGCATACTGCATTGCATGGATTGTGATGTCATAATTTTGCATTGCATACTGCATTGCATGGATTGTGATGTCATAATGTTGCATTAAATGATGCTTTGCATGGATTGTGATGTCATAATTTTGCATTGCATACTGCATTGCATGGATTGTGATGTCATAATTTTGCATTAAATGATGCTTTGCATGGATTATGATGTCATAAGTTTGCATTGCATACTGCATTGCATGGATTGTAATGTCATAATTTTGCATTGCATGGATTGTGATGTCATACTTTTGCATTAAATGATGCTTTGCATGGATTGTGATGTCATAATTTTGCATTGCATACTGCATTGCATGGATTGTGATGTAATAATTTTGCATTGCATACTGCATTGCATGGATTGTGATGTCATAATTTTGCATTAAATGATGCTTTGCATGGATTATGATGTCATAATTTTGCATTGCATACTGCATTGCATGGATTGTGATGTCAACATTTTGCATTAAATGATGCTTTGCATGGATTATGATGTCATAATTTTGCATTGCATACTGCATTGCATGGATTGTGATGTCATAATTTTGCATTGCATACTGCATTGCATGGATTGTGATGTCATACTTTAGCATTAAATGATGCTTTGCATGGATTATGATGTCATAATTTTGCATTGCATACTGCATTGCATGGATTGTGATGTCATAATTTTGCATTGCATACTGCATTTCATGGATTGTGATGTCATAATTTTGCATTGCATACTGCATTGCATGGATTGTGATGTCATAATGTTGCATTAAATGATGCTTTGCATGGATTGTGATGTCATAATTTTGCATTGCATACTGCATTGCATGGATTATGATGTCATAATTTTGCATTGCATGGATTGTGATGTCATAATTTTGCATTGCATGGATTGTGATGTCATACTTTTGCATTAAATGATGCTTTGCATGGATTATGATGTCATAATTTTGCATTGCATACTGCATTGCATGGATTGTGATGTCAGAATTTTGCATTGCATACTGCATTGCATGGATTGTGATGTCATAATTTTGCATTAAATGATGCTTTGCATGGATTATGATGTCATAATTTTGCATTGCATACTGCATTGCATGGATTGTGATGTCATAATTTTGCATTGCATACTGCATTGCATGGATTGTGATGTCACAATTTTGCATTAAATGATGCTTTGCATGGATTGTGATGTCATCATTTTGCATTGCATACTGCATTGCATGGATTGTGATGTCATACTTTAGCATTAAATGATGCTTTGCATGGATTATGATGTCATAATTTTGCATTGCATACTGCATTGCATGGATTGTGATGTCATAATTTTGCATTGCATACTGCATTGCATGGATTGTGATGTCATAATTTTGCATTGCATACTGCATTGCATGGATTGTGATGTCATAATGTTGCATTAAATGATGCTTTGCATGGATTGTGATGTCATCATTTTGCATTGCAAACTGCATTGCATGGATTGTGATGTCATAATTTTGCATTAAATGATGCTTTGCATGGATTATGATGTCATAATTTTGCATTGCATATTGCATTGCATGGATTGTGATGTCATAATTTTGCATTGCATGGATTGTGATGTCATACTTTTGCATTAAATGATGCTTTGCATGGATTATGATGTCATAATTTTGCATTGCATACTGCATTGCATGGATTGTGATGTCATAATTTTGCATTGCATACTGCATTGCATGGATTGTGATGTCATAATTTTGCATTAAATGATGCTTTGCATGGATTATGATGTCATAATTTTGCATTGCATACTGCATTGCATGGATTGTGATGTCATAATTTTGCATTAAATGATGCTTTGCATGGATTATGATGTCATAATTTTGCATTGCATACTGCATTGCATGGATTGTGATGTCATAATTTTGCATTAAATGATGCTTTGCATGGATTATGATGTCATTATTTTGCATTGCATACTGCATTGCATGGATTGTGATGTCATAATTTTGCATTAAATGATGCTTTGCATGGATTATGATGTCATAATTTTGCATTGCATACTGCATTGCATGGATTGTGATGTCATAATTTTGCATTGCATGGATTGTGATGTCATACTTTTGCATTAAATGATGCTTTGCATGGATTATGATGTCATAATTTTGCATTGCATACCTCATTGCATGGATTGTGATGTCATAATTTTGCATTGCATACTGCATTGCATGGATTGTGATGTCATAATTTTGCATTGCATACTGCATTGCATGGATTGTGATGTCATAATTTTGCATTGCATACTGCATTGCATGGATTGTGATGTCATAATGTTGCATTAAATGATGCTTTGCATGGATTGTGATGTCATAATTTTGCATTGTATACTGCATTGCATGGATTATGATGTCATAATTTTGCATTGCATACTGCATTGCATGGATTGTGATGTCATAATTTTGCATTAAATGATGCTTTGCATGGATTGTGATGTCATAATTTTGCATTGCATACTGCATTGCATGGATTGTGATGTCATAATTTTGCATTAAATGATGCTTTGCATGGATTATGATGTCATAATTTTGCATTGCATACTGCATTGCAATGATTGTGATGTCATAATTTTGCATTGCATACTGCATTGCATGGATTGTGATGTCATAATTTTGCATTGCATACTGCATTGCATGGATTGTGATGTCATACTTTAGCATTAAATGATGCTTTGCATGGATTATGATGTCATAATTTTGCATTGCATACTGCATTGCATGGATTGTGATGTCATAATTTTGCATTGCATACTGCATTGCATGGATTGTGATGTCATAATTTTGCATTGCATACTGCATTGCATGGATTGTGATGTCATAATGTTGCATTAAATGATGCTTTGAATGAATTGTGATGTCATAATTTTGCATTGCATACTGCATTGCATGGATTGTGATGTCATAATGTTGCATTAAATGATGCTTTGCATGGATTGTGATGTCATAATTTTGCATTGCATACTGCATTGCATGGATTGTGATGTCATCATTTTGCATTGCATGGATTGTGATGTCATACTTTTGCATTAAATGATGCTTTGCATGGATTATGATGTCATAATTTTGCATTGCATACTGCATTGCATGGATTGTGATGTCATAATGTTGCATTAAATGATGCTTTGCATGGATTGTGATGTCATAATTTTGCATTGCATACTGCATTGCATGGATTGTGATGTCATAATTTTGCATTGCATACTGCATTGCATGGATTGTGATGTCATAATGTTGCATTAAATGATGCTATGCATGGATTGTGATGTCATAATTTTGCATTGCATACTGCATTGCATGGATTGTGATGTCATAATTTTGCATTGCATACTGCATTGCATGGATTGTGATGTCATAATGTTGCATTGCATGGATTGTGATGTCATACTTTTGCATTAAATGATGCTTTGCATGGATTGTGATGTCATACTTTTGCATTAAATGATGCTTTGCATGGATTATGATGTCATAATTTTGCATTGCATACTGCATTGCATGGATTGTGATGTCATAATTTTGCATTGCATGGATTGTGATGTCATACTTTTGCATTAAATGATGCTTTGCATGGATTATGATGTCATAATTTTGCATTGCATACTGCATTGCATGGATTGTGATGTAATAATTTTGCATTGCATACTGCATTGCATGGATTGTGATGTCAAAATGTTGCATTAAATGATGCTTTGCATGGATTGTGATGTCATAATTTTGCATTGCATACTGCATTGCATGGATTGTGATGTCATAATTTTGCATTGCATACTGCATTGCATGGATTGTGATGTCATAATGTTGCATTAAATGATGCTATGCATGGATTGTGATGTCATAATTTTGCATTGCATACTGCATTGCATGGATTGTGATGTCATAATTTTGCATTAAATGATGCTTTGCATGGATTATGATGTCATAATTTTGCATTGCATACTGTATTGCATGGATTGTGATGTAATAATTTTGCATTGCATACTGCATTGCATGGATTGTGATGTCATAATGTTGCATTAAATGATGCTTTGCATGGATTGTGATGTCATAATTTTGCATTGCATACTGCATTGCATGGATTGTGATGTCATAATTTTGCATTGCATGGATTGTGATGTCATACTTTTGCATTAAATGATGCTTTGCATGGATTATGATGTCATAATTTTGCATTGCATACTGCATTGCATGGATTGTGATGTAATAATTTTGCATTGCATACTGCATTGCATGGATTGTGATGTCATAATTTTGCATTGCATACTGCATTGCATGGATTGTGATGTCATAATGTTGCATTAAATGATGCTATGCATGGATTGTGATGTCATAATTTTGCATTGCATACTGCATTTCATGGATTGTGATGTCATAATTTTGCATTGCATACTGCATTGCATGGATTGTGATGTCATAATTTTGCATTGCATACTGCATTGCATGGATTGTGATGTCATCATTTTGCATTGCACACTGCATTGCATGGATTGTGATGTCATAATTTTGCATTGCATACTGCATTGCATGGATTGTGATGTCATAATTTTGCATCGCATACTGCATTGCATGGATTGTGATGTCATACTTTAGCATTAAATGATGCTTTGCATGGATTATGATGTCATAATTTTGCATTGCATACTGCATTGCATGGATTGTGATGTCATAATTTTGCATTGCATACTGCATTGCATGGATTGTGATGTCATAATTTTGCATTGCATACTGCATTGCATGGATTGTGATGTCATAATGTTGCATTAAATGATGCTTTGAATGGATTGTGATGTCATAATTTTGCATTGCATACTGCATTGCATGGATTGTGATGTCATAATTTTGCATTGCATACTGCATTGCATGGATTGTGATGTCATAATGTTGCATTAAATGATGCTTTGCATGGATTGTGATGTCATAATTTTGCATTGCATACTGCATTGCATGGATTGTGATGTCATCATTTTGCATTGCATGGATTGTGATGTCATACTTTTGCATTAAATGATGCTTTGCATGGATTATGATGTCATAATTTTGCATTGCATACTGCATTGCATGGATTGTGATGTAATAATTTTGCATTGCATACTGCATTGCATGGATTGTGATGTCATAATGTTGCATTAAATGATGCTTTGCATGGATTGTGATGTCATAATTTTGCATTGCATACTGCATTGCATGGATTGTGATGTCATACTTTAGCATTAAATGATGCTTTGCATGGATTGTGATGTCATAACGTTGCATTAAATGATGCTATGCATGGATTGTGATGTCATAATTTTGCATTAAATGATGCTTTGAATGGATTGTGATGTCATAATTTTGCATTGCATACTGCATTGCATGGATTGTGATGTCATAATTTTGCATTGCATACTGCATTGCATGGATTGTGATGTCATAATGTTGCATTAAATGATGCTTTGCATGGATTGTGATGTCATAATTTTGCATCGCATACTGCATTGCATGGATTGTGATGTCATACTTTAGCATTAAATGATGCTTTGCATGGATTATGATGTCACAATTTTGCATTGCATACTGCATTGCATGGATTGTGATGTCATAATGTTGCATTAAATGATGCTTTGAATGGATTGTGATGTCATAATTTTGCATTGCATACTGCATTTCATGGATTGTGATGTCATAATTTTGCATTGCATACTGCATTGCATGGATTGTGATGTCATAATGTTGCATTAAATGATGCTTTGCATGGATTGTGAAGTCATAATTTTGCATTGCATACTGCATTGCATGGATTGTGATGTCATAATTTTGCATTGCATGGATTGTGATGTCATACTTTTGCATTAAATGATGCTTTGCATGGATTATGATGTCATAATTTTGCATTGCATACTGCATTGCATGGATTGTGATGTAATAATTTTGCATTGCATACTGCATTGCATGGATTGTGATGTCATAATGTTGCATTAAATGATGCTTTGCATGGATTGTGATGTCATAATTTTGCATTGCATACTGCATTGCATGGATTGTGATGTCATAATTTTGCATTGCATACTGCATTGCATGGATTGTGATGTCATAATGTTGCATTAAATGATGCTATGCATGGATTGTGATGTCATAATTTTGCATTGCATACTGCATTGCATGGATTGTGATGTCATAATTTTGCATTGCATACTGCATTGCATGGATTGTGATGTCATAATGTTGCATTGCATGGATTGTGATGTCATACTTTTGCATTAAATGATGCTTTGCGTGGATTATGATGTCATAATTTTGCATTGCATACTGCATTGCATGGATTGTGATGTCATAATTTTGCATTGCATACTGCATTGCATGGATTGTGATGTCATAATGTTGCATTAAATGATGCTTTGCATGGATTGTGATGTCATAATTTTGCATTGCATACTGCATTGCATGGATTGTGATGTCATAATTTTGCATTGCATGCTGCATTGCATGGATTGTGATGTCATAATGTTGCATTAAATGATGCTATGCATGGATTGTGATGTCATAATTTTGCATTGCATACTGCATTTCATGGATTGTGATGTCATAATTTTGCATTGCATGGATTGTGATGTCATAATTTTGCATTGCATACTGCATTGCATGGATTGTGATGTCATCATTTTGCATTGCACACTGCATTGCATGGATTGTGATGTCATAATTTTGCATTGCATACTGCATTGCATGGATTGTGATGTCATAATTTTGCATCGCATACTGCATTGCATGGATTGTGATGTCATACTTTAGCATTAAATGATGCTTTGCATGGATTATGATGTCATAATTTTGCATTGCATACTGCATTGCATGGATTGTGATGTCATAATTTTGCATTGCATACTGCATTGCATGGATTGTGATGTCATAATTTTGCATTGCATACTGCATTGCATGGATTGTGATGTCATAATGTTGCATTAAATGATGCTTTGAATGGATTGTGATGTCATAATTTTGCATTGCATACTGCATTGCATGGATTGTGGTGTCATAATTTTGCATTGCATACTGCATTGCATGGATTGTGATGTCATAATGTTGCATTAAATGATGCTTTGCATGGATTGTGATGTCATAATTTTGCATTGCATACTGCATTGCATGGATTGTGATGTCATCATTTTGCATTGCATGGATTGTGATGTCATACTTTTGCATTAAATGATGCTTTGCATGGATTATGATGTCATAATTTTGCATTGCATACTGCATTGCATGGATTGTGATGTAATAATTTTGCATTGCATACTGCATTGCATGGATTGTGATGTCATAATGTTGCATTAAATGATGCTTTGCATGGATTGTGATGTCATAATTTTGCATTGCATACTGCATTGCATGGATTGTGATGTCATACTTTAGCATTAAATGATGCTTTGCATGGATTGTGATGTCATAATGTTGCATTAAATGATGCTATGCATGGATTGTGATGTCATAATTTTGCATTAAATGATGCTTTGAATGGATTGTGATGTCATAATTTTGCATTGCATACTGCATTGCATGGATTGTGATGTCATAATTTTGCATTGCATACTGCATTGCATGGATTGTGATGTCATAATGTTGCATTAAATGATGCTTTGCATGGATTGTGATGTCATAATTTTGCATCGCATACTGCATTGCATGGATTGTGATGTCATACTTTAGCATTAAATGATGCTTTGCATGGATTATGATGTCATAATTTTGCATTGCATACTGCATTGCATGGATTGTGATGTCATAATTTTGCATTGCATACTGCATTGCATGGATTGTGATGTCATAATTTTGCATTGCATACTGCATTGCATGGATTGTGATGTCATAATGTTGCATTAAATGATGCTTTGAATGGATTGTGATGTCATAATTTTGCATTGCATACTGCATTGCATGGATTGTGATGTCATAATTTTGCATTGCATACTGCATTGCATGGATTGTGATGTCATAATGTTGCATTAAATGATGCTTTGCATGGATTGTGAAGTCATAATTTTGCATTGCATACTGCATTGCATGGATTGTGATGTCATAATTTTGCATTGCATGGATTGTGATGTCATACTTTTGCATTAAATGATGCTTTGCATGGATTATGATGTCATAATTTTGCATTGCATACTGCATTGCATGGATTGTGATGTAATAATTTTGCATTGTATACTGCATTGCATGGATTGTGATGTCATAATGTTGCATTAAATGATGCTTTGCATGGATTGTGATGTCATAATTTTGCATTGCATACTGCATTGCATGGATTGTGATGTCATCATTTTGCATTGCATACTGCATTGCATGGATTGTGATGTCATAATGTTGCATTAAATGATGCTTTGCATGGATTGTGATGTCATAATGTTGCATTAAATGATGCTTTGCATGGATTATGATGTCATAATTTTGCATTGCATACTGCATTGCATGGATTGTGATGTCATCATTTTGCATTGCACACTGCATTGCATGGATTGTGATGTCATAATTTTGCATTGCATACTGCATTGCATGGATTGTGATGTCATAATATTGCATTAAATGATGCTTTGCATGGATTGTGATGTCATAATTTTGCATTGCATACTGCATTGCATGGATTGTGATGTCATAATTGTGCATTGCATGGATTGTGATGTCATACTTTTGCATTAAATGATGCTTTGCATGGATTATGATGTCATAATTTTGCATTGCATACTGCATTGCATGGATTGTTATGTCATAATTTTGCATTGCATACTGCATTGCATGGATTGTGATGTCATAATTTTGCATTAAATGATGCTTTGCATGGATTATGATGTCATAATTTTGCATTGCATACTGCATTGCATGGATTGTGATGTCATAATTTTGCATCGCATACTGCATTGCATGGATTGTGATGTCATACTTTAGCATTAAATGATGCTTTGCATGGATTATGATGTCATAATTTTGCATTGCATACTGCATTGCATGGATTGTGATGTCATAATTTTGCATTGCATACTGCATTGCATGGATTGTGATGTCATAATTTTGCATTGCATACTGCATTGCATGGATTGTGATGTCATAATGTTGCATTAAATGATGCTTTGAATGGATTGTGATGTCATAATTTTGCATTGCATACTGCATTGCATGGATTGTGATGTCATAATTTTGCATTGCATACTGCATTGCATGGATTGTGATGTCATAATGTTGCATTAAATGATGCTTTGCATGGATTGTGATGTCATAATTTTGCATTGCATACTGCATTGCATGGATTGTGATGTTATCATTTTGCATTGCATGGATTGTGATGTCATACTTTTGCATTAAATGATGCTTTTCATGGATTATGATGTCATAATTTTGCATTGCATACTGCATTGCATGGATTGTGATGTAATAATTTTGCATTGCATACTGCATTGCATGGATTGTGATGTCATAATGTTGCATTAAATGATGCTTTGCATGGATTGTGATGTCATAATTTTGCATTGCATACTGCATTGCATGGATTGTGATGTCATACTTTAGCATTAAATGATGCTTTGCATGGATTGTGATGTCATAATGTTGCATTAAATGATGCTATGCATGGATTGTGATGTCATAATTTTGCATTAAATGATGCTTTGAATGGATTGTGATGTCATAATTTTGCATTGCATACTGCATTGCATGGATTGTGATGTCATAATTTTGCATTGCATACTGCATTGCATGGATTGTGATGTCATAATGTTGCATTAAATGATGCTTTGCATGGATTGTGATGTCATAATTTTGCATCACATACTGCATTGCATGGATGTGATGTCATACTTTAGCATTAAATGATGCTTTGCATGGATTATGATGTCATAATTTTGCATTGCATACTGCATTGCATGGATTGTGATGTCATAATTTTGCATTGCATACTGCATTGCATGGATTGTGATGTCATAATGTTGCATTAAATGATGCTTTGAATGGATTGTGATGTCATAATTTTGCATTGCATACTGCATTGCATGGATTGTGATGTCATAATTTTGCATTGCATACTGCATTGCATGGATTGTGATGTCATAATGTTGCATTAAATGATGCTTTGAATGGATTGTGATGTCATAATTTTGCATTGCATACTGCATTGCATGGATTGTGATGTCATAATTTTGCATTGCATACTGCATTGCATGGATTGTGATGTCATAATGTTGCATTAAATGATGCTTTGCATGGATTGTGATGTCATAATTTTGCATTGCATACTGCATTGCATGGATTGTGATGTCATAATTTTGCATTGCATGGATTGTGATGTCATACTTTTGCATTAAATGATGCTTTGCATGGATTATGATGTCATAATTTTGCATTGCATACTGCATTGCATGGATTGTGATGTCATAATTTTGCATTGCATACTGCATTGCATGGATTGTGATGTCATAATGTTGCATTAAATGATGCTTTGCATGGATTGTGATGTCATAATTTTGCATTGCATACTGCATTGCATGGATTGCGATGTCATAATTTTGCATTGCATACTGCATTGCATGGATTGTGATGTCATAATGTTGCATTAAATGATGCTTTGCATGGATTGTGATGTCATAATTTTGCATTGCATACTGCATTGCATGAATTGTGATGTCATAATGTTGCATTAAATGATGCTATGCATGGATTGTGATGTCATAATTTTGCATTGCATACTGCATTGCATGGATTGTGATGTCATAATTTTGCATTGCATACTGCATTGCATGGATTGTGATGTCATAATTTTGCATTGCATACTGCATTGCATGGATTGTGATGTCATAATGTTGCATTAAATGATGCTTTGCATGGATTATGATGTCATAATTTTGCATTGCATACTGCATTGCATGGATTGTGATGTCATAATTTTGCATTGCATACTGCATTGCATGGATTGTGATGTCATAATTTTGCATTGCATACTGCATTGCATGGATTGTGATGTCATAATGTTGCATTAAATGATGCTTTGCATGGATTGTGATGTCATAATTTTGCATTGCATACTGCATTGCATGGATTGTGATGTCATAATTTTGCATTGCATGGATTGTGATGTCATACTTTTGCATTAAATGATGCTTTGCATGGATTATGATGTCATAATTTTGCATTGCATACTGCATTGCATGGATTGTGATGTAATAATTTTGCATTGCATACTGCATTGCATGGATTGTGATGTCATAATGTTGCATTAAATGATGCTTTGCATGGATTGTGATGTCATAATTTTGCATTGCATACTGCATTGCATGGATTGTGATGTCATAATTTTGTATTGCATACTGCATTGCATGGATTGTGATGTCATAATGTTGCATTAAATGATGCTATGCATGGATTGTGATGTCATAATTTTGCATTGCATACTGCATTGCATGGATTGTGATGTCATAATTTTGCATTGCATACTGCATTGCATGGATTGCGATGTCATAATTTTGCATTGCATACTGCATTGCATGGATTGTGATGTCATAATGTTGCATTAAATGATGCTTTGCATGGATTGTGATGTCATAATTTTGCATTGCATACTGCATTGCATGAATTGTGATGTCATAATTTTGCATTAAATGATGCTTTGCATGGATTATGATGTCATAATTTTGCTTTGCATACTGCATTGCATGGATTGTGATGTCATAATTTTGCATTGCATGGATTGTGATGTCAAACTTTTGCATTAAATGATGCTTTGCATGGATTGTGATGTCATAATTTTGCATTAAATGATGCTTAGCATGGATTATGATGTCATAATTTTGCATTGCATACTGCATTGCATGGATTGTGATGTCATAATTTTGCATTAAATGATGCTTTGCATGGATTATGATGTCATAATTTTGCATTGCATACTGCATTGCATGGTTTGTGATGTCATAATTTTGCATTGCATACTGCATTGCATGGATTGTGATGTCATACTTTAGCATTAAATGATGCTTTGCATGGATTATGATGTCATAATTTTGCATTGCATACTGCATTGCATGGATTGTGATGTCATAATTTTGCATTGCATACTGCATTGCATGGATTGTGATGTCATAATGTTGCATTAAATGATGCTATGCATGGATTGTGATGTCATAATTTTGCATTGCATACTGCATTGCATGGATTGTGATGTCATAATTTTGCATTGCATACTGCATTGCATGGATTGCGATGTCATAATTTTGCATTGCATACTGCATTGCATGGATTGTGATGTCATAATGTTGCATTAAATGATGCTTTGCATGGATTGTGATGTCATAATTTTGCATCGCATACTGCATTGCATGGATGTGATGTCATACTTTAGCATTAAATGATGCTTTGCATGGATTATGATGTCATAATTTTGCATTGCATACTGCATTGCATGGATGTGATGTCATACTTTAGCATTAAATGATGCTTTGCATGGATTATGATGTCATAATTTTGCATTGCATACTGCATTGCATGGATTGTGATGTCATAATTTTGCATTGCATACTGCATTGCATGGATTGTGATGTCATAATGTTGCATTAAATGATGCTTTGAATGGATTGTGATGTCATAATTTTGCATTGCATACTGCATTGCATGGATTGTGATGTCATAATTTTGCATTGCATACTGCATTGCATGGATTGTGATGTCATAATGTTGCATTAAATGATGCTTTGAATGGATTGTGATGTCATAATTTTGCATTGCATACTGCATTGCATGGATTGTGATGTCATAATTTTGCATTGCATACTGCATTGCATGGATTGTGATGTCATAATGTTGCATTAAATGATGCTTTGCATGGATTGTGATGTCATAATTTTGCATTGCATACTGCATTGCATGGATTGCGATGTCATAATTTTGCATTGCATACTGCATTGCATGGATTGTGATGTCATAATGTTGCATTAAATGATGCTTTGCATGGATTGTGATGTCATAATTTTGCATTGCATACTGCATTGCATGAATTGTGATGTCATAATGTTGCATTAAATGATGCTATGCATGGATTGTGATGTCATAATTTTGCATTGCATACTGCATTGCATGGATTGTGATGTCATAATTTTGCATTGCATACTGCATTGCATGGATTGCGATGTCATAATTTTGCATTGCATACTGCATTGCATGGATTGTGATGTCATAATGTTGCATTAAATGATGCTTTGCATGGATTATGATGTCATAATTTTGCATTGCATACTGCATTGCATGGATTGTGATGTCATAATTTTGCATTGCATACTGCATTGCATGGATTGTGATGTCATAATTTTGCATTGCATACTGCATTGCATGGATTGTGATGTCATAATGTTGCATTAAATGATGCTTTGCATGGATTGTGATGTCATAATTTTGCATTGCATACTGCATTGCATGGATTGTGATGTCATAATTTTGCATTGCATGGATTGTGATGTCATACTTTTGCATTAAATGATGCTTTGCATGGATTATGATGTCATAATTTTGCATTGCATACTGCATTGCATGGATTGTGATGTAATAATTTTGCATTGCATACTGCATTGCATGGATTGTGATGTCATAATGTTGCATTAAATGATGCTTTGCATGGATTGTGATGTCATAATTTTGCATTGCATACTGCATTGCATGGATTGTGATGTCATAATTTTGCATTGCATACTGCATTGCATGGATTGTGATGTCATAATGTTGCATTAAATGATGCTATGCATGGATTGTGATGTCATAATTTTGCATTGCATACTGCATTGCATGGATTGTGATGTCATAATTTTGCATTGCATACTGCATTGCATGGATTGCGATGTCATAATTTTGCATTGCATACTGCATTGCATGGATTGTGATGTCATAATGTTGCATTAAATGATGCTTTGCATGGATTGTGATGTCATAATTTTGCATTGCATACTGCATTGCATGAATTGTGATGTCATAATTTTGCATTAAATGATGCTTTGCATGGATTATGATGTCATAATTTTGCATTGCATACTGCATTGCATGGATTGTGATGTCATAATTTTGCATTGCATGGATTGTGATGTCAAACTTTTGCATTAAATGATGCTTTGCATGGATTGTGATGTCATAATTTTGCATTAAATGATGCTTAGCATGGATTATGATGTCATAATTTTGCATTGCATACTGCATTGCATGGATTGTGATGTCATAATTTTGCATTAAATGATGCTTTGCATGGATTATGATGTCATAATTTTGCATTGCATACTGCATTGCATGGTTTGTGATGTCATAATTTTGCATTGCATACTGCATTGCATGGATTGTGATGTCATACTTTAGCATTAAATGATGCTTTGCATGGATTATGATGTCATAATTTTGCATTGCATACTGCATTGCATGGATTGTGATGTCATAATTTTGCATTGCATACTGCATTGCATGGATTGTGATGTCATAATGTTGCATTAAATGATGCTATGCATGGATTGTGATGTCATAATTTTGCATTGCATACTGCATTGCATGGATTGTGATGTCATAATTTTGCATTGCATACTGCATTGCATGGATTGCGATGTCATAATTTTGCATTGCATACTGCATTGCATGGATTGTGATGTCATAATGTTGCATTAAATGATGCTTTGCATGGATTGTGATGTCATAATTTTGCATTGCATACTGCATTGCATGAATTGTGATGTCATAATGTTGCATTAAATGATGCTATGCATGGATTGTGATGTCATAATTTTGCATTGCATACTGCATTGCATGGATTGTGATGTCATAATTTTGCATTGCATACTGCATTGCATGGATTGCGATGTCATAATTTTGCATTAAATGATGCTTTGCATGGATTATGATGTCATAATTTTGCATTGCATACTGCATTGCATGGATTGTGATGTCATAATTTTGCATTGCATGGATTGTGATGTCAAACTTTTGCATTAAATGATGCTTTGCATGGATTGTGATGTCATAATTTTGCATTAAATGATGCTTAGCATGGATTATGATGTCATAATTTTGCATTGCATACTGCATTGCATGGATTGTGATGTCATAATTTTGCATTAAATGATGCTTTGCATGGATTATGATGTCATAATTTTGCATTGCATACTGCATTGCATGGATTGTGATGTCATAATTTTGCATTGCATACTGCATTGCATGGATTGTGATGTCATACTTTAGCATTAAATGATGCTTTGCATGGATTATGATGTCATAATTTTGCATTGCATACTGCATTGCATGGATTGTGATGTCATAATTTTGCATTGCATACTGCATTGCATGGATTGTGATGTCATAATGTTGCATTAAATGATGCTATGCATGGATTGTGATGTCATAATTTTGCATTGCATACTGCATTGCATGGATTGTGATGTCATAATTTTGCATTGCATACTGCATTGCATGGATTGCGATGTCATAATTTTGCATTGCATACTGCATTGCATGGATTGTGATGTCATAATGTTGCATTAAATGATGCTTTGCATGGATTGTGATGTCATAATTTTGCATTGCATACTGCATTGCATGAATTGTGATGTCATAATGTTGCATTAAATGATGCTATGCATGGATTGTGATGTCATAATTTTGCATTGCATACTGCATTGCATGGATTGTGATGTCATAATTTTGCATTGCATACTGCATTGCATGGATTGTGATGTCATAATGTTGCATTAAATGATGCTTTGAATGGATTGTGATGTCATAATTTTGCATTGCATACTGCATTGCATGGATTGTGATGTCATAATTTTGCATTGCATACTGCATTGCATGGATTGTGATGTCATAATGTTGCATTAAATGATGCTTTGAATGGATTGTGATGTCATAATTTTGCATTGCATACTGCATTGCATGGATTGTGATGTCATAATTTTGCATTGCATACTGCATTGCATGGATTGTGATGTCATAATGTTGCATTAAATGATGCTTTGCATGGATTGTGATGTCATAATTTTGCATTGCATACTGCATTGCATGGATTGCGATGTCATAATTTTGCATTGCATACTGCATTGCATGGATTGTGATGTCATAATGTTGCATTAAATGATGCTTTGCATGGATTGTGATGTCATAATTTTGCATTGCATACTGCATTGCATGAATTGTGATGTCATAATGTTGCATTAAATGATGCTATGCATGGATTGTGATGTCATAATTTTGCATTGCATACTGCATTGCATGGATTGTGATGTCATAATTTTGCATTGCATACTGCATTGCATGGATTGCGATGTCATAATTTTGCATTGCATACTGCATTGCATGGATTGTGATGTCATAATGTTGCATTAAATGATGCTTTGCATGGATTATGATGTCATAATTTTGCATTGCATACTGCATTGCATGGATTGTGATGTCATAATTTTGCATTGCATACTGCATTGCATGGATTGTGATGTCATAATTTTGCATTGCATACTGCATTGCATGGATTGTGATGTCATAATGTTGCATTAAATGATGCTTTGCATGGATTGTGATGTCATAATTTTGCATTGCATACTGCATTGCATGGATTGTGATGTCATAATTTTGCATTGCATGGATTGTGATGTCATACTTTTGCATTAAATGATGCTTTGCATGGATTATGATGTCATAATTTTGCATTGCATACTGCATTGCATGGATTGTGATGTAATAATTTTGCATTGCATACTGCATTGCATGGATTGTGATGTCATAATGTTGCATTAAATGATGCTTTGCATGGATTGTGATGTCATAATTTTGCATTGCATACTGCATTGCATGGATTGTGATGTCATAATTTTGCATTGCATACTGCATTGCATGGATTGTGATGTCATAATGTTGCATTAAATGATGCTATGCATGGATTGTGATGTCATAATTTTGCATTGCATACTGCATTGCATGGATTGTGATGTCATAATTTTGCATTGCATACTGCATTGCATGGATTGCGATGTCATAATTTTGCATTGCATACTGCATTGCATGGATTGTGATGTCATAATGTTGCATTAAATGATGCTTTGCATGGATTGTGATGTCATAATTTTGCATTGCATACTGCATTGCATGAATTGTGATGTCATAATTTTGCATTAAATGATGCTTTGCATGGATTATGATGTCATAATTTTGCATTGCATACTGCATTGCATGGATTGTGATGTCATAATTTTGCATTGCATGGATTGTGATGTCAAACTTTTGCATTAAATGATGCTTTGCATGGATTGTGATGTCATAATTTTGCATTAAATGATGCTTAGCATGGATTATGATGTCATAATTTTGCATTGCATACTGCATTGCATGGATTGTGATGTCATAATTTTGCATTAAATGATGCTTTGCATGGATTATGATGTCATAATTTTGCATTGCATACTGCATTGCATGGTTTGTGATGTCATAATTTTGCATTGCATACTGCATTGCATGGATTGTGATGTCATACTTTAGCATTAAATGATGCTTTGCATGGATTATGATGTCATAATTTTGCATTGCATACTGCATTGCATGGATTGTGATGTCATAATTTTGCATTGCATACTGCATTGCATGGATTGTGATGTCATAATGTTGCATTAAATGATGCTATGCATGGATTGTGATGTCATAATTTTGCATTGCATACTGCATTGCATGGATTGTGATGTCATAATTTTGCATTGCATACTGCATTGCATGGATTGCGATGTCATAATTTTGCATTGCATACTGCATTGCATGGATTGTGATGTCATAATGTTGCATTAAATGATGCTTTGCATGGATTGTGATGTCATAATTTTGCATTGCATACTGCATTGCATGAATTGTGATGTCATAATGTTGCATTAAATGATGCTATGCATGGATTGTGATGTCATAATTTTGCATTGCATACTGCATTGCATGGATTGTGATGTCATAATTTTGCATTGCATACTGCATTGCATGGATTGCGATGTCATAATTTTGCATTAAATGATGCTTTGCATGGATTATGATGTCATAATTTTGCATTGCATACTGCATTGCATGGATTGTGATGTCATAATTTTGCATTGCATGGATTGTGATGTCAAACTTTTGCATTAAATGATGCTTTGCATGGATTGTGATGTCATAATTTTGCATTAAATGATGCTTAGCATGGATTATGATGTCATAATTTTGCATTGCATACTGCATTGCATGGATTGTGATGTCATAATTTTGCATTAAATGATGCTTTGCATGGATTATGATGTCATAATTTTGCATTGCATACTGCATTGCATGGATTGTGATGTCATAATTTTGCATTGCATACTGCATTGCATGGATTGTGATGTCATACTTTAGCATTAAATGATGCTTTGCATGGATTATGATGTCATAATTTTGCATTGCATACTGCATTGCATGGATTGTGATGTCATAATTTTGCATTGCATACTGCATTGCATGGATTGTGATGTCATAATGTTGCATTAAATGATGCTATGCATGGATTGTGATGTCATAATTTTGCATTGCATACTGCATTGCATGGATTGTGATGTCATAATTTTGCATTGCATACTGCATTGCATGGATTGCGATGTCATAATTTTGCATTGCATACTGCATTGCATGGATTGTGATGTCATAATGTTGCATTAAATGATGCTTTGCATGGATTGTGATGTCATAATTTTGCATTGCATACTGCATTGCATGAATTGTGATGTCATAATGTTGCATTAAATGATGCTATGCATGGATTGTGATGTCATAATTTTGCATTGCATACTGCATTGCATGGATTGTGATGTCATAATTTTGCATTGCATACTGCATTGCATGGATTGCGATGTCATAATTTTGCATTAAATGATGCTTTGCATGGATTATGATGTCATAATTTTGCATTGCATACTGCATTGCATGGATTGTGATGTCATAATTTTGCATTGCATGGATTGTGATGTCAAACTTTTGCATTAAATGATGCTTTGCATGGATTGTGATGTCATAATTTTGCATTAAATGATGCTTAGCATGGATTATGATGTCATAATTTTGCATTGCATACTGCATTGCATGGATTGTGATGTCATAATTTTGCATTAAATGATGCTTTGCATGGATTATGATGTCATAATTTTGCATTGCATACTGCATTGCATGGATTGTGATGTCATAATTTTGCATTGCATACTGCATTGCATGGATTGTGATGTCATACTTTAGCATTAAATGATGCTTTGCATGGATTATGATGTCATAATTTTGCATTGCATACTGCATTGCATGGATTGTGATGTCATAATTTTGCATTGCATACTGCATTGCATGGATTGTGATGTCATAATGTTGCATTAAATGATGCTATGCATGGATTGTGATGTCATAATTTTGCATTGCATACTGCATTGCATGGATTGTGATGTCATAATTTTGCATTGCATACTGCATTGCATGGATTGCGATGTCATAATTTTGCATTGCATACTGCATTGCATGGATTGTGATGTCATAATGTTGCATTAAATGATGCTTTGCATGGATTGTGATGTCATAATTTTGCATTGCATACTGCATTGCATGAATTGTGATGTCATAATGTTGCATTAAATGATGCTATGCATGGATTGTGATGTCATAATTTTGCATTGCATACTGCATTGCATGGATTGTGATGTCATAATTTTGCATTGCATACTGCATTGCATGGATTGCGATGTCATAATTTGCATTGCATACTGCATTGCATGGATTGTGATGTCATAATGTTGCATTAAATGATGCTTTGCATGGATTGTGATGTCATAATGTTGCATTAAATGATGCTATGCATGGATTGTGATGTCATAATTTTGCATTGCATACTGCATTGCATGGATTGTGATGTCATAATTTTGCATTGCATACTGCATTGCATGGATTGCGATGTCATAATTTTGCATTGCATACTGCATTGCATGGATTGTGATGTCATAATGTTGCATTAAATGATGCTTTGCATGGATTGTGATGTCATAATTTTGCATTGCATACTGCATTGCATGAATTGTGATGTCATAATTTTGCATTAAATGATGCTTTGCATGGATTATGATGTCATAATTTTGCATTGCATACTGCATTGCATGGATTGTGATGTCATAATTTTGCATTGCATGGATTGTGATGTCAAACTTTTGCATTAAATGATGCTTTGCATGGATTGTGATGTCATAATTTTGCATTAAATGATGCTTAGCATGGATTATGATGTCATAATTTTGCATTGCATACTGCATTGCATGGATTGTGATGTCATAATTTTGCATTAAATGATGCTTTGCATGGATTATGATGTCATAATTTTGCATTGCATACTGCATTGCATGGATTGTGATGTCATAATTTTGCATTGCATACTGCATTGCATGGATTGTGATGTCATACTTTAGCATTAAATGATGCTTTGCATGGATTATGATGTCATAATTTTGCATTGCATACTGCATTGCATGGATTGTGATGTCATAATTTTGCATTGCATACTGCATTGCATGGATTGTGATGTCATAATTTTGCATTAAATGATGCTTTGCATGGATTGTGATTTTCATAAATTTGCATTGCATACTGCATTGCATGGATTGTGATGTCATAATTTTGCATTGCATACTGCATTGCATGGATTGTGATGTCATAATTTTGCATTGCATACTGCATTGCATGGATTGTGATGTCATAATGTTGCATTAAATGATGCTTTGCATGGATTGTGATGTCATAATTTTGCATTGCATACTTCATTGCATGGATTGTGATGTCATAATTTTGCATTGCATACTGCATTGCATGGATTGTGATGTCATAATTTTGCATTAAATGATGCTTTGCATGGATTGTGATGTCATAATTTTGCATTGCATACTGCATTGCATGGATTGTGATGTCATAATTTTGCATTGCATACTGCATTGCATGGATTGTGATGTCATAATTTTGCATTGCATACTGCATTGCATGGATTGTGATGTCATAATTTTGCATTGCATACTGCATTGCATGGATTGCGATGTCATAATTTTGCATTGCATACTGCATTGCATGGATTGTGATGTCATAATTTTGCATTGCATACTGCATTGCATGGATTGCGATGTCATAATTTTGCATTGCATACTGCATTGCATGGATTGTGATGTCATAATGTTGCATTAAATGATGCTTTGCATGGATTGTGATGTCATAATTTTGCATTGCATACTGCATTGCATGAATTGTGATGTCATAATTTTGCATTAAATGATGCTTTGCATGGATTATGATGTCATAATTTTGCATTGCATACTGCATTGCATGGATTGTGATGTCATAATTTTGCATTGCATGGATTGTGATGTCAAACTTTTGCATTAAATGATGCTTTGCATGGATTGTGATGTCATAATTTTGCATTAAATGATGCTTAGCATGGATTATGATGTCATAATTTTGCATTGCATACTGCATTGCATGGATTGTGATGTCATAATTTTGCATTAAATGATGCTTTGCATGGATTATGATGTCATAATTTTGCATTGCATACTGCATTGCATGGATTGTGATGTCATAATTTTGCATTGCATACTGCATTGCATGGATTGTGATGTCATACTTTAGCATTAAATGATGCTTTGCATGGATTATGATGTCATAATTTTGCATTGCATACTGCATTGCATGGATTGTGATGTCATAATTTTGCATTGCATACTGCATTGCATGGATTGTGATGTCATAATTTTGCATTGCATACTGCATTGCATGGATTGTGATGTCATAATGTTGCATTAAATGATGCTTTGCATGGATTGTGATGTCATAATTTTGCATTGCATACTGCATTGCATGAATTGTGATGTCATAATGTTGCATTAAATGATGCTATGCATGGATTGTGATGTCATAATTTTGCATTGCATACTGCATTGCATGGATTGTGATGTCATAATTTTGCATTGCATACTGCATTGCATGGATTGCGATGTCATAATTTTGCATTGCATACTGCATTGCATGGATTGTGATGTCATAATGTTGCATTAAATGATGCTTTGCATGGATTGTGATGTCATAATGTTGCATTAAATGATGCTATGCATGGATTGTGATGTCATAATTTTGCATTGCATACTGCATTGCATGGATTGTGATGTCATAATTTTGCATTGCATACTGCATTGCATGGATTGCGATGTCATAATTTTGCATTGCATACTGCATTGCATGGATTGTGATGTCATAATTTTGCATTGCATACTGCATTGCATGGATTGCGATGTCATAATTTTGCATTGCATACTGCATTGCATGGATTGTGATGTCATAATGTTGCATTAAATGATGCTTTGCATGGATTGTGATGTCATAATTTTGCATTGCATACTGCATTACATGAATTGTGATGTCATAATTTTGCATTAAATGATGCTATGCATGGATTATGATGTCATAATTTTGCATTGCATACTGCATTGCATGGATTGTGATGTCATAATTTTGCATTGCATGGATTGTGATGTCAAACTTTTGCATTAAATGATGCTTTGCATGGATTGTGATGTCATAATTTTGCATTAAATGATGCTTAGCATGGATTATGATGTCATAATTTTGCATTGCATACTGCATTGCATGGATTGTGATGTCATAATTTTGCATTAAATGATGCTTTGCATGGATTATGATGTCATAATTTTGCATTGCATACTGCATTGCATGGATTGTGATGTCATAATTTTGCATTGCATACTGCATTGCATGGATTGTGATGTCATACTTTAGCATTAAATGATGCTTTGCATGGATTATGATGTCATAATTTTGCATTGCATACTGCATTGCATGGATTGTGATGTCATAATTTTGCATTGCATACTGCATTGCATGGATTGTGATGTCATAATTTTGCATTGCATACTGCATTGCATGGATTGCGATGTCATAATTTTGCATTGCATACTGCATTGCATGGATTGTGATGTCATAATGTTGCATTAAATGATGCTTTGCATGGATTGTGATGTCATAATTTTGCATTGCATACTGCATTGCATGAATTGTGATGTCATAATGTTGCATTAAATGATGCTATGCATGGATTGTGATGTCATAATTTTGCATTGCATACTGCATTGCATGGATTGTGATGTCATAATTTTGCATTGCATACTGCATTGCATGGATTGCGATGTCATAATTTTGCATTAAATGATGCTTTGCATGGATTATGATGTCATAATTTTGCATTGCATACTGCATTGCATGGATTGTGATGTCATAATTTTGCATTGCATGGATTGTGATGTCAAACTTTTGCATTAAATGATGCTTTGCATGGATTGTGATGTCATAATTTTGCATTAAATGATGCTTAGCATGGATTATGATGTCATAATTTTGCATTGCATACTGCATTGCATGGATTGTGATGTCATAATTTTGCATTAAATGATGCTTTGCATGGATTATGATGTCATAATTTTGCATTGCATACTGCATTGCATGGATTGTGATGTCATAATTTTGCATTGCATACTGCATTGCATGGATTGTGATGTCATACTTTAGCATTAAATGATGCTTTGCATGGATTATGATGTCATAATTTTGCATTGCATACTGCATTGCATGGATTGTGATGTCATAATTTTGCATTGCATACTGCATTGCATGGATTGTGATGTCATAATGTTGCATTAAATGATGCTATGCATGGATTGTGATGTCATAATTTTGCATTGCATACTGCATTGCATGGATTGTGATGTCATAATTTTGCATTGCATACTGCATTGCATGGATTGCGATGTCATAATTTTGCATTGCATACTGCATTGCATGGATTGTGAAGTCATAATGTTGCATTAAATGATGCTTTGCATGGATTGTGATGTCATAATTTTGCATTGCATACTGCATTGCATGAATTGTGATGTCATAATGTTGCATTAAATGATGCTATGCATGGATTGTGATGTCATAATTTTGCATTGCATACTGCATTGCATGGATTGTGATGTCATAATTTTGCATTGCATACTGCATTGCATGGATTGCGATGTCATAATTTTGCATTGCATACTGCATTGCATGGATTGTGATGTCATAATGTTGCATTAAATGATGCTTTGCATGGATTGTGATGTCATAATGTTGCATTAAATGATACTATGCATGGATTGTGATGTCATAATTTTGCATTGCATACTGCATTGCATGGATTGTGATGTCATAATTTTGCTTTGCATACTGCATTGCATGGATTGCGATGTCATAATTTTGCATTGCATACTGCATTGCATGGATTGTGATGTCATAATGTTGCATTAAATGATGCTTTGCATGGATTGTGATGTCATAATTTTGCATTGCATACTGCATTGCATGAATTGTGATGTCATAATTTTGCATTAAATGATGCTTTGCATGGATTATGATGTCATAATTTTGCATTGCATACTGCATTGCATGGATTGTGATGTCATAATTTTGCATTGCATGGATTGTGATGTCAAACTTTTGCATTAAATGATGCTTTGCATGGATTGTGATGTCATAATTTTGCATTAAATGATGCTTAGCATGGATTATGATGTCATCATTTTGCATTGCATACTGCATTGCATGGATTGTGATGTCATAATTTTGCATTAAATGATGCTTTGCATGGATTATGATGTCATAATTTTGCATTGCATACTGCATTGCATGGATTGTGATGTCATAATTTTGCATTGCATACTGCATTGCATGGATTGTGATGTCATACTTTAGCATTAAATGATGCTTTGCATGGATTATGATGTCATAATTTTGCATTGCATACTGCATTGCATGGATTGTGATGTCATAATTTTGCATTGCATACTGCATTGCATGGATTGTGATGTCATAATTTTGCATTGCATACTGCATTGCATGGATTGTGATGTCATAATGTTGCATTAAATGATGCTTTGCATGGATTGTGATGTCATAATTTTGCATTGCATACTGCATTGCATGGATTGTGATGTCATAATTTTGCATTGCATACTGCATTGCATGGATTGTGATGTCATAATTTTGCATTAAATGATGCTTTGCATGGATTGTGATGTCATAATTTTGCATTGCATACTGCATTGCATGGATTGTGATGTCATAATTTTGCATTGCATACTGCATTGCATGGATTGTGATGTCATAATTTTGCATTAAATGATGCTTTGCATGGATTATGATGTCATAATTTTGCATTGCATACTGCATTGCATGGATTGTGATGTCATAATTTTGCATTAAATGATGCTTTGCATGGATTGTGATGTCATAATTTTGCATTGCATACTGCATTGCATGGATTGTGATGTCATAATGTTGCATTAAATGATGCTTTGCATGGATTATGATGTCATAATTTTGCATTGCATACTGCATTGCATGGATTGTGATGTCATAATTTTGCATTGCATACTGCATTGCATGGATTGTGATGTCATAATTTTGCATTAAATGATGCTTTGCATGGATTGTGATGTCATAATTTTGCATTGCATACTGCATTGCATGGATTGTGATGTCATAATTTTGCATTGCATACTGCATTGCATGGATTGTGATGTCATAATTTTGCATTGCATACTGCATTGCATGGATTGTGATGTCATAATTTTGCATTGCATGGATTGTGATGTCATAATTTTGCATTAAATGATGCTTTGCATGGATTATGATGTCATAATTTTGCATTGCATACTGCATTGCATGGATTGTGATGTCATAATTTTGCATTGCATACTGCATTGCATGGATTGTGATGTCATAATTTTGCATTGCATGGATTGTGATGTCATAATTTTGCATTAAATGATGCTTTGCATGGATTATGATGTCATAATTTTGCATTGCATACTGCATTGCATGGATTGTGATGTCATAATTTTGCATTAAATGATGCTTTGCATGGATTATGATGTCATAATTTTGCATTGCATACTGCATTGCATGGATTGTGATGTCATAATTTTGCATTGCATGGATTGTGATGTCATACTTTTGCATTAAATGATGCTTTGCATGGATTATGATGTCATAATTTTGCATTGCATACTGCATTGCATGGATTGTGATGTCATAATTTTGCATTGCATACTGCATTGCATGGATTGTGATGTCATAATTTTGCATTGCATGGATTGTGATGTCATACTTTTGCATTAAATGATGCTTTGCATGGATTATGATGTCATAATTTTGCATTGCATACTGCATTGCATGGATTGTGATGTCATAATTTTGCATTGCATACTGCATTGCATGGATTGTGATGTCATAATGTTGCATTAAATGAAGCTTTGCATGGATTGTGATGTCATAATTTTGCATTGCATACTGCATTGCATGGATTGTGATGTCATAATTTTGCATTGCATACTGCATTGCATGGATTGTGATGTCATAATTTTGCATTGCATACTGCATTGCATGGATTGTGATGTCATAATGTTGCATTAAATGATGCTTTGCATGGATTGTGATGTCATCATTTTGCATTGCATACTGCATTGCATGGATTGTGATGTCATAATTTTGCATTGCATACTGCATTGCATGGATTGTGATGTCATAATTTTGCATTGCATACTGCATTGCATGAATTGTGATGTCATAATGTTGCATTACATGATGCTTTGCATGGATTGTGATGTTATAATTTTGCATTGCATACTGCATTGCATTGATTGTGATGTCATAATTTTGCATTAAATGATGCTTTGCATGGATTATGATGTCATAATTTTGCATTGCATACTGCATTGCATGGATTGTGATGTCATAATGTTGCATTGCATACTGCATTGCATGGATTGTGATGTCATACTTTTGCATTAAATGATGCTTTGCATGGATTATGATGTCATAATTTTGCATTGCATACTGCATTGCATGGATTGTGATGTCATAATTTTGCATTGCATACTTCATTGCATGGATTGTGATGTCATAATTTTGCATTGCATACTGCATTGCATGGATTGTGATGTCATAATGTTGCATTAAATGATGCTTTGCATGGATTGTGATGTCATAATTTTGCATTGCATACTGCATTGCATGGATTGTGATGTCATAATTTTGCATTAAATGATGCTTTGCATGGATTATGATGTCATAATTTTGCATTGCATGGATTGTGATGTCATAATTTTGCATTGCATGGATTGTGATGTCATACTTTTGCATTAAATGATGCTTTGCATGGATTGTGATGTCATAATTTTGCATTAAATGATGCTTTGCATGGATTATGATGTCATAATTTTGCATTGCATACTGCATTGCATGGATATTGATGTCATAATTTTGCATTAAATGATGCTTTGCATGGATTATGATGTCATAATTTTGCATTGCATACTGCATTGCATGGGTTGTGATGTCATACTTTAGCATTAAATGATGCTTTGCATGGATTATGATGTCATAATTTTGCATTGCATACTGCATTGCATGGATTGTGATGTCATAATTTTGCATTGCATACTGCATTGCATGGATTGTGATGTCATAATTTTGCATTGCATACTGCATTGCATGGATTGTGATGTCATAATGTTGCATTAAATGATGCTTTGCATGGATTGTGATGTCATAATTTTGCATTGCATACTGCATTGCATGGATTGTGATGTCATAATTTTGCATTGCATACTGCATTGCATGGATTGTGATGTCATAATTTTGCATTGCATACTGCATTGCATGGATTGTGATGTCATAATGTTGCATTAAATGATGCTTTGCATGGATTGTGATGTAATAATTTTGCATTGCATACTTCATTGCATGGATTGTGATGTCATAATTTTGCATTGCATACGGCATTGCATGGATTGTGATGTCATAATTTTGCATTAAATGATGCTTTGCATGGATTGTGATGTCATAATTTTGCATTAAATGATGCTTTGCATGGATTATGATGTCATAATTTTGCATTGCATACTGCATTGCATGGATTGTGATGTCATAATTTTGCATTGCATGGATTGTGATGTCATACTTTTGCATTAAATGATGCTTTGCATGGATTATGATGTCATAATTTTGCATTGCATACTGCATTGCATGGATTGTGATGTCATAATTTTGCATTGCATACTGCATTGCATGGATTGTGATGTCATAATTTTGCATTGCATGGATTGTGATGTCATAATTTTGCATTGCATACTGCATTGCATGGATTGTGATGTCATAATTTTGCATTGCATGGATTGTGATGTCATACTTTTGCATTAAATGATGCTTTGCATGGATTATGATGTCATAATTTTGCATTGCATACTGCATTGCATGGATTGTGATGTCATAATTTTGCATTGCATACTGCATTGCATGGATTGTGATGTCATAATTTTGCATTGCATACTGCATTGCATGGATTGTGATGTCATAATGTTGCATTACATGATGCTTTGCATGGATTGTGATGTTATAATTTTGCATTGCATACTGCATTGCATTGATTGTGATGTCATAATTTTGCATTAAATGATGCTTTACATGGATTATGATGTCATAATTTTGCATTGCATACTGCATTGCATGGACTGTGATGTCATAATGTTGCATTGCATACTGCATTGCATGGATTGTGATGTCATACTTTTGCATTAAATGATGCTTTGCATGGATTATGATGTCATAATTTTGCATTGCATACTGCATTGCATGGATTGTGATGGCATAATTTTGCATTGCATACTGCATTGCATGGATTGTGATGTCATAATTTTGCATTAAATGATGCTTTGCATGGATTATGATGTCATAATTTTGCATTGCATACTTCATTGCATGGATTGTGATGTCATAATTTTGCATTGCATACTGCATTGCATGGATTGTGATGTCATAATGTTGCATTAAATGATGCTTTGCATGGATTGTGATGTCATAATTTTGCATTGCATACTGCATTGCATGGATTGTGATGTCATAATTTTGCATTAAATGATGCTTTGCATGGATTATGATGTCATAATTTTGCATTAAATGATGCTTTGCATGGATTATGATGTCATAATTTTGCATTGCATACTGCATTGCATGGATTGTGATGTCATCATTTTGCATTAAATGATGCTTTGCATGGATTATGATGTCATAATTTTGCATTGCATACTGCATTGCATGGATTGTGATGTCATAATTTTGCATTGCATACTGCATTGCATGGATTGTGATGTCATACTTTAGCATTAAATGATGCTTTGCATGGATTATGATGTCATAATGTTGCACTGCATACTGCATTGCATGGATTGTGATGTCATAATTTTGCATTGCATACTGCATTGCATGGATTGTGATGTCATAATTTTGCATTGCATACTGCATTGCATGGATTGTGATGTCATAATGTTGCATTAAATGATGCTTTGCATGGATTGTGATGTCATAATTTTGCATTGCATACTGCATTGCATGGATTGTGATGTCATAATTTTGCATTGCATACTGCATTGCATGGATTGTGATGTCATAATTTTGCATTAAATGATGCTTTGCATGGATTGTGATGTCATAATTTTGCATTAAATGATGCTTTGCATGGATTATGATGTCATAATTTTGCATTGCATACTGCATTGCATGGATTGTGATGTCATAATGTTGCATTGCATACTGCATTGCATGGATTGTGATGTCATACTTTTGCATTAAATGATGCTTTGCATGGATTATGATGTCATAATTTTGCATTGCATACTGCATTGCATGGATTGTGATGTCATAATTTTGCATTGCATACTGCATTGCATGGATTGTGATGTCATAATTTTGCATTAAATGATGCTTTGCATGGATTATGATGTCATAATTTTGCATTGCATACTTCATTGCATGGATTGTGATGTCATAATTTTGCATTGCATACTGCATTGCATGAATTGTGATGTCATAATTTTGCATTAAATGATGCTTTGCATGGATTATGATGTCATAATTTTGCATTGCATACTGCATTGCATGGATTGTGATGTCATAATTTTGCATTAAATGATGCTTTGCATGGATTATGATGTCATAATTTTGCATTGCATACTGCATTGCATGGATTGTGATGTCATAATTTTGCATTGCATGGATTGTGATGTCATACTTTTGCATTAAATGATGCTTTGCATGGATTGTGATGTCATAATTTTGCATTAAATGATGCTTTGCATGGATTATGATGTCATAATTTTGCATTGCATACTGCATTGCATGGATTGTGATGTCATAATTTTGCATTAAATGATGCTTTGCATGGATTATGATGTCATAATTTTGCATTGCATACTGCATTGCATGGATTGTGATGTCATAATTTTGCATTGCATACTGCATTGCATGGATTGTGATGTCATACTTTAGCATTAAATGATGCTTTGCATGGATTATGATGTCATAATTTTGCATTGCATACTGCATTGCATGGATTGTGATGTCATAATTTTGCATTGCATACTGCATTGCATGGATTATGATGTCATAATTTTGCATTGCATACTGCATTGCATGGATTGTGATGTCATAATGTTGCATTAAATGATGCTTTGCATGGATTGTGATGTCATAATTTTGCATTGCATACTGCATTGCATGGATTGTGATGTCATAATTTTGCATTGCATACTGCATTGCATGGATTGTGATGTCATAATTTTGCATTGCATACTGCATTGCATGGATTGTGATGTCATAATGTTGCATTAAATGATGCTTTGCATGGATTGTGATGTCATAATTTTGCATTGCATACTTCATTGCATGGATTGTGATGTCATAATTTTGCATTGCATACTGCATTGCATGGATTGTGATGTCATAATTTTACATTAAATGATGCTTTGCATGGATTGTGATGTCATAATTTTGCATTGCATACTGCATTGCATGGATTGTGATGTCATAATTTTGCATTGCATACTGCATTGCATGGATTGTGATGTCATAATTTTGCATTGCATACTGCATTGCATGGATTGTGATGTCATAATTTTGCATTAAATGATGCTTTGCATGGATTATGATGTCATAATTTTGCATTGCATACTGCATTGCATGGATTGTGATGTCATAATTTTGCATTAAATGATGCTTTGCATGGATTGTGATGTCATAATTTTGCATTGCATGGATTGTGATGTCATAATGTTGCATTAAATGATGCTTTGCATGGATTGTGATGTCATAATTTTGCATTGCATACTGCATTGCATGGATTGTGATGTCATAATTTTGCATTGCATACTGCATTGCATGGATTGTTGTCATAATTTTGCATTAAATGATGCTTTGCATGGATTATGATGTCATAATTTTGCATTGCATACTGCATTGCATGGATTGTGATGTCATCATTTTGCATTAAATGATGCTTTGCATGGATTGTGATGTCATAATTTTGCATTGCATACTGCATTGCATGGATTGTGATGTCATACTTTAGCATTAAATGATGCTTTGCATGGATTGTGATGTCATAATGTTGCATTAAATGATGCTATGCATGGATTGTGATGTCATAATTTTGCATTAAATGATGCTTTGAATGGATTGTGATGTCATAATTTTGCATTGCATACTGCATTGCATGGATTGTGATGTCATAATTTTGCATTGCATACTGCATTGCATGGATTGTGATGTCATAATGTTGCATTAAATGATGCTTTGCATGGATTGTGATGTCATAATTTTGCATCGCATACTGCATTGCATGGATGTGATGTCATACTTTAGCATTAAATGATGCTTTGCATGGATTATGATGTCATAATTTTGCATTGCATACTGCATTGCATGGATTGTGATGTCATAATTTTGCATTGCATACTGCATTGCATGGATTGTGATGTCATAATTTTGCATTGCATACTGCATTGCATGGATTGTGATGTCATAATGTTGCATTAAATGATGCTTTGAATGGATTGTGATGTCATAATTTTGCATTGCATACTGCATTGCATGGATTGTGATGTCATAATTTTGCATTGCATACTGCATTGCATGGATTGTGATGTCATAATGTTGCATTAAATGATGCTTTGCATGGATTGTGATGTCATAATTTTGCATTGCATACTGCATTGCATGGATTGTGATGTCATAATTTTGCATTGCATGGATTGTGATGTCATACTTTTGCATTAAATGATGCTTTGCATGGATTATGATGTCATAATTTTGCATTGCATACTGCATTGCATGGATTGTGATGTAATAATTTTGCATTGCATACTGCATTGCATGGATTGTGATGTCATAATGTTGCATTAAATGATGCTTTGCATGGATTGTGATGTCATAATTTTGCATTGCATACTGCATTGCATGGTTTGCGATGTCATAATTTTGCATTGCATACTGCATTGCATGGATTGTGATGTCATAATGTTGCATTAAATGATGCTTTGCATGGATTGTGATGTCATAATTTTGCATTGCATACTGCATTGCATGAATTGTGATGTCATAATGTTGCATTAAATGATGCTATGCATGGATTGTGATGTCATAATTTTGCATTGCATACTGCATTGCATGGATTGTGATGTCATAATTTTGCATTGCATACTGCATTGCATGGATTGCGATGTCATAATTTTGCATTGCATACTGCATTGCATGGATTGTGATGTCATAATGTTGCATTAAATGATGCTTTGCATGGATTATGATGTCATAATTTTGCATTGCATACTGCATTGCATGGATTGTGATGTCATAATTTTGCATTGCATACTGCATTGCATGGATTGTGATGTCATAATTTTGCATTGCATACTGCATTGCATGGATTGTGATGTCATAATGTTGCATTAAATGATGCTTTGCATGGATTGTGATGTCATAATTTTGCATTGCATACTGCATTGCATGGATTGTGATGTCATAATTTTGCATTGCATGGATTGTGATGTCATACTTTTGCATTAAATGATGCTTTGCATGGATTATGATGTCATAATTTTGCATTGCATACTGCATTGCATGGATTGTGATGTAATAATTTTGCATTGCATACTGCATTGCATGGATTGTGATGTCATAATGTTGCATTAAATGATGCTTTGCATGGATTGTGATGTCATAATTTTGCATTGCATACTGCATTGCATGGATTGCGATGTCATAATTTTGCATTGCATACTGCATTGCATGGATTGTGATGTCATAATGTTGCATTAAATGATGCTTTGCGTGAATTGTGATGTCATAATTTTGCATTGCATACTGCATTGCATGAATTGTGATGTCATAATTTTGCATTAAATGATGCTTTGCATGGATTATGATGTCATAATTTTGCATTGCATACTGCATTGCATGGATTGTGATGTCATAATTTTGCATTGCATGGATTGTGATGTCAAACTTTTGCATTAAATGATGCTTTGCATGGATTGTGATGTCATAATTTTGCATTAAATGATGCTTAGCATGGATTATGATGTCATAATTTTGCATTGCATACTGCATTGCATGGATTGTGATGTCATAATTTTGCATTAAATGATGCTTTGCATGGATTATGATGTCATAATTTTGCATTGCATACTGCATTGCATGGATTGTGATGTCATAATTTTGCATTGCATACTGCATTGCATGGATTGTGATGTCATACTTTAGCATTAAATGATGCTTTGCATGGATTATTATGTCATAATTTTGCATTGCATACTGCATTGCATGGATTGTGATGTCATAATTTTGCATTGCATACTGCATTGCATGGATTGTGATGTCATAATGTTGCATTAAATGATGCTATGCATGGATTGTGATGTCATAATTTTGCATTGCATACTGCATTGCATGGATTGTGATGTCATAATTTTGCATTGCATACTGCATTGCATGGATTGTGATGTCATAATGTTGCATTAAATGATGCTATGCATGGATTGTGATGTCATAATGTTGCATTAAATGATGCTTTGCATGGATTGTGATGTCATAATTTTGCATTGCATACTGCATTGCATGAATTGTGATGTCATAATGTTGCATTAAATGATGCTATGCATGGATTGTGATGTCATAATTTTGCATTGCATACTGCATTGCATGGATTGTGATGTCATAATTTTGCATTGCATACTGCATTGCATGGATTGCGATGTCATAATTTTGCATTAAATGATGCTTTGCATGGATTATGATGTCATAATTTTGCATTGCATACTGCATTGCATGGATTGTGATGTCATAATTTTGCATTGCATGGATTGTGATGTCAAACTTTTGCATTAAATGATGCTTTGCATGGATTGTGATGTCATAATTTTGCATTAAATGATGCTTAGCAACGATTATGATGTCATAATTTTGCATTGCATACTGCATTGCATGGATTGTGATGTCATAATTTTGCATTAAATGATGCTTTGCATGGATTATGATGTCATAATTTTGCATTGCATACTGCATTGCATGGATTGTGATGTCATAATTTTGCATTGCATACTGCATTGCATGGATTGTGATGTCATACTTTAGCATTAAATGATGCTTTGCATGGATTATGATGTCATAATTTTGCATTGCATACTGCATTGCATGGATTGTGATGTCATAATTTTGCATTGCATACTGCATTGCATGGATTGTGATGTCATAATGTTGCATTAAATGATGCTATGCATGGATTGTGATGTCATAATTTTGCATTGCATACTGCATTGCATGGATTGTTATGTCATAATTTTGCATTGCATACTGCATTGCATGGATTGCGATGTCATAATTTTGCATTGCATACTGCATTGCATGGATTGTGATGTCATAATGTTGCATTAAATGATGCTTTGCATGGATTGTGATGTCATAATTTTGCATTGCATACTGCATTGCATGAATTGTGATGTCATAATGTTGCATTAAATGATGCTATGCATGGATTGTGATGTCATAATTTTGCATTGCATACTGCATTGCATGGATTGTGATGTCATAATTTTGCATTGCATACTGCATTGCATGGATTGCGATGTCATAATTTTGCATTGCATACTGCATTGCATGGATTGTGATGTCATAATGTTGCATTAAATGATGCTTTGCATGGATTGTGATGTCATAATGTTGCATTAAATGATGCTATGCATGGATTGTGATGTCATAATTTTGCATTGCATACTGCATTGCATGGATTGTGATGTCATAATTTTGCATTGCATACTGCATTGCATGGATTGCGATGTCATAATTTTGCATTGCATACTGCATTGCATGGATTGTGATGTCATAATGTTGCATTAAATGATGCTTTGCATGGATTGTGATGTCATAATTTTGCATTGCATACTGCATTGCATGAATTGTGATGTCATAATTTTGCATTAAATGATGCTTTGCATGGATTATGATGTCATAATTTTGCATTGCATACTGCATTGCATGGATTGTGATGTCATAATTTTGCATTGCATGGATTGTGATGTCAAACTTTTGCATTAAATGATGCTTTGCATGGATTGTGATGTCATAATTTTGCATTAAATGATGCTTAGCATGGATTATGATGTCATAATTTTGCATTGCATACTGCATTGCATGGATTGTGATGTCATAATTTTGCATTAAATGATGCTTTGCATGGATTATGATGTCATAATTTTACATTGCATACTGCATTGCATGGATTGTGATGTCATAATTTTGCATTGCATACTGCATTGCATGGATTGTGATGTCATACTTTAGCATTAAATGATGCTTTGCATGGATTATGATGTCATAATTTTGCATTGCATACTGCATTGCATGGATTGTGATGTCATAATTTTGCATTGCATACTGCATTGCATGGATTGTGATGTCATAATTTTGCATTGCATACTGCATTGCATGGATTGTGATGTCATAATGTTGCATTAAATGATGCTTTGCATGGATTGTGATGTCATAATTTTGCATTGCATACTTCATTGCATGGATTGTGATGTCATAATTTTGCATTGCATACTGCATTGCATGGATTGTGATGTCATAATTTTGCATTAAATGATGCTTTGCATGGATTGTGATGTCATAATTTTGCATTGCATACTGCATTGCATGGATTGTGATGTCATAATTTTGCATTGCATACTGCATTGCATGGATTGTGATGTCATAATTTTGCATTGCATACTGCATTGCATGGATTGCGATGTCATAATTTTGCATTGCATACTGCATTGCATGGATTGTGATGTCATAATGTTGCATTAAATGATGCTTTGCATGGATTGTGATGTCATAATTTTGCATTGCATACTGCATTGCATGAATTGTGATGTCATAATGTTGCATTAAATGATGCTATGCATGGATTGTGATGTCATAATTTTGCATTGCATACTGCATTGCATGGATTGTGATGTCATAATTTTGCATTGCATACTGCATTGCATGGATTGCGATGTCATAATTTTGCATTGCATACTGCATTGCATGGATTGTGATGTCATAATGTTGCATTAAATGATGCTTTGCATGGATTGTGATGTCATAATGTTGCATTAAATGATGCTATGCATGGATTGTGATGTCATAATTTTGCATTGCATACTGCATTGCATGGATTGTGATGTCATAATTTTGCATTGCATACTGCATTGCATGGATTGCGATGTCATAATTTTGCATTGCATACTGCATTGCATGGATTGTGATGTCATAATGTTGCATTAAATGATGCTTTGCATGGATTGTGATGTCATAATTTTGCATTGCATACTGCATTGCATGAATTGTGATGTCATAATTTTGCATTAAATGATGCTATGCATGGATTATGATGTCATAATTTTGCATTGCATACTGCATTGCATGGATTGTGATGTCATAATTTTGCATTGCATGGATTGTGATGTCAAACTTTTGCATTAAATGATGCTTTGCATGGGTTGTGATGTCATAATTTTGCATTAAATGATGCTTAGCATGGATTATGATGTCATAATTTTGCATTGCATACTGCATTGCATGGATTGTGATGTCATAATTTTGCATTAAATGATGCTTTGCATGGATTATGATGTCATAATTTTGCATTGCATACTGCATTGCATGGATTGTGATGTCATAATTTTGCATTGCATACTGCATTGCATGGATTGTGATGTCATACTTTAGCATTAAATGATGCTTTGCATGGATTATGATGTCATAATTTTGCATTGCATACTGCATTGCATGGATTGTGATGTCATAATTTTGCATTGCATACTGCATTGCATGGATTGTGATGTCATAATTTTGCATTGCATACTGCATTGCATGGCTTGCGATGTCATAATTTTGCATTGCATACTGCATTGCATGGATTGTGATGTCATAATGTTGCATTAAATGATGCTTTGCATGGATTGTGATGTCATAATTTTGCATTGCATACTGCATTGCATGAATTGTGATGTCATAATGTTGCATTAAATGATGCTATGCATGGATTGTGATGTCATAATTTTGCATTGCATACTGCATTGCATGGATTGTGATGTCATAATTTTGCATTGCATACTGCATTGCATGGATTGCGATGTCATAATTTTGCATTAAATGATGCTTTGCATGGATTATGATGTCATAATTTTGCATTGCATACTGCATTGCATGGATTGTGATGTCATAATTTTGCATTGCATGGATTGTGATGTCAAACTTTTGCATTAAATGATGCTTTGCATGGATTGTGATGTCATAATTTTGCATTAAATGATGCTTAGCATGGATTATGATGTCATAATTTTGCATTGCATACTGCATTGCATGGATTGTGATGTCATAATTTTGCATTAAATGATGCTTTGCATGGATTATGATGTCATAATTTTGCATTGCATACTGTATTGCATGGATTGTGATGTCATAATTTTGCATTGCATACTGCATTGCATGGATTGTGATGTCATACTTTAGCATTAAATGATGCTTTGCATGGATTATGATGTCATAATTTTGCATTGCATACTGCATTGCATGGATTGTGATGTCATAATTTTGCATTGCATACTGCATTGCATGGATTGTGATGTCATAATGTTGCATTAAATGATGCTATGCATGGATTGTGATGTCATAATTTTGCATTGCATACTGCATTGCATGGATTGTGATGTCATAATTTTGCATTGCATACTGCATTGCATGGATTGTGATGTCATAATGTTGCATTAAATGATGCTATGCATGGATTGTGATGTCATAATTTTGCATTGCATACTGCATTGCATGGATTGTGATGTCATAATTTTGCATTGCATACTGCATTGCATGGATTGCGATGTCATAATTTTGCATTGCATACTGCATTGCATGGATTGTGATGTCATAATGTTGCATTAAATGATGCTTTGCATGGATTGTGATGTCATAATTTTGCATTGCATACTTCATTGCATGAATTGTGATGTCATAATGTTGCATTAAATGATGCTATGCATGGATTGTGATGTCATAATTTTGCATTGCATACTGCATTGCATGGATTGCGATGTCATAATTTTGCATTGCATACTGCATTGCATGGATTGTGATGTCATAATGTTGCATTAAATGATGCTTTGCATGGATTGTGATGTCATAATTTTGCATTGCATACTGCATTGCATGAATTGTGATGTCATAATGTTGCATTAAATGATGCTATGCATGGATTGTGATGTCATAATTTTGCATTGCATACTGCATTGCATGGATTGTGATGTCATAATTTTGCATTGCATACTGCATTGCATGGATTGTGATGTCATAATGTTGCATTAAATGATGCTTTGCATGGATTGTGATGTCATAATGTTGCATTAAATGATACTATGCATGGATTGTGATGTCATAATTTTGCATTGCATACTGCATTGCATGGATTGTGATGTCATAATTTTGCATTGCATACTGCATTGCATGGATTGCGATGTCATAATTTTGCATTGCATACTGCATTGCATGGATTGTGATGTCATAATGTTGCATTAAATGATGCTTTGCATGGATTGTGATGTCATAATTTTGCATTGCATACTGCATTGCATGAATTGTGATGTCATAATTTTGCATTAAATGATGCTTTGCATGGATTATGATGTCATAATTTTGCATTGCATACTGCATTGCATGGATTGTGATGTCATAATTTTGCATTGCATGGATTGTGATGTCAAACTTTTGCATTAAATGATGCTTTGCATGGATTGTGATGTCATAATTTTGCATTAAATGATGCTTAGCATGGATTATGATGTCATAATTTTGCATTGCATACTGCATTGCATGGATTGTGATGTCATAATTTTGCATTAAATGATGCTTTGCATGGATTATGATGTCATAATTTTGCATTGCATACTGCATTGCATGGATTGTGATGTCATAATTTTGCATTGCATACTGCATTGCATGGATTGTGATGTCATACTTTAGCATTAAATGATGCTTTGCATGGATTATGATGTCATAATTTTGCATTGCATACTGCATTGCATGGATTGTGATGTCATAATTTTGCATTGCATACTGCATTGCATGGATTGTGATGTCATAATTTTGCATTGCATACTGCATTGCATGGATTGTGATGTCATAATGTTGCATTAAATGATGCTTTGCATGGATTGTGATGTCATAATTTTGCATTGCATACTGCATTGCATGGATTGTGATGTCATAATTTTGCATTGCATACTGCATTGCATGGATTGTGATGTCATAATTTTGCATTGCATACTGCATTGCATGGATTGTGATGTCATAATGTTGCATTAAATGATGCTTTGCATGGATTGTGATGTCATAATTTTGCATTGCATACTTCATTGCATGGATTGTGATGTCATAATTTTGCATTGCATACTGCATTGCATGGATTGTGATGTCATAATTTTGCATTAAATGATGCTTTGCATGGATTGTGATGTCATAATTTTGCATTGCATACTGCATTGCATGGATTGTGATGTCATAATTTTGCATTGCATACTGCATTGCATGGATTGTGATGTCATAATTTTGCATTAAATGATGCTTTGCATGGATTATGATGTCATAATTTTGCATTGCATACTGCATTGCATGGATTGTGATGTCATAATTTTGCATTAAATGATACTTTGCATGGATTGTGATGTCATAATTTTGCATTGCATACTGCATTGCATGGATTGTGATGTCATAATGTTGCATTAAATGATGCTTTGCATGGATTATGATGTCATAATTTTGCATTGCATACTGCATTGCATGGATTGTGATGTCATAATTTTGCATTGCATACTGCATTGCATGGATTGTGATGTCATAATTTTGCATTAAATGATGCTTTGCATGGATTGTGATGTCATAATTTTGCATTGCATACTGCATTGCATGGATTGTGATGTCATAATTTTGCATTGCATACTGCATTGCATGGATTGTGATGTCATAATTTTGCATTGCATACTGCATTGCATGGATTGTGATGTCATAATTTTGCATTGCATGGATTGTGATGTCATACTTTTGCATTAAATGATGCTTTGCATGGATTATGATGTCATAATTTTGCATTGCATACTGCATTGCATGGATTGTGATGTCATAATTTTGCATTGCATACTGCATTGCATGGATTGTGATGTCATAATTTTGCATTGCATGGATTGTGATGTCATAATTTTGCATTAAATGATGCTTTGCATGGATTATGATGTCATAATTTTGCATTGCATACTGCATTGCATGGATTGTGATGTCATAATTTTGCATTAAATGATGCTTTGCATGGATTATGATGTCATAATTTTGCATTGCATACTGCATTGCATGGATTGTGATGTCATAATTTTGCATTGCATGGATTGTGATGTCATACTTTTGCATTAAATGATGCTTTGCATGGATTATGATGTCATAATTTTGCATTGCATACTGCATTGCATGGATTGTGATGTCATAATTTTGCATTGCATACTGCATTGCATGGATTGTGATGTCATAATTTTGCATTGCATGGATTGTGATGTCATACTTTTGCATTAAATGATGCTTTGCATGGATTATGATGTCATAATTTTGCATTGCATACTGCATTGCATGGATTGTGATGTCATAATTTTGCATTGCATACTGCATTGCATGGATTGTGATGTCATAATGTTGCATTAAATGATGCTTTGCATGGATTGTGATGTCATAATTTTGCATTGCATACTGCATTGCATGGATTGTGATGTCATAATTTTGCATTGCATACTGCATTGCATGGATTGTGATGTCATAATTTTGCATTGCATACTGCATTGCATGGATTGTGATGTCATAATGTTGCATTAAATGATGCTTTGCATGGATTGTGATGTCATCATTTTGCATTGCATACTGCATTGCATGGATTGTGATGTCATAATTTTGCATTGCATACTGCATTGCATGGATTGTGATGTCATAATTTTGCATTGCATACTGCATTGCATGAATTGTGATGTCATAATGTTGCATTACATGATGCTTTGCATGGATTGTGATGTTATAATTTTGCATTGCATACTGCATTGCATTGATTGTGATGTCATAATTTTGCATTAAATGATGCTTTGCATGGATTATGATGTCATAATTTTGCATTGCATACTGCATTGCATGGATTGTGATGTCATAATGTTGCATTGCATACTGCATTGCATGGGTTGTGATGTCATACTTTTGCATTAAATGATGCTTTGCATGGATTATGATGTCATAATTTTGCATTGCATACTGCATTGCATGGATTGTGATGTCATAATTTTGCATTGCATACTGCATTTCATGGATTGTGATGTCATAATTTTGCATTAAATGATGCTTTGCATGGATTATGATGTCATAATTTTGCATTGCATACTTCATTGCATGGATTGTGATGTCATAATTTTGCATTGCATACTGCATTGCATGGATTGTGATGTCATAATGTTGCATTAAATGATGCTTTGCATGGATTGTGATATCATAATTTTGCATTGCATACTGCATTGCATGGATTGTGATGTCATCATTTTGCATTAAATGATGCTTTGCATGGATTATGATGTCATAATTTTGCATTGCATACTGCATTGCATGGATTGTGATGTCATAATTTTGCATTGCATGGATTGTGATGTCATACTTTTGCATTAAATGATGCTTTGCATGGATTGTGATGTCATAATTTTGCATTAAATGATGCTTTGCATGGATTATGATGTCATAATTTTGCATTGCATACTGCATTGCATGGATATTGATGTCATAATTTTGCATTAAATGATGCTTTGCATGGATTATGATGTCATAATTTTGCATTGCATACTGCATTGCATGGGTTGTGATGTCATACTTTAGCATTAAATGATGCTTTGCATGGATTATGATGTCATAATTTTGCATTGCATACTGCATTGCATGGATTGTGATGTCATAATTTTGCATTGCATACTGCATTGCATGGATTGTGATGTCATAATTTTGCATTGCATACTGCATTGCATGGATTGTGATGTCATAATGTTGCATTAAATGATGCTTTGCATGGATTGTGATGTCATAATTTTGCATTGCATACTGCATTGCATGGATTGTGATGTCATAATTTTGCATTGCATACTGCATTGCATGGATTGTGATGTCATAATGTTGCATTAAATGATGCTTTGCATGGATTGTGATGTCATAATTTTGCATTGCATACTTCATTGCATGGATTGTGATGTCATAATTTTGCATTGCATACTGCATTGCATGGATTGTGATGTCATAATTTTGCATTAAATGATGCTTTGCATGGATTGTGATGTCATAATTTTGCATTAAATGATGCTTTGCATGGATTATGATGTCATAATTTTGCATTGCATACTGCATTGCATGGATTGTGATGTCATAATTTTGCATTGCATGGATTGTGATGTCATACTTTTGCATTAAATGATGCTTTGCATGGATTATGATGTCATAATTTTGCATTGCATACTGCATTGCATGGATTGTGATGTCATAATTTTGCATTGCATACTGCATTGCATGGATTGTGATGTCATAATTTTGCATTGCATGGATTGTGATGTCATAATTTTGCATTGCATACTGCATTGCATGGATTGTGATGTCATAATTTTGCATTGCATGGATTGTGATGTCATACTTTTGCATTAAATGATGCTTTGCATGGATTATGATGTCATAATTTTGCATTGCATGCTGCATTGCATGGATTGTGATGTCATAATTTTGCATTGCATACTGCATTGCATGGATTGTGATGTCATAATTTTGCATTGCATACTGCATTGCATGGATTGTGATGTCATAATGTTGCATTAAATGATGCTTTGCATGGATTGTGATGTCATAATTTTGCATTGCATACTGCATTGCATGGATTGTGATGTCATAATTTTGCATTGCATACTGCATTGCATGGATTGTGATGTCATAATGTTGCATTAAATGATGCTTTGCATGGATTGTGATGTCATAATTTTGCATTGCATACTTCATTGCATGGATTGTGATGTCATAATTTTGCATTGCATACTGCATTGCATGGATTGTGATGTCATAATTTTGCATTAAATGATGCTTTGCATGGATTGTGATGTCATAATTTTGCATTGCATACTGCATTGCATGGATTGTGATGTCATAATTTTGCATTGCATACTGCATTGCATGGATTGTGATGTCATAATTTTGCATTAAATGATGCTTTGCATGGATTATGATGTCATAATTTTGCATTGCATACTGCATTGCATGGATTGTGATGTCATAATTTTGCATTAAATGATACTTTGCATGGATTGTGATGTCATAATTTTGCATTGCATACTGCATTGCATGGATTGTGATGTCATAATGTTGCATTAAATGATGCTTTGCATGGATTATGATGTCATAATTTTGCATTGCATACTGCATTGCATGGATTGTGATGTCATAATTTTGCATTGCATACTGCATTGCATGGATTGTGATGTCATAATTTTGCATTAAATGATGCTTTGCATGGATTGTGATGTCATAATTTTGCATTGCATACTGCATTGCATGGATTGTGATGTCATAATTTTGCATTGCATACTGCATTGCATGGATTGTGATGTCATAATTTTGCATTGCATACTGCATTGCATGGATTGTGATGTCATAATTTTGCATTGCATGGATTGTGATGTCATACTTTTGCATTAAATGATGCTTTGCATGGATTATGATGTCATAATTTTGCATTGCATACTGCATTGCATGGATTGTGATGTCATAATTTTGCATTGCATACTGCATTGCATGGATTGTGATGTCATAATTTTGCATTGCATGGATTGTGATGTCATACTTTTGCATTAAATGATGCTTTGCATGGATTATGATGTCATAATTTTGCATTGCATACTGCATTGCATGGATTGTGATGTCATAATTTTGCATTGCATACTGCATTGCATGGATTGTGATGTCATAATGTTGCATTAAATGATGCTTTGCATGGATTGTGATGTCATAATTTTGCATTGCATACTGCATTGCATGGATTGTGATGTCATAATTTTGCATTGCATACTGCATTGCATGGATTGTGATGTCATAATTTTGCATTGCATACTGCATTGCATGGATTGTGATGTCATAATGTTGCATTAAATGATGCTTTGCATGGATTGTGATGTCATCATTTTGCATTGCATACTGCATTGCATGGATTGTGATGTCATAATTTTGCATTGCATACTGCATTGCATGGATTGTGATGTCATAATTTTGCATTGCATACTGCATTGCATGAATTGTGATGTCATAATGTTGCATTACATGATGCTTTGCATGGATTGTGATGTTATAATTTTGCATTGCATACTGCATTGCATTGATTGTGATGTCATAATTTTGCATTAAATGATGCTTTGCATGGATTATGATGTCATAATTTTGCATTGCATACTGCATTGCATGGATTGTGATGTCATAATGTTGCATTGCATACTGCATTGCATGGGTTGTGATGTCATACTTTTGCATTAAATGATGCTTTGCATGGATTATGATGTCATAATTTTGCATTGCATACTGCATTGCATGGATTGTGATGTCATAATTTTGCATTGCATACTGCATTTCATGGATTGTGATGTCATAATTTTGCATTAAATGATGCTTTGCATGGATTATGATGTCATAATTTTGCATTGCATACTTCATTGCATGGATTGTGATGTCATAATTTTGCATTGCATACTGCATTGCATGGATTGTGATGTCATAATGTTGCATTAAATGATGCTTTGCATGGATTGTGATATCATAATTTTGCATTGCATACTGCATTGCATGGATTGTGATGTCATCATTTTGCATTAAATGATGCTTTGCATGGATTATGATGTCATAATTTTGCATTGCATACTGCATTGCATGGATTGTGATGTCATAATTTTGCATTGCATGGATTGTGATGTCATACTTTTGCATTAAATGATGCTTTGCATGGATTGTGATGTCATAATTTTGCATTAAATGATGCTTTGCATGGATTATGATGTCATAATTTTGCATTGCATACTGCATTGCATGGATATTGATGTCATCATTTTGCATTAAATGATGCTTTGCATGGATTATGATGTCATAATTTTGCATTGCATACTGCATTGCATGGGTTGTGATGTCATACTTTAGCATTAAATGATGCTTTGCATGGATTATGATGTCATAATTTTGCATTGCATACTGCATTGCATGGATTGTGATGTCATAATTTTGCATTGCATACTGCATTGCATGGATTGTGATGTCATAATTTTGCATTGCATACTGCATTGCATGGATTGTGATGTCATAATGTTGCATTAAATGATGCTTTGCATGGATTGTGATGTCATAATTTTGCATTGCATACTGCATTGCATGGATTGTGATGTCATAATTTTGCATTGCATACTGCATTGCATGGATTGTGATGTCATAATGTTGCATTAAATGATGCTTTGCATGGATTGTGATGTCATAATTTTGCATTGCATACTTCATTGCATGGATTGTGATGTCATAATTTTGCATTGCATACTGCATTGCATGGATTGTGATGTCATAATTTTGCATTAAATGATGCTTTGCATGGATTGTGATGTCATAATTTTGCATTAAATGATGCTTTGCATGGATTATGATGTCATAATTTTGCATTGCATACTGCATTGCATGGATTGTGATGTCATAATTTTGCATTGCATGGATTGTGATGTCATACTTTTGCATTAAATGATGCTTTGCATGGATTATGATGTCATAATTTTGCATTGCATACTGCATTGCATGGATTGTGATGTCATAATTTTGCATTGCATACTGCATTGCATGGATTGTGATGTCATAATTTTGCATTGCATGGATTGTGATGTCATAATTTTGCATTGCATACTGCATTGCATGGATTGTGATGTCATAATTTTGCATTGCATGGATTGTGATGTCATACTTTTGCATTAAATGATGCTTTGCATGGATTATGATGTCATAATTTTGCATTGCATGCTGCATTGCATGGATTGTGATGTCATAATTTTGCATTGCATACTGCATTGCATGGATTGTGATGTCATAATTTTGCATTGCATACTGCATTGCATGGATTGTGATGTCATAATGTTGCATTAAATGATGCTTTGCATGGATTGTGATGTCATAATTTTGCATTGCATACTGCATTGCATGGATTGTGATGTCATAATTTTGCATTGCATACTGCATTGCATGGATTGTGATGTCATAATTTTGCATTGCATACTGCATTGCATGGATTGTGATGTCATAATGTTGCATTAAATGATGCTTTGCATGGATTGTGATGTCATAATTTTGCATTGCATACTGCATTGCATGGATTGTGATGTCATAATTTTGCATTGCATACTGCATTGCATGGATTGTGATGTCATAATTTTGCATTGCATACTGCATTGCATGGATTGTGATGTCATAATGTTGCATTACATGATGCTTTGCATGGATTGTGATGTTATAATTTTGCATTGCATACTGCATTGCATTGATTGTGATGTCATAATTTTGCATTAAATGATGCTTTACATGGATTATGATGTCATAATTTTGCATTGCATACTGCATTGCATGGATTGTGATGTCATAATGTTGCATTGCATACTGCATTGCATGGATTGTGATGTCATACTTTTGCATTAAATGATGCTTTGCATGGATTATGATGTCATAATTTTGCATTGCATACTGCATTGCATGGATTGTGATGTCATAATTTTGCATTGCATACTGCATTGCATGGATTGTGATGTCATAATTTTGCATTAAATGATGCTTTGCATGGATTATGATGTCATAATTTTGCATTGCATACTTCATTGCATGGATTGTGATGTCATAATTTTGCATTGCATACTGCATTGCATGGATTGTGATGTCATAATGTTGCATTAAATGATGCTTTGCATGGATTGTGATGTCATAATTTTGCATTGCATACTGCATTGCATGGATTGTGATGTCATCATTTTGCATTAAATGATGCTTTGCATGGATTATGATGTCATAATTTTGCATTAAATGATGCTTTGCATGGATTATGATGTCATAATTTTGCATTGCATACTGCATTGCATGGATTGTGATGTCATCATTTTGCATTAAATGATGCTTTGCATGGATTATGATGTCATAATTTTGCATTGCATACTGCATTGCATGGATTGTGATGTCATAATTTTGCATTGCATACTGCATTGCATGGATTGTGATGTCATACTTTAGCATTAAATGATGCTTTGCATGGATTATGATGTCATAATTTTGCACTGCATACTGCATTGCATGGATTGTGATGTCATAATTTTGCATTGCATACTGCATTGCATGGATTGTGATGTCATAATTTTGCATTGCATACTGCATTGCATGGATTGTGATGTCATAATGTTGCATTAAATGATGCTTTGCATGGATTGTGATGTCATAATTTTGCATTGCATACTGCATTGCATGGATTGTGATGTCATAATTTTGCATTGCATACTGCATTGCATGGATTGTGATGTCATAATTTTGCATTGCATACTGCATTACATGGATTGTGATGTCATAATGTTGCATTAAATGATGCTTTGCATGGATTGTGATGTCATAATTTTGCATTGCATACTGCATTGCATGGATTGTGATGTCATAATTTTGCATTGCATACTGCATTGCATGGATTGTGATGTCATAATTTTGCATTAAATGATGCTTTGCATGGATTGTGATGTCATAATTTTGCATTAAATGATGCTTTGCATGGATTATGATGTCATAATTTTGCATTGCATACTGCATTGCATGGATTGTGATGTCATAATGTTGCATTGCATACTGCATTGCATGGATTGTGATGTCATACTTTTGCATTAAATGATGCTTTGCATGGATTATGATGTCATAATTTTGCATTGCATACTGCATTGCATGGATTGTGATGTCATAATTTTGCATTGCATACTGCATTGCATGGATTGTGATGTCATAATTTTGCATTAAATGATGCTTTGCATGGATTATGATGTCATAATTTTGCATTGCATACTTCATTGCATGGATTGTGATGTCATAATTTTGCATTGCATACTGCATTGCATGAATTGTGATGTCATAATTTTGCATTAAATGATGCTTTGCATGGATTATGATGTCATAATTTTGCATTGCATACTGCATTGCATGGATTGTGATGTCATAATTTTGCATTAAATGATGCTTTGCATGGATTATGATGTCATAATTTTGCATTGCATACTGCATTGCATGGATTGTGATGTCATAATTTTGCATTGCATGGATTGTGATGTCATACTTTTGCATTAAATGATGCTTTGCATGGATTGTGATGTCATAATTTTGCATTAAATGATGCTTTGCATGGATTATGATGTCATAATTTTGCATTGCATACTGCATTGCATGGATTGTGATGTCATAATTTTGCATTAAATGATGCTTTGCATGGATTATGATGTCATAATTTTGCATTGCATACTGCATTGCATGGATTGTGATGTCATAATTTTGCATTGCATACTGCATTGTATGGATTGTGATGTCATACTTTAGCATTAAATGATGCTTTGCATGGATTATGATGTCATAATTTTGCATTGCATATTGCATTGCATGGATTGTGATGTCATAATTTTGCATTGCATACTGCATTGCATGGATTATGATGTCATAATTTTGCATTGCATACTGCATTGCATGGATTGTGATGTCATAATGTTGCATTAAATGATGCTTTGCATGGATTGTGATGTCATAATTTTGCATTGCATACTGCATTGCATGGATTGTGATGTCATAATTTTGCATTGCATACTGCATTGCATGGATTGTGATGTCATAATTTTGCATTGCATACTGCATTGCATGGATTGTGATGTCATAATGTTGCATTAAATGATGCTTTGCATGGATTGTGATGTCATAATTTTGTATTGCATACTTCATTGCATGGATTGTGATGTCATAATTTTGCATTGCATACTGCATTGCATGGATTGTGATGTCATAATTTTACATTAAATGATGCTTTGCATGGATTGTGATGTCATAATTTTGCATTGCATACTGCATTGCATGGATTGTGATGTCATAATTTTGCATTGCATACTGCATTGCATGGATTGTGATGTCATAATTTTGCATTGCATACTGCATTGCATGGATTGTGATGTCATAATTTTGCATTAAATGATGCTTTGCATGGATTATGATGTCATAATTTTGCATTGCATACTGCATTGCATGGATTGTGATGTCATAATTTTGCATTAAATGATGCTTTGCATGGATTGTGATGTCATAATTTTGCATTGCATGGATTGTGATGTCATAATGTTGCATTAAATGATGCTTTGCATGGATTGTGATGTCATAATTTTGCATTGCATACTGCATTGCATGGATTGTGATGTCATAATTTTGCATTGCATACTGCATTGCATGGATTGTTGTCATAATTTTGCATTAAATGATGCTTTGCATGGATTATGATGTCATAATTTTGCATTGCATACTGCATTGCATGGATTGTGATGTCATAATTTTGCATTAAATGATGCTTTGCATGGATTGTGATGTCATAATTTTGCATTGCATACTGCATTGCATGGATTGTGATGTCATAATGTTGCATTAAATGATGCTTTGCATGGATTGTGATGTCATAATTTTGCATTGCATACTGCATTGCATGGATTGTGATGTCATAATTTTGCATTGCATACTGCATTGCATGGATTGTGATGTCATAATTTTGCATTAAATGATGCTTTGCATGGATTGTGATGTCATAATTTTGCATTGCATACTGTATTGCATGGATTGTGATGTCATAATTTTGCATTGCATACTGCATTGCATGGATTGTGATGTCATAATTTTGCATTGCATACTGCATTGCATGGATTGTGATGTCATAATTTTGCATTAAATGATGCTTTGCATGGATTATGATGTCATAATTTTGCTTTGCATACTGCATTGCATGGATTGTGATGTCATAATTTTGCATTGCATGGATTGTGATGTCATACTTTTGCATTAAATGATGCTTTGCATGGATTATGATGTCATAATTTTGCATTGCATACTGCATTGCATGGATTGTGATGTCATAATTTTGCATTGCATGGATTGTGATGTCATACTTTTGCATTAAATGATGCTTTGCATGGATTATGATGTCATAATTTTGCATTGCATACCTCATTGCATGGATTGTGATGTCATAATTTTGCATTGCATACTGCATTGCATGGATTGTGATGTCATAATTTTGCATTGCATACTGCATTGCATGGATTGTGATGTCATAATTTTGCATTAAATGATGCTTTGCATGGATTATGATGTCATAATTTTGCATTGCATACTGCATTGCATGGATTGTGATGTCATAATTTTGCATTGCATACTGCATTGCATGGATTGTGATGTCATACTTTAGCATTAAATGATGCTTTGCATGGATTATGATGTCATAATTTTTCATTGCATACTGCATTGCATGGATTGTGATGTCATAATTTTGCATTGCATACTGCATTGCATGGATTGTGATGTCATAATTTTGCATTGCATACTGCATTGCATGGATTGTGATGTCATACTTTAGCATTAAATGATGCTTTGCATGGATTATGATGTCATAATTTTTCATTGCATACTGCATTGCATGGATTGTGATGTCATAATTTTGCATTGCATACTGCATTGCATGGATTGTGATGTCATAATTTTGCATTAAATGATGCTTTGCATGGATTATGATGCCATAATTTTGCATTGCATACTGCATTGCATGGATTGTGATGTCATAATTTTGCATTAAATGATGCTTTGCATGGATTATGATGTCATAATTTAGCATTGCATACTGCATTGCATGGATTGTGATGTCATAATTTTGCATCGCATACTGCATTGCATGGATTGTGATGTCATAATTTTGCATGAAATGATGCATTGCATGGATTGTGATGTCATAATTTTGCATTGCATACTGCATTGCATGGATTGTGATGTCATAATTTTGCATTGCATACTGCATTGCATGGATTGTGATGTCATAATGTTGCATTTAATGATGCTTTGCATGGATTGTGATGTCATAATTTTGCATTGCATACTGCATTGCATGGATTGTGATGTCATAATGTTGCATTAAATGATGCTTTGCATGGATTATGATGTCATATTTTTGCATTGCATACTGCATTGCATGGATTGTGATGTCATAATTTTGCATTGCATACTGCATTGCATTGATTGTGATGTCATACTTTAGCATTAAATGATGCTTTGCATGGATTGTGATGTCATAATTTTGCATTGCATACTGCATTGCATGGATTGTGATGTCATAATTTTGCATTGCATACTGCATTGCATGGATTGTGATGTCATAATGTTGCATTAAATGATGCTTTGCATGGATTGTGATGTCATAATTTTGCATTGCATACTGCATTGCATGGATTGTGATGTCATAATTTTGCATTAAATGATGCTTTGCATGGATTATGATGTCATAATTTTGCATTGCATACTGCATTGCATGGATTGTGATGTCATAATTTTGCATTAAATGATGCTTTGCATGGATTATGATGTCATAATTTTGCATTGCATACTGCATTGCATGGATTGTGATGTCATAATTTTGCATCGCATACTGCATTGCATGGATTGTGATGTCATAATTTTGCATTAAATGATGCTTTGCATGGATTATGATGCCATAATTTTGCATTGCATACTGCATTGCATGGATTGTGATGTCATAATTTTGCATTAAATTATGCTTTGCATGGATTATGATGTCATAATTTTGCATTGCATACTGCATTGCATGGATTATGATGTCATAATTTTGCATCGAATACTGCATTGCATGGATTGTGATGTCATAATTTTGCATTAAATGATGCATTGCATGGATTGTGATGTCATAATTTTGCATTGCATACTGCATTGCATGGATTGTGATGTCATAATTTTGCATTGCATACTGCATTGCATGGATTGTGATGTCATACTGTTGCATTAAATGATGCTTTGCATGGATTGTGATGTCATAATTTTGCATTGCATACTGCATTGCATGGATTGTGATGTCATAATTTTGCATTGCATACTGCATTGCATGGATTGTGATGTCATAATTTTGCATTGCATACTGCATTGCATGGATTGTGATGTCATAATGTTGCATTAAATGATGCTTTGCATGGATTGTGATGTCATAATTTTGCATTGCATACTGCATTGCATGGATTGTGATGTCATAATGTTGCATTAAATGATGATTTGCATGGATTGTGATGTCATAATTTTGCATTGCATACTGCATTGCATGGATTGTGATGTCATAATTTTGCATCGCATACTGCATTGCATGGATTGTGATGTCATAATTTTGCATTAAATGATGCATTGCATGGATTGTGATGTCATAATTTTGCATTGCATACTGCATTGCATGGATTGTGATGTCATAATTTTGCATTGCATACTGCATTGCATGGATTGTGATGTCATAATGTTGCATTAAATGATGCTTTGCATGGATTGTGGTGTCATAATTTTGCATTGCATACTGCATTGCATGGATTGTGATGTCATAATTTTGTATTGCATACTGCATTGCATGGATTGTGATGTCATAATGTTGCATTAAATGATGCTTTGCATGGATTGTGATGTCATAATTTTGCATTGCATACTGCATTGCATGGATTGTGATGTCATAATTTTGCATTAAATGATGCTTTGCATGGATTATGATGTCATAATTTTGCATTGCATACTGCATTGCATGGATTGTGATGTCATAATTTTGCATCGCATACAGCATTGCATGGATTGTGATGTCATAATTTTGCATTAAATGATGCTTTGCATGGATTATGATGTCATTATTTTGCTTTGCATACTGCATTGCATGGATTGTGATGTCATAATTTTGCATTAAATGATGCATTGCATGGATTGTGATGTCATAATTTTGCATTGCATACTGCATTGCATGGATTGTGATGTCATAATGTTGCATTAAATGATGCTTTGCATGGATTGTGATGTCATAATTTTGCATTGCATACTGCATTGCATGGATTGTGATGTCATAATTTTGCATTAAATGATGCTTTGCATGGATTATGATGTCATAATTTTGCATTGCATACTGCATTGCATGGATTGTGATGTCATAATTTTGCATTGCATACTGCATTGCATGGATTGTGATGTCATACTTTAGCATTAAATGATGCTTTGCATGGATTGTGATGTCATAATTTTGCATTGCATACTGCATTGCATGGATTGTGATGTCATAATTTTGCATTGCATACTGCATTGCATGGATTGTGATGTCATAATGTTGCATTAAATGATGCTTTGCATGGATTGTGATGTCATAATTTTGCATTGCATACTGCATTGCATGGATTGTGATGTCATAATTTTGCATTGCATACTGCATTGCATGGATTGTGATGTCATAATGTTGCATTAAATGATGCTTTGCATGGATTATGATGTCATAATTTTGCATTGCATACTGCATTGCATGGATTGTGATGTCATAATTTTGCATTAAATGATGCTTTGCATGGATTACGATGTCATAATTTTGCATCGCATACTGCATTGCATGGTTTTTGATGTCATAATTTTGCATTAAATGATGCATTGCATGGATTGTGATGTCATAATTTTGCATTACATACTGCATTGCATGGATTGTGATGTCATAATTTTGCATTGCATACTGCATTGCATGGATTGTGATGTCATAATGTTGCATTTAATGATGCTTTGCATGGATTGTGATGTCATAATTTTGCATTGCATACTGCATTGCATGGATTGTGATGTCATAATTTTGCATTAAATGATGCTTTGCATGGATTATGATGTCATATTTTTGCATTGCATACTGCATTGCATGGATTGTGATGTCATAATTTTGCATTGCATACTGCATTGCATGGATTGTGATGTCATACTTTAGCATTAAATGATGCTTTGCATGGATTGTGATGTCATAATTTTGCATTGCATACTGCATTGCATGGATTGTGACGTCATAATTTTGCATTGCATACTGCATTGCATGGATTGTGATGTCATAATTTTGCATTAAATGATGCTTTGCATGGATTATGATGTCATAATTTTGCATTGCATACTGCATTGCATGGATTGTGATGTCATAATTTTGCATTGCATACTGCATTGCATGGATTGTGATGTCATAATTTTGCATTGCATACTGCATTGCATGGGTTGTGATGTCATAATGTTGCATTAAATGATGCTTTGCATGGATTGTGATGTCATAATTTTGCATTGCATACTGCATTGCATGGATTGTGATGTCATAATTTTGCATTGCATACTGCATTGCATGGATTGTGATGTCATAATGTTGCATTAAATGATGATTTGCATGGATTGTGATGTCATAATTTTGCATTGCATACTGCATTGCATGGATTGTGATGTCATAATTTTGCATCGCATACTGCATTGCATGGATTGTGATGTCATAATTTTGAATTAAATGATGCATTGCATGGATTGTGATGTCATAATTTTGCATTGCATACTGCATTGCATGGATTGTGATGTCATAATTTTGCATTGCATACTGCATTGCATGGATTGTGATGTCATAATGTTGCATTAAATGATGCTTTGCATGGATTGTGGTGTCATAATTTTGCATTGCATACTGCATTGCATGGATTGTGATGTCATAATTTTTTATTGCATACTGCATTGCATGGATTGTGATGTCATAATGTTGCATTAAATGATGCTTTGCATGGATTGTGATGTCATAATTTTGCATTGCATACTGCATTGCATGGATTGTGATGTCATAATTTTGCATTAAATGATGCTTTGCATGGATTATGATGTCATAATTTTGCATTGCATACTGCATTGCATGGATTGTGATGTCATAATTTTGCATCGCATACAGCATTGCATGGATTGTGATGTCATAATTTTGCATTAAATGATGCTTTGCATGGATTATGATGTCATTATTTTGCTTTGCATACTGCATTGCATGGATTGTGATGTCATAATTTTGCATTAAATGATGCATTGCATGGATTGTGATGTCATAATTTTGCATTGCATACTGCATTGCATGGATTGTGATGTCATAATGTTGCATTAAATGATGCTTTGCATGGATTGTGATGTCATAATTTTGCATTGCATACTGCATTGCATGGATTGTGATGTCATAATTTTGCATTAAATGATGCTTTGCATGGATTATGATGTCATAATTTTGCATTGCATACTGCATTGCATGGATTGTGATGTCATAATTTTGCATTGCATACTGCATTGCATGGATTGTGATGTCATACTTTAGCATTAAATGATGCTTTGCATGGATTGTGATGTCATAATTTTGCATTGCATACTGCATTGCATGGATTGTGATGTCATAATTTTGCATTGCATACTGCATTGCATGGATTGTGATGTCATAATTTTGCATTGCATACTGCATTGCATGGATTGTGATGTCATAATGTTGCATTAAATGATGCTTTGCATGGATTGTGATGTCATAATTTTGCATTGCATACTGCATTGCATGGATTGTGATGTCATAATGTTGCATTAAATGATGCTTTGCATGGATTATGATGTCATAATTTTGCATTGCATACTGCATTGCATGGATTGTGATGTCATAATTTTGCATTAAATGATGCTTTGCATGGATTATGATGTCATAATTTTGCATCGCATACTGCATTGCATGGTTTTTGATGTCATAATTTTGCATTAAATGATGCATTGCATGGATTGTGATGTCATAATTTTGCATTACATACTGCATTGCATGGATTGTGATGTCATAATTTTGCATTGCATACTGCATTGCATGGATTGTGATGTCATAATGTTGCATTTAATGATGCTTTGCATGGATTGTGATGTCATAATTTTGCATTGCATACTGCATTGCATGGATTGTGATGTCATAATTTTGCATTAAATGATGCTTTGCATGGATTATGATGTCATATTTTTGCATTGCATACTGCATTGCATGGATTGTGATGTCATAATTTTGCATTGCATACTGCATTGCATGGATTGTGATGTCATACTTTAGCATTAAATGATGCTTTGCATGGATTGTGATGTCATAATTTTGCATTGCATACTGCATTGCATGGATTGTGACGTCATAATTTTGCATTGCATACTGCATTGCATGGATTGTGATGTCATAATTTTGCATTAACTGATGCTTTGCATGGATTATGATGTCATAATTTTGCATTGCATACTGCATTGCATGGATTGTGATGTCATAATTTTGCATTAAATGATGCTTTGCATGGATTATGATGTCATAATTTTGCATTGCATACTGCATTGCATGGATTGTGATGTCATAATTTTGCATCGCATACTGCATTGCATGGATTGTGATGTCATAATTTTGCATTAAATGATGCTTTGCATGGATTATGATGCCATAATTTTGCATTGCATACTGCATTGCATGGATTGTGATGTCATAATTTTGCATTAAATGATGCTTTGCATGGATTATGATGTCATAATTTTGCATCGCATACTGCATTGCATGGATTGTGATGTCATAATTTTGCATTAAATGATGCATTGCATGGATTGTGATGTCATAATTTTGCATTGCATACTGCATTGCATGGATTGTGATGTCATAATTTTGCATTGCATACTGCATTGCATGGATTGTGATGTCATAATGTTGCATTAAATGATGCTTTGCATGGATTGTGATGTCATAATGTTGCATTAAATGATGCTTTGCATGGATTGTGATGTCATAATTTTGCATTGCATACTGCATTGCATGGATTGTGATGTCATAATTTTGCATTGCATACTGCATTGCATGGATTGTGATGTCATAATTTTGCATTGCATACTGCATTGCATGGATTGTGATGTCATAATGTTGCATTAAATGATGCTTTGCATGGATTGTGATGTCATAATTTTGCATTGCATACTGCATTGCATGGATTGTGATGTCATAATTTTGCATTGCATACTGCATTGCATGGATTGTGATGTCATAATGTTGCATTAAATGATGCTTTGCATGGATTGTGATGTCATAATTTTGCATTGCATACTGCATTGCATGGATTGTGATGTCATAATTTTGCATTAAATGATGCTTTGCATTGATTATGATGTCATAATTTTGCATTGCATACTGCATTGCATGGATTGTGATGTCATAATTTTGCATTAAATGATGCTTTGCATGGATTATGATGTCATAATTTTGCATTGCATACTGCATTGCATGGATTGTGATGTCATAATTTTGCATCGCATACTGCATTGCATGGATTGTGATGTCATAATTTTGCATTAAATGATGCTTTGCATGGATTATGATGTCATTATTTTGCATTGCATACTGCATTGCATGGATTGTGATGTCATAATTTTGCATTAAATGATGCATTGCATGGATTGTGATGTCATAATTTTGCATTGCATACTGCATTGCATGGATTGTGATGTCATAATTTTGCATTGCATACTGCATTGCATGGATTGTGATGTCATAATGTTGCATTAAATGATGCTTTGCATGGATTGTGATGTCATAATTTTGCATTGCATACTGCATTGCATGGATTGTGATGTCATAATTTTGCATTAAATGATGCTTTGCATGGATTATGATGTCATAATTTTGCATTGCATACTGCATTGCATGGATTGTGATGTCATAATTTTGCATTGCATACTGCATTGCATGGATTGTGATGTCATACTTTAGCATTAAATTATGCTTTGCATGGATTGTGATGTCATAATTTTGCATTGCATACTGCATTGCATGGATTGTGATGTCATAATTTTGCATTGCATACTGCATTGCATGGATTGTGATGTCATAATGTTGCATTAAATGATGATTTGCATGGATTGTGATGTCATAATTTTGCATTGCATACTGCATTGCATGGATTGTGATGTCATAATTTTGCATCGCATACTGCATTGCATGGATTGTGATGTCATAATTTTGCATTAAATGATGCATTGCATGGATTGTGATGTCATAATTTTGCATTGCATACTGCATTGCATGGATTGTGATGTCATAATTTTGCATTGCATACTGCATTGCATGGATTGTGATGTCATAATGTTGCATTAAATGATGCTTTGCATGGATTATGATGTCATAATTTTGCATTGCATACTGCATTGCATGGATTGTGATGTCATAATTTTGCATTGCATACTGCATTGCATGGATTGTGATGTCATACTTTAGCATTAAATTATGCTTTGCATGGATTGTGATGTCATAATTTTGCATTGCATACTGCATTGCATGGATTGTGATGTCATAATTTTGCATTGCATACTGCATTGCATGGATTGTGATGTCATAATGTTGCATTAAATGATGCTTTGCATGGATTGTGATGTCATAATTTTGCATTGCATACTGCATTGCATGGATTGTGATGTCATAATTTTGCATTGCATACTGCATTGCATGGATTGTGATGTCATAATTTTGCATTGCATACTGCATTACATGGATTGTGATGTCATAATGTTGCATTAAATGATGCTTTGCATGGATTGTGATGTCATAATTTTGCATTGCATACTTCATTGCATGGATTGTGATGTCATAATTTTGCATTGCATACTGCATTGCATGGATTGTGATGTCATAATTTTGCATTAAATGATGCTTTGCATGGATTGTGATGTCATAATTTTGCATTAAATGATGCTTTGCATGGATTATGATGTCATAATTTTGCATTGCATACTGCATTGCATGGATTGTGATGTCATAATGTTGCATTGCATACTGCATTGCATGGATTGTGATGTCATACTTTTGCATTAAATGATGCTTTGCATGGATTATGATGTCATAATTTTGCATTGCATACTGCATTGCATGGATTGTGATGTCATAATTTTGCATTGCATACTGCATTGCATGGATTGTGATGTCATAATTTTGCATTAAATGATGTTTTGCATGGATTATGATGTCATAATTTTGCATTGCATACTTCATTGCATGGATTGTGATGTCATAATTTTGCATTGCATACTGCATTGCATGAATTGTGATGTCATAATTTTGCATTAAATGATGCTTTGCATGGATTATGATGTCATAATTTTGCATTGCATACTGCATTGCATGGATTGTGATGTCATAATTTTGCATTAAATGATGCTTTGCATGGATTATGATGTCATAATTTTGCATTGCATACTGCATTGCATGGATTGTGATGTCATACTTTTGCATTAAATGATGCTTTGCATGGATTGTGATGTCATAATTTTGCATTAAATGATGCTTTGCATGGATTATGATGTCATAATTTTGCATTGCATACTGCATTGCATGGATTGTGATGACATAATTTTGCATTAAATGATGCTTTGCATGGATTATGATGTCATAATTTTGCATTGCATACTGCATTGCATGGATTGTGATGTCATAATTTTGCATTGCATACTGCATTGCATGGATTGTGATGTCATACTTTAGCATTAAATGATGCTTTGCATGGATTATGATGTCATAATTTTGCATTGCATACTGCATTGCATGGATTGTGATGTCATAATTTTGCATTGCATACTGCATTGCATGGATTGTGATGTCATAATGTTGCATTAAATGATGATTTGCATGGATTGTGATGTCATAATTTTGCATTGCATACTGCATTGCATGGATTGTGATGTCATAATTTTGCATTGCATACTGCATTGCATGGATTGTGATGTCATAATTTTGCATTAAATGATGCATTGCATGGATTGTGATGTCATAATTTTGCATTGCATACTGCATTGCATGGATTGTGATGTCATAATTTTGCATTGCATACTGCATTGCATGGATTGTGATGTCATAATGTTGCATTAAATGATGCTTTGCATGGATTATGATGTCATAATTTTGCATTGCATACTGCATTGCATGGATTGTGATGTCATAATTTTGCATTGCATACTGCATTGCATGGATTGTGATGTCATACTTTAGCATTAAATGATGCTTTGCATGGATTATGATGTCATAATTTTGCACTGCATACTGCATTGCATGGATTGTGATGTCATAATTTTGCATTGCATACTGCATTGCATGGATTGTGATGTCATAATTTTGCATTGCATACTGCATTGCATGGATTGTGATGTCATAATGTTGCATTAAATGATGCTTTGCATGGATTGTGATGTCATAATGTTGCATTGCATACTGCATTGCATGGATTGTGATGTCATAATTTTGCATTGCATACTGCATTGCATGGATTGTGATGTCATAATTTTGCATTGCATACTGCATTACATGGATTGTGATGTCATAATGTTGCATTAAATGATGCTTTGCATGGATTGTGATGTCATAATTTTGCATTGCATACTTCATTGCATGGATTGTGATGTCATAATTTTGCATTGCATACTGCATTGCATGGATTGTGATGTCATAATTTTGCATTAAATGATGCTTTGCATGGATTGTGATGTCATAATTTTGCATTAAATGATGCTTTGCATGGATTATGATGTCATAATTTTGCATTGCATACTGCATTGCATGGATTGTGATGTCATAATGTTGCATTGCATACTGCATTGCATGGATTGTGATGTCATACTTTTGCATTAAATGATGCTTTGCATGGATTATGATGTCATAATTTTGCATTGCATACTGCATTGCATGGATTGTGATGTCATAATTTTGCATTGCATACTGCATTGCATGGATTGTGATGTCATAATTTTGCATTAAATGATGTTTTGCATGGATTATGATGTCATAATTTTGCATTGCATACTTCATTGCATGGATTGTGATGTCATAATTTTGCATTGCATACTGCATTGCATGAATTGTGATGTCATAATTTTGCATTAAATGATGCTTTGCATGGATTATGATGTCATAATTTTGCATTGCATACTGCATTGCATGGATTGTGATGTCATAATTTTGCATTAAATGATGCTTTGCATGGATTATGATGTCATAATTTTGCATTGCATACTGCATTGCATGGATTGTGATGTCATAATTTTGCATTGCATGGATTGTGATGTCATACTTTTGCATTAAATGATGCTTTGCATGGATTGTGATGTCATAATTTTGCATTAAATGATGCTTTGCATGGATTATGATGTCATAATTTTGCATTGCATACTGCATTGCATGGATTGTGATGTCATAATTTTGCATTAAATGATGCTTTGCATGGATTATGATGTCATAATTTTGCATTGCATACTGCATTGCATGGATTGTGATGTCATAATTTTGCATTGCATACTGCATTGCATGGATTGTGATGTCATACTTTAGCATTAAATGATGCTTTGCATGGATTATGATGTCATAATTTTGCATTGCATACTGCATTGCATGGATTGTGATGTCATAATTTTGCATTGCATACTGCATTGCATGGATTATGATGTCATAATTTTGCATTGCATACTGCATTGCATGGATTGTGATGTCATAATGTAGCATTAAATGATGCTTTGCATGGATTGTGATGTCATAATTTTGCATTGCATACTGCATTGCATGGATTGTGATGTCATAATTTTGCATTGCATACTGCATTGCATGGATTGTGATGTCATAATTTTGCATTGCATACTGCATTGCATGGATTGTGATGTCATAATGTTGCATTAAATGATGCTTTGCATGGATTGTGATGTCATAATTTTGTATTGCATACTTCATTGCATGGATTGTGATGTCATAATTTTGCATTGCATACTGCATTGCATGGATTGTGATGTCATAATTTTACATTAAATGATGCTTTGCATGGATTGTGATGTCATAATTTTGCATTGCATACTGCATTGCATGGATTGTGATGTCATAATTTTGCATTGCATACTGCATTGCATGGATTGTGATGTCATAATTTTGCATTAAATGTTGCTTTGCATGGATTATGATGTCATAATTTTGCATTGCATACTGCATTGCATGGATTGTGATGTCATAATTTTGCATTAAATGATGCTTTGCATGGATTGTGATGTCATAATTTTGCATTGCATGGATTGTGATGTCATAATGTTGCATTAAATGATGCTTTGCATGGATTGTGATGTCATAATTTTGCATTGCATACTGCATTGCATGGATTGTGATGTCATAATTTTGCATTGCATACTGCATTGCATGGATTGTTGTCATAATTTTGCATTAAATGATGCTTTGCATGGATTATGATGTCATAATTTTGCATTGCATACTGCATTGCATGGATTGTGATGTCATAATTTTGCATTAAATGATGCTTTGCATGGATTGTGATGTCATAATTTTGCATTGCATACTGCATTGCATGGATTGTGATGTCATAATGTTGCATTAAATGATGCTTTGCATGGATTGTGATGTCATAATTTTGCATTGCATACTGCATTGCATGGATTGTGATGTCATAATTTTGCATTGCATACTGCATTGCATGGATTGTGATGTCATAATTTTGCATTAAATGATGCTTTGCATGGATTGTGATGTCATAATTTTGCATTGCATACTGTATTGCATGGATTGTGATGTCATAATTTTGCATTGCATACTGCATTGCATGGATTGTGATGTCATAATTTTGCATTGCATACTGCATTGCATGGATTGTGATGTCATAATTTTGCATTAAATGATGCTTTGCATGGATTATGATGTCATAATTTTGCATTGCATACTGCATTGCATGGATTGTGATGTCATAATTTTGCATTGCATGGATTGTGATGTCATACTTTTGCATTAAATGATGCTTTGCATGGATTATGATGTCATAATTTTGCATTGCATACTGCATTGCATGGATTGTGATGTCATAATTTTGCATTGCATGGATTGTGATGTCATACTTTTGCATTAAATGATGCTTTGCATGGATTATGATGTCATAATTTTGCATTGCATACCTCATTGCATGGATTGTGATGTCATAATTTTGCATTGCATACTGCATTGCATGGATTGTGATGTCATAATTTTGCATTAAATGATGCTTTGCATGGATTATGATGTCATAATTTTGCATTGCATACTGCATTGCATGGATTGTGATGTCATAATTTTGCATTGCATACTGCATTGCATGGATTGTGATGTCATACTTTAGCATTAAATGATGCTTTGCATGGATTATGATGTCATAATTTTTCATTGCATACTGCATTGCATGGATTGTGATGTCATAATTTTGCATTGCATACTGCATTGCATGGATTGTGATGTCATAATTTTGCATTGCATACTGCATTGCATGGATTGTGATGTCATACTTTAGCATTAAATGATGCTTTGCATGGATTATGATGTCATAATTTTTCATTGCATACTGCATTGCATGGATTGTGATGTCATAATTTTGCATTGCATACTGCATTGCATGGATTGTGATGTCATAATTTTGCATTAAATGATGCTTTGCATGGATTATGATGCCATAATTTTGCATTGCATACTGCATTGCATGGATTGTGATGTCATAATTTTGCATTAAATGATGCTTTGCATGGATTATGATGTCATAATTTAGCATTGCATACTGCATTGCATGGATTGTGATGTCATAATTTTGCATCGCATACTGCATTGCATGGATTGTGATGTCATAATTTTGCATGAAATGATGCATTGCATGGATTGTGATGTCATAATTTTGCATTGCATACTGCATTGCATGGATTGTGATGTCATAATTTTGCATTGCATACTGCATTGCATGGATTGTGATGTCATAATGTTGCATTTAATGATGCTTTGCATGGATTGTGATGTCATAATTTTGCATTGCATACTGCATTGCATGGATTGTGATGTCATAATGTTGCATTAAATGATGCTTTGCATGGATTATGATGTCATATTTTTGCATTGCATACTGCATTGCATGGATTGTGATGTCATAATTTTGCATTGCATACTGCATTGCATTGATTGTGATGTCATACTTTAGCATTAAATGATGCTTTGCATGGATTGTGATGTCATAATTTTGCATTGCATACTGCATTGCATGGATTGTGATGTCATAATTTTGCATTGCATACTGCATTGCATGGATTGTGATGTCATAATGTTGCATTAAATGATGCTTTGCATGGATTGTGATGTCATAATTTTGCATTGCATACTGCATTGCATGGATTGTGATGTCATAATTTTGCATTAAATGATGCTTTGCATGGATTATGATGTCATAATTTTGCATTGCATACTGCATTGCATGGATTGTGATGTCATAATTTTGCATTAAATGATGCTTTGCATGGATTATGATGTCATAATTTTGCATTGCATACTGCATTGCATGGATTGTGATGTCATAATTTTGCATCGCATACTGCATTGCATGGATTGTGATGTCATAATTTTGCATTAAATGATGCTTTGCATGGATTATGATGCCATAATTTTGCATTGCATACTGCATTGCATGGATTGTGATGTCATAATTTTGCATTAAATTATGCTTTGCATGGATTATGATGTCATAATTTTGCATTGCATACTGCATTGCATGGATTGTGATGTCATAATTTTGCATCGAATACTGCATTGCATGGATTGTGATGTCATAATTTTGCATTAAATGATGCATTGCATGGATTGTGATGTCATAATTTTGCATTGCATACTGCATTGCATGGATTGTGATGTCATAATTTTGCATTGCATACTGCATTGCATGGATTGTGATGTCATACTGTTGCATTAAATGATGCTTTGCATGGATTGTGATGTCATAATTTTGCATTGCATACTGCATTGCATGGATTGTGATGTCATAATTTTGCATTGCATACTGCATTGCATGGATTGTGATGTCATAATTTTGCATTGCATACTGCATTGCATGGATTGTGATGTCATAATTTTGCATTGCATACTGCATTGCATGGATTGTGATGTCATAATGTTGCATTAAATGATGCTTTGCATGGATTGTGATGTCATAATTTTGCATTGCATACTGCATTGCATGGATTGTGATGTCATAATTTTGCATTGCATACTGCATTGCATGGATTGTGATGTCATAATGTTGCATTAAATGATGATTTGCATGGATTGTGATGTCATAATTTTGCATTGCATACTGCATTGCATGGATTGTGATGTCATAATTTTGCATCGCATACTGCATTGCATGGATTGTGATGTCATAATTTTGCATTAAATTATGCATTGCATGGATTGTGATGTCATAATTTTGCATTGCATACTGCATTGCATGGATTGTGATGTCATAATTTTGCATTGCATACTGCATTGCATGGATTGTGATGTCATAATGTTGCATTAAATGATGCTTTGCATGGATTGTGGTGTCATAATTTTGCATTGCATACTGCATTGCATGGATTGTGATGTCATAATTTTGTATTGCATACTGCATTGCATGGATTGTGATGTCATAATGTTGCATTAAATGATGCTTTGCATGGATTGTGATGTCATAATTTTGCATTGCATACTGCATTGCATGGATTGTGATGTCATAATTTTGCATTAAATGATGCTTTGCATGGATTATGATGTCATAATTTTGCATTGCATACTGCATTGCATGGATTGTGATGTCATAATTTTGCATCGCATACAGCATTGCATGGATTGTGATGTCATAATTTTGCATTAAATGATGCTTTGCATGGATTATGATGTCATTATTTTGCTTTGCATACTGCATTGCATGGATTGTGATGTCATAATTTTGCATTAAATGATGCATTGCATGGATTGTGATGTCATAATTTTGCATTGCATACTGCATTGCATGGATTGTGATGTCATAATTTTGCATTAAATGATGCTTTGCATGGATTATGATGTCATAATTTTGCATTGCATACTGCATTGCATGGATTGTGATGTCATAATTTTGCATTGCATACTGCATTGCATGGATTGTGATGTCATACTTTAGCATTAAATGATGCTTTGCATGGATTGTGATGTCATAATTTTGCATTGCATACTGCATTGCATGGATTGTGATGTCATAATTTTGCATTGCATACTGCATTGCATGGATTGTGATGTCATAATGTTGCATTAAATGATGCTTTGCATGGATTGTGATGTCATAATTTTGCATTGCATACTGCATTGCATGGATTGTGATGTCATAATTTTGCATTGCATACTGCATTGCATGGATTGTGATGTCATAATGTTGCATTAAATGATGCTTTGCATGGATTATGATGTCATAATTTTGCATTGCATACTGCGTTGCATGGATTGTGATGTCATAATTTTGCATTAAATGATGCTTTGCATGGATTATGATGTCATAATTTTGCATCGCATACTGCATTGCATGGTTTTTGATGTCATAATTTTGCATTAAATGATGCATTGCATGGATTGTGATGTCATAATTTTGCATTACATACTGCATTGCATGGATTGTGATGTCATAATTTTGCATTGCATACTGCATTGCATGGATTGTGATGTCATAATGTTGCATTTAATGATGCTTTGCATGGATTGTGATGTCATAATTTTGCATTGCATACTGCATTGCATGGATTGTGATGTCATAATTTTGCATTAAATGATGCTTTGCATGGATTATGATGTCATATTTTTGCATTGCATACTGCATTGCATGGATTGTGATGTCATAATTTTGCATTGCATACTGCATTGCATGGATTGTGATGTCATACTTTAGCATTAAATGATGCTTTGCATGGATTGTGATGTCATAATTTTGCATTGCATACTGCATTGCATGGATTGTGACGTCATAATTTTGCATTGCATACTGCATTGCATGGATTGTGATGTCATAATGTTGCATTAAATGATGCTTTGCATGGATTATGATGTCATAATTTTGCATTGCATACTGCATTGCATGGATTGTGATGTCATAATTTTGCATTAAATGATGCTTTGCATGGATTATGATGTCATAATTTTGCATTGCATACTGCATTGCATGGATTGTGATGTCATAATTTTGCATCGCATACTGCATTGCATGGATTGTGATGTCATAATTTTGCATTAAATGATGCTTTGCATGGATTATGATGCCATAATTTTGCATTGCATACTGCATTGCATGGATTGTGATGTCATAATTTTGCATTAAATGATGCTTTGCATGGATTATGATGTCATAATTTTGCATCGCATACTGCATTGCATGGATTGTGATGTCATAATTTTGCATTAAATGATGCATTGCATGGATTGTGATGTCATAATTTTGCATTGCATACTGCATTGCATGGATTGTGATGTCATAATTTTGCATTGCATACTGCATTGCATGGATTGTGATGTCATAATGTTGCATTAAATGATGATTTGCATGGATTGTGATGTCATAATGTTGCATTAAATGATGCTTTGCATGGATTGTGATGTCATAATTTTGCATTGCATACTGCATTGCATGGATTGTGATGTCATAATTTTGCATTGCATACTGCATTGCATGGATTGTGATGTCATAATTTTGCATTGCATACTGCATTGCATGGATTGTGATGTCATAATGTTGCATTAAATGATGCTTTGCATGGATTGTGATGTCATAATTTTGCATTGCATACTGCATTGCATGGATTGTGATGTCATAATTTTGCATTGCATACTGCATTGCATGGATTGTGATGTCATAATGTTGCATTAAATGATGCTTTGCATGGATTGTGATGTCATAATTTTGCATTGCATACTGCATTGCATGGATTGTGATGTCATAATTTTGCATTAAATGATGCTTTGCATTGATTATGATGTCATAATTTTGCATTGCATACTGCATTGCATGGATTGTGATGTCATAATTTTGCATTAAATGATGCTTTGCATGGATTATGATGTCATAATTTTGCATTGCATACTGCATTGCATGGATTGTGATGTCATAATTTTGCATCGCATACTGCATTGCATGGATTGTGATGTCATAATTTTGCATTAAATGATGCTTTGCATGGATTATGATGTCATTATTTTGCATTGCATACTGCATTGCATGGATTGTGATGTCATAATTTTGCATTAAATGATGCATTGCATGGATTGTGATGTCATAATTTTGCATTGCATACTGCATTGCATGGATTGTGATGTCATAATGTTGCATTAAATGATGCTTTGCATGGATTGTGATGTCATAATTTTGCATTGCATACTGCATTGCATGGATTGTGATGTCATAATTTTGCATTGCATACTGCATTGCATGGATTGTGATGTCATAATGTTGCATTAAATGATGCTTTGCATGGATTATGATGTCATAATTTTGCATTGCATACTGCATTGCATGGATTGTGATGTCATAATTTTGCATTAAATGATGCTTTGCATGGATTATGATGTCATAATTTTGCATCGCATACTGCATTGCATGGTTTTTGATGTCATAATTTTGCATTAAATGATGCATTGCATGGATTGTGATGTCATAATTTTGCATTACATACTGCATTGCATGGATTGTGATGTCATAATTTTGCATTGCATACTGCATTGCATGGATTGTGATGTCATAATGTTGCATTTAATGATGCTTTGCATGGATTGTGATGTCATAATTTTGCATTGCATACTGCATTGCATGGATTGTGATGTCATAATTTTGCATTAAATGATGCTTTGCATGGATTATGATGTCATATTTTTGCATTGCATACTGCATTGCATGGATTGTGATGTCATAATTTTGCATTGCATACTGCATTGCATGGATTGTGATGTCATACTTTAGCATTAAATGATGCTTTGCATGGATTGTGATGTCATAATTTTGCATTGCATACTGCATTGCATGGATTGTGACGTCATAATTTTGCATTGCATACTGCATTGCATGGATTGTGATGTCATAATTTTGCATTAAATGATGCTTTGCATGGATTATGATGTCATAATTTTGCATTGCATACTGCATTGCATGGATTGTGATGTCATAATTTTGCATTAAATGATGCTTTGCATGGATTATGATGTCATAATTTTGCATTGCATACTGCATTGCATGGATTGTGATGTCATAATTTTGCATCGCATACTGCATTGCATGGATTGTGATGTCATAATTTTGCATTAAATGATGCTTTGCATGGATTATGATGCCATAATTTTGCATTGCATACTGCATTGCATGGATTGTGATGTCATAATTTTGCATTAAATGATGCTTTGCATGGATTATGATGTCATAATTTTGCATCGCATACTGCATTGCATGGATTGTGATGTCATAATTTTGCATTAAATGATGCATTGCATGGATTGTGATGTCATAATTTTGCATTGCATACTGCATTGCATGGATTGTGATGTCATAATTTTGCATTGCATACTGCATTGCATGGATTGTGATGTCATAATGTTGCATTAAATGATGATTTGCATGGATTGTGATGTCATAATGTTGCATTAAATGATGCTTTGCATGGATTGTGATGTCATAATTTTGCATTGCATACTGCATTGCATGGATTGTGATGTCATAATTTTGCATTGCATACTGCATTGCATGGATTGTGATGTCATAATTTTGCATTGCATACTGCATTGCATGGATTGTGATGTCATAATGTTGCATTAAATGATGCTTTGCATGGATTGTGATGTCATAATTTTGCATTGCATACTGCATTGCATGGATTGTGATGTCATAATTTTGCATTGCATACTGCATTGCATGGATTGTGATGTCATAATGTTGCATTAAATGATGCTTTGCATGGATTGTGATGTCATAATTTTGCATTGCATACTGCATTGCATGGATTGTGATGTCATAATTTTGCATTAAATGATGCTTTGCATTGATTATGATGTCATAATTTTGCATTGCATACTGCATTGCATGGATTGTGATGTCATAATTTTGCATTAAATGATGCTTTGCATGGATTATGATGTCATAATTTTGCATTGCATACTGCATTGCATGGATTGTGATGTCATAATTTTGCATCGCATACTGCATTGCATGGATTGTGATGTCATAATTTTGCATTAAATGATGCTTTGCATGGATTATGATGTCATTATTTTGCATTGCATACTGCATTGCATGGATTGTGATGTCATAATTTTGCATTAAATGATGCATTGCATGGATTGTGATGTCATAATTTTGCATTGCATACTGCATTGCATGGATTGTGATGTCATAATTTTGCATTGCATACTGCATTGCATGGATTGTGATGTCATAATGTTGCATTAAATGATGCTTTGCATGGATTGTGATGTCATAATTTTGCATTGCATACTGCATTGCATGGATTGTGATGTCATAATTTTGCATTAAATGATGCTTTGCATGGATTATGATGTCATAATTTTGCATTGCATACTGCATTGCATGGATTGTGATGTCATAATTTTGCATTGCATACTGCATTGCATGGATTGTGATGTCATACTTTAGCATTAAATTATGCTTTGCATGGATTGTGATGTCATAATTTTGCATTGCATACTGCATTGCATGGATTGTGATGTCATAATGTTGCATTAAATGATGATTTGCATGGATTGTGATGTCATAATTTTGCATTGCATACTGCATTGCATGGATTGTGATGTCATAATTTTGCATCGCATACTGCATTGCATGGATTGTGATGTCATAATTTTGCATTAAATGATGCATTGCATGGATTGTGATGTCATAATTTTGCATTGCATACTGCATTGCATGGATTGTGATGTCATAATTTTGCATTGCATACTGCATTGCATGGATTGTGATGTCATAATGTTGCATTAAATGATGCTTTGCATGGATTGTGGTGTCATAATTTTGCATTGCATACTGCATTGCATGGATTGTGATGTCATAATTTTGTATTGCATACTGCATTGCATGGATTGTGATGTCATAATGTTGCATTAAATGATGCTTTGCATGGATTGTGATGTCATAATTTTGCATTGCATACTGCATTGCATGGATTGTGATGTCATAATTTTGCATTAAATGATGCTTTGCATGGATTATGATGTCATAATTTTGCATTGCATACTGCATTGCATGGATTGTGATGTCATAATTTTGCATCGCATACTGCATTGCATGGATTGTGATGTCATAATTTTGCATTAAATGATGCTTTGCATGGATTATGATGTCATTATTTTGCATTGCATACTGCATTGCATGGATTGTGATGTCATAATTTTGCATTAAATGATGCATTGCATGGATTGTGATGTCATAATTTTGCATTGCATACTGCATTGCATGGATTGTGATGTCATAATGTTGCATTAAATGATGCTTTGCATGGATTGTGATGTCATAATTTTGCATTGCATACTGCATTGCATGGATTGTGATGTCATAATTTTGCATTAAATGATGCTTTGCATGGATTATGATGTCATAATTTTGCATTGCATACTGCATTGCATGGATTGTGATGTCATAATTTTGCATTGCATACTGCATTGCATGGATTGTGATGTCATACTTTAGCATTAAATGATGCTTTGCATGGATTGTGATGTCATAATTTTGCATTGCATACTGCATTGCATGGATTGTGATGTCATAATTTTGCATTGCATACTGCATTGCATGGATTGTGATGTCATAATGTTGCATTAAATGATGCTTTGCATGGATTGTGATGTCATAATTTTGCATTGCATACTGCATTGCATGGATTGTGATGTCATAATTTTGCATTGCATACTGCATTGCATGGATTGTGATGTCATAATGTTGCATTAAATGATGCTTTGCATGGATTATGATGTCATAATTTTG